>NC_086378.1:73366570-73988293 GCF_036588685.1 Mytilus trossulus | reverse complement strand
CAATTTTAGCATAACTAATAGTGGCAGCTGAGGGTGAAATAAATATTTTTTTTTCTCAGGGTCAAACACAAATTATTTTTTTCTCCAAAAACTGGAAACAAACTTTTTTTTCCAAAAAAATCTATAGCCTCCCCCCCCCCCCCCCCCCCCCCCCGAACCCCGAAAATCAAGTGGTTGCTGCCTAATGTATCGTTAGCCTGTCAACACGGAGGTTGTTAGTTCAACTAGTACGTGGAATGTGCCTACGACTCCAATATTAGTTAACCAGGATTGTCACAGGTCAGTGGTTCTCTCCAGGCAAACATTATGTATTTCCGTTAGTGGCAACTGATATACAAGATGTGGTATGATTGTCAATGAGACAACTCTCACACAGAGATTCTTAGATTTAAATAATATTTTCTAATTAAGACTTTTGAAGTCTTCCCGAAAACGAATCTCAAGATGAATTGAGGTGATATATATGTAAATGATAATTTTGATAATCATATACTAACACTAATATGCTTCACACTAGTCTATGAAGGACTATGGTTCTATCTACTACTTGTCAGTTGAAGGTCACGACCTTAATGAGCTTATATACATGTAGCTTGGATTTTATTTCGAAATTGAAGCATCATGTCTACAGATTCAACGTTTTGTTCAAAACCAAAAATACTTTTGTTTCATATATAATAAGTAATGTATTACAAAGTCGGAGAAAAATCTGGGCCGTGATCAATCAGTAGAATTCTTAGAAATAATTGAAAAGATTGACGATTGTAAGAAGGTAATTACAACGATAAGTAAGTTTGTGTCTCCAAGTGATGGAGGATTGCGACAGACATGCATCAAAACAGCAAATAACATATTGAATGTAATGTCTACTGTCCTGTCGAATGTCACTTCAGATAAATTACTAGTCTGGTCTGTTTTAGGAATTATGCTATAAACAATGCTAAGTCAAGATTACAATGTTGAATGCCAGACCAGTTAATCCTAACGCTTTCAGATCAAAAACTAATTCCACTTCACTAATGTTCAGTGTACAAAAGAGACCACGAGGCTGAAAACCAGATATACACTTACTATTAAAGGCGGATACTTTTCTAAAGTCGTGCATGGAAACGTTTTAAAACACATCAAATCTTAGCAAGGTTTCGATTAATACAAGAGCAACATATGTCTTTTAACACATTTAACTTCGAACATATCTTCCGGTTCTTACATGAACATTTTTAAAAGATAATGCGTTAACGTCGATAAGACAGCAACCAATCAATACAAGTTTACCAAAGCATTCATGTTAAATATAAATGTTTCGAAACAAGTTTTACATTGCATAGTTTGTAAATTTATGAATATTTTGTAAAACTGTACAAAAGAACATGATATGAGCTGAGATGAATAAAAGAGAATGTCAAAGAGACAACAACCCAACGACCCCCTAACAAAACAAAACAAATGACTTCGTTCAATAAACAGTCTTCAACTGTTTAGGCATATGCTTTTACGATGTGCAAAGCTCTAAATCGTTCCCAGATCTTCTTTCAGAACAAAACGCCGCAAATGACGAGTGAATTAAACAAAACATGATTAATTTCAATATAAGACAAAATATGACCACTGACGAATCGGGACAAACACAAGAACTAGTGGCTGTGTTAGGTTTTTTTTTCTAGTTGTCAATATAAAAATTTGAAGATGTTGTATAATTGTCAATTATACAACTCTTCACATCAGACCAGAGGACGTAGAAACAAGTGAATACAGGCCACCGTAGTGGTTCATCATACCTCTACAGTAGAATAAAATAAGGTACACATATAATATTTACATTTATAACCCAAGAACAAAACAAACATGAACAATACCGAATCAAAGAATGCTTTGAATTGTTAAAGTTTGTTAAGACATGGTATTGTGCAATGACCAGAACGAACCTCCAACGTGTATACGTCAGTGTGTCGGACATACATGAATTAACTACATCTATACGGCAATCATCCACAACTGACAAGTGGTCATATAATACTTTAAGCTATAAATTATTCCAGGTCTTTTAGCAACTGCGATCTATAAATAGGCCAGAAACATATTAAAAAATAATAAAATATAAGCAATAAAATCTAAAAAAAAATCCAACCGCTAAAATATATATGGTTATGGTACAAATATCTCTCCACTTTCTACATATACATGCAAATACCTGAAAACATATCAATAAATTGAGAATCTAGCTTATGATAACATTGCGTTTAATATGGTAATAAATGCAATTTCATGGCATACCTAACATTTTTTAAAGAACACTTACTATCTGGCGATCCAAGGCAAGTATCTTCCAACTTCAGCAATTTAAAATACATGTATAATCTCCTATAACAAAGTGATAAACCGTCCTTGTAAATAGAAATGAAGGCAGGTTATCGTATACAGATTTAAAGATTTGGTGAAGAAAAAAACTCATTTGTCAACTAGAGGGAGCGTGCAGTATCTGTGTCTTCCGGTTATTTTGTCGTTTTACATATAAATATCCTACCCTTTGATGAAACAGTGACCAACTTTACCTACAGCTAAAACTGTGCATGCGATATGTTAGTCTTACGTTGTATCGGACGAATAAATTATTTTCTTGTTTGCAAGCATGCATTTTTATTAGGACTATGACATTTTGCTCGCTATATTATCATACATTGTATAAGGGCTGGGATATTTTACTACTATGCTTTCGGTGATCTTTGATATGCTTAACTGATACATATTTTAAATAATAAGAAGTTACTCCAGCTATTAAATTAAAATGTCATGGTAGATGATGTTGTTTGTTATATGTACTTTAAATTTTAATACAACTGCATGACTGTTAGTTAGTATTCCTAAGTTCATAATGAATTATTTTCTTTGATTATATAATAATTCATAGTGGTTTATTTTAACAGTTATATAGTATTAAACATAATTTTATTCAGGTTTGAAACATAAAAATAAAATCTTTGTCTATTATATTTCGGCTGACATTACTGATAAAACCGCTCTTAAAAAATAAAAGATGGAAATAACACTTTTAAAAAAAAATTCGTGCGTCTGAAGCTCTTTTCTGAATTGACATTAATCAACCAAGAACGCTTATATCCACACATTTGAGGTGAGGAATGTAAAGATACATTAACACGTTAGGAGCTGTATGACCAACAGCCTGAAAAGGGACAGTTAACAGTATAGTCAAATTCATCTATGGTCAACTTCTCATAAAGTCATTTTCAAACTGGAAATCTTTAGAACAAGTACATGTATGTTATAAATCATGTCAGTATCGAAGCACTTACTACTGAGCTGACCATACCCTCGGGAAGTGCATTGCAACAGTATATCAGCAGTGGTAGTGTAATCTAATGATAGCAAATGAAAGTAGCTATTTATGATTTTATTGTTTTAAAGATAGTCATACAGCATTTCAAGTTAATTTCTGTCTCACTTTTTTCAAGATTGATGGGTCATCTTGCAGGACAACATCTGCTGATAATCCATAATTCTCAGATTCGATTTAATTATTGCACAGTCGGAATGATGTATCAGGGAACCAGAACTTGTCATTTTTGACTATAATTCTTCTTATAGACTTATTTCAAGTCCTCCAATTAACTGCTTTAATTATATCGCTACAACTCTTTCAATAAGTGTGGGTGCTGTCTAGATGTATCATGGCGGATTCAGGTCTATGTTTGTCTGCTTTATAAAATGTGTACTAGTATTGAATTGTTTTACGTTGTCATTTCGGAGCCTTTTATAGCCGACTATGCGATATGAGCTTTGCCGTATGGTGACCGACAGTTGTTAATTTCTGGGTCATTTTGGTCTCTTGTGGAGAGTTGTCTCATTGGCAATTATACCACATCTTCTTTTTTTTATATTAATAGTAGCATACCTAGGATTTTGCCTACAGATTATAAATACATGTTATTAGTACGTGTGTTTTATATGAAACATATTGCAAACAAAAATATAGGTGACGTATACTTATTGCATAAAGCTGAATGATACATGTATTAAATGTGTAAGCAGTTTAACAGTTTAAGCCTTAATAATGTATGTATAATTGATTGTTTCGCAGATTTTACCTTAAGCAACTAAAACCGATGCTCGGCAAAAGTAAAGAGAGTTAAATCTAGAAAATAGAATGATACAGTCATCAGTTGCTGTATTATGTAATAAAAATCCAATGAACTGCTTGACACATCTGTTAACAATATTGATTGTAGATTCTTTGGTGCAACAAAGAATATTCATTTCAGTATTTATGAACCTGTATTTTATTCTGATGGTTGTATTAAATTTACGATATGTTGAAAGATCCAAGGACATACGCGTACAGTGTGTAGCTCATCTAAACCACCAATGTCCGGCGCAAATAATGAATTTAACTTATAATTGAAAAATTTATTATTATAAATGTTTTGAGGTCGAAATCTTATGCTATTTGTAAATAGAACTTTTAAAAATGTACGAATAAAGATTAAGTGGTTTCTTGAAATAACGAAAACCTTGTAATATAACATATTTATAATTTAGATACTTAATATCATAAAGATTCTTTGCATTCAATATTTAACATGTTCTACTTCTATTAATATATGCAAGATTCAAAAATCGAATTGAACTTGCATAGAAAATATTACAATAGTTCCAATGCATGTTTGATACCATTTTAATTATCATATTCAGAACGACAAAATGATAATAACATAAGTCACATAAGTATGTACCAGACCAAATTTCTATGCCACATTTTCTTACAAGTATTTATAGATCACAGGTTTACAGAAACACATGCTAACTCTTACAGGCAAATTATACAAATCTTATTAATGTTCAGATATACCGGCTATGCGATAGCAGTCTTCTAAACCATGTATGGGGGGAGTCGGTTGTTGGTAATTGGTGTGTGAAAAACTACTATATGCGGAAGTCTGGTATTTATCATACCTTTGGTTGATCTTAAACCACTCCTGAGTATGTGCAAGAAAAGTTGCTCCATTAGAAACTTTTAGAACACTCTACTAGTGCATTCATGAAAATTGAAACGTATTATCAAGCTTCTTTTTATCCCAATCAGATATAAGAAAGGTTGTCAATGGAATCGTACTGTAAGGCCACTCGTTTACTATTTCACAAGGGAACGATCGCAAATGAAAATTTGTCTATGAATATTTCCTGTCATGTTAGATTTCAATTTAGAGAATCAAAATGAAAAATTCAAAAACATAACAATATACAATCTGACGATATAATGTTAAAATACGTTCGGACTACGTGATACACAAATGTATACCTTACCTCACCAGACGACATCAGTGCAGTTTATTTATCATATACTTGCATTGTGTAATCTATATGTGCATATGAAAAGAAACAACAATAAGAAATAATATTAAATTTATTACATTTTTATCTCGTCAAAAACAAGCTGGGCGTAACAAAATATTAGTTCTTTAGGTGCGTAAAGAGTAACAACAAAGCCATTGCTTTTGTACTTAAACATGTATACAATATTAACCTTAGAAAATAAGGTAAAATACTTGGGGCATATTTATGTAAAACGTTCGTCGAAGTCTCACTTCAAAGTACAAGTTTACAGGTCGTAGGATTTTTTTAAATATTTTTTAATTGTTTAATCTATTTTTGATGGATCTGAATACGTGTGTGGCAACTCAATTATCAAATTGCAAAAGAAAAGTAGGACATACTACTACTAGTCAATAATGCACTGCATTAATATTTAAGGTAATAAAAAGTAAAAAAGAAAAGCTTTTATATTTTTCTTGTTCAATGGTTGAATGAATGAATACGTATAAAAAGAAAAATCACAAATAATGTAACCTTACTTTTGTTTCTTCCCAGATTATATTACAAATCATATACATGAATCAATGATTTTGAAAGGGGAGAAGTGCAACTTAGGCAACGTCAGGAGTTGGACAAGTAAACAGTATAGGGATTGATAAAGTATGCAGCTCTGTTCCAGACCATATGCGTATTTGGACCATACGCGTATGGTCATGACCATATGGGTATATACTCATATGGTCCGACCGTACGCCTATGGTCGGGGTAATTGACACTCTGTAACAGTTTACTTTAAATACGTCTCAACTCTTCATATGGTATGACTGTTCATTAAAAAGACGCTATCATAGAGGTAATTTTATATTGTAACATAAATTAGATTTTTTCCTTTGATGTTTTTATGAAATAATTTGCTTAAAACGTGTGGTGAGGCAAAACCATGGTATATTATATGCAAATTAATGTTGTACCATACTTTGCTAATTAAATATGCAACTCAACTAGAGTATATATAGTACTTAATTTATATAATCGTAACAAAAAGATTAGCTAAAAAAAAATAGAAGTTTTAAATAGTTAATTTCATTTACTTGTCAAAACTATAATAAACACATTTTATACCAATGGTCATTGCCGATGGTCATTAACGATGGTTATTACCGATTTGTTATAACGAGTGAATGGCAATATGTCGACTTAAAAAAATATTTCAAAACATTCCTTAATGAACTGTTACACAAGAAGTCAATTGAAAGTAACACATTTTATTTTAGTTGTCTTGTAAATATGGTGTATTGCAGTCGTGTTACGATATTTGAGATCTAGAGCTTCTTAAAACATCGTAGATATATCGGAATGGCCCAAGACCTCGGTATCACTGTACGCAGCTGCAAAAAGGCTAACTTTTCTTTCGCAAACAAAAGATGTAAATGAAAAGGATCGTGCACAAGAAGGACTAGTAAATGCAAAAAAGGTATGATACCGTGCGGAAGTAACTGTCACCTCAAGCCTACATGCAAGAATGTAATAAGCGATGAAAACTAACTAGGGCATCAATATTTAATTTTTACGTAGTCTTTGAATTATAAGAATTAATACATTTCATGTAACCATCATTGCTTATTTAGATAGTTTTTGTATTGATACGTTTATAATGTAATTTGAAAAATATACCTATATGGTCGAAATACTCATATGGTCCGGCCCGTTAATAACCAAACGAGTATTATACTCATATGGTCCGACCATACGCGTACGGTCGGACCATACGCATATGGTCGGACCATATGAGTATACGCATATGGTCATGACCATACGCGTATGGTCCAAATACTCATATGGTCCGGAACAGCTCCATAAGGGAGTCCGCACTTGTCCCCCATTATTTTAATGCTTGGATATTCGAAATTAGGTCTGCTAGGTAAGTTCCTTTTATTAAATACTTATAAAAGAAATCTTGGGTTTATATGATTGAGAAAACAACTAAATAAATTTTTTTTTAGAAAACATTATTAAAATACATAAACACTATCCAAATATTATAGATACAAGGAGATGCAGTATGAGTGCTATCTATCCAATTCAAAACTTGTAAAACGTAAACATTGTAAAGTGGGGCCAAATATCAATCAATATCTAATATAAAGCTTTGAAGCATATCCTTGTCTAAGCATAATTTATGAATTAGTCGAACAAAATTTTGTTCAACACCCAATGGACAAAACTTTAAGTTATTTAACTATACCCGTTTTGTTTTGAAACTATCGCATACATTGTATGTACAGACTATTCATAAACTCTAAAAAGGTATAAAATATTTATAAAAAAAGTAAAAATACGCTTCAGCATGTGCTTTCATGTGTGTATATAAAAATAAGGAGTTTTCGTATGATTGATACTGACACAACTATCCATCAAAGTTCAAGTGAAGTGGATGTAATCAATTACAGGCAGCAAATACGGCCTTCAACAATGAGATGTGTGATTGTTGACTTATAAAGTCATTTCAGGATACTGCCATTCGACTGTTACTAATCTGTATCGAACTTTATAAGAGACAATGCTCTTAAAACAAATCAACGACATGCTGCGCAGATCCATTCATTATCTTTGGAGCGATTTAAATTGTCATTATGGTAGTAATCTCTTTTTCCATCGATTTAACGCTTGACATGTTAACAACTTTATCCGCTTTTTTTCATTCCTGTTCATAATCTCAGCAGTTGTAGGTCAAAATAAACATCAAGAATTGATTATTTTATTGTTTGTTTCAATTGTCATTACATGAATGAAATGATCGATAGTTATATTCATTATTTTTTCTTGTAATGTAAAGAATGTATTATTATATTTTTGTAGGATTTTTTTTATTGTTTAAACAATAAGAATACTGTGGTTTGATTTACGAAGGCATCTACCTACAACAACAAAGTCAGAAAAAATGAGCAACTACATGTCATTGTGATGTTTTACATAATGAACAAAACCCTAACTTTGTAGTAAGCTTTGAAAGGTCCCGGGACAGACAGTACCACTGTACAAAAAGCAATCAATATGCAGTCAATCATATTCAAGCAGCTAATATAACAAGTGAGTCTTAGGATTATCTGTTGTCTTGGATTCTATTGAACGTTAGTAACAGATTTGAGAGAAAGACCAAGAACCAAATAAATGCTATTAATATTGTGTTACAGAAGTGTTCCAATGAAACCACTCATAAATTTGCTATCCAAGAAGAAATAGATGATGTTTTTGTCTCTTTTGAAACTCATTTAATTTTTGTGTTTTAAATTTGCATTTTCCGTATCGTTGAACTTATTATGATATGTTCTCTATCTGTATTTGTTTAGTTGTCTTTGTTGGTTTTCTTTGTGAATAATCTTTTCTCTTTTGTTATGTTTGAGTATACTAACATTGTATATTTACAAAATATAACAGAAGGATTAGTTACAAGTAAGTCCAACTTTGATTGTTTTCTCCTAAAATATAATTAATCAATAAAATTTCAGCCATGCAAAAAACCAAATTTATGATTATTTAATTCTAATCAGATTTGTATTACATGTATAAGAGAAATATTAAGAAGCAATTAAGAATTAAAATGAAATCGTAGGAAGTACATTAAGAGAATTATAAAAATCGCTTGCAATGATTTGCCGTCTTAAAATCTATATATAGGATTATTGGTAATTTCATTGTTCGAACACCAAAATGAAAATAACGTTACTGGTGGATTTCTATTGTTTATTGCGTTGAAAACACACCACAGAAGTTTTGGTGTATGCTTTTGAAAATATTACACAGAATGCATTATATTCTGAAGCATGGAATTGGCTAAATTCACACGGTATGTACCCCGGAAGTAAAACAATAATTTACAATAGATACAATGCATCGGATATACAAGTAATCGCAGTTGTGGAAAGTTCGTCCATCGCCAATTGTATTATTGAATAAATCATATTCTCCCGAGCCTAAATATGTTTCGGTAGTTCTTTCTAAAATGTAAAAGAAAGGAATAGTTAAATTTGCATATAACCTTTCTATACATATACGATATATGTAATAAAATGGATAAGTATTCACCCTAAAGCTCTAAACATCCGGTGTTTTATGCAATAAACTGGTAATTAAAGCAAATCGTTCTGTTTTATGCCTTCTAAAGAGTCTGCGTTATGTAGAACATAATTATATTGGCAATGATACCTCCTTATTTTAAACATACTTTTATTAGGTCTGAGTGGAAAATGAGTCATTTCTTTTACTCTCTATTGATTCTCAGTTTATTATATCATTTATCAGCAAATACCTTTCAACATATTGATATGTTAAATTGGTTAAAACTTTTACTAAATTTGATCAGAATATTTTAAAGATTTATTATGGAAGTACATTTTGTATGATGATATTGGAGGGTTTTGATAAATGTAGTATTTGGCATCCAGCTTAATATATCAGTAATATAACTTGTAACGCTTACAAGTTTGTCCTTCAAATCTTTCTTTTTGTTCTTTTAGGCTTGTGATAAATGTTTTTGTTCTAATGTTTTTTGTTTTAATTCAACTAATGCGTTTGGTTAATTCAGAGACATATAAATACAAATTTAGTATACATGTCTCTGGTTAATTTTATGTTAGAAAACTGTCGATTCGCTGATTTGTATCGGCAGATTGATGTTTCATTTACATATACCCTTATTATCCTTTTATTTACAAGAAATTCATTAATCTTTTTGTATTAGACAATACGACATGTGTTCTTGTTTATAAAATTCAATGCAGTTTCAAGTGTTTTTTTTTTTAATTTTCAGCTTGTATTTTGTTACATATTTACTGTGTTCATGCCTTTTATGTGTGTGTATGTGATGTGTTGCTATTGCCAACGAGATCTGTATCGTATCTTACTGAAACCACAGAACGAGAACATAGACAACTTAAGGTTTCCACACAAACTTTCAAAAATGAACAAGGACCAACCGTATCAAAGCTTCAAAAGGTCCCGAAAGGACAAATTTTAAATATAATATAAAGAAAACTTAAAATTCAGCAGATTTGTGGGATTAACATATTTAAGAGTGTTCAACCCCTTTTAAGACGCATTTTATATGGTGCAGCACAACTGTTGAACATAATACCAAACGATAGAAAGTAGATGCAAAGAATTTAACAATCAGATAGACAGGAAGACAGGAAGCACGAGAAAAAACGAGGAAAACCCCCACAAAGTACCGATCTTAGTACTGTAGTTACAGATAGCTAGTTCACATACTATTTTTATAGCAAACCCAATAATGCGATATAATGTCAAGTTCATTTTTTACATTACATGTTTGACGTCTGTGGAGTATTCCCTTGAGTGTGTCTTATTGTAGTGTATTTGAGCATTCAGCTGTTAAAACATTTCTACCATTAACTGTTTTATTAAGTTTCACTGGTGTAAGATAATTGTTGTCCCTTTGGTATGTGCTGCCTCTTTTATCTACAAATTTCCCAAATGGATAAAACAAATAGATCTAGGTCGTATACGCTGTCAAATTATTTCTGCTTAACATTGTTCTATTTCATTCAATAGTTTTAAAACCTACATATAGATAAATGTGTTTTGAATATATTGATGATCATTAAGATTGTTTTATCGTCTAAAGGTGTTTGCTTTTCTTTTATGGTCAGTTAGTTCTTGTCGTATATTTCTTTGATAGAATTCCTTTATTTTTGGCACGATGTAATTTCTTAGTTTTGGATGTAGAACATTCATTCCAAAACTTCCAACATAACACAATTCAATTCTTATGTCAAGTTTTTAAGCATGCGCATTGATCGTTAATCATTCTATATTTAAACTCTTTTCTGTTTAACGCCACTTTCAACGACATTCAATATATATATATAGGCGGTCAGTTTGTATCTTGGTGGAGAAAGTATTTACAATATTGTGTTAATTGGTTCATTGTTTACAGATACTACCTCTTTAAGCTGGGGTCACACATTCACGATTTTTACTGCCGTCCTTGACAGGACCCTTCCCGATAAAAAATTGTCAAAAGTCTGATCAAGATCCTGTGAATCGTGAATGGAAATTCAAACTTTAAGTAAAATTTGTAAAACAAATAATTTAATCACGACAACAATCAGATATTGTTCAGGAAGCGTCGATATTTAACCGTTTCTAAGCGAATTTATCCCGATAATCCCGTTCTAAATCCGCTTCCAATCCAATGTGTATCTTTCGCAGGTAAATTTCGACCGAGTCTGTTACGACTGCGTCCCGATTCTACCGAATGTAATCCGACAGAGATCAGACAGTGACGAGACTGTGAACCGTCGCTGACGGAAGTTATCTGTTCGAAAACTGTCGGCATAATCGGGATCAGCAGATACTGTCGGGACGTAATCCTATCACGGTCCGCTCTATCACATAGCAAACGGCTTTGTCTGGTCTCAGTCGTATTGTATTCTGTAATTGTCGGGACTCTGACGTGGGTATTATTGACGAATTTCGTATTAATAACGGGACTGTTCTGGAACGGTTTCGGCAAAAAACGGTTTGCTATCTGGACTCAAACGGCAGAAAAACAGCAATGAAAAATTTCTCCAGATCATTCCCGTTCCACAGGACACCGTCCAGAATACACAGAACATTGTTAGGATTGATATCCGGTACAGGAGAATCTGTAACTACATAGGCACGATTGTAATCCGAATAAACTAAATCGTATCCCCGAATGTTACGGGACGCACCTAACTGTCGGGGTGCTTCGCCGAATTTTGCGGACCCTTCCCGACCCGTAGGAATCTGTTACGAACTTAAACGACTGCGATCAGACAATGATAGGACATTCCAGATAATTGAGGATAGTAATCCGACTTTTTCACCTTTTGTTCCGTATCGCTGTCTGATCTCGAACGGGAGCAATACTCGGCAATATGTGAACCCCGCATTACATGAATTGCGAAGATATGAGGATTCTTTAAGGAACAGCGGAGCAAGAACGACACACACAACGGATCAACTTAGTTCACGTATGGATTCTTGTCAACTTATCATGTTTTGAGTTTGTTTTTGTTGTTGTGAGAAGTACTCTATTGCAACCGTTTCGTTACTTTTTGAATGTGAATGTATACAGTGTGGTTGACACTTGAAAAAATGTCTTTTTAAAAAAAAATAATGTTTTTCCAAAAATATATTTTACATGAAATAATAATATAAAGATATATATTCTACTTTTATAATCCAGAATAATGTATTGTAAATCACAGATACTTACTTACTACCTACTAATATGAAATTCACGACAACTTTTCTATGGTGTATGGTCACATATGAGAGGAAATCATTACACTGATTTGAATGTTTATCAAAACAAGAAAATGTGGTACGATTGCAAAATTCCATCAGAGTTCAAATAACGTGGCTATTCTTTACAGACCAACTAACAATCAGATAGTTATTGAAATGGTTCTGTCTGTATCTGTATTGGTACGTGTAGATACCTATTAAGGATTTTATATACTGTGGAGAAGAGCGCCTTTGTTATGGGCGTTGTTCTTGTAGGGCGGTCTAAAATGCATCTACAGAACCTGCACGCACAACTTTATCTGGTAGTTGGTTTCAGACAATAGTTGTTTCCACGAAATTCAAGATCGAATGTTTATAATGTGGCTTGTTGCTGTTTGGTAATTTAAGCCCTTTGGTGTTACTGATTATTTGACATTCAATAATATTTTCAGTTTCACAGTTTGAATATATTTTGGCTATGACAGTTCTTTTAGGTTTTGCTTGAGTTACAAAATTGTCGGTGGGTAGAACAGGCACAAGACCCTCAACCACCTTGTAAATCATGATTAGACGGAGGCTGTGTACATTTCAAACTGGCGTCTCATGTTGGTTATGGACCCTGATTCTGGACTCCTATAGTTTTTCTTGATAAATTGTATACCTCTGTTTTCGATACGTTTCAACCTGTCTATATCCCCTTTCATTTATGGGTTCCAGATTGTTGCGCCATATTCCCTGGTCGATCTTACTAGGGATATGTATGCTTCTTTCCTACATGCCTCTGGTACGTTTCTCAAGTTCCTCATACGAAAGCACAAGGTGGCGTTGGCTTTCTTGTTGATGTTGTCTATGGATACTCCAATTCAAATCATTTGATATTTAGAGTCCTAAGTATGGGTTCATTTATACCTTTTGTATGATGTGCTTATCAATCGTATAGAATTTGTCTCTTTTTTTGTTTATGGAAAAGACATAGCACTTTTTGGCATTGAATGGCACCTCCAATTTGTTGGCCCAGATTTCTAGTTGTTCCAAATATGTTTGTAGATTTTGTTGGTCTTGGTCCTTTTTATTGTTCTGTACAATAGGCAATCGTCGACAAAAAGGGTTTCTGATGATTTTACGCTGACTGGCATGTCGTTTATTTTGCACAGGAACAGAATTGGTTCTTAAACATATACGGACACTCACCTTTACGAGGCATGAGATTAAACTTCCACATTCCGATCCAACTGTGTATTCATCACAGCCAAAAGGACACTTGTATTTAGCATGATTTTTTTTTTGCACGAGATGATTCCATGTAACAAAATACTCTAACCAAATTCAACCCCTGGAATTATGTTTGACATATTAAGTGTCCGAGGGCCAGACAATACTAGTAGTTTAAGTTCGGAAAACAGGTGTCTGCATTTTATTTTCATCACTGTCAGTTATTTTTCTTTAGATTGCAGTGAAATATTCAGTGCTGCATTTCATTTTATTAGGTATAAGTTGGAGAAATATTCTGTTTCCAATGGGGGAAATGTTAATGAATGAGCTCTATACAAAAGAAAAATGGTTCGAATGTTTTGTAGCTCATTAGAAGACAATTGTTGTCTAGATCATAACTGCTTTTATAGGTTCATGTATACCATATGAGCCTCTCACGAATTAATAACAGTATGGTACATTTTGTACCACCCTTATATATAAACTGTTGTATTTTTCTATGTGCGTTTTCCCCGTTTACAATTAAATTAACCTCATGTTACTAGCAATAAATGTTATTTGTATTCACACATTATTCATTCAAGGTTAAGTCGTCATAGTTTAAACCGCGACAAATTATAAATACCTAAAGAATTTATATATGTTCTGATATTTAGACATATTATCAATATCATTAGAATTTATATATCATCATCATATGTTTTAATATTTATCAGAAATTAGTTGCGATCCTTCTCCGTTAAATAAGGGCAACAGTAGTACACCGCTGTTCAAAACTCGTAAATCTATGGACAAAAAGACAAAATTGGGGTAACAAACTAAATCCGAGGGAAACGTATTAAATATAAGAGGAGAATAATGACATAACATTAAAATTTAACACACACAGAAACGGACTAAGCATTAGACAAAATCCGATGAGAATAACAAATATAACATCAAAACGATATACATGAATTTGGGATAGAAGAGTACCGTGACACGTCTTATAGTAATGTAAATTCACATAAGAGAAAATAGGGGAAAAGAAACAACTTCATTCGATGCCACTTGTTTTATTCATCTCTATACCAGGTGTTTTATAACATTGTTTTCCCATAGTATCGATAATCAGTAATAACGGATAAATAAAATAAATGTTATCCTCTTAGAATGGGTTTGCTACATTTGAAAGCACACGCAGTTCGTAAATAACGGACAAGAGTGTATACAAATATATGCAGTTCCCCATTATCAAACACACTAAAATGTCAACACAATTGCTTCGGTACCTTATCTTACGATCGAATGCTTCATTGGTTTGGAACGCCGATCGCATTATTGTTTATATCCGGACGGTAGCGGAAGAAGCCAGAGTGGCTGGAGAAAACCACATACCGTCGACAGGAAATTGATAAGCATAGGAAATTTAGAAAGGAGTCGAACGCACCTGTCCCGCTCCGGGTTCAAACTTTGAACTCACAACCTAATGGATGACAGGATTGTGATACAGTAGATGAACTGCTAAGACCAGTCGGCCACCGAGACTTATCTTGGTATATTGTAACAAAGTATGTTGTGGTGATTTGAAGAAAAACTTTCTTATGTATCTGTTAATTTCTATAGAATTAAAGCTATACCAGATACAACATGCCATGAAATACTAGATTGTATCTAAATCCAATTAATTAATAGTCACGCTAAAAAAGGGAGGAAAACAAGTGTCACGGTAATGGTAATTTGTATAAGATAAGAACTTAGGTACACATTATATAGATCATTATACTGCAGCACCCGTCGTCTTATCAATAATTAATAAGTCCAGAATCTTTATAAACTTTACTGAAACATTAAATATATAAATAGTAGATTACCATATGTGTTGATCAATATCGCCGCGGCTTATACATATCTAGTGAATCAATAGTTAAAATATGAAATACCTGAAAACTGGTAGCAGAAAAAACGTGTCGTACTGAACATGACATTTTTATCAATATCGAGAAATTGTCTGATATCATTTCGAAAATATGCAAGTGTATAGAACGGTTTAATTGTATTTTAACAGGTGTTTCTATTAGCTCAATACATTTGTAATTTAGCTGTGTCACACCTGAGAAATAATTTCTGGAATTATTGGAAAGCGTACTAAGACGACAATCCACTGTGAAAACGACATCGAATTACGAAAAGTAACATAAGACGTCTTGAGATTAATGACAACGTGTAATTTCCACTATCGCTTTTCATCGACCCACAATATCATTGTTAGTTGACAATAAAAATATTGGGAAAAGTTTGTGGTGTTGCCGCGCCGGAAGTTACTTATGTTGCAATTTTTAATGACACCTGTTACTCAAATAGCAATCTTCAAACGCATGCGTCAAATATTCTGAGGAATCAACCAGTGACTTTTACAAAAGTGTGACAGAACATCAAAACATGGCTGATGCAAACAAAAAGTCAACAAACTTTCTTAGGCAATTTAGAGATTTGAAAACTAGGGAATTTAATCAAATTACAGCCGCACAGTTTATGGATGTTTGGAACCATTATGATGATGATGGTAGGTCTTTTTTTTTTATATTAATTTAAAAATTAATCATTTTCAGCCAGTTTTAATTATTAGCTAAAGTCAATAAAGATGTCTCTGTTCACCTTGTAAATAAATATTGACATATTATATAGGTAACAGTTGGCGAGGACTAATACATATAATGATATGTTCTATGTCAGGGAAAAATCGCTTTTATAAAAAATAAATACAAATCATTACACATATTACACAAAATGAAATTTTGTTGCATGATTATTTTCTAAATAAGGAAATATAATCTGTTTAAAGGGTTATCGCTTCATCGCAACAAGATAAAATCCCCATTGTGAAGTAAAGCGTTATTTCTGTAACTTCTCATCGACCTGCATCATATCCCACTGTTAAGTATTTATGCCTGCAACTTTTCATCAATCTGCATGATGTAACGGTGTAAAATATAGCGTTTAAACTGCAAATATTCACATATAGCTATCTGCATCATATCCCAGATGTGGCATTAAAGTCATCCTCTAAACTATTCACCAACTGCAGAATACCCCGGTGTGAAATACATTTATCCCTGCAACTTTTTAACAAACTGCAGAAGTTTAGCTAGCTATTAAACCAGGTTCAATTCACCATTTTCTACCGTGAAGAACATGGCTGTTCCAAGTCAGGAATATGACTGTTGTTATCTATTCAGTTAAAGTTTTCACTTTATCCAGCTGTATAATTTTTATGTGTGAAATATAGAGTTAACCTTGCAACTAATCATCCAACTGTATAATGCCCTCAGGGCTGGTCTGAAATATAAAGTCATTCCTGCGAAGATTCAACCAAATGCAAACCACTCCCAATTTGAAGTTACATGTATTCCTACAAATATATAGAGTTATTTTTCAACTATTTATCAAATTGTGCAACGATGATTCACTTTCGTTATCAAACAATGGTAGATTTATTTGTAAAAGTCTTTATGTGGGATGATTGCCAATGAGGCAACTCTCCATAAGAGACCAAAATGACACAGAAATAAACAAATATATGTTACCGTACGGCCTTCAACAATGAGCAAAGCCCATACCGCATAGTCAACTACAAAAGGCCCCTAAATGACAATGTAAAACAATTCAAAACTATAAGCAGATTATAATGCATTGGTTTAATCTTTAAATATTTTTTTATAGTTGAACTTGATATTTATCAGAAATAACGATGACTTTTATTCTTTTTTTCATAAAGCCCTTACAACAGGGGTTAAGCTGTTTGATGTTAATGCAATGATTTATTAAAGCTTATGGAATATTATGATGTTTCTAAAGCTAAAGAAAATACATAGATAACGCAGTATGTAAAACAACAGATATTAGATCATATTGCAAATTATGTTATGAAACTTTTTCTGCATTTGTTATAAATTAATATGCGCTACATGCGTATATATAGGTAATAAAATTAAAACTCCCCTATAAATACGTTGCTGTTTTACGGAAAATTTATATTTGTGATGGGGACGTGAAGATATTTGATTCTTGTGTAAACAAGCATCAAAATGAAGACACGGAGATTACACATATTCAGTAAGGTATCATCATTCTGCTTATCCAGGAATATTTAACAATCATGATATTTTCCCTGTAATATAACTACTTGAACACCACATAATATAAAGAAAACCTACCACGTAATATAATTACATCTTGAACACCAAACAAAGGAAACCTAACCTGTAATATTACACCATGAGCACTATACAAAAAAAACTGCTATATAACATTACATCTTGAGCACCATACAAAGGAAACTTCTTTGTAATATTACATCTTGAGCACCATACAAAGGAAACTTCTTTGTAATATTACATCTTGAACACCATACAAATGAAACTTCTTTGTAATATTACATCTTGAACACCATACAAAGGAAACTTCTTTGTAATATTACATCTTGAACACCATACAAAGGAAACTTCTTTGTAATATTACATCCTGAACACCATACAAAGGAAACTTAACGTGCAATATAACATCTTGAACACCATACAAAGAAACTTACTGTGCAATATTACATCTTGAACACCATACAAAGGAAACTTAACATGTAACATTACATCTTGAACACCATACAAAGAAAACTTACCGTGCAATATTACATCTTGGAAACCATACAAAGAAACTTACCGTGCAATATTACATCTTGAACACCATACAAAGAAACTTACCGTGCAATATTACATCTTGAACACCATACAAAGGAAACTTAACATGCAATATTACACCTTGAACACCATACAGAGGAAACTAAACATGCAATATTACATCTTGAACACCATACAAAGAAAACTTACCGTGCAATATTACATCTTGGAAACCATACAAAGGAAACTTAACATTCAATATTACATCTTGAACACCATACAAAGGAAAATTACAGTGCAATATTACATCTTGAACACCATACAAAGGAAATCTACTATGTAATATTACATCTTGAACACCATACAAAGGAAACCTATACTCTGAATCTTGTATAATTGACATGCATTTGTATTACTGTATAGATTTTGTTTTTAAACTGTCATGGCTATTTTCTGACTCATTTGATAACTGTTTTACCGCAATGCATTCAAAATCTACCCAGCAGCTTGCAGGATTTTCCTGAATTTTATGTTACCTTTGTGTGAATTATCAATAGGACATGACATCACGTTTCATATAAAATTTCTTTTATTTTCCTTGACTATTCTTTTGAAATATTTGAAATGATATAATATTGTTTTTTGAAAGCTATATTTTCATACACTTTTATCAATGACTTAGTCGTACAGCTACTTTGTAAATTGATCTACAAAGTTGATTGTTCTACTTGAGTTGACTTGAAAACAAATAAATATTATAAACGTGTATTTTCTGATATATAACTATGATAACATATTGATTTTAAAGTTTACAAACTCCGTTATGAATTGTAAAATATTAATCAATTTGTTGTAACTATTTAATCCCATCAAAAAGTTATTAATTTTAAAACAGGTAAATGCTTTAATAAAATTTCTAAATATTTAACAAGCAATTCCATTAACATTTATTTAGTTTAGCTTACGATGAAATGAACATGGGTTCTGTGAAAGCATATCGATAAAGAGCGTAAAGGGTGAAAATCCTACATATATAGTTTTAGTATTCTAATACTTTTGATCTACTAGTATGTTTAACCCAAATGTTAAATATGCCCATGAATAGAAAAAATGGGATTTCTGAATAAGACAGAGATTTTTTGTCTGACAAGAACAAGGGAGAGATGATTTGCTGATGTTACATATTTGTCACAAATCTAACCAGTTTGGACGTTTTGTGCTTTTATTACCAGCTGGTTGGCTTGCATTTCCCGTGAATTAAAAAAATGATTGGTTTGATAAAAAGTAAGGTTTTTTATTTAAAGTCAATTGCTTTAATTGCATCATTATTTCTGGTAGGTTTGTGAATTTGACTCTAATATGTGTTAAGCTGCTGTCAAATATAAAGCAGCATTTATTAAAAAAATATTTTTTGGATCGCTGCTTGATTGTGTTAAAGAGGCACAAACATTTGAGACAATTGTAGTTTACTGATGTTTAATTATAATAAATCTAAATCAGAGTAACACACACAATTTAAGGGAATCATGTTAAATCTAAAAGGGGTCAATCGTCATGCGAAGCAAGTCAAAATGTCACAATGGGGAATTAGAGTAAAATTTTCGACAAAGACGTTTTAAGATATGTAAGACGGCGAAAACTCGCTATTGATGAAAGACACTTACACATAGTATCAATGAACCAACTCGTGTTGATTCCATCATCATCAACTCGTAAAGAAACAGTACACGTTAAAAAAGACTTCTAAATAAATACTGGTTCAACTAATTTAATAGGAGATTTGCCTATGACAGTTTCTATTGAGCTTTTGATGCGTAAACCACTCTTATGCATAAGTCCAGGTTTATGAAAGAAAAATAGATAGGACGGAGATACTCCTTTTACAAACTTCTTACACATTTTTCATTTGAAGAACTCAAATATCACACAACAGAATCAAATCAAAGACAACAGCACTTCTGAAAGGGTTGCTTGTTTGATGTAAGAGAAACGTAAATATTGTTAATACCTGAAAAGAAAAGTCGATTTTGTAGCAAAAAGTTAATCAATTTTGATATTAAGGAAAATTCTAAGATCAAAAGAGATAATGGAATACCAGATTAAAACTCATTAATGATTAAGATAGTTATCTGGTTTATTTATATCCGGTTAATTTCTTCTACCATTGACCTTCGCCAGTAAGACGTTATGGAGAAACTTTGTTTTAACCAAGCATAAAACAATGCGTGCAGTAAACTACAAATGTAGAACCGGTAACGTATTTCAATGGTTGTATAGTATTTCATGACCAAACCCCTTTCCAGTCACGTTTATTGGTTACGTTATCTCATCGTCAACTGAAGCCTTCAACACGAAGCAAAAGTTCACATTTGAGTGCGACAGTGAATGACACCAATTGTAATGGTTATATTCAATAAATAGAAATCAGGAACATCCGACCAAGATCAATTTAAAAACAACAGGTAAGGAAAACGAACAATAGGAAAACGGTAATATCGTTTTCTTCATTTTTTTTTTATCACCGTTCCATCAACTGTCCTTCGAATAACTAAAAAAGAATGTATCGTACTACCAATCATTCGACGATATTTTGTATCTCCAAAACAAAGATATACATTAATATAAAACACAAACTATTCGAGATAAAACATCGTATATCGAATGCAAAGTCAGTGTTTTCACTTAACATATCGCACGATTCTCCATGTTTTCACAAATGTACAAATCGACTATCATGTTGCATAATAATCTTGCATTTAAAAAAGACATAATGTTTTGCTCATTCGACGGAATCAAATTACAATTTACTGTATTTCATAAAGGGTAAACGTGATTCACCTGATGCTTTGAATCATTTTAATCAATATATTAATAGCTGTTCAGTGTAGAAATACAGCGATATGTTCTATGAATTATGATTTTAGTATCAGAATACAAGATTTTAATGAAATATTTATGACTTGAGAGACAATTCATCTAAATGAGAAAGACAAAGCGTGTATAGACTGATTTTGAAAATTTTTTTAATGCTTTTAGGCACACAAATTCAATAAAGGCAACAGTAGTTTACCTGTGTTTAATAACAATATCTTTGTTCTGTACATTTTTTTATAAGCAATATATAAAAGATCACGCGAGAAATAGTGAGTACACTGTTACATTTTCAATCATTTCAGTACATTTCTTTCTAAAAAAACAATATTTTTAATAGATTTTACGAAAATCTTTTAGAATGTATTTGAAATAAGAGTAAACTGCAATGAAATATGTACTTAATAGGGCCCGTCATATTCTTATCAGTAAATTCTGCTGAAAAGTAGATTTACAAGTCTAGTTTTCAAAAAGTAAAACATTTAGAAATCAAATAAATATTTCATAAATACCCAATGAATAAAGGCAACAGTAGTATACCACTGTTCGAAATTCATAAATCGATTGAGAAAAAATAAATCCGGGTTACAAACTAAAACTGCTGGAAACACATCAAATATATGAGAACTACGACATAACAGAAACACAACATTAAAATGTAACACACACAGAAACGAACTATAATATAACAATGGCCTTTTACTGACTTGGTACAGGACAATTTAATAAGAAAAAAACACAACAAATGATGGGTTGAACCTGGTTTTGTGGCAAGCCAAACCTCCAGCTTTTATGGCAATGTTAAATATAACATTAAAATGTAGAATTACATGACAGGACTACAATTTAAATAAATGGGAGAATATGAAGGACAAAAAAAACAGACAAATGATAGCTAACAAAAGGTTATAAAATTTAATACGCCAGCCGCTCGTTTTGTCCACTCAAGACTAACAAGTGTCGCTCTGATGAGAAAAATTCAAAAGCAAACAAAAAAGTACAAAGTTGAAGAGCATTGAGTATCAAAAGTTCCAAAAACTTTCTGTCTGGGATAAGAACACCTGTCTAGGATAAGATCAATACAGTTCGGAAAATTTCGTCGTCTTTTCAAATTGACAACATAAATAAAAAATTAAACCCAAAGTTGTTTAGCCGACAAGAAGGAAGACGAACGAAGTTACTATCCGGTTTTATAGAAAATGTCCAGTATAAACAAATTTAGCTGCTATGATTATTAGGTTATTTTAAATCTTATGTTTTTCTAAATATTTCATGTTTTGGACTTCCTCCCCGGTTTGGCATCGATAACATCCCGTAAAGGTTATTCAAAAATACCAGTCGGTCTCACCATAGGCTTATGATTTTTTTTTTAAAGTCTGTCTTTATTAAAGAATAACCTGTGTTTAATTCTATAGACATACTTAATAAAAACATGAATTAGGAATATACATATGACGAAAACAACGCTAATGTACAATACCTGTTTTTGAAACTGTAAAACCAGGTTCAATCTACTATTTTCTATTTTAGAAAATGCCTGTGCCAAATCAAGAATATGACAGTTATTGTCCATTCGTTTGATGTATTTTATCTTTTTATCTTTGATTTTGCCATTTTATTAGGGACTTTCCGTTTTGAAATTTTCCTCGGAGTTCAGTATTGTTAATGAAAGCTAGTAAATGTAGGTAGTAAACATCAGCTATCTATCAAGAAGAAGCGATTTGAGAGTGGTTCTGAAATTTCGTTCTTAACATCATCTGAAAAATCTGAACCAGATAATGTTAAGAGTATGTGTTGTTCTCGTACATATTTTCCTGTTGTAAATTTAGTACTATTAGACATTTATCATTAAGGTTACATGTGCAATAGTACTGTTCGGAAGTTTTTCAGACGATTCAGAATTTCAAGTACAAGTCAGTAGCAACTACTGAACATGTCTTAATTGACTGTTATCGAACTGTTTGAACAGTGCTAAATTTATCGCAGAGGATAAGTCTGACAATTGATTGACAGATTTACCTGGACGAAATGATTTATTTTCCAGTCATTTAAATGCAAGTCAGATCAAAATATGACATCCCTTTTTAGCGATTATTGATGATTATTTAACCTCATAAAACCTAACTTGATTATAATATAGAAAAGTAGTTGCATGGAATGCGCTTGAGCTAGATACTGACGAATTATATATGCGCTATATATACATAGCAATGACAAAGGAGTAGGTCAAGTATGACCCCTTTTTGGCCCCAAAATATAGCAGTTTTACAAAATTGTTAAATTGTAATCTTTCAGTTATTTACTGGAAAGAAGGATGATTTTTCTACATAAATGTGGGCTGCTTTTGACAATACAAAGCACATGTATTGAGTACTAGCACCATTAAGTCATGCTTAATTACTGAAATCTTCATAATTCTAGCATTTTAGTTAAATTTTAGACGGTTTTCGTGTAAAACGAAAGTGGCCGCATTCGTGTTCATCCTTAATATTGAAATGTAAGTTGTATTTTATGATAATACTTAACATATATAAAGGTTGAGGATGAACACGGATGCGACCACTTTCATTCTTGGCAAAAAACATCTGAAAAGTTACATTTTTCGGCATATTTGATAGATTTTTCATATTTGAGCTTGAATCGGGTCGTTTTTAATGACTTTATAAGTTAAAATCTTTCATATAAACTAATTGATTCAAATGAAATAGAAACTTAAGTATTTAAAAAGTGGTCAAAATCCTTCGTCAGATGAACCTGAAATTTGAGGCCGAAATCGGTCCTTACCGGACCTACTCCTTTAGATCCGAACGATCTTTCTACAAAAAAGTTAAAAAACAAAAATAAATATTATCGAGGTAAATTCAAAAGGGAAAGTCCCTGATCATAAGGTTATATCAAATGCTCAGACACATTAAACATTAAACAAATGAATACCAACTGTCATATTACTGACTTGGTACAGATATTTGTAGAAAATGTTGGATTGAATCTACATCAACTGGGAAGCACATTTATATAAAAAAACAATGGCTCATCGATATATTCATTGAGTGCAGAGTATCTTTCCTTCAAATCTAAATACTTTATATATATATATATATAAATGATATAGACTAGTTTTGAACACAAATACAACAAAGGCTACTATACAATTTGTATATTTCAGGAAATGGTTACATAGAAGGAAAAGAACTTGATGGGTTCCTCGTAGAACTTGTTACAAGTATTAACAATGAAGATGTCGGTCCTGAGGTAGGAAATCATCATCAACATCTTCATCATCATCATTATTAATATTGTCGTCATCTCCATTTTCGTCGTCGTCATCATCATAATTATATCATCATCATTATCATCATTGCTGTAAATCTTAATTATGGCACCCTCAACGGAGCTTGGGTGACATATTATTCTGAATTTGTTTTTTCCTTTTTATTAATCTTTCACAATTTTTTCGCTCGTTCTCGAAATATATTAAGCGAACGTGTATAAAACTCTACTATCATGAGGACCCCCATGTAAAGTTGTGTAACTTGCTATAGAATGGTTCATGATTCTTTTGTAAGAGTCAACTGGATGAACTTTATGAAAATGTAACCTGGTATGGCTAGATAATAATTAAGTATTTATAAATTCCAAAAAGGGCGCCATTGCCATGGAAACTGGGCGACAGTTTAACATTGGCCCTAAGGGAAAACACACTAAAGCTGCGTTTTCTTAAAGAATGTAATACTAAACACATAGAAACTTTATGGGTACAGAGCATGTAATAATTCAAAGCGGCATCTGTCTTTGGAGTTTAAAAAATGAAAAACTACAAACATTTAAAAATGCACCAAACTTTATGAAACTTCACAGAAATTTTTACTGGCATGCGCAGAGTTGTTGTATGATTTTGGAATTTTTAATATGGCCGCCGTTACCATGGAAAACAGCTAAAGTGTCAAAAATTTTGAAATTTTTAATGTCAATATATATCTGTAGATGCACTCTTTGACTTTGGAATTTTCAAAAAAGCTGCTGCTTTCCTGGTAATGGGGGAGGGTGCCATCTGTTATTGCTAGTAATTAAAAATCTATTTATTTTTTGTGTTTGTTGTTTTTCTGTTGGTATTGTGATTGGTAAGCAAGCTACATGTTTACATATTGGTTAATGCATACTTTTTTTTATATAGATCAGACCGTTGGGTTTCCCGTTTGAATGGTTTTACACTAGTTATTTTGGGGTCCTTTATAGCTTGTTGTTCGGTGTGAGCCAAGGCTCTGTGTTGAAGGCCGTACATTGACCTATAATGGTTTACTTTTATAAATTGTTATTTGGATAGAGAGTGTTGTCATTGGCACTCACACCACATTTTCTTATATCTATAAAAAAAATAATCAGACAAACGTATTGTTTGATATTTGGTATTCAAGACCTTGCAGGTTTAAAATGTCTCTAGTATCGGAGCAGAAAGTTGATGAAAAGGGATATGTCAAAGAACGTCTCGAGTATTCATCGGATGATACCAATACCTTGTTGATAAATATTCCGTATCATCTTCACAGATATACAATTTGGTCTTGAAGAATAGATGCATGGTTCTTATGTTATTTATCTTCTTATGAACGTGTTATACTTTTCTTTTATTTGTCTTTTCAAATTATACCTTTACTGTTAGTCTATTTTTGGCGATGTCCATTTGACGTAGCTCGGTACTTGTACATCCTGTAATTGTATTATCATGCAAGGACATTTTTGTATTCACGTCTTTCAGTATTGCTAATTTGATTTGTCTATATGCCCTTTTGTTTATCTTTGCTGACAGACTTGCTGTTTTTAAATGTTGATTAAGCTTATAACACAATTTTGACTGTTGTACCTTATTTTGTTTCCTATTAAGTCCTTGTTTTGCTAACACACCATTGTCAATCTTATCGAATTTATGCGAATGTCATACAAGTGAGACATTTAGTTTATTTTAAAATCCGGTTTAATCCTTCCTTTTTTACATAAGAAAACGCATGTACCAAGTCAGGAATATGACAGTTGTTATCCATTCGTTTGATAGGTTTGGACTTTTAATATTTACATTTGCTTAGGGACTTTCCGTATAGAATTTTCCTTGGAGTGCGGTTTATTTGTTATTTAAATTTATTAGCACCTTACAATGCCAAATCAATCCAAAAATGTATGCACATTTGCAACTAGATATGATCATGTCATCTTTTTAATGGGCTTTAGTGTCCTTTCATGTACTCTGTGCAAGCCAAAGCGATCATATACAATCAAAATCCAATTGTCATATCGTGATGGTGATGACAAGAAATGTATAATGAAAACAACACAATCAAAATAGTTTGCGAGAATCTGCACTAATTAGTGATAATATCTGAACTTTTACCACAAAACAATATTATAGTATAGTAGATCTTTTATAGAGTTGTGTGAAGTGTTATCAAAATAGCTGCGATGCTTCTACATACAATAGATACAAACTAGTTCTTGAATCCATATTTTATAGTATTAGTGACATGTGATTTAATATCATGATTTATTTATTGACTAAACAACACAAACACAAACAATCGTAATTTGGAGCCACATACATCAATAAAAAATAAATGTGGAGTATACGTAAATGCGTTAGAGACAAAATAACACAAAGACCCGGAAATTCATCTGGAAGTAACTGGTTATTGAACAATGTTTTATAGGCGCAAACAATATTTTAAAACCGTTCCACAAAAAAACTAAATCTTTCTGTAAAGTACGTCCGAGATTGTGGTATTGCTATAGACCTAAACCCGTTCTATCAATCTTGACACTTTAAGGAATCCAAGTACTACTTTTTTCGTAGAGAGCTAATTGCCTAGTTGTGAAATAGCGGTTTAAGCAATACTGATAAGTCAATCGATACTGTCAAAGAACTTTTCTCAAAAGTCATTCTAATTATGGACACCAATAAGTGTGCTTGTTGCTATATTGTACAATAATTACTAAGGCTGTTTATTAAAGGTTAACGACACAGCTCAAATTTCAACTTCAATATGGTTCTTCTGGGGATAGTTAGTTAGTTATTAGCTCCAGGAAAATTGGAATGGGATTTATGTTTTATTTTAAAAAAGGATGAACAATAAAAAAATATAAAATTCCTATTGAAATAAAATGTATTTATGTTATGTTGGTTCTGCAATCTGAGTAATTATTCTGGTTCTTCAGTAAAATGATTGACGTTTATATGACATGTGCAATAATAGTTTTGTGTGCTTGCTTTTAATGGTTTTCGATAGACTCTTAAAAAAAAAGAACGGCTTCTGTGGTTAGATTGATAGTATGGCGGAAACTAGCTTGTTGGTATTTAAATATTAGAAGATGTGGTTGTATTAAGCATGACAAAAATCTCTACAATAGACCAAATGACGCCGTTAGGCATCAGCAACGAACAAAATAATACCACATAGCAAGCTACAAAAGTCCCCGAAGTGACAAATAAAATCCAATTAAAAGGGCCTGGTTAATGAATCTTACAAACTAAATTCCCTGAGTGTAAAATATGAAATTGTGGGTATATTCTGCTTCATCCATATAGAACGATCAAATATGACAGATCGAAAATTCAATTGTTCATTATCGTCCTTTGAATCCATTCGACTTTCATTGTTCAGGAACTATGTTATAATAGTTAGTAGTCATATTTATAGTCATTACTCCACTAACAGGTTCTTGTAAGCATATAACATATTTTTTGTAACATTGCCCTTGATTATATAGTAATTATTGCCAATAAGGAAAAAAGGGTTAGTTCAGAACGTTTTAACGCTTGTTTATACAATGATAGCAGATATGTCTACTTCATGGTACCTCTGTTAAATTATTCTCTACTTTTCTAGACCCACACCAACTGAGAGCTTGAGAAATGATATACTGCCTATTCACGCAGACCGTAATTATATTAGTATTGACTTGTAAGAGCTACTCAGTGTTGTTTGGTTGATGTTGCATTGCTTTAAAATAAACAACATATTCTTTTACTGGTATCTAAATTTAAACAACAATAACATTTCAAAACACTGGCGAATTGATATTTTAGTTTTGTGGAAATATGATCGTTTACTAATGTAGAAACATTATATTTATAAATGTAGAAATATGATCCGAACATAACATACTATTTCAATATGTTGGACAAAATGCTCCGTAAATGTTAAAATTGCTTTTGTTTTAATTCGCATATTTTGAAATTGGAAATACAATTATGAAAACGAATAATTTATAATGTGTTCTGCAATTGAAGCCTTCCTTTTTAGAAACCAATTATCATGACTTTTTTTTCAAATTATGATTTTAGAATCAGTCAAAGAACCTTTTTATGGATCATACCGTCGTCATACGAGTGTCAAACGTTACTTAGAGATCTACTGCGGGATTAATATATAACCAAAAGGAAATACATATGTCTCCTTTGGTGACATTTAATTGTCGTACGTGAAATCCTCGTGACAACGTTCAGGATTAAAGTACATTTCCTTTTAACATTTTTTTTAACAAGCCTAGAAATCAACAGCTGAAAAGAGAACCAAAATTGTTAGTTAAAACTGTAACTTGCAAATGTGTTCCACTATATAAGAATTAATAAGCATTTTTTTTTAGGTATATTGAATTTAATCGATTTTATATTGAAACAAAGGTGAAATTGGCTATTTTGTAAGCGAAACGTGTGATGGATACTGAATAATTGATGTATGAGAATTAATCTTCCTCGTGCATGAACAGTCTTATTGCAAGATTTTTTAATAATTATCAATAATTTATAATTCTTAAGTACTAGTTGGTAAATTTATATGCATTTCTTTTGAGGGAATTAGCTACGGGATGCATATATAAGGCAAAAGTAGTTTATCGCTGTGCAAAAGTCATCAATTGATTGAGAGAAAACGAATCCGGGTAACAAACTTAAACCGAGGGAAACAACTATAAGAGTAAAATAATGAAAAAACAGACACACTGAAGTGCAACATAAAACATACGAAGAAAAACCATTCATAAATAGAACTGTTAGATAACAACTACCTTATTCCTGACTTGGTACAGAATATTTCAAGAAAACAGTGGTAGATGGCTTCTTGACTTAGATACACCCGATTTGCTGATGCACAGTATCGTGTCCATATATTGTTAATTGCTTATTTTATACTTTAAGTACTGTTTAGTATGTATTTGATAAAATATGAGAATTGGAGTCAAATCGGTGAAGTGGATTTGAAAGCAAATACCAATTTCTGAATTAAAAGAAAAAAATTATACAGAAATACGACGAAAGGTCCTGCTAACCTCATCCTGACTTGGCCTAGTCATTTTATATGTAAAAAATGAAGGACTTAACCTTGTTTTATAGCTAGCGTTACTTCTCACTTGTACGACTGCCGCATTAAATTCCATTATACTGACAACGATGTGTGAACAAAACAATCGGAAATAATAGGTAAATGACAAAATAGGGAAACAAAAGTCAACATTGTGTTATAATTTCAATATAATACAAAAAAATATGCCAATAAAGAAACAGGAAAAGGTATACAGACAAAACACATAAGCAAACACGAAGGACAGGAATACAAATATTTACCATAGCACAATAACACATTAACGGGATGTTATAGTACTTCACCACGTCAAATAAATATGACCACAAATAGACAGTAGAGGTAATATTCACATAGACATGGATACTTTTTCAAGATGATAAACAGTGTTTACGGCCTTTTTTGTCAACTAAAAAATGCAATAATGCTCAAAACTTCAATCGCGACGAGCCTATCAAAGAGATAATTTAATGCATTAAAAAATTTGATAAAGGTATAAACAGCCAAGCTACCCGGTAAATAAAGGCTAAAAAATGATATGTCCAACACATACTTAATTAATCAGAGTTTGAAAGACACTACTGTATTACTATTTGAATATAATATGAGGTATACCATCTAGAGGGGTCCTAAAAAGGGGTACAATTCACTAAAAGTCAACTTTGTTTGATGAAAATGGAATCAAAGATTCTTAAATCTTTCACCTTTAAATATTGAACTAAAATGTTATCAAAGGTACTAATATGTTATAAATCATATTACTACCGTAGCATTTAAAGATGATCAAGGAGATACCAGAGGGACATTCAAATACATATATCGAAAATAATCTGACAACGTCACGGAAAAAAAAAAGAAAATGAACCACAGACAAATAATGGTAAGCCAGACACAACATACAAATGTTAAAAACTAAAAACTAAACAACTCAAATTTCCCAAAAAACTGGGGGGATCTTATGTGCTCCCACATGTCGCACTAGTCAACTTGACTGTGGAGTATCTGTCCACCAACAACGGAATATATCCAGGGCTATTCATTACGTTTATGAATTTTGTTTGCCCAGATAGTTTTTTTCTGGATTCAACTCTATCAGGAACTTCCAGCCAAGTTTCGAAAAACAAAGGATTTGGTCTGAGTGTGAAGATTCTTTATGAATTTATCCAGTGAGAATTTAAGAAAAGATGTACAAAAATAAATCATCAATTTGAAACGAAATGTTATTATTTTTTTGATAATAAAAATATATAGAAGAACGAATTCTACATAATTCAATTAAGTAAGTAGCATTTTCTCTATTTGTCATTTTTGTGTCGCCTGACCTGTTACTAATTCATCATTTTAACACTTATTTGCTTTGGCGTAATATATAAAAAAAAACTAATTCCCAAGTGATTTTTCAATTCCCCTTATTCGGATAATATAATTGAATAATCAGAGTTATCTTTAGAATTAAAATGTTTATTCTATTGTAAACACCGAGAAATGAAATTTTTATTGCATGCTGATTTGTAATTTCACAGATTACAGATTTACCATTTTTTTTTCAGGTGAAATCCAATATTTTCGATTGATTTTTACCTAGCATTTGTTAATGAAATCTGTTGCATTGCTTCATTGTCATACATGAAATGATGCTTTGAACTGAATGACATGATTTAAACAATCAAATTCCTTAGAATATTTGACAAGGAAGACAGGCAACTGTTTTTTTTGTGAGACATTTCGTGGTAAAATATGAAGATTTTAACAAAAAAAAGTATTTTTTTTATAACAAAAAAGCTAAATTTTATCAAGATAAAAACAAATAAAAAACAAATCAAGAAATTTCAGTCAAGACCGATCAATAATGGAAAAAAAATAAGATATGTTTGATGAATATATATCATTGGAATGAATTTTATATGATTTTTATATAAAAAAAACCCAATTTGTATTATTTATTGATAATAGCTACAGCCTACTTCTTACCTGTTAGATATGATTGTTTGTAAGTTCAAGAAGCTTTTGCTTTACCGTAGCTGTTATAGCAAAACCTTTCGAAATTTTGGTCCCCAACGCTATTCAACTTCGTACTTTATTTGAGTCTTTTGTAGACGAAACGCGTGTCTGGCGTAAATACAAAATTAATCCTAGTATCTATGATGAGATTATTTGAACATTTCAAATACTATATAAGTAGTTGCTTAGAAAATGTTTTTCATTTGCTCATTAGCACCGACACAAAAAAACTGAATCAATAAGACATGGCTATTAACTTAAGGTAGTCGTGAAAATGAATGAATAGTTTCAGACAACTTTGACACAATGTTTTCCTTACAAATGAAAATACTGAATAGGTGTAAGCAAAATGTATACGAATGACAACAGCCTGTCTTCCTGTTAATTATACATGACTTTCAGAGGCTACGTTAACGTATAGCCGTTCAATTAACTCATCTAGAATTTATAAGATAAAATAGGCTTATGTAGAAAAGAAGGAACAGACAGAAGTTAATCAGCACATTAATGTGAATTTATCAGCCAATACTATATACTAAGCTGTAACGCTGATTAATAGTTTTTCTAATGGAATACAAATAAGGCATATATTGGTCCAAGTTAAATTTGCTGGATATGCATTATATGGTAAATAAATCAACTCAGCACACTATTCCTTTAAAGAACTTTAACCGTAAAATACCCCAAAGTTGTTTTTCTTAAACTCCAACAATAGATGATACCGATACGGATAAAATTCAGCTTTAATGGAAACTTGTACATCTACAATATTTTCTTTTGTAGTCGTAGTAAATAATAGAATCCTAGTTTTCAATATTTCAGCATACTATCATTGTCATCAAATAATGTCATGTTTGGCTTCTTTATTTGCCTCTACAAACTCAAAACATATTCCGATAGAATTTAGTTTTTATTTATTAAAATCTCCATAAGGGAGTTCTCTGAAAAGTTTGTAATTACCTTCTATTAATATGAAAGCACTGTTAATCACGTTACTACAATTCCTTTCGAATGTTCAATACGATTTTCAACAACTCGCACCAATATTTGCAGTAATAATGTTGTTGCCAAAGAAAAAACATTCTTACAAATCAATTTGAGAATGATATGTCGGGCCTCTGTTAAAATGAAGCCGTTCGGTCTTATGTCTTATGACAATATTAACGCATTACTCATATTTTGAGCTTCAAATTTTCATTTACAAAATTCAATGTCGTATGTTTTCATTTTACTTTTTTTATAAGATTTTATTCTATGTCAGCTAAAACGTCAATTCAATAGAGAAACAAACTAACGTGCTGATGTGAACATTAGATACATCAAACATTTTTTTTTCAAATGGCAACCGCCTTTCAAAATGTTTTTGAAACAGTTATTTAACGTTGTCCTTTCTCAGATCTATATATGTTGTTTCTCATGTCTATGTCGTTTTATGAACTTGTTGATACAGTCTACACTTGTTTATGGTTTACTGTTGTCAATTTGACGTGGTTTGTTCTTCTTGATTAGTACCCCCATAAATTTACAAAAAAACACAATGACAAGTTTGGTAGAACAATAACGTATGCCATATTTAACGGGTAGTAATTGACGTGTGTAACTTCCTCAATCTCCGAATGCCATAAAGACATTATGATGGCAATTATAAAGAAAAGGAAGTAAAGCAAACCGCCTTTCATAGCTACCGTTCGACAATATCCTTGAAACTGAAGTTTTTCATGAAGTGTTTCTTATTGATTTACAATAGAAGATCGATTAATCTTTTCATATTCAAGTAGCTATGTAAAAGGTTTAATCCGACTTTCTTTGATGGTTTTATGTTAGACTATATTAGCCGAATGGCAACGACGACTTTAACATCGTTTACATTAAAACACCTTTCATTTGATATAGCTCGTCGCCTGTCTGATTAACCCATTTAAATTCAAAGAGAGAAATTGATTTTAACTGTAAAGCACAATGACTTTTCTATTTCAGAAATGGCGTACTTTTGTTTCTACAAAATGATTGAAGGTCTAAAAAAGATAAATATGATCAGTAGGACAAGCAATAAAAAAGGTCAATAACTTATAAACCTGTGGTCACTACTAATACATGTTAACCGCAATTCTGATATTAAGAACACAATAATTATATGAAATACGGAATTGGATTTTGATGACAGATCTTTAGAAGACTGTTGAATTCTTTTCACTAAATATCTTGATTCGGGTTGATATTGAACTTGATATATTTCACGAACACTTATTTGGCACAACGTTTTGGAATTTTGGATCCTCAGTGCTCTTCAACTTCGTACTTGTTTGGCTTTATAAATATTTTGATATGAGCGTCAATGATAAGTCTTATGTAGACGAAACACGCGTCTGGCGTACTAAATTATAATCCTGGTACCTTTGATAACTATATTCATACATAAAACTCATATGAATACTAGCTACTTAATAAGACATAGAAAAGTTGATATAATACATATAAAAGAGATAAATAAGTACACACTTGGGAACACATAGGATACATTTTTGAATAGAAATGAGGAGCAGTATGTAATTTCAATAAATATTTATAACGGGGCATAGGCCATATTGTAGAGATCTACAAATATACATGAAATAATATATCATTGTCTTTAAAAAAAAACCACATTGCCATTATCTTACTTCTTGATCTTATAGCATTCAATATCTATTACAATCTACAATCAACACGTTTAACGCTGGGGCCTGTTTATCGAAACTGTCCTAAGATCGGTCCTAAGAATTTCTTAGGACAGAAGTTAGGATAAACTTAGGACCGACTTACGACACGTCTCAGCATGCACATCGAAGCTATCTTAGGAATATCTTAGCTAGGATGTTTTAACTGATGTCCTAAGTATATAGCGGAAAAGAAAATACAAACCGAATATGAAAAAAAATAAAAATTATGATATCATATTTTATCAATAATTTTATTTCAAATAAGTTTAATTTGAACTAATAACTAATATGTAGTTTTAAATTAAAGGTAATAAATATTTTTTGTAAAATAATTGTACATTTAAACTGAAACAAAACGACACAAAAATAAAATAAAAAATTCGCGATGTGGTTCTATAAAAAGTTGATTCTAACAAGGTAGCCATTATGCGGAGTGTTCGTAATTGTAGTATTTTAAAATTCGTCTCTTCTTTTGTTTTACGGATACCATTATGTTATGGAATATCCCTTAGATAACCCAGAATATCTTTCAACTCCCTTTGTCACAATCTGTTTTAATCGTCGATGCGACACAACAGAAATAAAACTGTTTTGTTTTTATTTGTTTGATTTTACTATCTGTTAGTATACTATCGTAATGCAATGTTTTTAGGTATGATTTTGATTATCCGGTAGTGTTCATATTTTGAGTATCGACGACGTTATGTTTAATAGTTCATGTATTTTATGATACATTTGATTAACAGAAAACCTTTTGTATTATTCAGTCTTGTTTCAATTCGCCTTTTAAATCATATTAAAATAGAAGTATCTTTCTTGCATGTTTGGCAATCAGCTTAAGTTTTTACGCAACAGTAAATTTATTAATAATCAAAGGTTGGTAGCAATTTGTTCTTTCAAAATACATGCTTTCGGGGTCATATTCTAAAATTAAACAAGAATTGAATATAACTTATTAAGGAGTATTAATCAATTGTTTATGACAAAGTCTGAAACATTTGGTTTATTAGAATATTTTATCATGATATATTTTTTTATATTATCAAGTAAATTTTAGTTTTAGTTATTGCAGTAGGATTTTCATTGTAATTATGACATTATATAAGTGTGAAACATATATCAATTTAACAAAAATTTAAATACATATTAGTTTTTCATATAATTATTCAAATTTCTACTGACTTTTAAATAAATGTTTATATTTTAATGATGGAAAAAGTATTTCAAATTCTCATTCTAAGATTTGTGGAATAGTCAATTATTTAACAAGTATGTAATTTGGATGTTGAACGATTTTAAATGAGTTTATCTATATTAATAAATAAATGCATACTAATTTTGAATATATTTTCAGGACTTTATTGACTGTCAAATATTGCTTTTATCTATTTATAAAATTAAAACAACTCTTTATAAAGTAAATGCGTCCGTAGCGCTTATCTGTATCAACAAAATCGTGAACGCTCGAAGCCGAATGTGCCAAGGCAAAGGATACAAAAGCACCGAAACAGCTGATGAGTTGTATAACAAAGAATACATAGAAATAATAGTCCATTTAAGGTCAATATTGCCTGATGAAGGTAAAGGTAGCAATACACAGTTAGAAATTTAGTTTCGCATTAAATATGGAAGTTTTTGTACAATAATATTGATTTTTAGATAATTGAAGTACAATATAGCCTTCTTAGTGGGTTTATATGAACATTTAGATTGATTTTAACATGTTTTATAGGCCATTTCTATGATTGACAGTCCGTATTTTCCTATCCGTACCGTTCATAGGTCCATAAATTATTGTAGTGTTTATCAACAAAGATTTTGCTCTCAATCTTTTCAATTCAATTTTATGGAATAACGAGCAGGAAAGCATATGATTTTTTTTGGACCACTTGATAGATATAAACCTATGGATTCAGGAAAGGTATCACTGTAATTCATTGAAATTTTCCTTTAGATCAAATTTTGGAGACTTTTGTGACATGTCCACCCCCTGTTTTGCTATATTTTGTATCTAAGAAATGCAGATTGTTGCCATGGTTACACCCAAAAGGGATTATATTTCACCCTTATGACCATTAGAAATCAAATCTATGGAAGATTTTCTTTCTACAAGTATATACATGCATAACCGACATATAAAGCCTTCTTTGTTAGACAGGAGGGGAAAGAGGGTGTTTAAAAATTATGAGTGTCAATTTTAAGTTTTTTTCCTAACTGTGTATTGCTACCAAAACCCTAGATTCCTAATATTTTACAACTATATGAACAGACATTTCAGACATTTCAGACATTTTGGACGAGTTTATATAAAAATATGATCAAATGCATTTTTTGCATTAATACTTTATGAATTGTATGCATCTGACGCGTTCTCAATTTAGATGTATTTATGTCGTTCAAACGTTAATATTAAAAGCTAAGATGTTTAACTTCTTGATTGATTCAGGATCATTATGACCTAAAATTGGTCATAGAATATGCCAATCTTTATATCGCATCATGTCGAGAACAGATTTCTTCAAGTGCAAGTCAGCGAAGAATTACAATTGAAATGTCTTCATTAATTTAATCACCGCTTGTTTTCGCGTTGTTCCTAATTGATTACTCCTGAGCATGTTACGGTAGATCATCTTATAATGTTATCAACCTCTAGTGGTGTGATGATAATTTCAAATAAATTTATTGCATGTAATTGCTAACTGAGGTAGGAATAATTTGTCTTTGATGTGCTCTATGAAATGGAAAGAATTTGATATTTGATATTTTTTTCATAATCTAATCAAGCAACATGTGGACATATTTTTCGCACTAGACACACTTTGCTTATTTAAAAAAAGAGCACAACACTAAGAAAACCATTTGGTTTGCCTTTTGAACAATGAAGATACCTGTACATTAGAGTTAAATGTAAGAATACGTTGTTAGCAGTTGTTGAAATGATCACATTTTATGAAAAGAGAAATCATAGATAGAAATGAAAAATCTAACAAATAATAACCTCCCTTACGGCGAAGTTCATGGTTTACTATGATAAGCTTGCGAATCATTTTGATCAAACTGAATTATTTGGTACACAAATTCTCCCAGACATACATGATCTTCTTCTTCCTATGAATACAAATGTCATAGAACAATTCCCCGACCCCAAATTTAAGCAGCTATGTTCAAAACCAAAACAACACAAACAAAATTTAACGAAATCATAGGTAAAAAATTTCGGTTAAAAATTTAAATATTTTAGAAATAGGATTTGAACCTAGTAGATATAATTTTTTTAAGGACATTGCACACTCTTTCTTATTATTATACCTTAAAAGTTGGAACTTACAATTCAAGATGTTTACATACACTTAACGTATCTTAGTCAGTATTACTCATGAGTAAGAATAATCAAATTGTATCGACAACAAAATAATAATAGACAATGACAGGTGTTACCCCTAATAGAATATCCATCATTTCCGACCGAGAATGTGAAATTTATTTTTGTATACGCGATTCTATGTGGTCTTTTATAACAACTAATTCATTTTAATAAGTGCTGGTTACGAGTTTTCTTTCGTCGTGTCAAATTGCCATTTCAACTGAAATAAAGAAGTTTGATATCGTGTTTAGTAACATATATAGGTTAATCTAGATCCATAGCTTGAAATAAAAGAATCAATCATTGATGTTTCCATTACCATCGACAGTTGTAGTTTATTCAATCTGATATATGAACACAGAAGACAGAATGAAATACATACGTTATAAATAATAAATAAAGGAAATGATGAAATCTTCCCTTTGTTTGAAATGGTGTCATTTTTTTAGCTGTCTACTTTCAATAAAGTCAAAGATAAAACACAATTTCTTTTTTCGAAACCACGTCCGTTATAATAAAAAATAATAGGTACAGAGACTTCAAGAAGGCCTCATCGCTCAACCGATGTTCAATGTTTCCTGTTAACAGTTGTACATGCCTATTACAGTTTTCAAGATAACAGCCCCATCGTAAAACTTACTAATGTCTTTATTCTTACATCCTGCTATCGATTTTTGGTGCAATACATTAACTTATAATTTTACTGCAGTAAAATCACAAGCTTTGAAAAGGAGTGCAATTCCGTACCTTACAAATATTGATGTGTAATTATGTATGCAAAGTGTTGTCAAGATACTCCTGTCTGTATGTATGGTTTGGCTTAACCTTGATATATAAATATGTAAGAACAAAAAAGAAGATGTTGTATGATTGCTAATGAGACTCATCTCCACAAGAGACCAAATTACACAGAAATTAACATATAGAGGTGGTCACCGTACGGCCTTTAATATTGAGCCAAAGCCCATCCTGTATAGTCAGCTACAAAAGACCACGAAACGACTAATGAAATATCAGAATAATTTCGAATCAAAGAGTCTCAGCTTTGAACAAAGCTTGTCCGGCCCCGTAATCTTTTTCATTTTTTTTTCAGTTTTAGAATTGCTTTAAATATTTTTTTATAAGAAATGAGTTGACCTAGAAAGCAGATTAATTGCTAACGCAGACGAGAAAGTCTTCTACTTGCAGAATTATTAAGTAATCCTATATATCTATTGAAACTTGATAGATATTGTTAATAAATCTTATATAGTTTTTTTGAGTTTGTTCAATACTACATTATCAAATACGGATTTTTTGTGCTATTTAAATTTGCTGTTACTAAATATTAGAATTTATTATAAATTAAGGAATGTATCTCCCTCATGCTAAGCTCTGATTCCTTTTACGGATTTGGCTATACTTTTTGGACCTTTTGGATTATAGCTCGTCATCATTTATATAAGCTTTGGATTTCAAATATTTTGGCCAAGAGCATCACTGAAGAGACATGTATTGTCGAAATGCTTATCTGGTGCAAAAAAAATTTGGTACCGTTAATTTTATTATCGAATTTAGATTGGCATGTTTACACATTTATAGATCTCGTAATGATAAAATATACGTTAACATATTTCTTTTAAGGTGAAAACAAATTTCTCGATCAAGCTTCAATTTAAGTAAAAGTCCGCTTACAGTTGTGAACTATTCAATCCTTTCAGCGTGCGATCCGAAATATCACTTTATACAGTTGAAATATCAAAACCGTTAAAGAAAAAAGAAAAACTCCGAGGAAAATTGTAAACGAAAAAGTCCCTAATTATATATAAACAAATGGCAAAACCAAAAGTCCAAAAGTCCAAACACATCGGTACAAATGGATAACAACCGTCATTATACTGACTTGGTACGTGAATTTTCTTATGTAGGAAATGGTGGATTAAACATAGTTTCATTGCTCACTAAACCTCACACTTCCAATTTAATTCTCTTATATTGACAACGATCTGTGAACAATACAAACATACATATGACGGTATCATTTCAAAAATAGGGGTACCGGATTCAATATTGTATTATTAATCAATATTAATCAAATGTATATGTATAAAAAGACAAAAACGTTATACTGTATAACCAAAGCATATTGCAAAATCAAAAGACACTTACAATCATAAATATTAAACAATCATTTACCTAGACGAATTCTAAGAAAAACGTTATTAAGATAATAAAAAAACGTCAGTACCTAGAATCTAACTTCAAGACCATAGTTTTTTGTGTAGGAATTCAGGTGTGGCAAACGAAAGAAATCAATATCAACGCTGTTAAATAGAACAAAATAACTGCCGCTGTATATTATTTCAGGTGTCAGTGTCGCACAGTTCGTTGATAAAATGTAATTAGCTCTGTTCCTTAGACATACGTTACCAGTACTGTTCTATAGATATAAAGTGCCCAGCACTGTTCCGAAGTTATCATGTAGCCAGCGCTAATCCTTAGATATACTAAAACCAACGTTTTTTCTTATATAATACAAAACACGCTAATCATAGATATACCGTAGTATTTTATCAACATTTTGAATCAGGAATGTTTTCTTTTCCAAACAGAAATCGTGTAAATATGCGCTCTTGAAATCAATATAGAGGTATTTTCTTATAAATAGTTATCAATCACCTTTAAGTCTAAGCTTTTTTATTGACATTTTCTTATAAAGCAATAAAAACTTAGTATACTTCTGTCAATGTAAAGGTTTCCCCACAAATATAGTAACTTTGAATGATATCTCCACCGCTCGCAGGTTGCTAATTATACCTCGAACGCAATAATTGACCGCTTTGTCTTAGACATTGTGAGTGTTATGTACTAAAAATCAGATTAGAGCTGTCACTTGGGTTTTCTAAATCCTCTCTTATTGTTTAAACTAATTACTCAATCCTCTTTGGTGTGTAAGAAAGCATTACCACAACGACCATGTTTACTCATTGTCACCATTATAAAACTTTCACACATCGTGGAAGGGTATATAGAAACGAAAATTTCTCTACCTTAGTCAACAAATCTGTTATAACTTCTCTTCTGTACTGAATTTTTTAAGCTTAAGGTTTTTTTTACAAATTTTATTGAAGACTTAACACAATAACAACAAAAAATAGATAAATGTGATTTTTCGAAGAATTCTATATCTATTTATTTGCACGTTTGAGTTACAAATTATTTTAATAAAATAAAAGCGTTAAACAATTTATATACTTTGAAAAAAAGACTAGTTTGTTAAAAACTGATAGTAAAATATTTCTAGAGAAGAACTGTGTGTAAACTGGACAGTTGACTATTAAAATCTAAAATGTATGTAAGATTTTTAATTCATCAAACCAATTTACACATCAATAAACTCAGATTAACAATGTGTTTAATCGTAATAATCTATCAATTTTAACTTTCTAAGAACCACAGGATGGAAATCATATCTATCGCAGTTGTGCATCTCATAGTTGAATCGACATATACATAAAGTGAATAAATTAATCTAATCCTTGGATAGAAACTTCTTATTCTTTCCAAAGACTTCGAAGTTCGTTAACAGTCAATTCATTGTTATACCCTGGGGAACTTAACCTACACTAGCATTGGCATCGACTCATTGGTTGTAAATAAACTGAACATACATGCTAGGACCAAAATTGTGTAGGCATGAAGCGCGTGTCGTCTACAACAGACACTTCCAAATATTTTGTACTGTATCATAAAAGTGTCATCGGACTTCTGCGTTTTCTGCAAAGGTTAGCATTATTATACATTTCGTGAAATAACCTGATCATGTCTTGCAACGACATGCCTATTATAGGTTTGATGATTAATCAAGCGTATCACTAGATGGAGAATGCAAAAACATATTATTACGTCGATAAAGCATCATTTACAATATATCCTTATGAATTAAATATTCTACACCAAATCATATATGTTTTCTTTTTCTCACACTAACCCTTATCATTGTCAAGCCATTATAACCTTACATAAGACTAATCATCTATTTTATTGTTGCATGCTAAAATATATTGACTAATTCGAATATTACCACACGTTCGTTGTAATGAAACCAAAATACGATTACGAAGTCAATTAATATTTTATGAATTTGATTAAATGCTTTAGATCATTACTCAATAAGAAAATAAAGTGTTTTTATTTTAGAACACATTGAAAAAGCGAGTTAATTGTAGATCGTATTGCATTTGATCACGCGATACTTCCGTCCATTGAAACGGAATGAAACGATAATTTCGTAACTTTTACGTATTCGAAATGTTACACCCTTTACTTGGTACAAGTATTGTTGAAGTATGATTTGGAAAGATCGGTTACTGGTACTGCGTACGAATTATCAAACAACTCAGCTGTACTGATATTTCGCAGTGACATATTTCTTAACCTTGAAACTAAAATTGAAAATTGACATAATTTAGATGAACTTGCACGAAACAGCTTTCTTTCAATTTAAGCAAGGTTTGAATCAACGTAGAAATTAAACTTGTTGGTTTTGTTAATTTAAATCCAATTATGGTGACGACATTAGATAAAGAAAATTAATCATTTAGGAAGTTAATTTGATTTCTTAATTACTGACAGCAGTGTTATATAAAGTGATGGATTCGTTTTCAGATCTTAACGATTAAATAATTATAAAAAAATCCAGAAATTCAAGTAGGAAAATACATTGTATACTACGGAGCATGAGCATGTATGTTATATACTGAAATCAAATCTTGCATTTCTGTTTACAATCCCTTGACAAATCATAGATATATGAGTACATTACAATAATAAGCTTTATTTCACATCGCTAATGGACCCAGTGCACAGAATTCATCTATCAAATATGACATATATGGTTATTATTTTTCAAATAATAGGACATATTCATTGATTTTTTCTAACAGCTTTTTAATTTAAATTTACGTCAAGAACATATGCATTTGTACATTTTCAATTGACCATAAACTTATTTATAAGGAGGAAATATGATATTTTTAGGGGAGGCGTGATTCCTGCTTCAAACTGTTTAAATGTATAAGCTTTGTCTCACAAATGTTGAAATGAAAGTGCCATTATAATATTCAACAATATAAAATGTGTTAGACAACTACAGTAAAGTAATTTAAAAAGGAGACTGATTTACTACCATGAAAATAATAAACAAAACAATTTGTACTTTCAACATTCCATGTTCAGACATGTTGGATAATGACAATACAAGTTGACAGTTTCAGCTTTATAAGGAGATAGAAATCTTCCAGAAATTAAGATGGAATAAAACTTAACAATTATTTAAGAAATATCTAAGTCACGAATCATTGTTTCATTTGATCTCCCAGCCCAGTAAAAACAGGAAACGAATTCTGTCAACATTATTTATGACGGCTGCAATATGAAGCAATCAAATTTTATGTTGTTTTTTTTTTAGTTGTTTTTCAGTAGTCAGGCTTTTACAATCCCTTTACATCACCACCTGACTATGGTGTTAAGAGGTTTGATATATATATATACAACAAAAAATTGACTACATTTTTTTCTTCTAATGTGAATATATATTATTTAAATATTAACATTATAATAAAAAGTGGAAAAGAAACAATCACACACACATACACACACTCTCGCACTTGCATTAACATAACATAAATCAACTTGTGTATTGCAAAGAAAAATGTTATCTTTGTAAAGATCTGCTCTTTATGAACTGTAAGTTTCATTTTTTATTTTATATGATTTGAATCAAAAGTAATGGTGACTAATCAGTAAAAATGTAATCTAATGGGGCCCAGAATTTTTGAAAATAAGGTGTGGTACCATTTTTCTTTGCTATATAATGTTCATTTTCCTGATATTTTCTTATTTTTTGCTAATAACCCTATAATACTTGGTTTCTTTTCATACAATTTACATTTGTATATATAGTTCTTTGCAATAATAATAATCAAATTCAACAGTAAACTCTCATTTTGAAGACCAAATCAAATTTTATGTTGAGTGATTCAGAAATACGATGATGATGTGTTTGTTCAAAACAGTTTGTAGTAATGGTTAAACTTTAATAATTGTACCAATTTTATTCAATTAAGTGAAATTTCAACGATAAAATGAAACAAAGCAACTACACGACTTTCTGTATTTGAATTACATATACTCTTTAGTGACACAAGTCGTTCAACTAGAAGTTGACACAAGTAAGTGTAATACCAACATCTGTATTAAGTTAGTGTATAATTTCTATACCATTAATGGGTATAACAGCTTAATTAGTTTTATAGATTTTCATTTATGATAAACCGCTGTAACTAGATAGGTAATTACACTTATATAGAAATACAATATTGTTTATTCTTTACTGATTAGATGACAATATCACTAGGGTTAGCGTTGAAAATCGGTTTATTTGACAGCTGTTGCGCTACTACTGAAATTGCATGGTGAATAATACATAAAATGAATAAGAGATATCAGACAACAATAAAATCAGACTGTATAACATACCATATCATCCCAAAACATCAGACTCGTTTGGCAAGATCCAGCATGTGAACAAAGGTCAGAAAATCTTAGAAAAAATATCCTGATAGATAGAGATTTTGGTGGGGAGTGGGGGTCGGGGTAGGGTGTGTGTGTGTGTACGTTTCATTGTTATGTTTTTCAAATGATGCTTATCCCTACAATGGGGAGAGAAAACGTTTACTCAAAACATTATAATACATTTATAGACTTTGACATGTCTTAAGCATTTTTTTCTCCCAAAATATCTAATGCTTCACAAAATCTCTACAATGTTCTTAAGTTGTCAAAAAACTGACGATAGAATAGATCCATTGGAAATTTTTAAAAAAAGTTGTCATTTATCCTATTTTTCATGTCTTATTATGTATCTTATAACTCATTTTCGGACATTTTTTTTGAGTTCTAAAGAGTATTCCGTTGTATCTGTATTCATAGTTAATACTTTAAAAAAAATATTTCTGTAAAAATATTAATATTACTTCACCATATATCAATCCGTATGTTAAAAAAATTGTTGATTTTGAAAAATCCTTTAAATTAAATGTTTTTACATAACTCAGTGTTTGCCAATTTTGAACTGTCATAGTTAAATGTTTGCCTGTGGGTTTCCAATAGTTATTATGGAAATGTTTTTGTGTGTGTGTGACTTTTGGCTTATTCCCATAGTTTTGCATTAGTAGTTACAATATCTGATCTTCAATCATTGTTTCTTGTTCCAATTAATTATAATGATATATGTTTAAATAAGTTATGTCTTCTAACTTATTGATATTCCTTGCATTGTTGTCACGTGGATATTAATCAAGTTTCTTAACGGAAAGCAATTGTTACTGTCACTATGGTTTTGTATTTGTATTCTGAAGAACAATGAAGATTATGTGGGAAGAAGCAAGAATAGAGTCAAGTACAAAGCTCGAAACAGTTACAAATATTGCAATAAATCATTTGATATGTAATGATCATATTGCAGAGAAAAATCTATAAACCTAATCATGCTGTTATACTTTTAAGGAGATTGGTAACAACATATATTGCATTGTATTCCATTTATCTATAGGCCATTACATATGCATATTCTAATCATTGCATTTTTGTGCCAGTCATGGAAGATAGAGAGGTACTGCAACGATAAGTTCTTGGTAGTAGGATAGTTTCCAGTGTCAACATACATGTAACACTAAAATCAATGTACATGTGTTGCAATTACTCAAAATAGACTATGAGATCAAGACCTATGACTATTGACAAAAGTATAAAAGACACTTTGCCTTGACTAACACTTCAAAATTCCGTGATAAAAGTTTTTTTCCAATTTTTGTTTCAACAATTAATATAATACAAATGGACTACCTGTCCTGAGTCAGGAATCTGATGTACAGTAGTTGTCGTTTATTTATGTAATGTATACGTGTTTCTAGTTTTTTTTATATAGATTAGAACATGAATTTTCCCATTTGAATGGTTTAACACTAGTAATTTTGGGGCCCCTTATAGCTTGTTATTCGACGTGAGCCAAGGCTTCGTGTCGAAGGCCGTACCTTGACCTATAATTTTTTTTACAAATTGTTACTTGAATGGAGAGTTGTCTCATTGGCACTCATACTACATCTTCCTAAATCTACCAGAATTTTTGTATATGATATACGTGAAATTGAATGGTTTCACTGATGAATATAATGCTGATATACGTTGCAGAACAATTAAAATTTAAGGGTAACAAAAAATAACGACATCGTCATTGCATAATGAAAGGTAAATGTAAATAGTAGAACAAGATCAGAATACTTCTGAAACGAAATATATCATTAAACTCCAATGATGAACTTAAGGTTTTGATCCGATTTAATTATAAAACAATTAATGAATGGTATTCGTTGTAATGCCCCACTTAAAAAGAAATAGGCGTTGTTTTTTCTGGTCGATCTGTCCATTCGTCTCTTAGTCAATCCGTTCGTACGTTTCGATTCATGTCCGAGTTATGGTGTAATGTAGTTTACAATTAAACTGGGTCAACTCGACTTTGAAGTCAATAAAACTGCTCGTTATCAAGTTATTTTTTTCAATAATCCAAATGATTATCCTGACCAAGATTACACCGTGCAACGTGATATAGTGGTCGGAACATATTGCTTAACTGACGCTTATACCAGGTCTTCAGTCACCTTTAAATTTACTGAACATTTTTTTGACAGTGGGAAACATTTGACAAAGGTTATAATAACTAAAATGGCAAAATTATGAACCCCAGAGATGTATCCCAAAAGTCCCTTATCAAATGGTAAAATAAAAGATCAATCACATCAGATGAATATAAAAGCAATGTGGCATATTTGACTGAGAACATGCATTTCCTTATGTAGAAAATGATGGATTAAACATGGTTCTTAACCTTCACTTCATATTGCATAAATGTTAGAGCTAGATAAACCTCTCATTTGTATGTTGTATATGTTTTATAGTTAGTTAACCTCTAAATGTAGTCGTTGAAAGTTTTATTTCTCTGATTTGTTTGTTGAATTTCTTCAGTCTAATTTAAAATCACATGATTTACACAACGCATTATGAATTTTCAGGTCTTATCACCCACTGCCTTAGAAGATGCAAAACAATTAGTACTCAATGCCTTTGATGAAAATTCGGATGGAAGAATAGATATTGCTGAGGTTAGTAACGTACTGAATGAATAAGGAGGTTTCATTTCTAATTGCCGTGATAAAATTAAATGCTGAATGTCGAATTCCTGAAAAAAGAATAAACCGTTCATTTGTGGATTTAGAAAAATCCAGGGTCCCGATAAGGGTAAATCCGAAATTCCCACAAAAAAAAAACATGTTTCGAAATAGTAGATGATATCATCAACGAGAAACAAACATGAAAACAACAATGATTATTATAAACCACACCGGCAGAATTTGTTCGGACTCGATGGTATCTAACATCCGGCACAATGACGGAACATTAATAGACAGAAGAAAGCTAGGTTTTTCCTTATTTTCTTATTTTTTTTTATGATATCGAAGAATATATATACATAAACACCTGGTTTCTATTGTGATATGCAATATTTTCTACAACCGTTCTATATTAACGGAGAAATAAGTTAAAATGCATGTCAAAATGAAGAATTGAGTGGACTTTGCCTCGAAATTGTTTGATTTCTCGTTTAATTCTTCAAATTGTACGGAAAGAAAGGTACGGGATGACAGATACTGACACGGAGATGTCAAAACTTGTTTTAATGAGCATCTCAATACTTGTATTTCCGAGTATGTAACAAAAGAAATGGGTCATGTCAAAATGGAACTGGCCGGTTTCGTGAATGTTCACCACCCGGTTTGGTCATAGATTTCACAATGCATAACCCAGTTTGGTCAAATAAAAAAAAATCATAATAGCATTGCATTATAATTGTTAATTTAACTTCAGTGTTAAAAAGGAGTTTTGTGACCGGGTCGTTGGAAAACAAATTCTTTCACAGGACAACGGCTTATTATTCATATGATTAGTCTCAGATTCAAATAAATAATAAGCAAACACTAGAATTCTTACTCTTATAGAACACAAATAATTTTAATTTTACTTTGCATTTAAAAAAAATTAACAGCAGAATAGATAGAAATGAAGGTTATAACGAAAATTGAGGTTAAAGCTCTTGTTTTCTATATGAATTATAGAAAATATGTTTAAACTTGAAATTAGAGTTAAACTGTACGGTCTTAAAAAATCGAAACACACAATTGATGTGTGATTTTCTCGTACAATAGGATGGACACCTTTATAAGTAATATAATCATTCTATGTTTCTAATTTCTATGATCGTTAAAAAAAAATCTTCTTAAAGATAAACGTTGACAAATGTATATATACATGCATAATCGACATGGAAATTACCGAATTAAAATATTGTAAGAAATCAGAAAACAGGCACATCCGCTAAATCGGATTATGTGAGTTATGATTATGTTATGAACACTCTCATTGATATTTTTAAACAAGCGACACTAAGTGATTCGAATGCATAGCGTTTTGAACTAGTTGTATAAAACTGCATATGTCAAAAGTTAGAATGTTTGACTGTAACACAGATATAACGATTTTTTTCCCTATTTGCCATATGTCCATTGCCCTTGCCCTTAACCTCATTTCTATATTATTTTTCCTTCGGCCGCAGACTTTCGTCATCAATTGAATTGCGATCATTTAAGCATTTGTGACATGTCAGTGCGTACACAAAAATAATATGTCTTTTTTTTATTGAAAAAAAAACAGCCAGTGAAGTTGTTTTCTATGTCCGATGCGGTTCGTGAAATTTGAAATTTTCAGTTGTTACACTGTTTTTTTTTTAAATTCAAGAACGGTGTAATTTTGTTTGGAATTCTTGATTGTTTTTAGCTTACTTGACCCAACAGGAAATGCTTTTTTTCATTACTTGGCACCGGTCGACCGTCGTTCATTATCTTTCAAAACAATTTTTTACATAAATGTTCACATCTAAAATTACCAGGCTGCATTTAACAAATTTTATTTAAAATCATATGTATTTTTTAATTGTAATAAGGGTATCTAGTTAAATAAAGTTTACTGTGACCCCGTTTGTCAAGAAATTAACAAATGGGGGCATGCAAGTGCATGATGTCAATTATTTATCTTCAAAATGTTGAGATCTACCATTTGTCCATTTACTATAAAATTCTCACATTAGTTCTTAAAGAATTGCCCTTAAATGACGAATTTGAAGGTTTTTTTTTTTTATCAATTTCTATCTTATATTTTCAAACTTATATATATAAAAGTCATATAGCAAAAATGGAAGATATACAGATAAATCGACTTCGCCGATATCCTAATAAAACTTATTGACCTTTAATTCAGAGTTTTTTTTCCATTTCATTGCGTTTTTACACGCCCGTCACAATTTTGACTGGACGTATTATTGTATACATCCGTCCGTCCGTCTGTCCGTCTGTCTTTCCTTCCATTCGTCCGTTCCTCCATCTATCAGTCAGTCCGTCCGTCCGTCCTTCCGTCTATCTATTCGTCTATCACATGTCGTACCGTACCTTGAGAACAGCTTATCTACTTTTCATGAAACTTAACAAAGTTATTTCTTGAAATGGTCAAACGATCTGTAAACCTTTTAGTGAAAATCAAATTAAATCTTTTTTGAGTTACAGAACTTTGTAAGTAAAACAGGAGTGTGGTTTTTTTAACATGTCGCGCCATATCTCAAAACGATTTATCATTATTGCATCAAACTTTACACTCTTCTTAGTAATATAAATCTTCTGCATACTTTTTGATGATGTTTAAAATTTTGTTTATTAATCGTTATTTTGGGTTTTTTTTGGTAAAAAAAGCGGGGTCACATATTGCAATGTATCTCAAAACCAATATAAAAAATATCATAATGTTAATGTTTAAAAAGTAATTAGAGATCAGTGTTTTGCTATTGAGTATTAATATTCCATTTAAAATTAGTTTGGAGATCAGTGAAATAACGGATACGCCTTTCATTAGGAAAATGTGTAGTACTATAATTACCTATGTAAATAAATGTAAACACGCCAAGTTTATTTTATAATAAATATATATTTAAATTCTTTCGAAAGACAATGTTCAGATCCGTGTTAACGTTGCTTTTCATAAACTTTTGGTTTTAAAAATAATAAAAAACCGGGTGATATATAGAGACGAAACCGGGTGATCGGTAGTAAACAACAATGACGAAACCGGTGTATTTTAATTTTACATGACCCATTTCTTTCGCTCCATACACAGAAATACAAGTATTGAGATGCTCCGTGTCAGTATCTATTCCGTATAATGTGATCAATTTAACGAGAAATTAAACAATTTCGAGGCAAGGTTCACGCAATTCGTCATTTTGACATGCATTTTTACTCATTTCTTCGTTAATGTAGAAACGGTTGTAGAAAATATTGCATATCACAAAAGAAAATAGTTGTACATTATTAATGATATACAACTTGTAAACTGTATATTTATGCATATTATACTGATAAACTGTATTGTTTAAAGTAAATAAAGAATTAGAATATGTATATATATTCGTCGATATCATAAAAAAAATAAGAAAATAAGAAGAAACCTAGATTTCTTCTGTCATTGTGCCGGATGTTAGATACCATCGAGTCCGAACAAATTTTGCCGATGTGGTTTAGACACAGTGATATTATGTTAATTTTGGTATCTGTTTCCCGATTTTATCGATCCTTTCATTTCCGAAAAAAAAACTCTTTAAATAGACAACCGTGTAAGATTTTACGAAATTTGACACAAATCTAGACACACAAATCATATAAGGTCAGTTTGATTATTTTGGAATGGATCATGAAAATAACAATAAGCTGAATTTCGGCAAATAAGAGACTTAAGATATCAATGGGAAACTCAAAGTCTTTAGTCGAAAACAAAATGTTATTATCATTGCAAAAAAAAAAAATGCAAGAGAAACTATTACACAAAATATAAAACTAAAAATAACTGATCAACACAAACCCCATCAACAACCAGAACTGAAGTACCCCAGAAGGGTAAGTAGGTTTTGCTCTACATGTTATATCCATCGTCTTTATTATTTAAGTACAAACTCTGTGATAAATCGTATTCGGTATTTCACATTCATTCAAGAAAAAGAGGGACTGCTTTATCGAAACAAAACCCAGTCATTATCAGTGAAAAATCAAGAAAACAAGTCAGTGAGAAGACAATAAATCAATGAATCACATTTCTATCATTATGTCATGGCGATTGATATTCGTGGTATATTTGGAAGTTGAAAAAAGGAAGACATTCTCGCCGATGTTGCACAGAAAGAGGATTAGGGGTCATAACACAACATTATTGGTACAGATTTGCAACTCGGCTATCCCAAATCATATATTGACTGGAAATACCGACCCATATGCAAATATATATTTCATGGCAAAATCATTGTCCAAGTCATGTATTATTCAGTTATCACATATACAATCTGTGACATCTAACTTAGATCTAAACAGGATTATTTCACTATTGTCAATAAAAAAAATAGTAGCTAAAGATGTTAACCAGATTGGATGATTCATATTAATTAGATATAAGGAGTGGTGCACAGTTTTTTTGCAGACATATAATCGAAAGCTGAAAACTAATGTCCATCCCACGCACCAATACTACATAAAAATATGTAAATATATGTATAATTGCACCTAAGGGAAAAGTTTGACAAGAAAAAGTTCAATCAATCCAGCGGTATGTCTGGACAAACCACCATTTAGAAAAAGTACCCCTTCGCATCTAGCTATTATGATTATGACGTATTTATCATGTTAAGCAGTTATTCAATCATTTAATTTTTTTCTTTGATATTGCACCAGTGCCATCTTGTGAATGAATGATAAGTTTTATAAAATGTCGCAGACTCTCAATGGAAACTCTGAGAATGTATAAATGTCTGCAGAACAAACTAATCCGTGATTCCCATTACTGTACTACAACTGAGAATACCTATCGTTGCATATAATTGGATTATCTGATCTTACAGGAAACAATAAAGTCACAAATCTAAAATAAAGGAAATGTGGTAGATTGTCAATAAGATAACTATCAACCAAAGCCCAGATGACATGATTTTTAGCTACTTTAGGTCACAGTAAGCTTTTATTCGGAGCATATGGCTTATCATTGATATGGTCATATTTATAAATTAACTGTTAACAAAAAGTTGGACTTTTGAAATACTAAGGCTTTTTTACCTCAGGAAAAGATAACCTTTACTGTTTTTGGTATAACTTTCAGGAATTTTGATCCTCAATGCTCTTCAACGACGTACTTTATTTGGCTTTTTATTTTTTTTTGGATTCGAACGTCACTGATGAGGCTTTTGTCGACGAAATGCGCGTCACTACACACGAGTAAAAGTGTGGAATGGCCTATATCTGTACTCGACCGTACTAATTTTTACTCGACAAGTCTGAATTGGTCTGAATTTTACTCGATATTACTTGACCCCAGTCTAAATCATACTCAACTGTACTAATCTGTTCTCGATACCCTTATCTTTGCACTTAAAAATAATCTTAACTATTACTCGACAAGTCTGAAACAGTCTTAACGCCATATAGCAACAAAGCTCTGAACAATACTCGACTAGTTTGAACCATACTTGACCAAATAACCTCTACCTTTTTTTTTATTTTAACTCTTAAAATAATTTTCTTTCTAACTGACATGACAGCAGCCACAATAACATAGTAATATATATGAAAACAGATTTAAACAGCCTCACATGATTCTCAGATTTGTCAAATAGAGATAATTAAATCAAATTATCTTGTAAAATATTTAATTATATAGATTTTAAAGTTTAAGAGTTTTGTTACAAACAGAGATCTTTTACCAACCACAACTATTATACTGATGGTATAAACTTGTTAAGATGCTTTTTGTTTGGCATGTTTTTCTTTCTTTTTCTTATAAATTCATTTTTCCTAAAGTAGAAATTCATACTGTTAAATATCAGACCCGTACTTTGACAACATTTGAGAAATCTACACTACGATTAATACTTGATATTTTAACTCTTAAATTTATCTGTAAACTGCTTTGTGTTTATCTTTGTGACAATGGTTTTGCTTTGCTTAAACATTTCATTTACTCTTTTATTTTTTATTACAGTTGGCTCAGATTTTACCTACAGAAGAAACTTTTTTGCTGCTATTTAGAAGAGACAATCCACTCGACTCAAGTGTTGAGTTTATGAAGGTAAACATTTACAATATCATTAACATTTAAAACTTGCTGTTTATTTTCAATTGCGAAATATATGATATAGAATATATTAAAAATACAACAAGAAATGGAAACTATTTTATTCATTTTAACTCTTTCCGTTATCATATATATTTTTAATTTGATAATAGCTCTTTTAAAATTGTAATCAACATTGTTGAATAGGTATTACAAATTTGATGACTTTTAGGTATTACATAATGTCCCATAGTGACAAATTTAAACATTCGTATTTGACTGGTACTTTTTTCTCTCCATATGTTCCAGATTCATACCGAAATAAAATATGTAACGATATATATAGCTCACACAACCTGGAGAATGTAACTGATATAGCATTCTGAAAACCAGTCACTCCATGCATTTGTGCAATCAAAAACAAGGGCGTATTTTATGTTTTTATCTCGGGTTTTAGAAGAAAAAAAAACGAGGTGTATAAAGATATAGGCCTTTTAATATTTTTTTATTACCATCCTTTACTATTACGAAACAGTAAAGACTAATTTTTTTCTCTTTTTTTCTGTTTAATTCCAATACAAGTTACAAAGAATTTGTGATTTGAGTCCAGATAAACACAAAGCAAGTAGAACACATGTATTTGGAATGACATAAACAGAGGTAGACAAGCCCTTAAAGTCACACATATTACGAGTAGAATTTTTGAATCAGAAATTAACCTAAGAAAATACTAGATTCTGTGTAGCGAGCACACATTTTGTGCTTAAAGTATTTACTTAACGCCCTTATGTATATATTGGTAGAGTATTACCTGCAATCAATATATCAACATCTTCTAAAAGGCTATTTATCAAAATATCGAATGAAGGAAAGGGAATATATAGGCCCATGGGTCATATGGACGATAGAAAATAGAAATAAACTAATGTCTTATTTACGTTTTTGTGATTGAGGTAAGCCTTCCAATTGCTATTAAAAGTAAAAAAAAATATTGCGACAACATTGGGAAAAAGTCAACTACGCAGTGATCAAGAAGATCAGAAGCACCTGGTATTCCCAAGAAACTCTTGTACTTGAAAGGAACAGAATAATAGATTCTTTTTGTGTTATATTTTTCGATATAGTTATTATAAGATCTTAAATTCTGATTTCCAGAACTGGCACATTACAAGACAGTACGGAACAATAGATCGACGTTTGATTCTAGATTATATAATTTTTCGACAAATAATCTTTTCGGTGGCAGAACAACCTGGTACCCGTTCGAAATAATTTAAATCATAAAATCGGCGTAATTTGAGTGGAATATTAATTGCTTTTCAATGATTTTATTGTATACAAAAGTATATAGCAGTTTATTTCCCTAAAATTTGATACTGATTGAAAGCTTGAATTTACTTCTTTACGTTGCTCTTACTTGACTTGGTATTAGAATGTCCTACCACTGTTACGTAGGTGTCGACAAAATATAAACTTCGGAGTTAACAGTCGGTAATGTCAAAATAGTCTATTGTTAAAAGTAAATGACGTGTCTAGACACAAGACCAAAAATGCCACATTTAGTTTTTTTTATCTAAAGCACTTATTCGAATATATAATCAAAAGCAGTTGAACAGTATGTCAGTCATAGTCATTAATCGAATTATAAATGGTTTTAAGATCTACTAATGCATTTTCTGAGAGAACACAGCACTTAAGTAGGACGTTTTTGTCCTAGACTACATCGACTGTGTATACGAGTTTTGTTGCATGCAGCAAAAAATGTCCTTTTAAAAACTAATTGACCATACATAAACAACTGTCAGACTCAATTAACAATCCCTGACTATTTTAAATGTTTCTTGTTTGACTTTTCCTGAAACAATTTTGTTCTAAATTTATTTTGTATATTCCAATTCATTGTCTAATAGGATTTGCTCGTGCGATGAAAATTAAGCTTTACAATTTATAAGAATATATTTTTCAACGTACACAGAATGCCAGACATCATTAGTATTATAAAAGTTATAGTGGCGAAGTGTGAATCTTTCCGAAATATCTAATTCAATTAAATTTAACGTTGCATGATAGCATAGACTGCACTGAAAGATATGAATCTTAATGACAGATTCTGGCGAAGTAAATTTACCGAAAGGTTTTAACTGATAATCAAGGAGCTTTTTATTTGATTACTTTGATTTTAGCTCTGTCTTTCAGTTCAAATTATAGAACACATGGCTGCAGAGTGATATAATTTACACGCATATTTTGTTTGTTTGGATCAACCATATTCGTTCGTGTTAACATTTTATTAAAATTCTCTTAATTTGTATAATGTTATTTCTTAGCGTCAATGACATAGGTGGTGTTGGGTTTGTGAAAAGAATCATTTCATGGCATTTTATTGAAAAATTATATTTTTAACTCTCATGCTTAACTTGTTTCACTATGACATGAACAGATCAAATTACATTCATCCATGATATACATTAAACTCACAGCATTCTAAAGTCAGGAGAATTATCAGACTTTCACATACATATTGAAGGTTCGGTATATCACGTTTGTTTATCTTAACTTTAAATTTTAACATTTTGTTTGTTTCCATCGCACGATTGAATTCAAGGAACCTTAGACTTTGTATCCCATGTATATTAAGTTCTTACAATTTGTCGACTAATAACCCCAGGTATACCCAATAAACAAATAATCACTTAAATGCCGATACATATGCTTAAATTGAAATATTGTTACAAACATATACTGCATTCGAAGCATATGGTCAATTTTTAATTTGTACGTGTACCAAGACTTGTGAATTGGTTTTTGTCTGAAAGATTACAGGCAAATGTACTGTTTATATGTCTTCAATTATACGAACGATATTATAACAAACAATATAAATTCGTTGATTTCGGAACGGGTAGAATTGACAGGGTGGTATACAAAGAACAGTTTGTTTCAAAACAAGTTGTTTGGAACAATAAAATCACAATATTTATTTTTGATACATTTATTAAATACATTCTCTTGGGATGAGAGCATTAAACTTATCCTTTTCAAGTCATTTCTGAAGGTGACCCTGTCGGATTTCATTTATTTAATCTAACACTTATACTTATTCCCTCCTTAGTGAAAACTGAAATTAAAGTTACATCTAGTTCTGTTTTATTCTGTAAGAAATGCATAACTGATATAATAGATATAAGAAGATCCAAGTCGCAATTTGAAAAAAAGTGAACAATAATAGGTCAAAGAACGGCCTTTAACACAGAGCATCGGCTCACATCGAATCGAACAGCAAGCTATAAAAGACCCTAAAATAATTAGTGTTAAACCATGCACTTAGGAAGAGCAACGGTATAATCTAAATTCAAAGCGAGAGACGAGAAACACTTATGAAGCACATCAACAAACGACAAACACTGAACATCAGTTTCCTGACCTAAGACAGGTACCAACAAATGCAGCGTGTTTAAACGTTTAATAGGCGCCAATATTTACCAAAACATGAAACAATAGTGTAACATCACAACATAGCCACACTATAACATATCAATAAGAATGTTCGATCTTTCGTTTCATTAAAAAATATCCAGTATAATCATAAAGTCTACAATTGAAAATAGTCTGTAGAGAATCTCTGATAGATGAATTTAGTTAAGTCGTTACTCATTTGCTTTTTCTCGAGAACATCAATTTATCTAAATGTCTAAAACATTTAAACCGGGTATACAATAACGATCGGTACATCTGCAACTGACAAATTTCCCAGAAGAACCACAAGTATTCACACCCTGTTTAAACTTATACATTGAGAACACATAAACAACTGATCACATTTTGTAGAAGATCCGTTATATAGATACATATGGAAGCGTTGATTTCTGACAAAAGAAACCATGGAGTTGGACATACAGAATTATTGAATGATTTAATTTGGGAAACACAATCTTGATATGTATACTAAATAGCTTCGAATTGAGTTGTTTATAGTAAAAGTTAAAATCATAATAATCTGTAGGTCAACAGTTGACGATTTTGTTATTTGATTAGAATAAGGAAAGCCTTATAATAGGCTTTGAAGCGTATTTGCTACTCTCTTAAAAGATGAAACAAGAATGAATGACGTTTATCATGAAATTTTAAAAATGCGATAGTAAGAACATCCGTCTGCGCATGTGAACAATATGAACAAGAAATTAAATATGAATGAAGTTTGTATTGACATATTGATTATGAAATAAAGATGATAAATATGCATGTTGCTGTATTGATATTAGCCGTAATGGGCTGTGAAATAATATGATTGTCCCAGTTAGTGTCTAGACAATGTTCAATGACCCAACAGGTATTTAAATGCTCAGTTCGGTGTCCGCTAGTACCAATCAACATGTTCTAATTGTAGTATACCCATAACAATTGGTTGTCAATATACTCAGCTAAAACGTTTTCCACAGAGTTTAACTTTTTGGTAAAACTAACGAGAATTTTACGATAAGATCTTCAACAAATCATACGTTATAATTAATTTTCTCATTAGTCAATATTCTCAACTGGAAATAGAAAGAAATCTATTTTTAGGTTATTGTCAATCATAACGTATTTCTGTCTGCCACAAAAATAAAGTAAAAAAAAGATCATTTCGTTATTCTCTCGTACCAATCAAAACGTTCTTATGTTGATGTTCCTGTCAAACTGGTTGTTAAAAGACTCAGCTTAAAACGTTTTTCGTAGAATTTAATTTTTTGGTAAAAGCAATGAGAATTTTAACATCAGAACTTAAACAAATCATACGATTTAATTAGTCGTTTCATTAGTCAATAATCTCATTTAGAAATTGAAAGATATCTATTTTTAGTTTATTTCCAATCATAAAGTATTTCTGTCTGCCACACAAATGAAGTAAAAATGATGATAATTAGTTTCAGTATCTTACATACATGACAATAAACATTTAATTACTGAAAGTTGGACTGATAGAAAATATTACTTCAATGCGAAACCTCGTTTTTAAAGTGTAACACAGAGAATGTCACTTCTAGAGTAGAAACTGCCTCTCGAGTGCACAAATATGTAGGAGAAGAGGTTATGCTTTCTACTGTATTTCTAAATCTGAAATTTGAAATTTGAAGTCTTTATATTTGTCATGCTTTTAAATCCGTTTGTTTATATTTGTATTTCCAGAAACGACAGAAAACATAGGACTTTTAATCAGAAATCGCCAACTAGTATTTTGATATCAATATTTTCCAATAAAACATGTAAAGGGAAAAAGATACATGAACAAATTGAAATATAACACTTACCGGCCATTTTTTTTATCTAAGTAACCATTTGCATACAAAATATTCACTCAGGATGATATCTCCTCGTTTTGCGTTTAAACACCTCAGTCAATATAATATGTGACGCGCGTGATTGTTAAACGACGGACATCATCAACAGGAGTTTGTGTTAACACCCAAAAGTACTGCACCAGGGCGACAAAAACGAAGAAATATATATACACGACAACATCGTTAATTGGTTAAATGTTACGATGAATTTACGTCTAAACGCACACGACCATGAATTTGCAAGGGGTATAAAACATTATTAACGTTAGAAGCTCACTATGTCAACGTGCCTAGTCTGTTTGCTTAAAGTCTATGTGCTTTTTAATTTTAATTTTCATTTCTATTTCATTTGTATTCTATTGTATTCTCAATGAATCTACGTGATAAGAACACCGGTTTTCTTTTTTGTATGTTTCCAATTGTCATCGATCATAGAAGTCTTGTGTATAAGAAATATAATTTCAATAGATATGATGCATAATTTGGTCATGTCTTATATGCCAGTTGTTATAATTCGTGTCTCTTAGTGTTGGCGTTTGTTTTTGTTACACTTTGGTGTTCCTGTTATTCCTGTATTTTCTTTTTATAGTTTGAATTTTGATTTATTACCCCGATTGTTTTCTCTCAATCTTTTCTTGTCTTTTGAACACCGGTTTACTATTGTTACCTTTATTTTTAACTATTTATTACTGATATCATTAACTTTTGAATTCTATATTATCTTTTGTATCATTGTAGGTATGGAAAGAGTATGATAAAGACAGGAGTGGATATATAGAAGCTGACGAGTTGAAGGTAATGAATGGTATACGTCAATTAAACCGAACAGAATCAAAAGTGAATTCTAGGAAAACAATAAAATCACAAAAAGTACTAAATTGGGATAAAGATCATTGATTAGAAATAAGTGCAATATGATATTTTTTTCAGAATTTATCCAAAATTGGCCAGTATATGTTAGTGATTATTAATGGAAAGTTACAAATTTATCTAAAAACAATAAGTTTTATATGTATAGAATACATGTTTACTGAGGTACGTAATTTGCCATAGATAATTGTTTTAAAAGCCTGGTGTTTATGTTAATGTAATTGCAATCTTTTCTTTCAGACATTTCTGTATGATCTTTTGAAAAGATGTAAACGACAAGCTGACGTCAGCGAAGAACAAATGATAACATATACAGATACTGTGGTAAGATAAGACGTCTTCTCTGAATTGAATACAAATTTCTCCCATGATGTAAGATATAGTGATAATAAATGACCAAAGGGATATAACAAGGTTTTATAAGAAAATATAACCATAAATTGATTTTGAATTGTTATAGCTCAGTTTTGTTTTAAGTTTTGGGTTTGTTATTATCATGAACGACTGCATTTATATTGACATGTATTTCATTCGTTCATTCCAGGTTTTTTCTAGTAACATTCGTGTTGACAAGACCACTTTCTTAATACTAAATTTGTTATTGAAACTGTAAACGAAAAACAATAGATGACACATTAATCTTTTCATTTAACATTCTGATATTAAAGAAAATTACTTTTTATCAATGTAATGTGAGTTTGACTACTGTTTTAATTACATATTTCAAAGCGACATTGAAATGGATTAAAATCAATAGTAAGAGCTTGTGCTGATCAACACTGTACAACATAAGTGTGACTTTTTCTGAATAACATACATTACATAAACGTATCGACATAACTTTGTTTTGTTTTCATTTGTGAATATGTCATAAAATTACAGGAATGTTTGGAAAGCCAGAGGCAAATATGCACCTTATTAAACAGACGTTTTTATTTGTAAAACAAAAAAATACTGACAAGATCAATAAAATCATTTAGATTTCATCAAAAGGACCGTAACAAACCAATTGCGAATGATCAAAAGTGAATACTTGAGACGCAATACCAGAATATAGATTGCACGTGTCTACAACATATAAAAAAAAGTATTTTTCTGTGTCTTCATATATCCTTCAGATATCTGTATGCTTTAACATACATGCAGCTATCAGTGACTCTTTTCTAACGATCTCTTTATACACTTTAACGTGATAATGACACATAAGATTTCAGGATAATACATGAAATACGATCATGAAGTAAGTAATAAATTCAAAAAAAACAAATGAATGAACATGTTTGCGGGTGCGAAATTTTCTCGCTGTATTGGTGGCCTTCGGCTGTTATCTGCTCTTTGGTAGGTTTGTTGTCTCTTTTTCACATTCCCCATTCCCATTCTCAGTTTTATTATATGCAATTTACCCAAAATCAGAAAAATAAGAAACAATAGCAATCGCAAAAGGTGAAAGTTGTATAAAATAAGGTACGTTGATTAAGTAAATGGGTCCACAAAAAGGAGATTATAGGAAAGATCTTGAATTGAAATATTGTCAATAAATATTAGGACATGAATCATATAAATGTACATACAAATAGTACTAATGATAATTTTTACCTCTTCTAGTTCAATTATCTTTTTGATTGATGGTTTTGCATGCAGGGATATTTAGTTATTATTTTTATTTCGGTAAACTCGTACAAAATCAATAAAGGATGAATACCTCTTTGTTGTATGAAAATTAAAATAATACTTTGGTACCATTAATTACACAAGTAAAAAATATTGAATCGCTCTTATGACGGTTGAGATTTCAATCAGGCTATAAAAAGTAAAATCACAAAAATACTGAACTCAGAGGAAAATCAATTTGGAAAGTCCATAATCACATGGCAAAATCAAAAAACAAAACGCATCAAAAACGAATGGACAAGAACTGTCATATTCCTGACTTGGTACAGGCATTTTCAAATGTAGAAAATGGTGGATTAAACCTGGTTCTATAGCGCTAACCCTCTCACTTAAATAACAGTCTCATCAAATTCCGTTACATTTACATGATGCGTTAAATAAACAGTCACAATCAATAAAATAGTCAAAATATGGGAACATCAGTCATCATCGTATAACAATTTAACAGGACACAACAACATCTACTATCTACGAACACATGGATTGATTTGAGTGTCTGACGTCAGAAAAATTATATACGTCACATAAATTTGTCGTTCAATGTGCATACAATAGTTATCAAAAGTACCTGGATTATAAACAATTTTAAATTTTACATAGGCAATGAGCGTTTGAACATTGTATTTCTATTTTCATTTCAGTTGAAACTTTTTGATAGAAACGGCGATGGTAAACTACAGTTTAGTGAATTAGCCAAGTAAGCAATTACTACTGTTAGACATAAACATCACAATTTCTTTTATTTTTTTCAGCTTCAACTTTTTGACAGAAATAAAGACGGCAAATTGCAGCTTAGCGAAATGGCGAAGTAAGCCAAAAGTTGTCGTTTTTGTCGCGTTTGTAGCATTTCTTTGTGCCTATTGTCATTTCTTGTTGCACGCATTAGTAAAAAAATTTCAATCTGAAACGACCAATTCGATCTCATCATCATCCGAATCATCTGATGTTAATTCTTTCTCAAATAGATTTATATACATACGGCTCAAGGTTATTTTAGTGCAGTAAACACTTTAGTTGCAATCGGCCCAGGTTTGACCCCGCAATTTGAAAATAACATCGACCTTAAAGTTTTTTGAAAAGGTTATTAAAAAGATGCGTCGCATTTTGAAATAAATAGATCTCGATTGACAGTTATCACAATCCCGAACAGTACCTAATTAGTTGAACAAGTTGATAATTGACAGAAAGGCCGAACACGATACTTACATATTTACTGTTCCGGTGTTCTACTTGTATATTTGATAAAAAAAAAAAAAAAGTAAAATAACAAAATAACTGAAATCGGAGGTAAACCAAAAGCGGAAAGTCCCAAACCAAATAGCAAAATCAACATCTCAAACTAACCAAACGAATGGACAACAACTTTCATATTTCTGACTTGATTAAATATGGTGTGATAGCTAGTTAAACCTTTCACTTGTAAGACAGTCGCATCAAATTGCATTATTTTGACAACGATGTGTGAAATAAATGAACAGATATAAAAGGCAAACATGTCAAAATAAGGAAAGAAAATGGTCGTTTCAGTATAAAATATATTTACTGATGACGCGTGTGTTGATAGTGCTGCTCATATTCTCGTACTGCTACGCGATATATTATTCTATGCATCTTGTTCTTGCTAGCATGATAGATGTAAATCTTTATACGTGTGTCCTCTTTGTATATGTTCTTTACTATTCTGATGTTCTTATACAATTTATACTCATATAAACATTCAAATAACCGATAGTTTATATAACTGTACAATAATATATGTTATACATACAAATATCGCCAATAACTAGTATTATATAGGAACGCTTGGTTTATGATATATAACCAATATAGAAGTTATTTTATACGATTATTTATGTATACATTTTCCCTATTTTTGAACTGTTCATATGTTTCGAGAGAAAAAATCTAGTAATTTTTCTATAAGAAAATAAATATAATTGAGAATCTTCGCCAAAATGTGCTCCATCTATTTGAAAAAATATGTGTCTGCTCTGTCTTTGGTAACTATGCCATTGCATAAATGTAATCACATGGGAGGTAACTCGAACAGTGCAGATTCTATCAACAGAAACATGGTATGCCAACGTAAATTAACAGTAAAAATATATCACAATCATTAATATTATGAAAATTATGGAATTAATAAACACTATTAAACATCTCATTCCTTGTTTTATAGATTTATATCGTAGGCTGATGTAAAAATGATGTCATGATGTCGCAAGTCGTGGTTTTAAATATAAAATTATGAAAAAAAAGTAAATTAAAAAAAATACTGAACTAAGAGGAAAATCTAATCAGAAAGTTCGTAATCAAATGGCAAAATAAAAAAACGAACAAAAAATGGTTTTTGATTCAACATTGGTGTGGGATTATTGTGTAGATTTGATAAAAAAACAAAAAATAAAAAAACATCACATAATTTTTTATAAAAATAAGTAAGATACAATTTAATTTGAATCGTGAGTATTACTCAAATGTACTCTAGATAAATCTCTCTTTTGTCCATCTTATAGATGAACATTGTTGTTAGTTATTTGTCTGTCTAGAATTTAATTTTAGTTTCCTTTTCTGTATAGTAAAGACATATGTTTTAAATGCAATAATACTATAACAGTGTAAACATACATCACATGCATACAAGCAGAACTGAAAGAGTACATTCTTTTACAGTTGTGGCCAATTATGTGTTGCCGGAACAAACATATACTTAAAAAAGAATTACATCAGTTGCGTTTATTTGGCAATGCTATTCGAAAATGTTAAACATAAATTGGACAAGTGAAAGTGTTTAACAAGAATTTGTTCATGGTACACAGGTGCCCATCTACACTATCATTTTCAATGAACCGTGAAATGGGGTGAAATCTCTACTTTGGCATTACAATTAGAATGATCATATTATAAGGCACATTTGTACTAAGTTTTAAGTTGATTGGACCTCAACTTGAACAGAAACTACCTCAACCAAAACATTTAACCTGAATCCGGACGAACAAACCCACAGACCAGAAAACATAATGCCCATAAATGGGGCATATAAACTAAAATTATGACATTAACTGAACGTTTTAGTTATTTTGAATTGGAGTGGAAATACAGTTATTTCTGTGTTGAATTCAAAGCTTTATTTCTTAAAAAGAGCCCGTGTTCAACCATAACATGTATCAAATGAGTTATAATAAACAAGACATGAAATCTTCCATAAAAAAAACGATAAATAAGATATTTATTTGTATAAGAGAAACGGGTAAAAAGACTGATGAGCATTGCATATTGCTTGGTATGAATACCCGTTATTTTATGTCAGTAAACATGTGAAACTCGCAAAGGCCTCAATTCTGTATCATGATTGGAGTTGATATTCAGTATAACGTTATTCTTTCTCATTATGAAATCTCCCATTATGTGCAAAACAAAAAATAGTTGACATGAAGAATGAAACAAACGTGAAAATGTTATATGTAAAGGTGTATTTTGACATTTATCCAAATTCTTGTTGAAGCCATAATTTGAAAATTCCTTGTTATTCTACTAAAAAATTGAGGCTCTATAATTTACAGTTAAAATCTAAACTAGCAGTAATACAAAAATATGGCATTATAACTATTTGTAAATCAAAATATTATTACCATAATTGTTTCATTTCGTTTTAGGTTACTGCCTGTAAAAGAAAATTTCCTTTGTCGTCCAGTTTTCAAGGTAATTTGATGCGACTACTTTCATTTAAGCTGTTCTTCATTCTGTGTTTATACTTAATCATTTATTACGAACGATATGTTTTTCTGTGTGAAATTTGTTCAGTTCGGGGAATATAAGCCCCCAAAAAATTTGACCTATATATACTGACATATAATCTTAAGCATAAAGTTAGGCAGTAGGTTTGAAGCAACAAAAACCAGTATTGAATGCAAAGAGACTAATAGATGTGATGTAATAAATGTTGGGAATCGTTAATTTTTTTCGTTCTCTGTTCGGCTATTTATAGACCAAACTTTGAAATTTATATTAAAGTATTTCGTATGGTAGACTTGTTTCTATAAAAAGACGATTACCAAAAATGAAATATATATATATACATGTCCTACAACTATTTTGACATTAGTACATGCTGTACGAAATTCTGTTTTTTTTAGAAAATTCTGTGTAAACTTGTGAACAAAAAGCCATTACGTCCCCATACACCTGTAAGTTTGTGTGTCGCTTACATGCTCAGATAATTCTGCGTTTTGGAATAGGTTTAAAATATAAAAGCTTATAACTATATATATATAGTTCACACCAATATTATTGCTTGCTTTCCGAGGGTTTATGATATTTAACAAACGTTTGGTTTTGGACGTAAGGGGTAACCTATGACGATAGTCTTTCAAATAGGATAACTTTTATTAGTACTTTCTTTTTAGGGGTTCAAAATTTAAACATTGATTGGTTTTCAAGATTAATGCTAACCCATGACGAGTGTCTTTGAATAGCATAACCTTTTTTGTTACCAAAATACTTTCGTCCGTATATTGTCCAGTTTTTTGTCATTAGGGTTACCTCTTGAAACATTTCAGTGATTACTATTGGTCAATAGAATAGAATGGATATTTGCAACACAAGATATGTTTTTTTAAACATGGGAATGGTCCAAAAACTTATTATTAGAGACAAAAGCTTGTGCTATCCTTATTATTAGACAATACATTATGTACTCTTGTGTTTTTTTACAAAATATTTTTTTCTCCGCTTTACAAAACGGTTTTATAGAACAGTTTTGATTATTTTGGATAATTTCTGTTAACTTTAGATAGTTTACGCGAGTTTCATGAGTCAATATGACACTGGGGTCTCCTTTTATACAAATATTTAGGATTTAAAAAAGTCTTTGTTGTTTACGTTATTTGAATATTTTGATGATTTACAAGTCTTTTTCTGATTAAACAAGGTTAGGACACAACAACTTCATTAAACTTAGTATAAATATCTACAATGCCAATTGAGATCTGCTATAATCTAAAATAAAATGAAAATTCCTTTACAAAAAACAAACTTTTTGTGACGTAGCAAAGACTATGTGTAACAACTATAATAATTGTTTAAGGTAACACGATACCGAATGACGTTACGCCACGAGTTATCGTTCCTGACGTTATCGAATAACGTTCACACATTCAAGCCAATGCATCAGGTTTTGCAATCACAAAGTGATAAAATTATAAAAAAAAATATTGGGTATTTATGTGACATTTTTAATGGTAACTTTTTCTGGATACTTGATGGAGTAAAGGAAAATAGATCCGAAACGGAAACGATTACTGTACGGAGTTTGACTAATGTCCTGACAACCTGACAATGTCCTGACAGAAATGAAAATGTTAAATACCTATTTTATTATTGAAGGATTAACTTGAAATTTGGAACCAAGTAAGATGAGAACTAATATTTAATATATAAAAGGAAAATAAATGAAAAAAATATTTATAAGAGTTAGAAAACTTGCCCTAACCAAATTGACTTTGAAACTTCTTATGTCCTGACAGCTATGAACCAGCGATTTTTCTTTTATTATTGACTGGATAGACTTCAAATTCAATACCATGGCAGATTAAAACAAAACTTTTAATACAATAATACAAGAAAAAAAGAAAAAATATTTATAAGAGTTAGAAAACTTGCCCTGACCAAATTGACTTTGAAACTTCTTATATCCTGACAGCTATGAACCAGCGATTTTTTTTTTATTATTAACAGGATAGACAAACACAATATAATGGCAGATTAAAAAAATTAATACAATAATACAAGAAAAAAACCGAAAACTTGACCTGACCATATCTACATCTTTCCCGTGACTAATGTTCCGACCGATGTAAATTGTTTATTACTTTTTTTCTTTGAAGGATCGACTTCAAATTTGATGTCAAGGAGGATTCTGACATAAAATATAGAAATATAAGAAAGGATCGTTTAAAAAATAATAATTAAAGAGTTAGAAAACTTGACCTTACCAATATCGACACTGCCCAGACTTATGGCCTGACCGATGAAGAAAATGTTAATAACTTTTTTATTATTGCTCATTGTTAATCTTTAAAAATGAATTACTTTACTTTTAAATATTCTGTTTCTTTTAAAATTAAGCATCTGAAAGATTTATCTACATATAATAGACTGAGTTTTATCATAAGTCTTTATTCTTGGTGTATGTTTGCATAAATACTTTTTCATAATGAACGCCGTATTCCCATGAACATTTGTTTTGAAAGTAGGAATCTAATCTATAGAAACTTAGGATAATGGGTAAAAAACACGAGGAATTGTTGGTACATCTATTTATTTGTGTTAAAATGGTCGTCAAAAACACCGCTCGGGCAAAATGGAAAAAGGAAATTTATCTGGATGAGAATACGGATAGAATTAGGCGATAATGCACAATACAAGCAGACTTTGCAACTCATACAAAAATAGTTTGTTTGTATGGAATGTTAAGAAAGTGGTTTACTTGGTTATTTTGCCGAATATCTTTCTCTATGTTCCTGTTTAAAAAGTCACTGAAATTCATTGTTCTGTTCAGAGTAAATCCGATATAGTTTCGGAAATATTTTGAAAATCCTATTGACCAAGTCTACACGGGATAGACAGCAACATCGGAATGAAGCCTGAAAAAGTTAACGTAGGCTGAGAAATACATGGGAACTTGATTCGGCAAAAGTAAGATTTTTTTTTTCTGGACAATCTGTGTTTTTGGCGACAAGTTGAAAACAGTTGTTTTTCTTTCAATTTTAGCATAGCATTACCTATAGTTGCAGCTGAGGGTGAAACAAACAATTTTTTTCTCAGGGTCAAAAACAAATTATTTTTTCTCTCCAAAAACTGGAAACAAACTTTTTCCCAAAAAAAATCCAAAGCCCCCCCCCCCCCCCCCCGAAAATCAAATGGTTGCTCCCTTATCGTCGAGAAAAGCCCGAGGAGTTTCACAGTATTAAAATGAGTTTTTAGAACAAGCATGCAACTTCCATGTAGATCTATATACATGTATAAAAGAACTGTATGCATTTCTTTTTGTGGATAAATGTACTATTTAAAATAAGATCATATATGTATATTGTAGTGCTAGTATAGAATGTATTAGCATGAGCTTTAGAAACACGATGGAAAGCGAGACTCGCCGAGCTTTCCACTTGTTTCGTAGCGAGTGCAGAAACCTTTTATAATTCTGACAATGTATATAGCACATAATTTTATATTTTGTTTATATCCTACAATTTACACCCCAAGGCCTAGGGTGAACAGGGATAACAATATGGTCACTTGGTCTTCTTCCGACTGGCAGTAAAATGCTTCCAAAGTAAGGCGTCCATTTGGCTGTGCGGGATGTATTATTTATTGTTAACTGCGTCTTGAACATGCATAAAATATTTGCCACTGGACGAAAAGTTACCAGCAATCAATCCTAAAATTCAAAATTGCCACTTGAAACTAACAGAGCACGCAACATCATATCGTTTCACCCGTGTAAATTCGACCGTCAATCCCACACTTCCACACTTGATAGTCTTTTTGCTTCAGGTTTAAATTGTGTACCTGTTTTTTAAAGGTGCGCATATCGTCTGGATTTTCTTTTTGTTTGTTTGTTCATGACAGGTTGCTTGATTAGGCATTTTGATAAATTATAAAGGCCCGTAGAGTACAGACTCCGGGTAACATCTCCTTCATGTGGAATTTCAAGCTTGAGCTTTTATGTTTCGCAGTTTGTTTTACTTATAAAGAATGCATATATGATCTCAAGATTTGTTTTATAAAATACTTTTCCACAAATGACAGACTGTTGAACTAATAGTGAAATTTTGCATACAGTTTGCAATGTTTGTCCGACTTGCTAAGCAAGCAACTCACACATTTACACCACGCATGTTAGTGGAATTTCTATGTGCATGACGAAATTAATCATATCAGTAGAATCTCATATCACTAGGAAATTTACGGAAACCTTACAGGGGAAACGAAAATAAAATAAACACCCTTCAGATCCCGACACATTTTGTGTTTTCCATTTCTCATATCTTTGAGGAGAATAACGTTACATTCTGTATTCAATAACGTCACACGTTTTCGGTCAAATTCTAAGGGGATCAATCAATTTTGAAGAAATTTATCTCAAAAACAAGGATGGTGACATATGATTTTCTATACATGTATGAATTCAGTTTGTAATTCTGAATATTATGTTAGTTTTTTGTTGTTGTCCGTATATTACAACATAGCCATCCATTGGAAAATCTAAAAAGATAAGCCGAAAAACAGGCATTTCCCTTATATACCTCAGTAAATTTGTCGCCAAAATCGACGTTTTCCAATGAAAATACCAAGAAAACAAAAATGGTGACCCCCATTTTTTATTACATATTTCGATGTAACTCGGTGCAAAGAACGCGTATCCAAAAAAGTTTAAAAATCGGGAGATATGCCATTCGGTATCGTGTTACCTTAATGTGTGAATTAAACCAATGGTATTTAGTAGTAAATTTTACTGAATATTATCCCTGGGTATTCAGTGGTAATTTAACAGGGAAACTTGATGAAATGCTGAACACCAAGTTTAATTGTTAAACAGCAATATGTGCAATAAAGAATCAATCAGAGTGTTAAACAAAAAAACAAAAATTCCTTTACATATATCAATAAATCTGAAAGCAATATTGCATTGTACATAACATAACTTAATATGTCTAGATAGATGCTTAACACTTATGTTAAAATCATTTTAGATGAATATTGTACAAATCTTTTTCTTCTTTTCATCTGATGAAAAGAGATTGCAGTTCTTTCTTAACGTATTGATTGTCTTTGTGCTAATGCTCTCTTTCCAATTTAAAATTATTTTTGCTACCAGCACCCTATCTGTTTTGTATATTAATAGAACAAAATGCAACGTTTGGATACAAATTGCTTTCTTGATATTTACGAAAGTAAAACAAATTAGAAACATTTGGGCAACGAACTGATTAGCTAGCCACTTTCAAAGTTAGATATGGACCGTTGTTTCAATAGCGCAACATATACGTGTAATATAGATGTCCGAGAAAAACATACAGATTTTAGTTTTTGATTTTATCTGTGTAAAAAATTTGAATAATTACAACTTTCAAATTTAGCTGACTTTGGGGAAGAAAATGGTGAGCTGCATGAACATGTGCTTAACCAACATTGTGTTGTTTACATTTTAACTACATTATATGTACATTTCTTTTATTTTTCACTGTTATGCACAGTAGTTAATCAACAATTGAGAAGGTTTCCTTTAAATTTCTAAACAAAATATCCTGTTTTGTCACATTGATTTAATAAATAAAAAAATGTCTTCATTTTCATTTTCATTTTAACATCTAATATCTCACTCACCATTGCGTCACATTTAAAGTATCAGAGGTGTGCCGATGATCAAGAATCGGAATTCCGTTTTAGATATACAAATTGTCATGAGGGAAGAAATGAATTGTTCGGTTTTGTATATGATGAATGTTCTTCGTATTTAAATATAAATGATTACAAAAAACAGGTCTATAGCAAGTTTAGACACAGACACATCGTATTTGAAAATCGATTCGTAAAAGTTTGCTAAACATTTGTGTAGTTAAGTGAACATGCAGGTCGAAAATAATAAAACTATGTATGTTTCCCTGTAAGTTAAAAGTGAGGGAGCAGTTTTACTGTTAATTTTTTTCTGACGAGGCATTAACATTAACTCACAAACTAAGGATTCATTTTAATCGCACGTTAAAATTGTCACAGAAATTTCAATCTAGATTGGCTCTGTAAATATTATTATCAAAATTTCAGTCCGTACTGTTGTGAACTCAAAATCCATAGGCGTATTGTTACTTAATTTGAACGATTCATACAAAATTTGGAAAAATCAAAACAAAGGTACAACATTTTTTTCCTTAAAAACAAAAACTTGTTAAAATGATGATCTATGGGTATTTTAACGGTAATTTTAGTATCGTTTGTACATACATTTGAACACATATTAACCAAATCAAACTTGTTCCCGCTATGAGACCGTCATTCGCCTACCGAACCTTTACCTTTGAGGAAGTGACTTCTAATCTTTATCCAAATATTCACCAACATGCTCATCTAACAAACGATGCTGTGATCTTTTCCCTCGATCTAGTTTTAAACAATCTTTAGCCGCCATCATTTCTTTAGCTAGTATCAAATCTAGTTTGGTACGGGAAATCACAGGCATATATATAGTCTTGTGACACAAAAACCTAAACTTTTTGCGACTTGGCTTAAAGACGATGTTATTTGATAAAATAAAAAAAAATAATAATTAGTACTCCTCTGTACGTAAAATAAGACGAAGCATCGCAGAAGTGTAGCATGTTCTCTGCTGTCTCACTGAGAAATTCTGCATAAGTTAGTATGTGTAGTCTCGGGCACTTTTTTTCAGTATTGACTGATCAGTCTTGATAGTGTTACCATTTGGTATAATACCAATTTATTTCGGATCTGTTAAAGATTAATGATTGACCTTTGTTTTTATTTTATCTGGCAGTTTGTGCATTGAGTATTTTTTGTTTAACTATCAGTCATATTTTTATATGTATGTATTTACCTGGAAAAAGCCTTTATAATCACACTTTTATATATTTTCCCGAGTTGCAATAATTGACCGCACGTTTTTTATTGTTGCACATCTATTAACTTTTCTATGCATGCATATTATCCCGCTAGTTCTCTTATTCAATAGAAGTTATTATGCTTCATGAGATAAATAAGGCGATACATATCAAAAGTACATTCAACAACATAAAAATCAAAAACGTTTAAATCGACGAAAAGGCAAACAACAATTCGTTCAATGGGATGATTTCTTGTTGTTTTATGCTATCTTAAGTGTTGTATATACTACAAAACGTTTTGTTTATTACATAATACGATATATGACTCGAATGAAATTTAAAACAGTATTGAAAAAAATACCAATCGCACTGAGGAAACTTCTGACTCGAAAAATATTGTGAATTCAATCGATGAAATTCTATCATTTTTTGACACTGTGGTTTTACATTTCTTGTTTGTTCGTTTTCAAAAATTTTGATAGTAGACCGATGCTTTGAAGCCTAGATTCTTAAAAATGTTTGATTTTGCGTGGTTTCTTCATATAAAGTCCTTTTGAGGCGTAAGACTAATTAGTTTCAAGTCAGAGGTAGTCAAATGACAACAAAATTACGAAATCCATGATATTAAGTTTGAAGAATGAAGTTACTTAATATCTATATTGTTTCATCTTTTTACCATACATGCAACCTCTAGTACCTAGACTAATTTTTTTTGTAAAACTGAAGTTTAGTAGCACACTAAATGTAATTTAATTGCAAGTAAGAACTGTTTTAAAATTGGCCTGCTGCGCAGAAGTACTGTCCTGTTATGTAAATATGTTTCATTCCTTTATTTGTCCTTTTTCATTGATACATATATCATACGTCAATATGTGCTTCATTTGTTTAGCACTGCGTAGCGGTGCGTTTACTCAAGCACACTGATACATGTTCGAAAGCACTTCTAAAATAATCTCTTTTTATATATATTGTGCACTATTATAACATGGATATCTTTTTTTCATGTGCAGATCTAAGTTTTGCTTTATGAAAGATCAACACAAATTTTCATTGTCTGTTCGAGCGGAAAGGAATTCACATTTTTTTAAAACATTCACACAACCATTTATATACCTTATAATCCATGACAAACGAGACGTTGTTATACAAATTGTATTAACCATGACAGACTACTATTAAAATATTGTTTCTTATTTTCAACAGAACGCCAATAGGTTAACGACCGATGACATAGATCGTGTGTTTTCTTTATATGATCGTGTAAGTATTGGTAATTGTCAGACCTCTTACTGTACATACTGTCATAATAGTAACATTGCTATAATATATTCTAATGCAATTTGGATGTAATAAATTTTTTCATTGGCTAAAAGTTGCCGTCAAATCCACAGTTGACCAGGCGTAAATTTTTATTTGACGGTCGCAAATCTCTGTTTTACTGTCTCCGCTACGCATCGTCAGTAAAACTGCATTTGCGACCGACAAATCTACAATTGACGGTGGCAACTCTTCAACTACTGTACTGTTATTCCGTAAATAAATGTATTTATTCTATATATTTCTCATATCCGTGGCTAAAAAAGGAAACGTCAAAATAGACAGTACACAAAACACAACATAGAAAACTAAAGACTGAGGAACACGAACCCGTTAAAAACTAGGGCTGATCTCCAGTAACCCGGAAGGACAAGCAGATCCCTCACCACATATGGCATCCGTAATTTACAATAGGTTTTATTACAGTGAGTTTTATACGTCGAAACATAAGTTGTTTTTAAATGTCCTTAATCAATAAGATGCTGTAAACATGTTTTGTAAATAAGACAGAAAAGTTGAGAGTTTGCTAAAAGAAAATGCCTGTTAGCTAAGTAAGTATGTCTGTTTTGATTTTGTTTTTGTCTTAGGCCTCTGCTCCATGGCATTTGTAAATTGACATCTCATAGTATTCCAACTGATATATTTGTGATATTAGCAGAACGTTTTGTATTATTGTTATATGTATCTACAATGTATCAAGTTTTATTGAAACAAAGATACAATTATCAAGCTGAAGATCTAAGCAATTACTGACTCTAATTGTATATTCGTTGTATATTAGAAAACAAAAACATTTTTGTTTTCTTATTTGACAGGAATATGACAGTTGTTATCCATTTGTTTGATAAGTCTGACCTTTTGATTTTCCAATTTACCTAGAGGATTTTTCCATTTAGAATTGTCCTCGAAGTCCGGTATTTTTATTATTTTATTTTGTGCATTGATATTACATCTTTGATCTAAACTTTATATCAAATGATGTTCTGCAGGATAATAATGGTAACATTGAAGACGAAGAACTGTGTGGGTTCCTGAAAGATCTTATGGAATTAGTAGAAGAAGTAGGTATTGTTTTGTACAAAACATTATATCTGTTGTAAACTAAAACAATATGTAAAGAACAAAACTGTAAGAGAGAACATGTGAAATAAACACTTAAAATATGTTCATGTCAAAAACCACAAATTATGCTAGGTGAGGTCGATAAGCTGGACTCAAAATAAAACTAAATTTAAAAAAATTAAAGTTTTTTCTTAGCAACAATATCTTCAACTTCATACACGTGACATGGTTAACAATTTGACCTTGCTTGATTTGCTGTTCTTTTAATGTCTTTTTTGGTTATTGTCCTCCCACATTTTATATACGATTATTTGTCTTTTGAAAGGAACTTGAACACCACATATTTTGTATCAATGTGAATGTTTTTGCTTATATATCAAGCTTTGTTTTTACACATAAGTACGCTTTTCATACTTTAAAAATAATATTTGGTGATAAGATATTGCCGTACCATGAAATTTGAAATGCTTACACATGATACGTGAATTCAGCTGGCATAAAGTTGAAAGGACCGTTATCAATAAATATACATATGAAAAAGGTCGTATTATGGTAGAAATTGTACATGCCATTAAAGCTGATAAAGTATATATTAGATCCTCTTTAAAAAAAGCTATTGCACCAGGGTTTCATTTTGAAAGCTAAGATTATCTCTTCGAAAATTTTCGGACGCTATCATACTATGATTGACCAAGAATATGTTTCAGTTTCGTAGCCACAATTTCAAACGTTAATTTGGCAAACTGAAACGGACTACATTCAACTAGTTGTATAAATCTGCTCACCTCCTCGAAGCACATGTGTCACCGTTCTTCATATGCTTGCGTTCCTATAGATTATCTGAAGTTATCTGAAATGTGTTGACTGGTTATTATTCTTTGTTTTTCTTTTTGGGCATTTGCTTTGACTTCTGGATATTATTTGTTCCCTTGGTTTTTTTTGTTGCTTATATTAAATTCTGAAATAACGGTGGTGTACATACCGCAAAGAGATTCAACATATATAAGTTGCTAATTAAAACTTTTTATAACCCATCTTTCATTAAAATAAAATATTTACAATTTCCGAAAGAGTTAACGATAACTATCAATAAAACAGTAGTATCACAACACCGATTATCAATTATGAAATCTATAGTCAGACCATAAATGTCTAATGAGCATATCCATATTGTCGGAGAATTTATCAGACAGTACATCTTAAGACCGAATATTATTTCATAGTGATAAAATGCGAAAATTTGTAATATAACTCATAATTATTGAGAGTAATCTACAGATGAATTTAGATTTGTTATACTAGTATATATAACGGGTACACAAGTGTTCATATTTTCATAATTGCAAATGATTATTTTATACAGAATCCAAAGGTATGGTATTAATTTATTTGTAATTAGATTCATGGTGACAGCTTTTTCTTCCTTAAAGCTACGACCTACCTAATTTAGTTGACTTGATGCAACCTGTTCATACACCAACTTGGTTTTTATGACTAAAGAAAGAAGGATTGGGAACTATGGATTTCTAAATTTTTGATTCAGTTTTTACTTCACTAGTTTTAGCTTAAAATGCAATCTGATACTTTTGTATGCAAAAAAAGGCAAATAGATAAAATGACTATGTTCCATTGCAAACGATGTAGCGTCGATAGAAGCACATGAACATAATTTCATTCAACAATAGTGTTGTCCTTTAATTATTTATAAACCTGTAGTAGATGTATAAAAGTGGAATTAATCTTATTTATAATGAGCTATGATAAATTGACATGTATATTAACGCTGATATATTTGAAATCTTCATAAGGTAAGCTTGAAACATAATGAATGCCAATAAAATGAAACGTAGAGCAAGACAAGCGAATTTTAACTGTGCGAATCAAAAGCTATATAACTCAGTTTATCAATGTTTTGATGAAAATAATTGTTCGAAATTGATGCAAACAGAATTTTATTATAGAACTCAGTCCCGAGTATATTCTCAAAATCATTTCTAAATGTGTGTACTATGTACATAATAAAATATATGAAATTAAACTATCTTTGCTTTCTTCATTTGTTAGGATTATGACGAAGAGGATCTACTTGAATGCAAAGAGATACTGCTGGAAAAATGTGATTTAAATCACGATGGTAAGATCAACAAAAAAGAATTGGCAATGGTTTTGATGTCATATAACCGGAACCCAACCTCTGACGAACCGGATCTCAATGAAGAGTCAGGATAAAGATATTATTTTTGTTTAATATGTTTGCTTATTGTTCTTTCTTTTATGTTTAAAAATATTTTTATTATTGTCAAATTGTTCAGGCTGGCAAGATGAATGTTACGATTTGAAACTCATGTTGATCAAAAGAAGAAATGAAAAGAAATACTATACTTAAAATACAATATAGTTATAGAATGAAGTATAATTTTTTTATGGTTATATATCAATCTGACCAGATTAAAAACAATGCTTTAATTAAACTTTTATTAGATTCTTTATATTGATAATATATTTTTTCAATAAACATTGGCGTGTTAAATCCAACTAAAAAGAAAAAGCCAGGTATTGAGGCATGCATATCAGAATTGCTTTAAAGATTGATTGGGACGATAAATTTTTAATCATCTGCATAATGCATACTATATTCGTGTATCTTTTTATGTTTATAACAATAATCATAATGACATTAAGAGAACAAAGAGGCTGGTCCTTGCTTATTGAATCATTGGATTCATTAAATCATCACACGTTTTGAATGATGGGAACTTGACACTGTGTATAAGTAAACAACATTACCTTGATTTTTTTTTTTTAGATTTTTTTATAATCAAAATTGGTATCTGTAGATTTATTAGTTTGGTTTTGACATATTACTAATTGGTGTTTTTTATGGCTACATATTTTTCGAGAAATTTCAATCATCCATCTGATTTGTAGGACGTACATTAATTGAAAAGCTAATTTTTACTTTTGTTGTTCTTATATGTAACTGCATTTTTTAATTGAAAATTTTATTCTCATGGTAAATTGATATATGTTCTATTCTTAATTGATATTTTTACTTAAAATGCAAAGAAAGACAAAATTATGTTGCTGTTTATGTATCAACAGCGACCCAAGAGAGATAACTCTACATTTACAAATTGATATTTAAAAGTACATTTATTTATAATATCATTACAGAACGTGTTGTACTATGTTGTTAGACTTTAAATTGGATTTTGAATTGTGCTTGCTTGTAATGTATGTATACCTTTAAAAATAATGCACTTTAATTCAACGAATGAAAAACGGTGCAGATTTGGAAGTTTTTTTTCGAAATGTGTTGTCAAATTTTAAATGATGCTCATGAAAATAAATCTTTTTGCAAGCTACCAAAATAGTGTTTAATTAGTGAAATAGTAATGCGAGATATACTAGTAAACAGATTGAACATTGCTTTACATACAAAATATCCCCAATAATGGTCACATACTACGTGTCAAAAGAAAGAAAAAAGACATATATATTAACTAGGTGTAATTATAAATGCCACATACACACACATTAAATACACTGTTGATAATCTAGGATTCTTTCAGGAGGGATAGGTCCACTATACTGTTTGGAAGATATTATCGTATTCCAATCATTAGCCTGGTACCTTTAATAACGAATCAACTTGGTTTACAGTGAGAAATATCCACAAGAAACCTTGAAAACAAAACTAAAAAACAGACTGAAACAAATAAATAAACAACTCTTTCAAATCTTGATCAACATTCGCTCTACAAATGTCGTCAGCTACAAAAATAGACCCCGTAGCAAAACATTGAGAGTTCTAATTCAAATCAGTTCAACTGAAGATAACTCACAAAAACTCAATAACAAACAATCTAAGACATCGATTTAACATTTTAAAAGAAAGAAGATTCCGTATGCTTGCCTCTGGGACAACTATCTGCCACAGATCAAAACATGTAGATATAAGCAATTAAAGGTCAACGTGTGGAATTCAACAATAAGAAAAAACATACAGCTTAAAAAGTTTTAAAGGATTTCGACATAAATACAGAAAAAAGAAATAGAATGCAGCTTAAGAGTCTTGGAAATCGAAAATACATAAACAATGTGCCAAATACTACTCAGGTACGTTTTGCCTTGGGTAGAAAAAAAGTGTTTCAATAATTCAACATTTAAAAGATAGTTGATAAACATCAATAAAACAAAACATCAATAAATAATCCGGAAAGTTCTTGCTCATAAGATAATTAAAGCGTCAGGATCAAATCACGAGCAGTTGGACCTTTTACTAAACCAGAAGTTTTAAGTTAGATCGATGACAAAATACATAATATAAACTACCTTTGTAATGCGACGATAAGTACATTCTGGCAAAATATTTTTGCAAAGTTTATACACACTTTCAAATAATATTTATCTATGATTGATTAAAATCTTTTTCAGCAACCAAATTTAAATGGTATTTCACGAATGAGCAACACGTCGAGTGTCGCATTAGAAGCAGTATCGTTTTCTTTTTTTGGTGCATCTGAGATTACCCCAGGTTTTTTGTGAGGTTATTATTGCTCAGTCTTTAGCTTTTTAATGATTGGTGGTGTACTGTTGTGTGCACCGTAGGCTCTTATATTTTAGCATTTTCTTTGTGAGTTTATTATTGACTTAAGATTTTGAATGTCCCTATGGTATCTTATGCTTCTTTTGAAATAGTTATCAAAGTTACCAGGATTATTATTTAGTACGCCAGACGCGTGTTTCGTCTACATTAGACTCATAAGTGACGCTCATATCAAAAAAGTAATATAGTCAAACAAATGAAAAGTTGAAGCGCATTGAAGATACAAAATTCCAAAAAGTTGAGCCAAATAAAGGCAACAGTAGTATACCGCTGTTCAAAACTCATAAATCCATGGACAAAAAACAAAATCGGGGTAACAAACTAAAACCGAGGGAAACGCATTAAATATAAGAGGATAACTACGACACAACACCGAAACCCAACACACACAGAAACGGATTAAGCAACAGACAAAACACCACGAGAATAACAAATATAACATTAAAACCAAATACATGAATTTGGGATAGACAAGTACCGTGCCACGTCTTATCTCAATATCTCAAAAAAAAGAGAAAACACAAACGACTCAACGTTAAAATGCAACACACACTGAAACGAACAATATTATAACAATGGCCATCTTGGTACAGGACACTTTTAAAGGGGAATAAAAGTGGTGGGTTGAACCTGGTTTTATGGCATGCCAAACCTCGCACTTAAATGGCAAAGTTAAATATAACATTGAAATGACAACATAATATTACAGGACTACAATACAAATAAAAAGGAGAACATATTAGACAAAGAAAAGCATGATTAATAGATAACAAAAGGCATCAAGTTTAAAATTCAATACGCCAAAAACGCGTCTTGTCCACACAAGACTTACCAGTGATTCCCAGATATAAAAGATCGAAAGTGAAAAAAGTACAAAGTTGTACAGCACTGAAGATCAAAAGTTGAAAAGGTTTTGCCAAATACGGCATTGTTTGTATGCCCGGGATAAGAACATTCTGATTATATAGAACAATTCATGCTATTGCAAACAGTAAATTTTATCAAATGAATATGAAAGAGATATACATAATGAAACTGAAGTATTAACTAATTACAGAAAACTAAACCCGAATACATAACGCCCAGATATAAAAGATCGAAAGTGAAAAAAGTACAAAGTTGTACAGCACTGAAGATCAAAAGTTGAAAAGGTTTTGCCAAATACGGCATTGTTTTTATGCCCGGGATAAGAACAAAATCGACTAAGGTAAAATGTCTGTTTGTATTAATTAGCTTTATTGTTTTGTCCTATTTTTTAAGACTTTATGTGACGTGATTCACTTTGATCCATCTTATGTACTCTTGTGGATAGCTGTAGACTTACATGTCTCATTGGCAATCATACTACATCTATGCATTTGTAATTGTAAGAAACGAAGAACTTAAAATATTGGCTATATCTTTGTTCTTAAACAAATAACAAAAACTATTATACAGGCGCAATGAAACAAATAACTTTTAGCAATAAACAAAACATATGAGTATAACAAATCAAATACAAATATTGACAGAGTAGGAAGAATATAAAAATTACAAGTCAGGAAGACAAACACATATTTTTGGAAAATTATAAACATGTGACCCTTCCAAATATGTCAATATTTTACTAAGTACATTAAATCTCCCAAATATGTCCATTTTGACAAAACGTGTCCACAAAATAAAATCTTGCCCTAATGTTACCTACCCCCTCCCCCTTTTCCAAAAAAAGGAAGGTATGCATCGTTTACGATTCTGCAAATATGTAAAGGCTTTGGTGTTCATTACCAACGGAACTTGTTTTTTAGTTCAGTGACGTCATATGAACACATTTTAAAAGGGGGAATAAAAACACGTGTAATGAGTAATGTGTGTACATCGACATGGTAAACGCTTTTGAATTAAATACTTTCTAACCATATGATATATGAAAAGAAATGATTGAAATTAAAATAGAAGAATGGAATAATAGTGATTTAAAACTATATTAATTTACTAACGATTTACTGCTGAAATATATTGTGATTCTTATTTCATACGATGATGAAATAGACATTTTGATCAAAATTTATATTTAACCTAAAATTTAACACATAAGTTTGAAGCATCATACAAAACAATGTTTCATCTTACATTTACAATTTTTAACATCTTATAGAGTTTGTTTCCGTTTATGTGAAATGACATGAGTATTTTATATATATTTGACAATCAAATGACGAAATTGATTACCGATTTGATATCACGCTCATTCAATTTCATTAGAATGTAAAATAGCACATTATGTTGACTTTGTTTACAATTCTGAACTCCCACAAAACCTAATGATTCTTCTACAAGTATTTCTATGTATTACATCACATTGACAATTTCAAGATAAATTCAAGATAAATTCGAAATAAAAACATTTTCGAGTTTTGATTTTCTGCATTAATAAGTATATAGATATATACAGAGAAACTCAAAGAAAATCTTTTTATGATTTTCTGAGAAATAATAATAACATATCATTACCAATGAAGAATATATGTTTGAATGTATGGTATTTGTTCAATGAACTTAAATCTTTGAACTCATTATTGGTAACACTAACAATTGGATTATAAACTTGGAATTTATAGTGTAATATGTAGAATGTCATTTCATGCTAATTAATTATTTAACCATTCATGCGTGTCATTTCGTTTGAGGAGTAGATAACTTTATGCCGTTTTGACTGCTTACTTTTCCTAAACATTCTGTCTGTACTGTGTATCCAGTCACATAGTCCTATTACACCGTAGTTTCCGATAAATCTGAAAAAACACATACATCTAATCTAATACTTTATTGTTTTTATACCAATCGTTTAAACTGGAGGTTTTGAAATAACACGAGCAACATGACGGGTGCCACATTGAGAGCAGCATCTAATCTAATACTTTAGTATTGTTTTTATACCAATCGTTTAAACTGGAGGTTTTGAAATAACACGAGCAACATGACGGGTGCCACATTGAGAGCAGGATCTACGTACCATTTCGCAACACCTGAAATCACTTTCCACTTTTGGTGTGATTCGTGTTTTGTGTATTATGACACATATTTGTCTATTGGGCTTTTTTAGCCTTAGTGTTGTCTGTTTGACGACATATGAGTTTGAATGTCCCGTGGTATCATTCGCCTCTCATTTATAAAAAAAAACCAGTTGGTACAAAAATGTAGTAAGTGCACAATATTTTTTTAAGTATACAAGTCCATATGTTAATACTTTATCAGACGGGTATGATTATAACTTACTTAAGATGATGGAAGTCATGAAATTCAGGAGAGGGTAAACACGGTAGATGATAACCACTATGATGTATTATAGTGACAGCAGTGGCTAAAATGTACCATGTCCATGTAGTTACCAGGTTACTACCACATAGGAAAGGCCCGGCCGCCACTGGTAATAGGTTGGAGAATATATACTCAAACGTGTGTGCGTACACTGCCTCTATTCCGATTGGTGATGTCCACTCATGATGAAGTTTGTGTATGTTTTTGTACAGCAAAGGCGTGTGAAGTAACCTAAAATGGTAAAAAATAAATTGACTGATTGCATAAATGTTAAGTGGTTCACGCCAAAACATAATTGACAAGAATAGAAGCGTCAATGATTGTAGACATAACGCGCGTCATAAGCCTGTCAACTGTCATGAGTTCGTTTACGCAAGTTTTTAACCCCAAAAAAATATAAATCGTTTTGTTATATTTGTGTTTGTTTGGTTTTTCGTGTATGTATGCGTGGTTCTTTTCATTAATATATATGTATATACGTCTTTTTTGTTATATTTTAAGGCATCAACATGTTTGAACTGCTTTATTAATGCTCATATTATGCATCTCGTATAATCATTTGTTCAAATCAATGTGTTTTGTTTTATCTTTGTGGAAATAAATGTTAAATTCTTCAGCAACTAACATTGTATTCGGTAATAATACGTAGTCGTTAAAGTTTTTTTGCCAATATAAAAGTTAATCAAACCTGTGTGTATAGTAGAACCCTACTTCTTCAATCAGTACACATAAGGCAATATGTGTAATGAGCGTTGATAAAAATGGCAATGTCAACGTTACGTCACATCCTCTCCAACGTTGCAAATAGTAATGCACTATGCTGAATGGTAAACCGATGACTATGTAATTAGTGTTCAACACGTTAATAAGTTTCTTCAACTTTTCCTTGCTGACCTGGAATTCAAAATAAATAAACAAACAATAATCAACACGAGACAAAAACAGGTGCACGTCATATTGAGTTAAGGAATAAACCAATTAAAAGTAACTTTAATGTTGTAACATGTGAACGTTATTTGAAGTCGGGGATTAATCATATTCAAAGGCCTTTTTGTAATAAAGCTACTCACGGGATTATTAATTTATATCTTAACGTTATTTGTAAGCTACCCATACTCCTTCTATACTATGGCGAACATAGTTGTAATATAAACAGTCAACCATGATGGCGTCGATGATGATTCTGTATAATAGTTATTTATTACCATCAATTGATGATGAACATATTGCTACCCCGATGTGATATGCGAAGGGATGTAGAGTCATGCAGGCAATAACGATATATCACTTGAACTGTAGAAATTATTATATTTCATATCTCTATAAAAAAAAATACTTTATTCCGCGTATATAAGAGCTACAGCTTGAAATTAGAAAAAGGTTTTGAATGTAATTCATATTACTTCGGATAATATGTATTTGCGTTTGGATTATGTGATTTTTTATAGTATGGTTTTACATACCGGTGTATTTGTGCCTGCCTGTACTTTGTATTTCATCATCCATTTTGGCTTTTGATATAGATCAGCGTATAGGAAAAATCCTCCAACTAATAGGAAAGACGTCCCAAAAACAATGTTCATACCTGAAATCAATATAAATAAAATAACGATAGATGTAAGAAGATTTGGTGTGAGTACCAATGATATAACTCTTCATCCAAGTCAAAATTTATATTATTGGTCAAACTTCGGACTTCAAAATGTAGCCTTGGCTTACACCGAACAGGAATCTAGAAAGGGCCCAAAACATTACTAGTGTAAAACCGTTACAACGGGAAACCAAGTTTGTTTTAGCTAACTATTTTAATATTTCCGCAGCGTTTTTCTGAATTTACCTTAAGCAGGATCTTTTTAAGTCAAATTTTGGAACCGAAACAGATAGTGTGCTTCATATTCCTAAAGATCTAATAAAAAACAAATCAATCTCAGAATATAAATAAAAAAGATGTGGTATGATCATCGTACGGCCTTCAACTACGAGCAAACACAATAACGGCTATGCCCGAAATAAAAAAATGTAAAACAATAAAAACTAGAAAACTGACAACATAATGTATGTACAAAATAATAGATTAAAACCAAATATGATAAGCAGCAACAACCGACAGCATATTATGAGCAATGATCAATAAATGAACAATCTTTGTCATTTCAAATTTAGCATTCAGTAATTTCTTTTTCCACCATTCACAAGTAATTCACTCTATCTGTTGACATAACATTACATACAGCCCAGGTTTAAAACCACATCTTCAATGCTTAACATGTTGGTTGCTAACCCATATCCCCAGTTAAGGTATATATTAACCACGTTTTACAAAAACTATTTTAAGTACTCTGTGGCCTTACGAATTAACGAGTCTATTGTTTGAATACTACTTAACAATTTAAAAGCACACACTTACAATGTCACATGTTTTGTTATTAAAACCATGCAGTCAAAAGTGTGTTTGGGTTTTGAACACTTACTTATATTATGTTAAGTCTTTATGTTCATATGTTGTGTATTGTGTACTGTGTCTTTTCCTTACTAATCATGGCGTTGTCGATTTATTTTTAACTGATGAATTTAAACGTCCCTTTTGGTATCTTTCGCCTCTATTTTATGCAGTTTTTGTAATTGTACAAGTGGTCAAACAAATGTTATAATAACAATAATGATTCTATTTTTGAAATGCAATTTTGTTATAAACAATTAGTGTGGCCCAAATTTGTCAAAATAAGTTTAAACAGTTGGCTTATGCATTATTCACTTGCAGGTGAAAAATTCGACCTCATGTGAATCCGTATTCATGTGGACTTCTATCTAACCCCCGAGACGATTCAGATATACGTTTTTGTATAAAATGTTAAACGTCAATTATGAGAGTTTTAGTCAAACTGGTGAATTAGAATGTGACAGTTAATGCCCCAATTTTTTTTTTTATTAATCTTCAAATAATGATAGATGAACAGTATTGGTATACAATTCTCGAAAAGCAACTAACAAAAAAACTAGTTGTCGCCCGTTTGCCAACAATACTAGTCTTTAATAACGTGGTAACAAATTTTGAAAACAAATAGCTGACTGTAAATTCTGTTACACATATATATAGGATTAGATGCTCTATCAAAAATATACATTTAACGTAATTAATATGTTGCCAATTCTTTTATGATATTAATGATATAAATAACATATTATCAATGATTATATATTAATATAGATATGTTTATAGATGCTAACTCACTTACTTTTATTATAAGCTGCTTTGTTTTCTCTTCAAAATGTATCCTATAAAATGTAAATTATATCTGTTTGAAAAAAAATAAACAATAACTAACCTACAATATTGATAAATGCTTCCGACTCCATTTTACGATAGTTGATATATTTAACTTACTGAACTGAAAATGCGACATGATAACCTTTATCAGTTAACGAAAGAAAACAATCACTGTGTACGAGGTAGAAGTCGAGAAAACAATTCACATGGATTTACACCAAACGAATAACTGGAAAATTATATGTTTAATCTGGTGTTACATCACAACCCGCAATATACACTTACATTTTGACAAACTACAAGTTATAAAAGTCTTAAAGAAAAGACATAAACCTTGTCTTTTGTTGCATAACAATCAAGAATGCAAATCCATATCACATAAGACTAACATGCAGCAATCTACTCTTCATTACACTTGGCGTAATAGTATCTTATATGAGCGACAATAATCTCAAATATCCATTCTATAATAAGAATGTACCATGCATATGTTCCGGACCATATGAGTATTTGGACCATACGCGTATGATCATGACCATATGCGTATACTCATATGGTCCGACCATACGCGTATGGTCCGACCGTACGCGTTTGGTCGGACCATATGAGTATAATACTCGTTTGGCTATTAACGGGCCGGACCATATGAGTATTTGGACCATATAGGTATTTTTTTCAAATTACATTATAAACGTATCAATACAAAAACTATCTCAAAAAGCAATGATGGTTACATGACAATGTATTAATTTTATAATTCAAAGACTACGTAAAAATTAAATATCGATGCCCTAGTCAGTTTTCATCGCTAATTTCATTCTTGCTTGATTTCCACACGGTATCATAGCTTTTTTGCATTTACTAGAGCTTGTTGTGCACGATCCTTTTCATTTACATCTTTTGTTTGCGGATGAAAAGTTAGCAGCTGCATACAGTTTTACCGAGGTCTTGGGCCATTCCGATATATCTACGATGTTTTAAGAAGCTCTAGATCTCAAATATTGTAACACGACTGCAATACACCATATTCACAAGACAACTTAAATAAAATGTGTTACTTTCAATTGACTTCTTGTTTAAGAGTTCATTAAGAATTTTTTTTTTAAATATTTTAAGTCGACATATTGCCATTCACTCGTTATAACAAATCGGTATTAACCATCGATACTGACCATCGACAATGACCATTGGTATAAAATGTGTTTATTATAGTTTTGGCAAGTTAATAAAATTACTTATTTGAAACTTCTATTCAAGTTTTTTTAGCTTATCTTTTTATTATGATTATACAGATAAATATAAAATTACCTATATGATAGCGTCTTTTTAATGAAAATTCATACCATATGAAGAGTTGAGACGTATTTAAACTAAACAATAACAGAGTGTTAATTACCCCGACCATACGCGTATAGTCCGACCGTACGCGTATGGTTGGACCATATGAGTATATACCCATATGGTCATGACCATACGCGTATGGTCCAAATACTCATATGGTCCGGAACACATACATCATGACCATCACCTTCGAGGACTTCAGACGAATGAAAAGGAGGACGGAATCCCTCCAGCTTACAAACAACAATGGAAGCTGAAATCTTCATGAAGAAGGGGTGTTCTTCAAAAGTGCCAAATTACTCGTATTAGAGTTTCCTTGGGGAGACCCTTAAAGATTTATCGGACTCAATATTTACCCGTCAAATATTCTATTTTTTTCTATGTTTCTTACAGTTTATATTAATGTATGAAATAAGCATTTATAAGACTTCTTTCGAACTGTAATTAAGTTAAACTATTGAACCTATGATACAAAATCATCACACATTTAGGTAAATAAGAATACGATGTATTTTTAAATTTGATGTCTCGTATTTACACTTTATTGGACATATTCTATATTTACAACGTTATCTATAACCTATGGAAGACTCGACTTTCAAACAATTCGAATTGTCTTCCTTTGAACAGAAAACAACAATAAAATGTGACATCGTTAGTGAGTTAAACAGTCAAGTCAATTTTCATTTTCAGATACAAAAGAACTATAAACAAAACAAAGATTATGCAGTATCAAAGAATGATTGAAGTCGTCTCCACTTTTAAGCTACAACACAGCTTCATTTTTTCAGACGATAAAGGTTTTAATGTTTGGATTTGCATTTCATACGATATGAAAAACAAACGCGTTGGTTTTCAATTTCATACCGTAAGTTTTGTACTTTTGTCAACCAATTAAAATGTTTGTTATAAAGTTTTTTTCTAAAAAATATCTAGTTTTGTTATAATAAAACATCCATGCAACTACGCATCCCACATTGCATGATAGGACCCGACACTCTTATAGTGTTTCGGCTGTTAGGCTTGGGATGGTCATTTTAAGATGCATTATTTGAAAACAATCAAATATGAAAATTATTCATTTTATTTTAATATATTGATATATCTATATTTTAATTCTTCTTCAATAGATTTAGTTAATATGACAGATCTGCCATTATCAGTGTCCAACTGTCAATTTTATGTTAAAGTCTTTAACTTTGATCTACTAAGCCTTTCTCTAATACATTTATGTTTGCTATACGCAACTATTGGTGCTGTATAGAATATTTATACACAATCTTCGTCGAAAGGTACCAGGATTATAATTTAGTACACCAGACCAAACTCCGTACAGTGACCGTTTACGTTCCAGATCAATTTTCCTTTACTCCGGTGTAGAGTAGTATGCGGACCCGTATGCAGATCGGAACTGGAACTGCCGGGGAGTTGACACTATACGCGAGTTTCGTCTGCATACGACTCATCAGTGACGCTCATATCTAAATATTTGTAAAGCCAAACAAGTAAACATTTGAAGAATATTGAGTAACCAAAATTCAAAAAAGTTGTAGCAAGTCAGTACGTTTCTTCAACAACGGAGAATATATTTTCCCTCCAAACTTAACAACAATCTGGAGTCTGTCCGAAAGGTTGAAAGATCGTACTTTGTTACAAAGATGTTGATTGGTAGACAAAAGTGGAAAACTTACGATATGAAATTGAAACCAAAGCGTTGGTTTTTCATACCGTATGAATTACGAAACAACGCGTTTAAAGTGTAAAACAACGCGTTGAAAGCAAAAACCAACGCGTTGAAAGTAAAAACCAACACGTTGATAAAAAAACCCAGCGCTTTAAAAGTAAAAACCAACGCATTTATAATAAAAAACCCACATTATAATAAAAACCAACGCGTTGAAAATTGCATACGGTATGTTCATACCACTAATGCCAAGAACGGCTATTCATAGATGTGTTACATAATATTTAGTTTTGTCAAAGATATGTGCTACACCCCCAGTTTCTGGTGGGGTTGGTATTGCTTAGTCTTTAGTTCACTTTGCTGTGTCTTATATACTATTATTTGTCTTTTTCCTTTTAAATCTTTGAGTTCGACTGTTCCTTTTGTATCGTTCGCACTTTTTTCTAGAATAGAAAAGTATGCATTTGAAGGCAGTTTTTAAAAATATAAGTTAGAAAATACCGCTTAATTCATCATTATTTACATATGGAATTGCCTGTATCAACAAAATGAAGAAGAAAAATAAAACGTTATATAATTTCATACCTTCGTAGCACTTTTATGAAATAACCTGCATCAGGAACGCAGGAAGCCGAATATTTGAAAAGCAAGTATGTATAAATACCGAAACAGTTGAACAGCTTTATGACAAAAAATACCATAAAGAAATAGGCAAATCCATCTAAGTTGGCTTTGGTTTGAGAGTGTTGAACCCTGAGTTTCTTAATTTATATACGTTTAATTTTCGGAAACTATGTTATAAATCATGGGATTACCATTGGTACTGATTTTTGAGCCGATGATACAATACTGGGGCTGATAGTCCACTAGCAGAGGTGCGAAGTCAGATATATGACAACTTTTTTTATTCTTTAACATGTTTAAGCTGTTGATCTTGTCATTTGTTCGTTTTGAATTTCCCTGGAGTTCGCTAATTTTGTTATTTACTTTTAATGCCTAAAATTGAAATGTGAACCTATTTACATACGATATTATCAAAATGTATTCTATGTTTTGGTTATTAAAACATAAACAATAAATAGAACACACTTTGGAAATATTGGTTAAAAATAACCAATAAAAGAATTAAATGCAAATGAAACAAATTGAATACTAGTACAAAGGTAAAATTGAAATTACTTCGTATATGTAAATATGTTCTTTGAAAAGGTCTATAGATCACCGCTTTTAACGTTAACAGTAACTTGATTCACTTTCTTGCATAATTAATCATGCTTAAAAATCATGAAAATGAAAGTAAACTTGACTTAATTGAAATCTATAAATTACATTTTGTTTTAGTTTTCACAACATAAATTTCATAAGTCCTGCCATTTTAACGAATTATGCTCATTGTAAAAAAACAGTAAAATGATTAATGATAACCGATTTATTTTGGTGGTCTTAAACTGTTTCAAAACAAGAAAAGAAAACAGAATAATAACAAAAATCAAGTCATAACTAATTATTCAATTTTCAAACAGAAAAATGTACAAAGTCTGAGAGATTGAAATTTCAATCGAAAATTATTAAACTGATTATTTCTGCTAATTACCTCAAATAAATATTCATAATATCAAAGCCATATAACTGTTTTGTTTTTTTATTTCTTCGGGTTTCACTGGTATCAATTTTTAGTAATTAGGATTGTTATTAGTGTTTTTATCCGTAGATTCCGTAATATCATTCCGCTATCGATCGGTTCGATGCCAGTCATTTCTTAAAAGGTGCCTACCTATTGTTAATATTATCCATCGGAGCGTATATTATTTAATTTTAAGAAGATATCATTATCAGGCCACACAAAAATACAAGTATATTAGCCATTGTATCTCTGTCCAATGTAGTTATCTTGTAATATGTATTGTGATAATTAGTTTTTAAAAGAATATAGATTTAATTATTATAATAATCCCGAGATATTAGACAATCTAAACATTTCCGCATATAGAAGAAAGTGAAACAAAACGTCTGATATGAAATGGAGTATGTTGGATATTTGTGGATTCCTATTTTGTACACTGCTTATATTTTTCTTATTGAAGGTGAGTTGAATTTATATTTTAGTGAAATGATCAAAGTTATATATCACTACCTGTTTGTGTTAATCAAGTTTAAGAAGAATACTTAAAAAACATTTCTGTAACAATTTTATGAAGCGAACATTTGAACGTTCATATACAGATGAGGGATTCTGTTTGCATTTTTACGACTGAAGCAAAACTCACCTATATTTGTTTCGGTGTTCGGTGGGTATTAAAATCGAACAATTGGTATCAAGAGATTTAAATCATTAAAAGAACATCAGTTTTATATTGCAAAGCTTTCATGTTTACACTATAGAACTAATCTAATTTACATGTTTCTGTTTGAAATTCAGTAATGAATTAGAATCTTTAAGTACAGAAAAATGTAAATACTTAGATACTATTTTGACAGATATAGAATAGTTTGAAATCATTTGCTTAACAAAATATGTTATAGTGATTACGAAGTAATACATTTCATTTAAATAACAATACGATTATCAAATACATTTTTATGATGCCCCAAAAAATGGCGAACTTTTCCCAGCCTTAATTGGTAGAAGAGGATAAACAAACTTCTCTTTACTTACATAAAACACCATTTTTGTTTAGATAAAGGCATTTAGGAAAATGCTTTTTAAAAATCACACAGTGATATTATCATTTTTATATAGAATTGTGATTTGTGAATCCTCGAAATTGGAAAATATCGAAATTTATATGATCGTTATATAAGAAATCTTTTTTAGTTTTGTTTCATGCAAACGGCTAATGATGACAATACTTAACCTTATTTCAAATGGAAATAAGATTATTGTACCGGTTCGATCGCGAGTATACTTTCCTTTTTTTTAATTTCAAAATAAATTCTGTTTTTTTTTATTCAATATTCGCTTTTTATGAAAAGAGTAGCCTTTTTGCTATATTGCGATGAATACATACTATCATTTTCTACAGCATTCGATTCTTACATTTGATAGATTTTTGAAAGAAAAAAAACTAGTTATTATTTTGAGTTTCAAACTACTTGTATTTGTAAAATCGTTATCTTATATATGTGACAGCAAAAGTAGATATTAATAAACAGGTACAAAACCCAGGTTCAATAAATTTCCCATAAGACTTGAAAAATAAGAAAAATGCATCGCATAGACACCAACTGAATGTAGTCCAAATCAGACAAACAAACATTAGAGTAAATGTGTGATGCAGAATTATGGCAAATTATCTTCATGAAATCATAAAATTTATTTTCTTTATGTTTCTTGTTCATGCCGTCTGAGGGTTCCGTGATAGTTAACTCAAATGGTGTTCGGATCTATCGCGACCGGGTAAAACTATTATTGAAACTGATATTAACTGTTTCCTCACTATGCAAAAAATAAACGAAAACTAAAAACAAATACCGAACTCTAAGGAAAATTCAAAACCGTGTATCAAAGGTTAAAATAAAAAACCTAAGTACAACAAACGGATGGATACAACCTGGCAGCTTTTATGAATACGACCATAGGCCAGATTGAAATAAAAGACTGCTGCGGGTTTTGTTTATAACTCAAGCACGGGAACATCGTATCAATTCGGAGATATATACCCCGTTTGCAGGTGCTACTGGAATGTTGCTACTTAAAAATGGAAAGTTTACAATTGGAAAGCTGAAATCATCTCTTTTGTCGTAAAGTTTTGTTTCAACCGACCCTCATTGTCAATTTCTAGATGAAAGTCTAGAATGAGATCGACTTAACTGTATCTGTTGTATCTTTTATCTCTAGTTCGATAGGATAGATGCGAACATAGTCACCAAATTTTAAATTATTTAGTGAAAGAACGTCATCTAATAGTAATTAGCGGAAAGTAGAGTTAAAGGATATTGCTGACTTCTTAATGTTCTTCCTAAGAAGTGCCAGCTGTATGAAGTTAGCCTCATAATAATAAATTAACAAGTCGGCAAGAGGGACACAATTGGTTTCGATTGTAATGCCGAGTCTGTTGAAAAACACGTCCTCCGAACGTAACAAATATGTAAAAAATTCAAGCATCTTCAGAGAAGATACATGTATCTGCGTTGGCCTTTTTTTTTGAAACAAAGCAATACCAACTCTTTCAATTTGTTTTTTAGAATGTGGAATACTTGGGTAAAGTTTAGAAAGTAAAAAGTTATAATACTATTGGAAGATGAAAGAGACTTGTTATATCAATCTGTTTCTCTAACTCTATGGAAATTGTACCCTTTCCGAACCCATTGTATAATTTTTTTTAACCAATTTGTGATTGGGGATGATCTCAGAAGATTTTTTGGATGAATTGAAGGGTCATAACCCCTATCAACCCACTGGATGAATCATAATATGAAACAGGTGTTGTGGAATGCGGAAGGCACCTGAAAAGGTTTTTGTAAAACAAAAAAAACGAAAATATATATAATCTTATCATTCTTACATATTTACGCGTAACTTATGAAAAATCAAATAACGATAGTCAAATTATAAATTTTAAAATCCTCGCAGAGGCTTAGAATTTACCATTGATTATTTAAGTATCTCGATTTGAAAAAAACAACCGAAAATCTACTTGTGACCAGGTGGAAAATGGCTCAGATAAATTGAATGCAGAACGTTCATATATTTTAATATTATAATATAGAATAGAACTTGTCCACATACTGGAATAAATGTAATATATTTATAAGGAAAATGTAATCTAAGGATTACAGAAGTTAGTCAGTTACAAATGCACTTGCCTAAATAGTATAAGTATTGGTAAAAGTGTTGAATCAGATAATAAAAGATTGTGGTTTAACACATTGATCGGTGTCCTTTTATGTCCAGTTCATACTTTAATCATATGATGTACAAAATTGAACGGAAAAAATAAAGAGAAATAATTAAATACTGTTCTAAACTGTGAAAATGCAAATAGGCAAATATGTGTATGAAAATGAATCTTACATTTAAACAATTACTTTACCTGTTCACGGCCGACACTCGGCTAACCGAGAGGTAGGTCTGTTAATCTATATTGAGTATGCGGCTATATCGGCGGTGGGTCTGTTAATCGGGTTGGCTAAAGTCTGTTAATCAGGTGTTATCGTGAAAATCAGTGCAATGTCAGCATGTTTCTTTGTATAACTTTTTAATTATATTTAAATCATAAAAACTATTCATGTCTGACAAAATGATTTGGAGTACTGAATCCAGTGGTGTAAGTAATTTTTTTCTAGCTTCAATAAACGATCTATAAAATGAAAAGGCGAGTTACTCATCAGTAAATTTATACACATTTTACACACACAAAATGTACACAAAAATGACAAGTTGGTTGAGTTTACTTGCAAGCAATCTTTTGAACATCGAAAAAAGACTGGCATTATGTTTGTTTACCATATTAACATCAATATGTGAAAAATATACACGAAAAACTGTATTTTGGTGACATAAATCAATTTTTGATAAAAATATGGTCTGTTAATGGGTCGGATGTATAAAACTCGGTCTGTTAATTGGTCTGTTAATGTATGACATTACAAGTATAATATAATTGCTATATGGGGTGTTATCTGAATAAAGAGATAGGCCCGCATATATCATGTGGATTCTGTTTCATTGATATGAATTGCACCAATTTGTCATTTATAGAGTTAACAAGTACATAAATCAGAGATTAACTTCGTAATGTTTTGATTTTTTTATCAAATGAACTGAAATATGTTTATAATGCAAACAAATATAGACAAACCTTTCAACATCAACCTTTCTCTACACCACCTTGAAGGTGACTCGATAGAAAAACAAGCACTTTTGCGAACTGCGAGTCGGCTAAATGACTTGCGATATCATAGGAATACATCATTACCCGAAAAATAAAATTAATATTATGCATTTCTTGTGATTTACCGGAATAAATATTTTTCTTATAGTTACGCATTAAATCAGCATCCAACACTAATATAAAAAAACCTTACTAATGTCTATTTCTTGTTTAGAACCACGGTTTAGAACTTGGTACAGACATTTCCTTAGGCGGCAGAAAATGATAATGATGGCTCGGTATAAAGGAAAATACATACCGGAAATAAACTCCTCATAGATAACAGGATTGAAATTTGATATTTGCCTTATATTTACGCCAGACACGCGTTTCGTCTACGAAAAACTCATCAGTGACGCTCGAAAAAAATGTTTAAAAGGCCAAAAACAAAGTTGAAAAGCATTGAGGAAATACAACTAATACCGGCGTCACACATCAGCGTATAGCTCCGGCGTGTTAAAAATCAGTTACGCTGCCAATATGCTTGGGCGTACTAGAAGCGTACCTAAGGCTAAACGTTTATCCGGCGTTCAAGAAACGTATGTTGGTGTATGTTGTATGTTTTTAATGCTGCATAAAAAATTCTTCGGGTTGTAGCGTTCATCAATCGTATTGACTTTCCTTTAGTGGCTAGAGGTATAGGGGGAGGGTTGATATCTCATAAACATGTTTATCCCCTCCGCAATTTTGCGCCTGTCCCAAGTCAGGAGCCTCTGGCCTTTGTTAGTCTTATATGATTTTTAATTTTAGTTTCTTGTGTATAATTCGGAGTTTATTATGAAGTCCATTATCACTGTACTAGTATGCCTATTTTTAAGGGGCTAGCTGAAGGACGCCTACGGGTGCGGGAGTTTCTCTCTACATTGAAGACTCATTGGTAGCCTTTGTCTGTTGCCTGTTCTATGGTCGGGTTGTTGTCGCTTTGACACATTCCCCATTTCCTTTCTCAATTTTACCTTTGTATTTCGATCGACGTACTCCAAACTTAGGTAACAACCATTTGATTTTCAGTGTGTGTGTGTGTGTGTGTGGGGGGGGGGGGGGGTAGTTTGTTTCCAGTTTTTGGAGAAAATTTTTTTTTTTTTTGATTCTGAGAAAAAAAAATGTTTGTTTCAACTGCCACTATATGTAATGCTAAAATTGAAAGAAATAAATTGTTTTCGACTTGTCGCGAAAAAAATTAGATTGTTTTTTAAAAAAATTGTCCAGTAAAAAAACCCATACCCCCCCCCCCCCCCCCCCGAAAATCAAATGGTTGCTGCCTTATGCAACGCGCTTTGAACAATTGCTTATCGTTCCTATGGTGTGCAACTAACATATACCAACAGGCACTTGTCTCAAAAAAAAAATTTCATATATACCGTATTTAAGACAAATGCCTGTGCATATACCGACTTTGTCAGTTTTCTCTGTACGTTTGGTGCACGCTGGTTTATCCGCAAATGTGTGACGCCGGCATAAGGTAATCTATTCCCGAGGAAGAAAAGCCTGTGTATTCCAAAGAAAACGCATGGAATTTAACCAGCTGAATTGCAACATATGACAGATTCATAGATGTTACAGACTTTGAACAGACAAAAAAATAAGGCTGATTGATAACTTGGCGTAAATAATAAATTCATGCGAATTCAAGCGGCCAATCAGTCCATATAACGCTAATTTGAAGTGACACACCCTTTTAATGAAATGCAGAGAAAAAAAATAAAATATAAGTGCTCTTTAAGGGTACTGTTGCACCGTATTGCAATTTTTTCGTCATAAGTACTTCTCATTTTTTTTCAATGAGAAAATATAAACTCAAGGTAGTAAGACTATTGTCGTGGCTAAATAACTCTTAACTGACACGATTTAAATTGTCCAACCCATTAACAGACTGTATTCCCCTAATATTCATTAAAATGTGGTATTACTCAACTTATATAACAATTATGAAATATTTATCATAGACAATTATTTTTTTAGAACCGAAGTACTACGTTGTGTCCTTTAAATCATATATAAAAATGGTTTTTGGCCTTTTATCTAAAATATTGCTATGCGTACAAGCATAAAAAACACATACTTGTGCGACGCCTTTTCGTTTCACTTAAAATGGCGCAGGCTTTGCATTTTTTTTAATGGTGGAAAATGTTCTATGATAGATATCATTTTGTCAGACACTTTTCTTTTTTTGATGTGATTCTCATAATGTGCCAAAAAATCTGTATATTTAACAGAGTTTAACATTAAATTGTGAGTTTTACTCTTAACAGACGTATAACCAACCCGATTAACAGACCCACTGCCGATATAGCCGCATACTCAATACAGATTAACCGACCCATCTCTCGGTTAGCCGAGTGTCGGCCGTGCTGTTCAGATAATTTATTATTTTTTTCATTTTCATGATTTTTTTACCGGTCGATACATCAGGTCATTTTGTATATTATGCTATGGTAAATAAACTCACCATAGATATCAAGATTAAAAATTCATATTTACGCCGGACGCGCGTTTCGTCTACAAAATACTCATCAGTAACGCTCCAATCCATAAATGTTTAAGAGGCCAAAAAAAATACGAAGTTGAATTTTTTGTCTTTCATATTTGCAATGTGCCTTGCCTATATGCCTTTATTTCTTTTTTTTTCTTTTTTTCTTTTAGAGTGATTACGATTATAACACAACTTTACTATAAAACAAACACATATGTAACAAAGTAACACAAAAAGGCATAACAAAGGGAAAAAAAACACTCTTCAAACAAATAAAGTCTATAGCAAAGAATACATCGGTTGAATGTAAAATACCGAGCAACACATGAAGGATATTACCTTGAATGGACTAAACAGTTAAGATGTAGATTTACAAAGAAACAGAGTAGGAACACTCTAACGCGTTATCAAGATGATAAACAACGTCAGTGATTGTAACCTTTACTTGAAGACCATCATGTATTATTTGTAACTGTGTCACCAAAACCTCTGAGATAATTTATAAGATATTAACCTTTGATGCAATGTTTTTCCTTCTTAACGTTAAGTTTCAGATTACTGTTATAGATTTGTCGTCAATGTTGACTGATTTCCTCTCCTATTATAAGATATAAAGAAGTATTTATTCCAAGAATAATTAGAAAATACACCGTTTATTCCCCTGACACCTTCATATAGAGCGTTTATATGGAAAGAAAAAAACGAATAACTCCTTCATTTGTACGAGAATACTATCAAATCCTTTTTTGTGATTTTTATTCAATTTGAATTTTTACTATTAATTAGCAATCTTTTGATAATTTGGTATTCCTAGTAGAATAATTTATTGTATAATGTTTACTTATCTCAATTGATACGGTTTCCTCGTGCATATTCTCACTATGCAGTGTGGTGCACATGAATTTGCTCCTTTCGCAGAAACTGCTCCAAGAGAGTTATTAAAAGCAAAGATTTGAATGACACTCCGTTGTAATGACTTACAAATGTAGTCGAGACATTTTTAACACATTTTAAATTTGAGGATTGATTAACATCTTTGTCGTCTGTCTACCGAATGTGGCCTACATCTGAATATGACCTTTTCGTTTTTGGACATTTGCATTACTATACGACGTGTCTTGGTATTTGGTCATCAAACATTCCTGTTTCATTTTTGATCTTTCTTTTGTTGGTTCGGATGGATTTTGTGTGGTGTCGTCTTATTTGTGATTTAAATACTGTATTTTCAGTGCATTTCAAATACGTCTTATTTGTCAGTGAAGTTGAGTTAAATGGATGGAGTATTGTGTTAGTCCAGTTAATTATGAATTCGTCACAACATTAATAATTTAGAATAGCCTTTCAAGACTGTCAAGATCGTCATACTCACAATAATGCTTCAATGTTTGTGATGTCCTGTACTGTTATAAAAGGAATAATATTCTTTGATATTCAACGATTAACATGGTTGAATGAATTATTACATTACTTATGCGTTTCCCTTAGCTGCGTGTTTTTGTGGTATTTTTTTACCGGATTCCTGGTATGTAGTTTGCCATTTTAAAGCTATTTTTATTTAAAAATGCCATATAAGCGGAAGGTTTGGTTAGGATATTCTTTATACCATGTCCTGTACCAAGTCATGAATATGGCAGTTGTTATCAAATTGTCCGATTCTATATATGTATGATGGCGCTCGTTTTTGATGTTCTACTGTTTCCCCTTATAGTTGATGTGTTGCCCTCGGATTTTGTTTGTTACCTGGATTTGTTTTCCCTTAAAAATGAACAAAACATTTCTATAAAAATGATATCAAAAGCAGTAAAATACACTTTGTTATATTCTTAATATTTTTTTCTTTTACATGAAAATTTACATTGAATATCTGCATTCATGCTAACTTAATAGAAAATCTGGACCTTAGGTTCTCTGGTTTTTTTTACAATCTCAGATGGCGGTAAACACCCATACCACCTTAAGACATACAAATAGCAAACTGGAAATATGAATTTCAAAAGAAACTAATTAAATATAATTTTTGGGGAAGGGAGGGGATATAACTTTGGTTCGTTTGTCCCATACAACTTTCCTAGAAGTCAACAGTGAATTTGATTGATTATAATGTTTGCAGTATTTTAATTTATGATATGCCATACGTTTCCCTGGTAGATAGTAATTGTTATGTCGCTCACAATTTATAAGCAGTTATAATCCTTATTTACGTATAACATTATTCTATCAATAAAAAATTGACGACAGACAAGACCTTTTTATCCTTTAAGTAATTGGGAGATGCCAAATATCGTATAACATACAGGAAAAACAATACAAACTATATACGATTATTATAATCAGAATATGCATACTTGGAAATTCAATTTTGTTAACAAATTGATAGTTTAGATGACCATGCATAGAGGATGATAAGAGTAAGGGAGGATACCTTGGGAACAATACTGTAAATATAAATCGTAGAACGAACAACATTATAACGATCTTCAGAAAAATAACTGTTCAAATTCTATCATTTGCATGAAAATTCAGCAATCTGTGATGTTGTGGGCTAGTAAGTATGGCGCTTTGCTTCATATCAAATTATTTATTGTAAGCAGCACATTTTTGTGATGATATATTATAATGTTCAGCGTTGAAGGTTTGCATCTCTAAGTTGAACAAATAGTAAAATACTTGCGTATATATTGTGATTTATTTGATAGAAAGTTTGTACTTACATAAATGATTATAGTATTAAATAGTAGAGCTGTGTCCTTTAAATAGTGTGATGGATACCAAAATGATTCGTTTGTTTGAAATGAGATATCAATGGACCAGATGACCACGGATATCTCCCACTTTTCGAAGCCAAGGTTTCAATTTTTTCATTTATTATTTTTTTACTCTGCCAAAATTCCAAGAGAAGATAAAACATAATGCCTGTATGATTATCTTAATACAAATAATTATGTAGGTTGTGTATGTACTCTAAATAGTTTTGCATGATTTTCAAATAAAAGATTCGTTGACTTTTGTCATAATCTAATCATGGTACGGACATAACTTATAAAAAAAAGTAAATTCACAAAAATATCGAATTCCGAGGAAAATTCACAACAGAAAGTCCTTAATCAAATGACAAAATCAAAGGACAAAACACATCAAACGAATGGATAATAACTGTCATATTCCATACTTGGTACAGGCATTCTTATGTAAAAATGGGTGGATTGAACCTGGTTAAATCGCTAGCTAAACCTTTCACCTGTATGACATTCGTATCAAATTTCATTATATTGACAACGATGCGAGAACAAAACAAACGAAAATGATAAATAAAAATGTCAAAAATAGGGGAATAATCAACATTTTGTACATCAAAATTTAGCACAAAATGGCATATAGATCAAGAAAATAAGCAGAACTTAAAAACTAGAATAAAGAATTGCACAAAAACACAATGAAAGGATGTATAAGAACAAAGCCACGTCATATATGAATCAAAGAACCTTTTAAATATTTTACGCAAAACAAATTTAGATATTATTAAGAAGTTATGTTTTAGACTACATAAGGCAACGTTCACTGTATCTAGATCTGGCTATTATTTTTCATGTCCTTATTGGTCATATTGCTCTTCAACTGTGTAAGATCCTATACATCTTTTCCTTTCGAATATGTTTTCTTTAAACACTTCTAATGAAGATTAATCAAGAAAAGACCTTCTAATGCATCTCATTTATGACAGTTCTTGTCCATTCGTTTTTTATGCGTTTTTTTCTCGTTATTTGAGATTGCCATGTGATTATGGACTTTCCAATGGATTTTTCTTTGAGTTCAGTATTTTTGTGATTTTACTTTTTACCATCGTACCATTACGAGCTTTAAAACAATGTTAAAAGGACTGTCCGGAAAAAAATGCCATTACCGTTAAAATTGGTTCATTTTTTTCTGGATCTGAAAATATTTTTTTTTAATAAAAATTGATTTTAAGAAAAAATCTAATACATAATGTTTTTGACTGAAGATATTAAGACTCTATCTATACATTTCTTCATTTATCTTTCTTCGATATCAAATACTTATAATGACTTTGCCTTTTTACACCCAGTGAAATTATTCGTTGATTGAAGATAATGAGATATAGCGGCTTGTTTGCAAATCTCAATTCAAATAATGATATTTTGTGATTTTAACATGAGAGCTTGGGGAGTTTTCCTTATGACAGAGCGGACTTTGCCAATTATAAAGATCGTAATAGGGCATCCCCATATGAATTTCCATGGCCATCATGATAATAGTATAATTTATGGAACAGTTATGTTAAGTATGATTTTTGAGAATCCTTGAAAAATGACTTGGCCCTACCATAAACTTTTTATAACTAGAAATTGCCAAGTTGACGCTAGTTAAACCATTGTTTATCTCATTTGCAGATATGCTGTGTTGTCACCTTTTGTCTAACTATATTAAAAGGTATATTATGTGTGTGATATTTATAAAACAAAGGCAACCGTAGAATACCGCTGTTCGACACTACGACACAACAGAAACACAACATAAAAATGTAACACACATAGAAACTAACTAAGGTATAACAATTGCCTTTTTTCTGACTTGATACAGGACATTTTAAGAAAACAAATGGTGGGTTGAACCTGGTTTTATTGCATGCCAAACCTCCCGCTTTTATGGTAATGTTAAATATAACATAATGTATAGGACTACAACACATTTCATGGGAGAACATAAAGGACAGAGAAACACACGAACACAAGCAAACAAAAAGGTACCAGGTTTAAAATTTAATACGCCATACGTGCGTTCCGTCCACACAAGGCCAACCAGCGACGCCTAGATGAAAACATTCCGAAACCAAAATAGGAACAAAGATGAAGAGCACTGAGGTCCAAAAGTTCCAAACTGTTGTGACCAATACGGCTTGGTTCTTCTGCCTGGGAAGATAACTTCCTCCAAAAAAATATTGAGGTTTTTTAAATAGTTGCCTAATCATAAACTGTGTTCATGTGGAGGATAATGACATGTAAACCTTTATTTTCTCTTTATTTCTTTAACATAAAACCAATATGATCTTGATACATATAAAAAAAGTATAAATCATAGTCAAAGAGAGTTATTTCGGACGTTTATCGAGTATTTACTATGTGTATTATATAAATGTTTTCAATGTTATAAAACAAAAAATACGTACAGTTATGCAGTTTATTTTGTTTTAGTTACTTTCTGCTTTGCAATAATATGGTTACTGGATAGGTATTCGTCGACCAAACTGCCTCCATTTAGGGAAAAAATCATGCTTTCTCCCTCCTTTTCTTTAAAGCGTTTCATAAATGATATCATTTTTTGGTTTATTCTTTGGTTCACAATTGCTTTTCAAATACTTATAAAATAAAACTTGTTGTTTTGCTCTTTGATTCACATTTTTTTGACAGATATACTAATAAAATAAAATGGGTTGTTTTGCTCTTTCGTTACTATTTTAGCATCCCTTCGCAAACTGTATGGTTGAGATGGGTTTAAATTTTGCAGAAAAATCAAAAGACCTCTATCTGATGATATTTGTTTTGGTTGATAGAAAATAACAGTTAGAAGATACTGAATAACAATATTAAACAAGTCAGATACATGTAAATGATTTTAACTCTAAATAACAGTAGTGATTATATCATTTGAATATGACATTCGTTGAAAATGTTTGAGCTTTTGTTTGGTCATTTGTTTAGGGACTTGCCGTTTAAAATTTGTTACCTCGGAGTGCGTTATTTTTGTTATTTTGATGTTTAAAAGATCAAAGAATCATATGAATTGGTAAATCGTTTTCGACTTTGATTAACTTTAAGATATATTCACTACGGTTTAAGCAGTACTCTCCTGGAACTTACATTTATCAGGACATCTATCATTCCTAACAGAATGTTAATAAGCTGTTATTTACTTATTCACTACAAGGAGACAATATCCATCTTCCTTTCAAACATGATTAGCCTTTTGCGGTCAGTATTTTTTACTTTAGAAGTAATAAACTTTCAGAAAGGTTGATTTAGAAAAAAGACATTTGTTTTTGGTCTTTTCTAATCATTCCCAATGTTTCAAAAACACACAAGTGAAATTTTAATTGTAACTGAATGTTTATCTTTTGTGAAATCGAATTGATACTTGGTTTGATATTTTTGGCATTTTATTAAGTTTTTCTAATTTTCCGGGTTTTTTTTATTTGAAAGAAGCTTCCTGGACCATTTAGCTGGTAAGGCTTAGTAAAGGCAAATTCATTGCAAGGTTCAATAGGGGTGCAACAATGAAATGAAAACAATGGTTGATACATGTTTAAATGGTTTACATTTGTAAATAAACATAACATTATCTATATAAGTAATTCTCTCTGTACAGGTTGTTCTTGTATTTATTTGTACTGCATTCCTGTCATTTCAGAAGGAATTTTGACATTCAGTGCTTCCGTTAATTTTTTTCTCACGGTTGATGTGTTTCACTCAGTTTCGATTTATGGCTATTGAACAGTGATTGCCTTATTTATTAATGGTCCGGCGATATGATAGCAACGCTTGCAAAAGTCAGTGAATTGGACTTTGCATAGGATGTTGTCTGCATTCCTGGTTTCAAGCAAGTGGGGTACACATATTCATGTTGACCTATAATAAAGCATGGGATGTCGTAGCGTTTTTTTTTTGTCTTTCAGACTTCGCATACGTGACTAAATTATGAAAATTACCTTTTCATTTTTTTGCGATCGACGCGTGTTTTCGAACTTACCTTCTGCAGGGACCAGAATATTTGAAAGTAAGGATGTATGATTACGCAAAGCTATTCAAGATACATAAAATCATAAGCCAAATCCACATGAGCGAAATTTTGCCTGATTGAGTTGGAACTTTATTTTCTTGATAATTTAAAAGTTTATAGATAGATAAAAGGACAATTCAGAAATGTGTTTTTTTTATAAATCCTTAAATTCTTGTGATCTATTGATAACGCTGCTACCATTTAACTACATTATACACACTACGCATGCGTTACAAAACACTTGTGTCGTTTATTGTTGACGTTGTTTGTCATACGTATTAAGAAATATTTTATACAACACAAAACCAATAAAAAGGAATGGAATGTAATAGTATAAAGAATTTGAAAATTTCTAAGGTGCATTGTGTTTATATTTGTGAGCAAATGTCATGAGGTCTAGCTGTCAGTGCTTCATTGCGATCAAATGTTTTAATACGCTGGTTACTAAGCATATTTGATAAAATGTTCATCTATGAAATAGAATGATATTATAGTTGACAAAATCAACTATAGCTGATTACCATCAAGCACTGATGTAATGAAAAATAACGAATGTTATGCATTTATGGAAGACATAAAAATGGACAACTTTTTTATTATCTCATACTCATACACAATGAAAATTGATACAAGTCGGAAAATAATTTAAACAATAGCATTTTCCGATTTATTAACAAAATTTTGATTAAAATTTGACAAATCTTAAAGACAGACGTCCGAAAATTTCTGAATTTTTTTAAAGTGAAAGCAGAAAACCACATTTGGCTCTTTTAATAAGTCCGCTAATCGATTGCTAAGGAAGGGTTAAGTTACAAAAACATTTGTGTATTACAATTACATATTGCTCTGGCTAAATCCAATGCAGTGACATGGTTAGAAGCTGTTTTTAGTCAGATATAAAAGTTAAAAGAAACATGAAGTTGTTGGCATATATCAAGTCCCAGTGACAAAAAACATCGTTTCCTTTCGCGAATTATAAACCTAACAATAAAGTAATTGCACCAAGTGCCCCATTATGAATTTATTTATTGTTACAGACTATTTTTATGTGTACCAGATGACCATGGTGGACACTTTCCATTTGTCGTAGCCACAACCCAATGGCCATGTTATCGATTGTTACATCACCGAGTTTGTTTTGCCTGAACAATACGATAACATGTTATATTTTAAAAGCAAAATATAGCATATTTTTTTATTGAATTATTTCTTCAAATTTAAACCCATATTATGTTTTATATGATTTTTTCATTACAAAAAAAGTTGAATATAATTATGTCCGTCAAAATTGTTTTGCAGAATGATTCTGTTCCTTGGATAAATCAATGACATTGATTGCATGCCGATGAAATTTTCTATTTTTACCGACCACTGAATTATTTGATTACGTCAAAGTTCTATATCCTCAGTTTTGCCTATCTGATCGAGGAAAATTTAACATAGGTAAACTACTGTTGCCTTATTTAGTGTTTGGTTAATAATTGTATAATTGGAAATTATACTGCCCCTTATTTTGTTTGTTTATGAAAATAACGTTACCTGTGAACAGTCAATTTAGTATACAACTGTACAGGTAATACAACTTCTCACGTCCACGTTTTAGATACTTTAAATGGAGGTAAAAATCGGATGCTTATAAACTATAAATGGAGGAAGTCTAGGTACAGAGACAGAGTACGTTTATCCTGTTAGCCGTACAATCAAATTTACAGATTATTTAAAATCTAAATCCAGAGAAATTATTTACGATACAAATATTATCAAAAGCAGTCATACATGAAATCTAATAAGAAGATGGGAGGAAGGCATTTAATGAAAGTGTTTTGATAGAACGCCTCACAACACTTAGACTGACGCTTGAAATGCGTCGCACTAGTTCATCTATGTGTTCTTAAGGTGCATTAATGCATCAAAGATAATTGTTATTTTTTTATTTTTGGAAATGGATAGTGCAAAATATTCTTACTTAACTACTCCGTATGGTAAATTCGTTTTATTAATATCGTTATTTTCCTGATATATAGGTATAAAATAAAATTATATAAGATGAAAACTAATATTATTATATTATATGAAGGAGGGGAAATTCTAGACTCATTCTTATGCCTCACTTCATGATTACCAATATCGCCAAATTAATTGATGGTATATTCTGCTTGATTTAGATATTGTTTACTGTCTGTTTAATATGACAGCTTATAGAAATGTTTCTTGCAGCAAACAGGTTGAAATATTTTTATCCTTTAAGTATAGCAGTTTATTTATATTCACGAGTTTTCATTTCGATCATTGTTTAAGTTTCGTTGAAAACCGAGATTAAAAACAAAACGATGTAGTTTTTTTATACGAATGTAAAGTAAATATGAATGGAGAGACACATTTCTTAGAATTTTCCTGATAAATAAGGTTACTACTGTGTTCACATGGCCATGAACATAAGTCTGATGAATTGCGTTAGTCACAAAAGATGCTTGACGAATCTGTTTACTCTAAATTTGTTTGTTTTTGTTTATAATGATAAATGTATTTGTTAATAAACGTTCTGTTAAAATCTGGTGAATACATTTACTTTACTTGACTCTTGATGACCAGTAATCTTAGGAAAGCATATACGCACGAATTGTTGAGGCACCTCCCTTGCCTACAGTACTTCATTGATAACAACTATACTAGATACATATCCATCTTGACTAGAGCTTTGTTAAAACGACGCAGTTAACGAAATGACAATGACATTCACATACAATAATTGTCAGAGTTTACATGATTACATTTATAAGGAAAAACATGATTGGTATTGTTATTTCGTAGCAATCAACGGCCTATCAGAACTTGTATTATCATCTTTGCTTGTTATCCTGTTTTGAAGGACAATGAATAATGTATTCTATAGGAAACTTTGTATATATTACACACTATATATTTACAGATGGTTGACAGTCAAATCTTATTGTATAAACGCGAGCACAAAGGTTACAATGTATTAACCGAATGTGCAATTGATATATATGCACTAAATTTGCTTCTACGGTACCTACATTTACAACTGTCTGTAGATATTCAAAGTAAATACGCGTTTTAATTTCAATTATCTCTGTCTCGCAAGAAAAACTATATTTTAGAATATAGCACACGTATATGGACTGAGTTTGTAATGGTATCCGTGATACGCTTACTGAACAATCATCTTATCGATCATAGTACAAGTAAAATTATTTGATTTTACTTTATAATATAGGTTTTCTTCTGTTACTTAATAAGAAGTCGTAAGCTCTTGGTTTAATAGGTTTGTTGTGAGCAGCAAGTCTCTATCAATAAAATTATGATAGGAAATAAAATCCCTGTCATATCGTATCAACAGAGAGATATTTATTCCGTATGTTAGGTAGTTTTAAGATTTTACTTTTGAGTGTTGACGTCTCTTGCAAATCTTGGTGACTCTTCCTATAGTCGGTGTAATTCAGTCGCTTTGGAAATACAAAGTACGTTTATACAATGAAGGGGGGTTGATGCAATAACAAAAAGTTCAGATCATTAAGAATTTGAACATTCATAAAAAGCCTAAAAGAAACCGATTTCACTGCACAGTATGGCATGTAAAACATTGCATGTTAACATTTATAAAGACAGAAATTTCCCCTATAAGTCCATTTTATATTTAGGAAACATTATGTTTACATGTTCAGAAAAAAAAGAGAAATCATTTAAGTATTTATATAATTAAACTGTGAAGTTTTGATGATCTTGGTTGAAAAACAGTCAAATATTCAATAAACATGCAACCAATTTGCCTTCCCTGGCATGAAGCATACTTTTAATTACATTTGCAGTTTTTGCTAAATATTTGCTGCTGCAGATATACATTCGATACTAGAATCTATTTACTATGTTGTAACGGATATACCACGAATCCTATTAGAGTAATTAAGTAAGCTCTTATGGGTGCTAATGAAAGAAGATGTCGCGTAATTACTTCATTAAGAACTTATTTGAGTTCACTATATACGTTAAACCAAATTAGTTTCATTGGTTGATCAGCCTGTTAGCTATTGACGAGGAAAGTGCAGTTGATCTGTCGAAACATGTGCGTTGTCCTTTGTCATTTCTGCCAATAATGAAAATTGAATGCATTTAATAATGTAGTTTTTGTAAAATTTAGACATATGCAATAGAAAAGAGTATGTTAAATTTGATATCATTCTTGTAGATTTATTACAATTTAGTTGAATTAGCTCGAAAAAGCTTTTAAATATATTTGTCTCATTTTTGTTTAACTTTTTAAACTAAATGTATCACAAAGAGGTTAACATTCCCGTAAACAAGCGTAAAAAAATAATCTACATTCTAAAAATCACAATCTTTAAAAAAAAATTACTTCAAACTTCATTCTCTATCTCAAAAAATACATGTTCACAACATCAACATAACATAAACTCTTCTCTACCACATCGAAAATCAAATTAAAAAATAATAATATTAAGAAGAAATGGCACGTTCTAATTTTATCCTACATGTGTTATTGTGTAGCTTCTCAGCAATGATTATTTGTTTAGATTTTGATTTTCAAACATTTCGGACTGACTCTGGTGGATTTGTTTTGTCCTCTCTGATATTCGACTTGTACATGATAACCCATTTTGATTTTCTTACTTTAAAAAAAAAGAAAACAAGAGCTTAAATTTTCGATAGCACTTACACATTTAAAGCTCAGCTTTGTATTGATATAAAGACGAACACGCCAGCATCTTTTTAAATCAGGACATACATACACATATTATAGGCAATGTCATTCATCAACTACACAAGTGCATGATATTGTACGTATTTTGTATGGACCTAATACTTTTCCAAAATATATTGTGCTTTATTTGGCCTTTTTAACTTCTTTGCGTAAACGTGTGTATGGCGTTAATACAAAATTTAATCCTGGTATCTATGATAAGTTTATTCATTATTTACTTGATACCAACTGGTTACCAATAAAAGCAAATTTGACACAGATTTGTTTGCTTAGTTGGTTAAATGTTTGGTGTGAAGCGAATTCTTTTCCAGATATAAACTTAACTTTTATTTTGTACACTCTCCACATGTCTGAAACTGTAATAGAGGATAAATAACATTAACCATACCAATTTTCCTGCACCAATTGCTTATTTTGACAATACGTCTCTTCAGTGATTCTCGTGGCCAAAATATTTGAAATCCAAAGCTTATATAAAAGATGAAGAGATACAATCCAAAAAGTCCAAAATGTATAGCCAAAACCTTTGAAAGGCCCTGGAAAGGCCCGTTAAACTATGAGAAGGGTACCAAGCTTTTGGATTGGAGTCAGTCTGATAATTTCTTTGAAGCTTAGATATAATACTTGCATACGTGTTAGGACTCGTGATATACCATACGTTGTGATTGCTCTGTTGTGTACCATAGTGTCCCTTCTAGGTAAGGGAGATAACTCGTGTGACTAACGACGAAAGTTTTTATCCGAAATTTCTTTAGAGTCGTTGAATTATGTATATTAGTTGTCCTGTATTCCTTTTTCAAGCATTGATCCATTATATATGGAAAAAAATGATTCCATATGGAATGTGAGTCTTTTTTTTTTTTTTTTAAATGAAAAAAAGTTATCGAGAGATAAAAATGCTATTTCATAGCATAGAAGAAACTGCAAAATATCAATTAAAAAGAAACGCTTCTATGACAATACTTTAAAACTTATTCGAATGGAAAAATATTTTATAATGGTCTTTGCTCATGGGTGATTTGATATTCGACATGTTTGTTAGTTAATTTTCAACTTGCTCGTTATAACAGCATTTGTAGTCTTTCGTTGTCAATTTTTGTGCTGATAAGGTTTGTTCTGCAGGCATTTTTTTTTATTTTCAGCAATATGTGTAATAGTTATATGAACTAGAAATTCTTCAGAGTCAATGTCCGCATTTGTGTACGGTCGCAGCAATCTATAATTTTGATTTTCTTACTTTAAAAAAAATGGAAACAAGAGCTTAAACTTTCGATAGCACTTACATTCGAGCGTCACTGATGAGTCTTTTGTAGACGAAACGCGCGTCTGGCGTATATAATATTTGGTCCTGGTATTTATGATGAGTTTATTTATTATCAACATTTATCACACAGTGAAACCGATCACATTGCATTATATTGAGGTTCCCTGAATGTTGTTTACATAAAGGCAACAGTAGTATACCGGTGTTCAAATCACATACGTGTTTAACAAATCTTTTTCCTGACTCTTGTGATGTGTTTTGTTTGTTATCGCTTCTATACATAGTTCCTCGAAACAAATTGAATAAAAATACGGAAATAGTTTAATGTATTTAACATAGTCAAAGATTTTCCAAAATTACTTTTTTTTTTACAAATGTTAAAAAAGTAAATCACAAAAATACTGGATTCAAGAGAAATCATATAGAAAATGTTGGATCAAAGCTTGTTGTACAGCTAGTTGGACCGCTCACTTGTATATAATTATCTTATCCATTTTTCACATTAATTTGTTGAGTCTTCATCAGCGTTTAACCGCAAAAAAAATAACGTAGGATATACTTTCATCAGAATATCAAGAGAATAATGCCACGCGACTTTTGCTCTATGTAATAGAACTGAACTGAATTTAAAATCCTAACAAAAAATTGTTTACCGTTATTGCATTTTATATTTTTTAATATGGATGTCATAGTTCAGTAAGTAGTTTACTCTGTCTACGACATGTATAAATTGGTTGAAATATGTTTCACACATTGAATATCGACTTTAAATCAAAATTCACATTTGAATATTGACCTTTATATCCATAGAAAGAAAAAAAACAAAAACAAATAAACGATGTGTTTTTCAAAATGAATTAGTCATTGCAGTTTGTTTCTAGTGGCAGTAAACTTTGCATTTTGAACTGCATATTCATAGTCAGAACTTTCATTGAAATTTTTTGTTTGTTTTGAGTGTTATAAAAAATATTAAAGGTCGAGAATGACACAACAGGAAACTCAACGAACGCAACCAACAATATATCATGTAGTCTAACCATTCATGTGGTAATTTTATGAGAACAGTTAAAACATTATCTATAATACTGATATCATTATAGTTGTTAGATACATTTCATACACTTGAAATTTGTATATAGTTATACATTATACGGTGTGTACACAATAGCTTACTCGAGTAGAATGTATTAGGAATTTATTCGCCGATATAACTTATGACCAACTGAAGAAGAAAAAGAAGTCTGGAATTGTGCTTATTAATACATACTGAATTTGCTTACTATCCTTACTAAACTAGCGAAATGCAAAGTTTCTGAAATGTACTGTATTCGCTTGATAAACTAAAATTTCAAGATGTTTCACGTTTCCGGAACGCATTTAGAGTTTAAGAACTAAAGGTCTCTATTTTCCGGCATGGAAAAACTATCACCGACTGTAGGAATGGGGTTAACCGATTTACACCTTACACAGAATCCGTGAATGGTTTTTAAGTTTCGAAATTTGGAATTAAGATTAACAAAATTAAAAAAAAAATCCATACAACTATTCAATTTTGTTTGACAAAATTCATTAACATGTATAAATAAATTGATTTTGTCGAAACTTTCAAAATTCCAGTAACAATGTAAAACGACAGAATACCAAAAAGGCACGTTGCCTTAATGACGTTTATATTTGACAAATGATTTATAATACCAACTTATTATTAATTACAGAAAACCAGGACAGAAAAACTGATTTATGAATATAGGTTGCAAACAATATTAAGTCATAAATATGGCTGTTTTGGTACTCAATCACAAATTAACCAATTTGTATCTGTGAAGTCGTATTTTCTATGAAACTTTCCTTTCTTCTAAACGGTTGTAACAATAGTATTAGGAATAATACGTCTGCAGAACTTTGAATAGTTTATGTCAACATTGCAGCGCTTATTAGTCAGATGTATCAAAATATTCTTCATATTATTTAATGATATGCAACGAAGTATTTATGATGCAGTCATTTCACGAATATGCAAGTAGTTATCAAAATTCCAATCAGCGTTTATTTGAAAGTTGGTTGCAGGTTCAAGTTTGATGATTGTATATTTTGAAAGGCCTCTTCCTGAACTTGTATCTTGCATCTTCCGGCATTCAATTTTGACGCAAATACCTAGCACACGTAATGCCTTATCATTTAAGAAATTAGATAATAGAGGGTTTAAACTTTTATCTGTTTTAAATCATCTTAGATATATCCATCCACAAAGTTTACGTCAACCACAGAAGTGCCTCTAATAAATGTAATCTAACCGTTTTACTTTACATTTCTATATATTAGTAAACATACTTCTTTGCAAACAAAAACGACACCTTTGTAGAACTAACTCTAACCCTGTTTGTAACGGCAGGTATGATGAGTGTTTTGCACTATTCGGGATTTGGCCATAATGTTTACTTTGAATGTGCATGCAAAAAAGAAAGGTTAATTACCGAATGAAAAATCATACCATGTTGCAAACATCAATTTAATCAAAGATATGCAAACGATACCAAATAAATAAAGACAACAACAGTACAATGTATACCGCTGTTCAAAGGTCATAAATCGATTGAGAAAAAAATAAAAATCCAAAAGGAAATTCTAACTTATATGTCAACATATATACATTCCTTAAATTTGTTTTTTTAAATGTTCGTTTCTTTATATCTCTCTTATACCAAGGAATATATACCCAGGTGAATTTAGTAAAACCTTTTGGTGTTTATGATCTCAATTTTCTTCAACAATGTTCTTATTTGACCTTTTTTATTTGTGTTATTCAAACGTTACTGGTAAGTCTAATTATTAAAGGAAAAACGCGTCTCGCGTATACAGTGATAATCCTGGTATCAATGATGAGTTTATTTATAACATATATCATATAATTATTTCACTATCTACACTCTCACAAATGCAATAACATCGATGTAAAAGAGAGACTGGATAAAAACAAAGCAATGTTTTACCATGTATAATTGTAATTGATGTATTTTCAGTGCCAACTTTTTGCCAAACAGCTTCTGCAGATGATGTCGCCAGACTTCAGGATAACCTCTTTAAAGACTACAGGAAAAGTATACGTCCTGTCAATAATCAACATGATGCTGTTCAAGTCAACATATCATTCTTTATTATAATGATACATGATTTGGTAAAAATATATTATATTTCTGATTAGGCGAAATATATGTATAGTAGTCAAAACGACAACCCGCCCTTATGACCAATTCAAAATAAGTCGAAGGGATTTAATCTTTTAAAATTCAATAAAGTGCATTCGAAAACAAACTCGAAGTTGCATGGATAGTTGGCAAAAACTTCAGTACCAAGTCAGGAATAATACAGTTGTTATCCATTTGTTTGATGTGTTTGAGCTTTTGATTTAGCCATTAGATAAGGGACTTTGTTTTTAAATTTTCCACGGAGTTTTTGTGAATTTACTTTTTAAAAGAACAAGTTCAAAATAAGAGTAGCAATGTAATGGTATATATCTCACATATAATGTTGTTGTTTCATATGTTTACTTATTATTTGGCACAGTTAACTTAGTCTTATCGTTATCAATACGTTGGAGATCAGGTTAGGACGGTCACAAATTTCATTGAATTAGGCAATTTGAATTAAGGACTCTGTATTGTTGATATGCTGTTGTTTTTAAAAATCTCATAATAACTGAATGATAATTTCAATGCATTACGTTTTTGTTGATATTTGTTTAAAGCAGATAAATAATGGAATAAAAACCTAGACACAACAAATAGATTAATATTTTGTTCATATCATAATAAAAACAAAATGAAAAATGAAAAAAAAATATCTTTAAAAATAATCGTCCACTTAAACATATATCAAGTTTATTAATTTATTGAACAGCAGTTTAAAAACTTCTAATAGTTAACCCAGATAAGACTGGAACTATCTTCTAACCAATTAATACAACCTTTTTTATTTGAAGAAAATAAAACATCAATCAATCAATCAATCGGCCATGCGATATAACAATAACATTCGGTACATAAAGTGGTTCTTTGGGCATGATGTTTGTAATACCGGGAAGAAAACAAATTTATATAGTTTTATGGACGAAACTCGCGTCTGGCGTATTAAATTATAATCCTGGTACCTTTGATAACTATTACTTGTTGAAAAAAACACTGATTCACTGATTTGAGGTGTTGACACATAGTTCTTCTGTCATGTTTGGCATCGCGACAAATAACAAATTAGAATACTCATCACCCTATCTTAAAAAATTACACACAAAAAACATATTTTACATCAAATAACGACAAAGATCAATTACTTATCTTTAGATCTAACGTCATGATTTTTTTGCCTTTATAAACTATAAAGAAGAGAAAAAATCTAAAGGTAGATTTGTATACATCTTATATGTTAATTTCTCATAGGCTATGCTGTAAATCTTAATATGACAAATAACTTATTAGACATCACCCATCAGTATTTCGTATCCTGAAACTTAAATCATTGGAAGACTTTCAACTTCCACATGTGTTTTCCGTCTCTCGACTTGTTATGTTTACGCGGACTATCTAATTGATAAAAACTTTCCAGTGAGTTAGAAACTACTTCGTTATATCGTATTTCTTTCATCTCTTCAAATTCCAGTGGATATATTATCCTTCGCCATGTCACATACTAATTTCATTTGTATTGATAGAAATTGTTACCAAACTTCAGTGACTGACGTTTCATTAGTACGTTAAGATTGAAGCCTTAAGACTGTAATACAGTTTGTCAGAAATTTATTATTACTTTTACATATTATTCTATTTCAGGATCTAAAAAATCAAGTCTTGTCATCCAATACGTGGCTGAGAATCGTAAGTCATGAATATATTTTACTATAATGGGTACTAGTGCAAGTCTATGGAATTAAACGAGGTTTCTGAACTGTTCAAGTACATCTTTGATTTAAAAATTAAATAACAAAAATACCGAACTCAGAGGAAAATTCAAAATGGAAAGTCTGTTATCAAGAGGCAAAATCACAAGCTCAAATACATCCAAACAAATGCATAACAACTTTCATCTTCTTGATTCGGGAGTCTGTCGTAGAAAACGGTAGATAAAACCGGTTTTATAACTATCCAAACCTCTAATTTAAAAGACAGTCGCATAAATTTCAAATATTATTGACAACCAAACAAACAGACACATCTAAGTATATCAATGTAAGTGCTTATTCTTGTTTTTTTGCGACGGTAACATTTGTTTCTTATGTTTGAATAATGTTATTACACTATCATAAGTTATTATAAATATCTTTCAAAACAATAGTTGATTAGGAAAATATACCATCAATATGGACTAGTTTGTGCGATCTATATTTTTTGCTACTTTGAATCAAGTATTATAAGGCTTAAGTAGCTTTTGTTAATCCGACGAATGCATTTTTAAAATATCTGTTAATCTTTCACGAGATTACCATTTAAAACAGAAGTGTAACATTAATATCATTTGATTTAAATAATATAATTCCAGCGTCAAGTGTTGCTAAGAACAAAGCGAAAGCATTTATTCTAATAAGACATCGACTTGAAACAGTAGAAAGTGTAATCTAATAAGTTAAGACGTAAAAGACAATAAAAGTAGCATAAAAATGTCTAAAAGAGAATTCCAAGATGGAGTATGATTGAATAAGCGTTTAACATGTAGACATATAAACTTCTTGCAGTAAATTATAACACTAATACATTTGTTCCCCTCAAGTGTAACGTTTCTTTCTAGATTTATAGCGCAATGACGATGAATAATAATCAGGTTTGCAACATTCCGTTTCAAAGCTATCATTAAATTTTCAATGATTTGTAAAATTTGACACAAGATTTATAATCGTGTAATTTGACCATATAATCAGATAAAAATATTTCTGCCGTTGTAAATCTTAGTTCTTCCTGAACATATCTCTTGTTTTAGATGTAATTAGACTCAAAAACATATTTTACTTCAAACAACGTCAAAGATCAATTACTTATCCATAGATCCTACGTCAGGATTTTTGATGCACAGTATGTTATTATCAGTCAACCAATACAGTGCTACAAACCAGTTTTTCTATTACAAATTTGAATTAAGTATCATTGATTTATGTATTGCAATCTGAGACAAATGTGATATAGTAAAAATGTTAAGATAGAAGTACGGTGTACCTGAAATCACCCTATAATTTGATGGGTTCGTCTTGCTTAGACTTTAGTTTTCTATGTTACGTCTTGTGTACTATTATTTAGTTGTTTGTCTTTTTCTTTTTATCCATTGCGTTGTCAGTTTATTTCAATCTCTGAGTTTGAATGCTCCTCTGGTAACTTTCATTAATTAGTATCTGCAGTATGCGCATGGCTGTATATATCCTATTTTTTTTCTCAAATGATAAGTCCGAAAACATAAAGACTTCTTCTGCGACTACTAAAACAATTAATAAAATTAATCAGTAATAGGTATAAGAATTATAAATTAGTACGCGCAATAAGTCTACACAAGACTCATCAGTTACGTTCATATCAAAATATTTATAAAGCCAAACAAGTACAAAGTTGAAGAGCATTGAGAATGCAAAATTCCAAAAGGTTATGCCAAATACGGCTAAGATAATCTATGCCTGGGATAAGAAAATCCTTAGTTTTTCGAAAAGTTAAAGTAAACAGGAAATTTATAAAAATAACCCCATTATTGATAGTCATGTCAACACCGAACCACTGAACCGGTGATACACTCGTGGACGAAACGTCCACCAGCAGTGGCATCGACCCAGTGGTGTAAATAGTTATCAAAGGTACCAAGATTATAATTAAGTACGCCAGACGTGCGTTTCGTCTACACAAGACTCACCAATAATTGTGATAAGAATGATAATGAAATTATAAAAATGATAAGTTATTTGAGATTTACTACTTATTTATTGTGTAGCGCGTTATCAAGATTAAATCTTTAATTTGGCTTATGATTTGAACAAAAGGATAAACTAACGGACGAACACACAGACAGATTGACTAATTTCCAATTAATCCCGTATGAAAGGAACAAAAACAATGAATTTAATTCATTTACTCGGTTCTATCTTTAGAGGGCCTCTTGACTTTATTAATTCGAATGTTCCTGGTTTGTCGTTGTTTACAAAATATGCGTCAGTCATACAAATCATAAGCTTGGGATTTTTCGTGGTTCCAACCCCCCCCCCCCCTCCTTTTCCCCCAATATAACCAATGCAACTACTGTTTCAAGTATTGTAATACATTTTATATATTTATGCAATTAGTTTTATAGTCAGAGATTAAGATAAATCGAAGGGTCTGCTATCTACTGTTGTCATTAAAATTATCTTATGTTATAAAATAAGGAAATGAGTTACAAAATTAATTTGGTTATACGTGCTGTTATATATGGTAGTTTACGGTCAGGTGATAATATTCTAATCGGGTTATCATTGTGTCACCTTATTACAGATGTGTTCTTCGTCTGTTATAACTTAACCGCTAATGGAATAAAAGATTCAACATTAAAGCATAATCTAATGTTAAAAAAATAATTTTCTAAGCAAACTGTCAAATGAATCAATTCAGAAACAAAGGTACAACTAGTTGATAGAAGGTAAATACAAGAAGATACTTGATTATTTCTCGTTTTTATTGTCTAAACCTGAACCTATGACGTTAAATGAGCATCGTTATCATACTTTAAGTTTTATTTGTATGTTTCTTTTTAACAGTTTTAATTAAACTAATGCACAATGTCTAGACTTAAAATGATATGTCATAAACAAACTGTTTGTTGTTGAAGAAAAATATTTAAGCCTCTTTATATGTGCGTTTTGTTTCTCAAACAAGAACACGACAATACCCATTTGAACTTACTACCTCTTTGATTTTGCTTATTTCCAACAATAGAGGGGTCTACAATGATATTCTTAATACTATGAATCATACGATATATGTTATCTCTAGACATAAGACATTTCATCCAATCTTAGAATTATCGAAAGGAAATGTATAGTGGGTTAAAAACCACCTCAGAGTGCATCAATAACGCTTCTTTGTACTTCAGTCGTGAAGTTGACAATAGGGATGAGATAACAGTCTTTGTGATAAACTAATAGCTTGAGTGTATGACAATTAAGCGTTTAAAACTACTCATCCAAAAATCTAATATTGCATCAAATGGATTACGGTTTTATAGTAATTGTATACTGTCCGTTACATATATATTGTTGTTGATGATAAGGTTCGGTTTTGATTACATTGATTTAGACTCTTAAATAAATCATGTATGCAAAACTTTCATTATGTTGCATGTCTATGATAGGATTATTTCTACAAAAGATTCATCACATCAACATTATATGGTTAGAGACAATTTTAATCTTTGTTCTCCTCTTATATTTAATGCGTTTCGCTCGGTTTTGGTTTGTTACCCCGATTTTGTTTTTTGTCCATGGATTTATGAGTTTTGAACAGCGGTATACTACTGTTGCCTTTATTTAGAGACAATTTTAAGATCATTATATCAAAAAATGCTCCCAATCAAAATTTTTATTTATAAACACGATAAATTTTATTTATATAAATTCTGAATAAGTGCAGATATGAGATGGATTTAACTATTAGTCATTTGCTATACACAACGCCTAGATAAAATTCCGTTTGCAATATTATAATTTCATCATATTTAGCCATACAGAGTCAAGTTTTGAAACACTTGCATCATAAACATAAGTTGCAGTAACATCGTCGTTTAAAAGAGACAAAGTTACAATTGGAAATATTTAATCGTTTAGTGAAGAGAATGACGATTACTTTCTGTCTAGTATGACATTTGATTCAGATTGAAGCCAACAGTGGTATTTTGGCTTTTATGTCACTACAGTATGATATAATTACCATTCAAATTTTTTCCTTCAAAAAGGTATTTCGCGCAAGTTTTTGATATGTTGTAATATAGAAGCAACTGTTATGATCAAATGCAAAACTAAAGAACTATTTCTGACCACAAAACAAGGGTTTTAAAAGGGACTTAATCCTATTTTTGTAAAATAATTGTGTGGTTTATTTATACTGTCCAATGTATAAAATTGAGTCAAAGCACATTAAGGCTGTACAGTCTGTAATTTTTGCATTTTATCGTATACTTATATTTAACACTCTGTTGACAACATCTTACTACATGTACCTGTTGAATTTGTATGTCTAATCGACGAATAATTAATTCTTTTTTAATTACTTTGTATTCATTATTATTCATGATTCACCAGTTTTAATGATTTCCTAGGTATAAGTAAACCAAGAAATCAAATATTCAACACATTTTAAATTTGCAAAATGGATGTTAAAAAATTGGTTAAAACACGAAATCAAATATCAACGAAAATACAATTATTTCTCATCGACAAAATAAATAACTTGATAGAAATCCGTACATTTAAAATGAAAGCCTTTAAAATGTTTAACTTCCAATTGCCGGTTGAGATTAACGAAAAGAGATTCAATACATCACATCTATTTTGAATGAAAAAAACCAGTTAATTTTTCAACCAGTTTGACTACCTTCATCGACCAAAAGTTACACAATGGTACGATTTGGATTCCATAAGCCATGCCATAAACCAAAAGACATCAAAGACCTGCCAAATTTGTCTTTCCTACGAGTATATATTTCAGCCTAATTGGGCTCAGGTGGTGTCTGTCCCGACAATTTTACTGCTTTAATTGATAGTCCTATGCCATGTGAATCAAACTGTCGGAAATATCATGTTTATTATACCCAGTAATAAATATATAATACTTATTTCAGGCATGGAAAGACCAATTCTTGCACTGGAATAAAAGTCAATACAATAACCTGACGGAAATACTTGTCTCACGTAATGACGTCTGGACACCTGATTTACTCGTAGAAAATACGTAAGTCTAAGGATAAAGAACGGCAATAGTTATTTTTGTGAACCTTTACGTACTTTGTTTCATACCAGGTGTATACATTTTTGTAAACATACCACATCTGCGTTTTTTTAAACCCTCCTGTTGCATCACGTGTAAACACCAAGGATGATGTTGAAAGATATCTCAAGCATGTTTTTCAATTAAATATAAAAAAGAAAATGTGGTATGATTGATATTGAATCAATTCTACTCAAAAGACCAAAAGACGCAGAAATTAACAGCCAGAGGGTCATCATAAGGCCATCAACAATAAGCAAAACCCATACAGCATATATAGTCAGCTATAAAAGGTCCTGAAATCACAAACTTTAAGCATAAACAATATTTGTTTTGGTGAATTTATGTAACATACTTTATTGACTTTTATAAATTTTAATCTTAAATACAATAAGTCTATGAGTATCGTTATATAAATCCTTTACGGATGCATGCAAACAGTATGTGCTATACAACACTCAAAGACTTAACCCTTTTAAAATGTTTCCTTTTTTGAATATTGTGCTCACATGTCAGAGAAAGTGAACCAATTACAGTTCGATCATTTGATTTTTGTTCGTACGTTTAGCAATGTAACAGCTTCAATACTTTTCTCATCTGATGATTTGGAATATTGAAAGGTAACAATAGGAAACTATGGCGTTGTATGAAACGTATCAATTGTTTCAGACAATACGTTTCAACATTAACAACTACTTAAAATATTTTTTCAAAAGATACAAAAAATTCTAGAGGCTGGTTGTTGACATTTGAAAGAAATCACATTCAATTGAATAACAAGCCGAGAATGCCTTAAACCTACCTGAAGCATTTATGAAGTCTAATTTCGTGGGTTTCCATTGTCCGGCAAGCATTATTCTTACATTGTTTTAAAAATAGTTACATATTAAATGCTGATCAGTATGAAAACAGTGGTAATGTTATTTATTCTTTAAACTCTAATAAACAAGTTTTATGAAAATCTGTTCTTCCTTCTTTTTTTTAACTTTTCTTTTGTTTTAAATCACCGTTGTTCTAATTTAAATTTATCTGATACGGGTGTTTTTACTACGAAATGCTCTAATTTCATTTTAGTGTATGCCTAGTTCTAATTTTTGCTTCAGTTTGAATGTCTGTCTCCTTTTTCAGGGCTTATGGATACAGGGAATTGGGTATTGATGGAATGTATATCAACCTTGATTATACAGGTCTCATGATCTGGGAGCCAGGAGTTGTGATGCAAACGATATGCGAGGTTGATATAGCAAAATATCCCTTTGATCACCAGTTCTGTGGAATACGTGTCATGTCATGGATGCACACGAACAGATCATTGAACGTTGTTGTTGAAAGAAATACTGTTGATGTAACGAATTATTACCCCAATGGAGAGTGGGACTTAGCCTCTACTTCTGTTTCAGCATTTTCACCTGATGACGGCTCGTACAATCATGGGGAAATTCTTCCTGGAGCTGAAGCTGTATTGCGATTGCGTAGAAGGCCGGTTTACTATATCATATCCACTATACTTCCAATATCAATGTTGTCCTTGTTAAATGTGTTAGTGTTTCTACTACCGACAAGCACGGGTGAGAAAATGACATTAGCTGTAACAGTATTACTGTCCTTCACTGTTTTTATGAGTGTTGTTAATGAGGTGATGCCAAAGACATCTAATAGTGTTTCCATACTCGGTAAGTATTACATTACATAGATAGATAAATAAAATTACTTAGTATAATCATATAGAATCAATTACCAGTCAGGACAGCGTATCAAATGACTACCCAACCAGACATACAAAAGACATTATTTCAAATTTACACTCCAATAAACTCATTTACACTTGATCTTAATACGGACAAAGGCCAAATAGGGATCAATAGTGCAAAACAGAAATGCTAATACAAGGGCTATTTATCACAAAGGTGACTGACCATCATACATCTTCCTTAACACAGATATGTCCAAGAATAAGAGCACTTGATCAATCATAAGCTGTAGTATGAACACTCAAAAAGAAACAAAATGAGGAAAAGCAAATTCATCATTACCATTTTAAACATGATTTGAATACAAAGGGTTTGAATACCAAGTAATTTCCGACGCCATGTTAACAGTTTCAATATCTATTAAATAAGAAGAGATAGTTAAAGGCTATCAATATGTCTTCAACTTGAGACAAATCATATGTATTGATTCACCTTACATGTATAGGAAAATTTCAGTGTTCATTTCTCCATATGCGACAATAATAACTTATTCTAAATGGTCAATATATTGTCAAAAACTTGATATTAGTATTTCAATACTATTCTGTTTTAGAATTTTAGAAGTAGCGACATGACCTTCTTCCTACTCAAATGAGTTTGATTATACCATGTGTATAGCAATCGTCATTTTACATCAAATGAGAATAACGAATAATTTTAAGCGTATTTCAAAGTTTATATTGTATACAAACACACTGTATCTATAATTCATCAATACACCTAAAAATACATCATACATCTAATAACAACACTCTACGTTTCTTTTCAGCTGTCTACCTTACCATGTTATTGTCACTAAGCGGACTTTCTGTTGCATCAACTGTACTTGTCTTGTATTTTCATCATCGGAATAGAAGTCGAGGAAATCGATATCCAGATCGCACGAATGAAATTCATACTTCTAGGCTTTATCGTATCAATCGACCAGAAAATAATAACCGCAATAAAAGTTTAAGCAAGAATGGAATAAAACCTTCCACTGAAAGACTTCTTGATGACTATATGGATATAGCTGACTCCTCTGAAAACTTCAGTGTAGAGGAAAAAGATTCATGTTGTAAATCTCTAAGGAAGAAATTTAAAAGACGTACTCATTCCTGTCAATGTCACACGTCTAGTAGTACCTTTGCCGACCGATTAGATCGAACCATGTTCATAGTTGTAACTATTCTAACTGTTTTATCTACAGCAATAGCGATGATACTACTAGTTTACTGGTAGACTATATCGTTGATGTGTGTTTCTTTAAGGCCGACAATCATTGGGAATTAAGATATTGCTGATATGTGAATATTTAAAAAACATAGTCTCAATATTTTACCAATCATTATTATATAATGATGTTATTAATCTGAAGCCTTTTACTTTTTTGTATCGTTGCGAGTGTTTTGATGTGAACCTGGATCGTATGGGAAAATAGGTCATAATTTATAAAAAGTTTAGAGTAACGATTGGATACGTTTTCGTCAGGTTTTTCATCAAGCCAATTTGACTGAAAGTATTCCAAAGTATATCAATTGGATACCTAAAAAAATCAAAATATCTTGAAAGAAATGTAATTGCTCGCTAGTTTATTAAAATTTCATGATTAAAAAAAAAAAACCAACAACATTGAAACACGTTTGTTGTGATTAACGGATTATTTGAATAATACTCGTTCATTTGTGAAGTAAACATCGAACTATCTGTCTTTGTACTGACTTCCCATTAGCTTTATTACCTACCTGAATCTGTAGTTCTGTAGTATAAATGTGCCGGAAAACATAATAAATCAGTGTTTTCTATGTTGTGTTTTGCATACTGTTGTTTGTGTTTTTGGTCGTTTTTGTTTTGTCTATGTTATTACGTTGTTGTTAGTTTTGACTTATTATTGTGATTGTCCCTGTGGAATATTTTCGTTTTCTTTTATTGCAAACTACAATTTTGATTTAATCTTGTTTAATTTTTCGAAGTAATACCTCAATTTGTGTGTTTATTTCTTATTAGAATTAGTGTGTGCATTAAACGTTGATCTTTTGTTAAGTACTTGTATGTTCAAATTATATCCTTTTATCTTATTGTTAATTCTAATGACTATGGTTCTTTTTTTGTATGCTTCAGCTTTACGACCATCTGATGGTATCAACTGCATTTGTTTTTCAAGTCATAAACTACTTTCGTCGACATCGGATTTTATTTTATTTTAATTGTTTTGGGTGGTGTTTTTTTTTTTTGGGGGGGGGGGGGGGGGTGAAGGGGCATATTTAAACTGTGGTGTCATTTTTATAGCTAAATCTTTTCTTTCATTGGTTGGCACATTTCTCACGTGTCCTGGAAAAAAAAATCGTATTCCTTTCTTTAACAGTAGGGCTACTTGTGCGACTGAATGGTAAGTTTTCTTGTGTAAAACAAAATTTGTTTATCTTTTCCCTATGGTATGGAGAAATAAAGTATAATATGAATTGTATTTATCATCGATTATAAATCACTGTGAATATCCAATAATATAGGGTACTGACAATGTATAGACGTTACGCGCGATGTTCGTACCTCATTGGAAAATCGGTGTAGTTGACATAATGCAAGTCCAAAATATCTTGTTTTGTGATATCATATTCATTGCTATTGTACGCATTTTGAACAAAAGTGGTTTGTTTTAAATAAAAAAGAAAAATATTTGTTGAAACTATGTTTTATGCTGCATGCGACAAGCTTCAGTTTCGAAAAACGGCTATTTTTAGGCTGTCCCGCGTAACATCTTTCATTTATTGTAACCACTATACTATTTAATATTTTGAAAAACGTTTTTTTCCATTATTTAACAAAGAGGTTCCTTCATTTTTTATGCATTTTTTATGACGTTTTGATGACGTCATAGAAAAAATAAAGTGTTCCATACTACAAGGGCAAATCTGTCCCACGGGAGAACATAAAATGGTATTCCAGATTTGAGAATCAAAAACATTTATCTAAAAGGAAAAAGGTTAGTATTTGTATTTACTACATCAATGTTATTTTGCTTAATTTTATGAATTTAAAAACAAATACCTGAAAAATGATATATGGTAATTTATGAGCGATTTTTCAAAGGCTTACAAGGTTGTCGCACCGCCATTTTTTTACGTAAAAACGAACTCAACTCAAATTTACGTCAATTGTTTGCTTATCAGAGCTGTTATAATGGTAGAATTTTATTATTTTTCAAAATGTTGGTTTTCTTAATTTTTCAAAAATCTAAAGTACATCAATTTTCGATAAGTAGTTAAAACGCGTCGTCGATTTTGCGGAGTCTTACAAGAATGTCGCACATGCTTAAAACCAACGTTTCAGTCGAAGTTTTGGTTTGAACGTTACGAAATATTCGCGACGTTATGTTACGCTTACATGTACGAACATCGCGCGTAACTTCATAACACGATGCTGTAACGTTAAAGCTGATATAACTATCAACGTAAATACAATCGTTTTTTTCTAATTGTTGAAGACACGCTTTCATGGGGTCTTATTCCGTAAATGTTAATATTTTTTTTTAATTATTTTTTTTTTTTTATACATTTCTACTTTTTTCCAGATATGACATCTTGTATTGCACTCACTATTTCCGTTACCTTTGAAAGGAAAATTGACAAATAATTGAGGAGAAATGTTTTAGCATACGAAGCGTGCCAACCTCTGCTTTTAATTGAGATGTATTTTAAATGAATTGATCTATAACTCAAGTGAAGTATAAGGTTATATAGTACCAATTGTGGGAAAGATCAGTTTTAAACTTTTTTTTACCTCGATCGTTTAGTGTTTTTGACCAAAATCCAAATTAAATAAAGTTCCGAAAATTCAAATAATGATTTTCAAATCATGACGTCATACAAATGAAAACGTTCAAGCTGAGGGTTTTATTGTTACGTGAAAGCTCCAAATTTGAATAGAATTTTATTAAAATGCAATGTTTAAGTAAGTCAAGTTTTATTCGGTTGCATTATTCACATATTTTCTGATTTCGGCAGTTTTAATAATTTTCCTGAAAGCTATTCCTAAAATAACATTGATGCGAACATTTGTATTTCATTTTTCATGTGTTTATATTTAATCTGTACTATATGTTGGTGTATTGTTGTCTTGTGTAAATAAATGAATATGTTACTTGTGCAGATAATAAATCATATTTTACTTTTGAATAATCTTTTTTAAATAAAGTTATTTTACCATCTATTGTTTTGACATTTTTTTTTTATAGCTAATATGTTTATAAATTCGCAAATATAATACATGTACAATATATGAGGCCTCTTATGTCACCGCCGGTTTAATTTCTGTAAATGTTTTTTGTTTATTAAAAAAAAAGAATAACCACAGGGAAGAAACAATGAACATCAACAAACAACAAAAAGGCGAAATAGAAAGGAAAAGTAAGAAAAATTACAGCGACAGCAAATGACTGCTGTAAAAATATTGTAAATGTGTTGGTTTTTTTTTTTTTAAAATCAGAGTAAAATATTTGAAAGAACGAAATAAAATGAGTTATCTGTATGCTTTTTTTATTATAAGTGTACTATTGGCACAATCAATATTTGCCATATTGAATTTTGATTTATGTGGTCATTCACATTTTTTTAAAGCTTTGTTTTATACATTTATTATCTGTAACAACATGTTAGAAAAAAATGTATCCGGAAAATAAAATTGAGTCTGGAAATATTAACAATTTGATTCGTTCAAAACGATCAGCGTGATCTACCATATTTTAAAGGAATAGATAACCGTTGCTATATTGTGCGAAATATTCCGGAATTTGGGGTTCTCAACGATCTTTAACTTCGTAATTTAATTGTCTGTTAACATTTTTGCACTCAAGCGTCAGTTATCAGTCTTTTAAGTTAAAATGCGCTTATAACATGGGAAATTATAAGACTGTGCTACAATTGAAATTAAATTCTTATTCGAGGAGGATAACTTATTGAATTAAAGAAGTATATCGACCTAGGACTTCATCCTCATGTCATTTTTTCTTAGTATTGACTTCATACGAAGATTATAAATCCTAATATATAAAAGTAAGGAGTTGTTGATTGCTTAAAGACAATTATTCAAACGACATACACACGATCTCCCTTATATACAAATACAATGAAAGAAAAACAAATATGGCAACCAGCACTCTAATAGTTATCTGAAAGCACTATACAGCTGTTGATGCCTGTAAGTTAAAGAACTGCTCTTTCTGAAATCTTGGTAGGCATCGTTTGAAACTGATATATGGAAACTACTTAAAACTTGAACAAAAAGAATGAACAAATATATAACGTCAATATGTCAAAACGCTCGTTCATTTACCATATAGAGTGCTTATGGCCAATAAAAGTTTGATATCACCATTATGTGCCAAAAAAATAATCTAATCGAAAGTAACATTTAATTTAGATATCTGAATATTTACAAAACTAAAATTTAAAAAAAATAAGATCCAAAATCCAAAATACGAATAAATTTATAAATTTCAATCATTCAAAAATAAGTTTGTATGCAAACAGAAAATCACCCACAGGTTTGTAATGAAATGACTATGTGCCAAGAAACTGACAATTTTAAAAAGAATGTATCAGAGTATTTGTCATTGATAGGTTTCATTTTAGTGCTTTTCATTTATTCCAAGTCTTATTCTTTGGTTGTTATTATAGAATCTACAGAGAACCATGTTTACAAATTAAGTTCAAATTGTGTAGGTTTTTCTTTTTCTTTCAATGCATACAGTAATTCCCAGAAGTGCAATTCATCAACAAATTCCAATGTATAACATGTCGAAACCGCTGATAAACAATATGATTGATTTTGATTGTTGTCTGGACATAGTACACTGACAACTATTCATTTATAACGGTGGCATGCACGACCGTTAGATCCAATGTTTAGGGATAGAACTCATTACGTTTATGGAAATAGTGATTATGTAAGATTGTATAAGCCTTTACAAATTGAAAATACCTATTAGTTTGGGAATCAGTAATGACGGTATAGGTCGAAAACACTATCTGGTAAACTTTTATTGATATATTGATCGTAAAAAGCGCACTTGCAGATATTGAGTGAATTTGATTTAGTTTGTTTTATCCGTAAATGTAATGTTCTGTAATTATATTATATATCATTTTTAACCACATGTAATATAATTATTTTCTTAAAATAACAACAAACCAAAAATAGCTTATTGATACTAAAGAGGAGACATTATAAAAGCAAGATCAAGTACTTTGATAAAGTAATTACAAAATGATATTGTACATTTTAAGCAAGTTTAAAATGGAATTTAGAATTAAATTATAAGAAATGACTGCAATATTTTTCTGTCTATTCGAAATAGCATAAAAAATGTGGTGCACACTGTTAAATGACCCGCTACGCGCGTTATTCAGTGTGCACCAAATCTTTTATGTTATTTCTTCATAGACAGAAAAATGTTACAGTCATTCCTTAAATAAAAAAAATATTCAAATGCTTCTTTTCTTCAATTAACCAGAGGTTACAATATTACAATTGTGTATCAGCATGGTCAATCTTAAAGTGACTTAATGTCATTTGTTTGTTAAGTCCTCTTATAAGAAATAAAAAACAATATTTTAAATCTGTAAAACAATTGAGATAACTAAAATAATCTCATCGTCTGAATTCAGTGTTTCTGTTGTTTTGTTGTTTTAATCTTATTCTTGGTGTGTTCTCTCGGTTTTGTTTTGTGACCTTGATTTGTTTGAGTTATATCGATTAAGACTATTGAACAGCGATTTACTATTATTCATAAATACCGAACTATTTATCATGAATGGCCCAAACTAGTTGAATTAGATTTTTTATTTCCTTCATTGATTTGTTTTGAGTCGTCCCTTAAACAAGAATGTATAATGTGTTACATGAAATATTTTTATATCATGCATCAGCAGTTAATAATGAAAAAAGTCGTCCATGGAAACCAAATTGACAGGAACATATAAATTAAACAACAATTTGTTTCAGAAACCCAATTTCAATTTAAAGATTAACTTCATTATGTGTTACATTCCTACTGAAAATCAATTATAATGTGTTTGAACCACAGGGAAATGAAAAAATCCTGTTCGAAGATAAACTATTAGAAACAAAAAACAATTTAGAAAGTAATAGACATTGTCTTTATATAAACAAAATAAAAAAACATATAAAATTAGAATGTCGTTAAGATAGGAAGGCACCGAGGGAACAATCAAAATGCTTTAATCGAAGCAGTGATAAATGTTGCGTTGCTTAGCTGATAGGGATATCTCTTTATTGTCTTTTTAAAGAGCTATTGTTATTTATGATTTTATCAAAACGGTTAAAGCAGATTTTGTTTCAGCAATAGGGAACAATTCAGACATAAAACATATAACCTTGTTATCTCAAACTAGAAAAATGAATTAAAATGAATAGAACTGTTCATTAAAACAATAAGTTTTTTTAATCCATATATAAAAAAGAAGATGTGGTATGAATTGCCAATGAGACAACTATCCACAAAAGACTAAAATGACACAAACATTAACAATTATAGGTCACCGTACGGTCTTCAACAATGAGCAAAGCCCATACCGGATATAGTTAGCTATAAAAGGCCCCGATAAGACAATGTAAAACAATTCAAGCGAGAAATCTAACGGCCTTATTTATGTAAAAAAAATGAACGAAAAACAAATATGTAACACATAAACAAACGAAAACCACTGAATTACAGGCTCCTGACATGGGACAGGCACATACATAAATAATGTGGCGGGGTTAAACATGTTAGCGGGATCCCCCCTAACCTGGGACAGTGGTATAACAGTACAACATAAAAACGAACTATAAAAATCAGTTGAAAAAGGCTTAACTCATCAGATAGACAAAAAATAAAAGTGGATTTATATATTGCCTTAGCTGTATTTAACACAATGTTTCGGACCGTTTGGTTTTTAAATGCTGCTAAGTTTCGTATTTGATTTGAACATCTAATTGTTACAACTCAATCGTCAATGATATTCTATATGTAAATAAAATGTGCTTTTAGGCGTACCAAAAAATCCGCCTGATATCTGCACAGTTGTTTAAAAAAGAATCGGGTAAACAAAAAAAACAAAGTTTCAAAATTTCTATACATGAAAATATGTCAATACATATACAAGAAAGAGACATAAAAAAGTTACATTGCGACAGGTATGCGCGAACAAAACGTGTAAGGCGTATACATCTACTGTAATAGAATTGTTATGAAGTACTCTGAAAAGGTATGCATTTAGGTTTTTATAGCAACATACTTCGTATTGTCCGCTGTTCAAAAAACAGTAATTATTAAACGTTGGTAAGGCTTGTAATTGATGGAGACGAAGAACTTTACAGTTGTAGTAGTTAATGCTACATCATTTCAGTATGACTCTCACAGATACATGAGATATGTATATAATGATTGTCCGCAACACTTTAGAATTGCATTCGAAGTAAAACAAATAAACTCATCAAAGATACAAGGATTGAAATTTTATATTTACGCCAGACGAGCGTTTCGTCTACAAAAGACTCATAGTGACGCTCGAATCCAACCAAAAATGTCAAAAAAGCCAAATAAAGTACATAGTTGAAGAGCGTTGAGGACCAAACATTCCTTAAAGATTTGCAAAATACAGTTTAGGTAATTTATTCCTGAGGTAGAACATATATGTCTTTTTAAAAGTTAATTCAAGACTTACTTTCTAATTCTCGAGGAATGTTAAGTTTGACTTGCATGTAGGGGAAAGGTACATGTAGTTTTTGGAGAATGTATTCTGACTTCTCTTTCTGCTTTGAGTTTTTGTGTCGTTGCCTTCATATTTCAGGGACGTATATCTAACATCAGCTTTTATTTATTGTTTTGCTTGTTCATAGGTTGGATATTGAATGATATTAAAATTCTATTTTTTTTGTGTCTACAAATTTTACCAACTGACTGTGGAACACAAAATAGAGTTGATATTGAACTGCAAGATCTTTCTCGAGAATAAGATAGTTATTTTCAAAAGTTTTCGTAATATAGAAATTAATAAATTTAATCTGCAGTTAAGCGATTAACATGACAATATTTATGTTCGTCCGTGGATAATAAATTTATGTACACAGTAATAGCTTTGGTACACGCAATAACTCCGTTTGGTATTAATATAATAAAGTTGTTTATGTCAGTTTGAAGCACTTATTTATTGACCATATTTACAATATATTAAGAATAGCTGACACTTTGTACACTTTAATTTATCTTTTTGTTTTCACTTTAATTTGATTTCAGTTTTAGGTCCAAAATAATATTCACATAGCATCATAACCAATAATGCCTATGATTGCTTATTGTCTTTTGTATTATACGCATTTTGGTTTAAAATCAAACCAGTTTCACTGAACAATCAATGTGTTCTCAATGAACTGGTGGCCAAAATATTTGAACAATCTTTTACAAACAATGAAGAGCCGACAGAGCCAAAATCAAGAATAAATCAGGGAAATAAAAGATGTATATTTTCATTGCCAACTTCCTTTGTACAAACATATGATCAGGCGATGTTTACATTGCATATATTTATTGCTATCATTTAATTTTTATAAAACAAAAATATTGGTTCGAATACAAACAAAATCAATGCAAACTAAAACATGTATTAATAGTCGATTCGGCCGATGGCTAGTAACAATTAAAATACTCATTAGATATAGTTCTAGTATTAAACATTTTAGTTTAACACATACGGAATTAGGTGTTTCTCTATTTCAACATATAGACTAATGACTTAGGACGCGGTTACTTCGGAAATAAGTGAAGACCTCAAATGAATCAAATATTGAAACCTGTTTCTATACACGCATTCGTAAAATGCTGTCCCACAAATCACAATGACACCCATCCGTTTTCCCAAGTAAATCAAATCTACTAAAAAAAACTATATATTGATAATATATTTTCAAACCCCATTATCCAATTTTTAGATTGTTATCCCTGAATATGATTTGTAACAACCAACGAAGCATTTTTGTTTAAAATCTTAATTGAATTCATACGATTATACCAAACCCATTCAGGTGATTATCCTTTTAGTTTTGAGAAAAGTTTTGATTGAAATTAAAATTGGTTGGAATCCTTTTTACAACTTAACAATATAATGCATGTTGACATTTAACTAAACTGTATGCGCTTATATGAGGATAACCATATATATACAATGGGAAGAGAGAATCCATTGTTCAAACCCTTTTATATATCAGTGATGTTCGTTCCTTCAATAACATTTCAGTTAGTGCTTATTCCCTAGTAAATGTCAAGAAGATATAACTTAAATAACTGACACTTGTAAACAACTTTTATCATAGTCTTTGACAAACTTAATAGTGATTTTAGTTAATCAACTGTCTAATTGGTGTCCACTTTCCATTCTCGCGTTTAGCCTGATGCATCTAACATAATACGATAGGCTAGACCTTGTAGTACGATTATTATTCAGTGATGTAATATCTTTTACAAAAAATTCCAAACGCATCTATGAGAGTTAACGATTGAAATTTAGATTGTTTTGAAAAACTAAGGCTTTTCTAACTCAGGCATAGATTACCTTAGCTGTATTTGGCAAAACTGTTAGGAATTTTGGTCCTCAACGCTCTTCAACTTCGTACTTTATTTGGACTTTTTAACTTTTGGATTCTAGCGTCATTGATGAGTCTTTTGTAGACGAAACGCGCGTCTTGCGTATTTACTTAATTTAGTCCTGGTATATATGATGAAATTATTGCCAATGGTTTCTCAACTTTGATTGATAGCGTTTGAATTTTATCAGTTTTTATGGACTTACCTATTTAGAACTCATTTTAGAGTTTGGTATTTTTGTTATTCTTTTTCTTCTTCGCTACACAAGGTCTACGTCCGTAATATTTGTCGTCAACCTATAACTTGTACAAGTAAGGGGATATGTCAAATCAAACTAATACAGGGACGAAAGATATGGCTAAAAATGAAAAAGACAAACAGAAAAACAATTGTACACATAACTAACACAACATAAAAAACTAAAGAATAAACAATACGAACCCCACCAAAAACTAAGGGTGATATCAGGTGCGCCGGAAGGGTAAGCAGATCCTGCTACACATGTGGCATCCGTCGTGTTGCTTAGGTAGCAATACACAGTTAGGAAAAAAACTTCAAATTGACACTCATAATTTTTACACACCCTCTTTCCCCTCCTGTCTAACAAAGAAGGCTTTATATGTGTGTTATGCATGTATATACTTGTAGAAAGAAAATCTTCTATAGATTTGATTTCTTATGGTCATAAGGGTGAAATATGATTCCTTTTGGGTGTAACCATGGCAACAATCTGCATTTCTTAGATTCAAAATATAGAAAAAAAGGGGGGGTAAACATGTCACAAAAGTCTCCAAAATTTGGTCTAAAGGAAAATTTCAATGAATTACAGTGACACTTTTCCTGAATCCATAGGTTTATATCTATCAAGTGGTCCAAAAAAAATTATATGCTTTCCTGCTCCTTTTTCCATAAAATGGAATTGAAAAGATCGAGCGCAAAATCTTTGTTGATAAACACTACAATAATTTAAGGACCTATGAACGGTACGGATAGGAAAATACGGACTGTAAATCATAGAAATGGCCTATAAAACATGTTAAAATCAATCTAAATGTTCATATAAACCCACTAAGAAGGCTATATTATTCTTCAATTATCTAAAAAATCAATTTTATTGTACAAAAACTTTCATATTTAAAAAATTCACAGGGGCCATAATGCGAAACTAAACTTCTAACTGTGTATTGCTACCTTAAGGATTAACATTTGTTTTCTCAATCCCACTTTAGAAATTTCCGTTTTCTACTAGTTAAAACGAGCATTTTCGCCTGCTAGTTTTGAAAATCGGTTCAGAAATAAATTTTTTATGAAGGTTAGCAGTTGACACTGAAATGCAACAAAAAAGTGATTTTATGAAACATGCCATATCAAAGTGCATTTCCTCCTTTTTTAGTCAATTTTCTAAAACTATACCTTCTAACCCTGTCTTATTTGTTTAAAAACTTAATTTAACCCTAACAGTAGACAACTTTTACAAGTTAAATCTATTTTAAAGCTCTAGAATGTCAATTTTGATGTGTATTACCATACCAAAGCCTTGGTTAAAATTTAGTAAATACTGAATTTATTTATAACAGCGGGAAAAAATAGGCTTAATTCATGCTAAAATGTGACTTTATACTTGCTAAAATAGTAAATTTGATTTAGTCGCATGAAAAAATATAAAGCGTTCCCTTCTAGGGATTTTACATAAGGCGCAATCTTCTTTTCCAAGGGGTAGCCAATAAAGTATCAATTTATAACGGAACCAAGTCTTTGTGTCAAAATGTCTATATTGGTTGCTAAGGACAATAAACAACAAAACTAACATATATTGTCATAATAAAGGTTGTTTCTCCCTTAGAATTGTATCTATAACATAAATATCAATAGTTTTGTGGTATGTATGTCTAAAAAAAGCAATTACTATTTGCTTTTTTAAATGCCATAAGGTAGCAATACACAGTTAGGAAAAAAACTTAAAATTGACACTCATAATTTTTATGATACCAGCAACAAACAAAACCAAAATATCATCTAGATATAAAGATGCAAACCTTAACAAGCAATCCTATTTTATAACATTTCCACAATGTGTAAGATTTCATTCCCGAATATCTATCGTTATTAAGATAGTATATGTATAAAAAAGTGTTCCTTTTTCAGAAAATTTACAGAAAATCAAGCAAGACTTGAGCTGCGAGAAAATTTTCATAACATTAATATATTTACAATAGATACCTAATTTTACAAATTTTCTTATGTATTATGCTTACTAAGTGGGGAATTATACAAGATGATACAGTTTTACATTATGGGCAGAAGGACAAATAACACAGTGGTCAGAATGAACAGAGATTCAATTAGGCAAGAATACACTCTGCTTATTGATTATAGTTGTGCGATGTGTACGCAGGAAAGTCAAGGCTCCTGGTACTTGAGTTTACCAGTTTTTTTTTGTGAGCTTCATTCTGGTTCTGCTTTAATTTTTCTGAGCTGTACTTTTATGATTTGTTTTATGCTCGTTTTGGATTTTGAAATTATGTGAAAAGCTGAAGAAAAAAATCACTGGACAGTGAGTGATATCTGGATTTGTCCTCACGTAACATTCTTTTTTAAACGAATAATATTTTTTTTTTATTGTAAAGCAATTATTTCTGAGGAGAGAAATACAAATAAATGTCGGATATATTATTAATATAGATATAGAAATATGATGTATCAATCAAAGGCCTGTCCCACATCAGGCGCTTGAAATTCTGCTTCCGAAATATGGTTGTCATATAAGTCCTATTCTTTTGCTGTGTCATAAATTATTCCGTTTGTTTTTTTCATGGAAATTGTTTCACATTTTCTTTTATGATCATATTAAAGCTAACTTTATGGCAAACGTCTTTCTCATTGTTGAAGCTATGCATTAGCCTAAAGTTGTTTAAATCTGTTTAACTTGAAATCTTATCAAATAGTTGTCTCATTGGTAATCCGACCATTATTTTATATACACGTTTTATCTAATTGCGACTGTGCATGTCTTATTTGTACTTAAATAACAACTTTGTCAACTGATTTTATTTTGTAGTTTTTCGACGCATTTACTTTGACAGGAATGCTAAAGTAATTTCATGACTTAGACAATCATTTAGTCCGAGGTTAACAATTCTTGTTAGTATTCATTACTATAAATGTAATCATAGCACAATCAATTAACTCAGAAATCGTTAGAACTAAACAAACATTAGAAGTCTATCAAAAATGTTGATGAAAATTCACGTATGGCTTTAGTCGTTATGTAAATGTTTGGTATAGTTATGTAAAGAATTAGATGTTCTCTGCAGAATTAAAAATCAATACACTTTTATTGTATATGTCACTTACATTATTTTGGACAGTAGAGAATTCCAATAAAAAAATTCTACACCTCTAACAAAGAAAAAAAAGACAAGTGTTCAAACAGTTTATAAAGTTTATAAGATTAAATTAAATTAGACCTTCCCCAGTAGAAGTATACTGGTCTCCTAGCCTGAATTAAATAATTCAGCACTCGGTGGCATATAGTTATCTTTCTTCGTCAGCAGAATCTAGAGTTGAAACATATATATATGTCGTGTACACGTTATTATTTTGTACATGTTATTACTTGTACAAACACTTTATACAAGTAATTACTTATTTGATGCCATCATGCAAGTTATTACTTGTTCAAAGACAATTGTACAGGTAATTACTAGTACATTGTTTATTGAGAAAAGGATAATAACTTGTACAAATCATTATTTTGCCCTGGCCAATTTGAAGTTCACAACAAATCGTTTCTCTTTTAAAACCTAATTTATTTCTTAATCTAAAGGTATAAACTTTCAATATGTGAGTACATTTCATATAACAAATATATGAGTCAAACAATAAATCTTCTAACAAAATCAATATTTAAATACAGAGAGACTATTAGTAGTGTAAAGTAAGCAAAATTAAATCAAATTTAAAAGAAAGACTGCAAACCGAAATTAATTTGGGAAAAAACACTTAAAGTCATAAGAAACGAGTGACCGGTGAAAAATTATGTTCTTCCAATTCTTGAACCAATGCATACACACATCATAAACTTAGTCTTCTGTGCATGAATTTGTCATTTTTTTCTTGTAAATTTCGTATAATCGTCAATTTTTTTTCCAATCGGTCAGTGTTGTTGTGAAAAATGGCAGGTAATTAAAGTTCGTCTTTTGAAACCGAAGTTTAACAATGGTCACCTGTTTGTCAACAATCGACAAAAAATAAACAAAAAAGCACGGAAAGAGAGCACGTGTTTAACATGTGTATTCAGATAATAGTTTATTTTAAGGACATTCATGCGTATTGTGATCACCGGAGTTTTACGAGATGGGTTACACTGAGGTCACTTTGCATACGGAAAATAGGTCGGGGGAATTGGTTGCTGGAAGCAAGCAATTAAAATAAAGTAAACTTCTTCTAAATATGAATAAATTAAAGAATTTTCTTCAGAAAAAAGTATATGTACATAAGTTTTATAATGAAAACTATCCATTGAGTTATAAAAAACATATGCATTATTTTTTTTGATTTGAAGTTTCTTATGACTTTAAAGCAATGTTGCAACTTGTACGAGCACTGAAACTGGTGTTGACACAGACACAAATTTCAAAATAACATGTAAAAAAAAATAGGTCAACAAATGCAGGCCGATGTGATGTTGTCTTCTTCCAAAAAAGGATTAAAATTTTGGAAATTGGAGACAATGTTATAATACTACTGCATAGAAAACCGAGGTCCAATGGACTGTAGAAATATCAAAGGTGTTGTACTGAATATTGAAGATAATGGACACAAAGTAGCAACACAAGTTGGACTAATGATTGGTTTAAATGAGTCGAAATTATATCAAAAAGATTCAGATTCAGAGAAAGGATTTGACAATTTTGGACATACAAGGAAGCACTGAGGTTATTATCAGGAAAGCAGTACAATTGCTATGATTAAAAATTCTCTAAGTGGTAGCCAAAGTCATACGCACTGCATCTGTTGGGGTTGCTGTAAAACAGGCAAATGTAAATGCAAAACATTGAACTTATTGTGTAATTTCAGAGGTTAGACTTTCTTGTCTTGTGCAAACAAATCGGTTATTTTATCTATTAGGCTTGACTTTTGTTTCCTAAATATGATATTATATATGCAACTTTTTGTCATGACTTATGTTTAAAGTAAATGGAAGAAGGGTTACAGTTTCTTGCTCATGGTGTCACATTAGCTTATATTATTACTTTGCGCCCGTCGTTCGTCTGTAAACTTTTTAACATTTCAAATAAATACCAATAAACACTTGTAAAAGAAGGGGGGAAAAACAAACACAATCTAAATTTCAAAAATACACACACTAAGTTTTATTCGCTTAATATTATTAAACAAACAAATAAACATATAAAAGAGGGTAAACGACAAAGTGCTACATTTGTTTCTAACTTGAACCTGATTAAACGAAGTATGTGTTTCCACATTTGTATAAATTCTGTTCACCAACAGCATGTGCATGCATTATTGAAAGTTCAAACAGGGTCAGTTAAGACTTATTAAACGATGTATTTGTTTCAACTTTTGTAGCGTTTAGAAAACAACAACAAACGCGACACAACGTTTTCAAAATTTTGGTTAGAAAGACACGCGGCTTAGTTTAATTATATTTGTACAAGTAATTACTTGTATGATGGCATCATACAAAGACAATAACAGTGCATTGACTTGACATATCAACGATATAAGGAATAGGCTTAGAAAATGGGAAATACGAGGCTCTGTCGAGCTTTTTCCCCCGTTTCGGGCCGAATCATTATATCGTGAATATGTCATGTGAAATATGTTGTTTTTATATATAAATTGCAAAAGAAATAACTTGAAGTCGTTGTGTACATTGAAAACAAGAACAGATTGAATAGGCCGTATGAATAATATTAATTATAATTTCGGCAATTTCTGTTATTCATGAGGAAAAGTGATATCAGATCAGTGACTGTATATGACATAGAAATATACGGTCAACGCATTTTGACTGCTCAAATAGAACGAGTGCAATATAAAAGTTATTACTTATACAACGTTTTTGCACAAGTGATAACCTATACAAAATAATTAGATCGATATACACATGTATATATACAATATAGCAATACAACCATTTTACCTAAAATAAATTTCTTATTTAGGTTTATTAGAATCTTAAATTTAACACCACAAGCCAAAACAAAAACACAATTTATTTTTCTTGGAAAGTCCAAGATTGGATACAGCTATTATTTGTTGTAATGTCTTAATTATAGATCCGGGATTTTAACACTTGGCGTATACTATCAGTCGGTCGAAAATAACATTCAATTAAAGATGGATATTTTATGGTTTTGTTAATCTATGATCAGACATATATAAATGGTGATTGTGGATTTCATTATTGTTTAAGGGCTGAGTGATATATACTTGTTTAAACTCGGTTAATGGTTTGATTTTAATGTGAAAATAAACAAAAACAGCCCAATCTCTTCTCTCTGGTTTTAAGATACATAAAACTAAAATAACTAGACAAAATGATGCCCCCGCACTTCACTCTGAAGTAACTGCATGTATTATAGTCAAAGTCAAAATAGGTCTTTCTTTGAGATAGTATTGTGTCTGGGAGATGCAAAGTGTTATTTAAAATAAATATAATATCCAACCGCTTACATCCCAAAAGTTCAACTCCAAAAAGAACAAATTTGTAGCAATTTGTAGGAGGAGTTACGCTGAATAACTGTCACCCATAATGGTACGGACAGGGTTTAACAAAATGCATCCCAACTTTTAGTTGCGGGGGCATAACAAAAAAATCATGATCCATACTAAAAACAATTAACAAACTAAAACAGCAATGATAGACGACATCAACCCCAAATACTGTAGTACAGCTTTGTTATTGCAGCACAAAAAAGGAACAAACGAAAAAGAACTGGTTGTACTTATCACCAACAAAAATAATGACAAAAACTTTAAGATACAAAGAACTGATCTGAGAGTATATACTGAAAAAATAGTTCCACTCCCAATTTAAGTTACCAACATAACATGCATACTTTCCAAACTTTATCAAACAATGCGCCTCCAACGGATTCAGTAAACAGAGATTATAAACAGATAGAGGAAATTATGACCTTATGCAATGTCAATAGATAAGTATCAACAGAAAGTTGTACGAGACGTGTCCACGGATTGTACTCATAACAAATACATGCGGAAGCATTATCAAATGACAACTGACAAAATTGTGTACACCATAATTGTTGTAGCTTAGAACGAAAAACGAGTGTATGCTCTCTATTTCTAATTTCCATCATATATTACAATCATCTTATGTGTGGTTACCAGCTAAAGGTCACAGAGAATGATGTCTACTTCCTTTACTTGATAACTAATCTCCGTCAATGTCATATAGCAGATATATTTCTTATTGTTTTTAGTACGTGTTGACTTTCAATACATCATCATCTTTTCCTCGGGAGACATGTTCCAGATTCTTTTCCTCCAAACAATCATAAAACATGAATAGTCTTCTTAAATGTCCTATATTCAATCGTACTTAATTTTTCAGACTTTAGTTAGTGTGTTTTAAACATTGTTATTTGTGTTATTGACTTTTTTTTTACAAGGTATTGTTTTTTAACATTTTTTTTATTCGAGCGTCACAGGTGAGTCTTTTGTAGACGAAACGCGAGTCTGGCGTAAATATAAAATTTCAATCCTGGTATCTATGATGAGTTTATTTACAACCACTGGGTCGATACCACTGCTGGTTGAGATTTATTTCCCCGAGGGTATCACCAACCCAGTATTCAGCACTTCTGTGATGACTTGAGTTATCATTGATGTTCATAATTGTATATAAGGGGACGACCATTTGATATTCTGGGGGGTGGGGGGGGGGGGGGGGGGGCAGGAGCATTTTGAAAATAAATAACTCAGCCTTGATAATCACAAAAATAAATGGTTTGTTCTATGGTAGTTTGAAAATAAATTTCTTGACTTGCAAAGTATTGAAAATAAATAACTCAGCAGGTCTATAGCTTCTTGGGACTTCAGCGTTTTCAGAACCCTTAAAAAATTTTTGCCTCGCTCCGATCGGCAAAATATGTTTGACAATACTTTTGAAAGAGACTAGGTAAAACCAAACTTCAATACTATATTTGTATGCAATACATGTATATTTGTTGGGAATATAAATGATTCATTTCGTGGAGAAAAATATAAAATACTTAATCTAATTATTCCAGTTGTCTTTCATAATATACTACCTATTTGTGTTTCGTTTGTCCTTTCTCACTATGTATTATCTTCATATGTTTGTATATATTGTCCTCTTGTACACAAGTATGGTCAAGTATGTGTCTGAGGTTATGAATAAAATCTTGAATCATAAAATTTCTGCAGGGGATAATGAATAATTTTGATTAAATGGTACACAATAACTTGACTATAAAAAAGAAGATGTGGTATGATTGCCGATGAGACAACTATCCACACAAGACCAAAATGACACAGACATAAACAACTATAGCCTAGGTCACCGTACGGCCTTCAAAGCCCATACCACATAGTCAGCTATACAAGGCCCCGATAAGACAATATAAATCAATTCAAACGAGAAAACTAACTGCCTTATTAATGTAAAAAAAATAGAAGGAAAAACAAATATATAACACATAAACAAACGACAACCACTGAATTACAGGCTCCAGACTTGGGACAGGCACATACATAAATAATGTGGCGCGGTTAAACATGTAAGCGGGATTCCAACCCTCCCCTTACCTGTGCCAGTGGTATAACAGTACAACATAAGAACGAACTATAAAAATCAGTTGAAAAAGTCTTATCATTAGATGGACAAAAATACATGTATTATTCATAAATATTAACATTTTTTTTTTAAATTGTATGTTTTCAAATATCATAAATATAGTTCTGAAAATGAATAATCAGTCCCTTGCTTTAATAAAAATGAAAAATCTTGTATCAATAGTGCAGAAAATGAATAATTTGTCCTCTCAATTTACAAAAATAAATAACCGATCAAAAACAAATCCTCCTGCCCCCACCCCACCCCCCCAAAAAAAAAATCAAATGGTCGTCCCCTTAGCTGTTAACAAAACTTTTGAAATACTAAGGCTTTTCTACCTCAGGAAAAGATTACCTTTAAGTTAGCTGCCTTTGGAAAAACGTTTAGGAATTTTTTGTCCTCAATGCTCTTCGGCTTCGTACTTTATTTGGCTTTGTTAGCAAAACAATTTTTTATTCGAGCGTCACTTATGAGTCTTTTGTAGACGAAACGCGCGTCTAGTGTAAATATAAAATTTCAGTCCTGGTATCTATGATGAGTTTATTTGTCACATTGTTTTGTAGTCCAAATAATTACAAAATTGCCTTTCTATAACATCATTGTAATGCAAATTGTTTGGACGAGTATATAAATTATATAGATTTCGAGATTGCACGTTAGTTCAGTAAGCGTATTACTGTTTCTGATATTCTGTGGTGTCTGTCGTTGATGGAATATATTCGTTGTTGGTATGTTGGTTGCATATTGTGTCTACTATTGTACTATTTGTTTTCTCATTTCTCTATGACGAATGTTCTTGTGTGTGCTCGTGTTGTATTTCTGTCACGTAGTCTTTTCATTTTAGCCATATTTTTCAATTTTCTCATCAAATGAGACCTTTGGCTAGCCATTACACCAGGTTCCACCCACCATTTTTTTCAGCCATTACAACAGGTTCCACCCACCCTTTTATTTTTAAAAGTCCTGTATTAAGTCAGGAATATGGCAGTTGTTATCAAATAGTTCGTTTCTATGTATTTTGTTGCAATTCAGTGTTTATGTTGTTCCTTTGTTTTCCTCTTATAGTTGATGCGTTTCCCTCGGTTTTAATTTGTTCCCGGATTTGTTTTCTCTCAATCGATTTATGACTTTTCAGACCACCGGTATACTACTGTTGTCTTTATTTGTTCATTATTCCATCAAATGTTCAAGAGATAATTCATGCCATGTGAAAAAGTTCAACAAAACTATCATCATCATGACTTGCATGGAATATTTCTTAAACATTTCATTGAAAAATGAAATTTGCAACAAAACTCTAATTATTTCTAAAACATTTTATGGGATAATATGCAATTCCAGTAAAGATGCTCTCGGTAATATAAGTGTACACTATACTTGTACGTAACTGTATAAAGATTCCTTTTAAACAAATCATGATGACATTATAGAAATATTATACTTTGGAATTAATCATAAACATAAGTACTAAATAAATATAAAAAGATTGAAATTTAAAAACAAATCTGTTTATTGATGAACAAAGAACACACTTATGACTTGATATATCTCTGAAAGTTTCGAGAATCGAGTCGTATCAAATGAAGGATATACAATATAATTCAAAAAAAGTTTACAGGCAGCACATGCATCATCCTATGACATAACATTTTAACACTTAATATGTTTGATTTAAATACTAGTAATGAAATGTTTCTTTGATCTAGTGTTCACAATCCACGTGGTAAGCTGTAATGAGGGCAATGAAGCATACAACACATGCACTAATATGAGCCGGCCTTCAGTACTGCCACTGCCATTGACCCTGTAACGACAGCTCCCAGGAGAAACCCTAAGGCTCTTGATGGTTGTGGCAATGGGATCAAGTACGCAAATGTGTGGAAAATTCTAAATCCGGCAAATGCACGGAAATGCATCAATGCTGTCGACGGGTCGGGTTTTGTGCACACATATAGTAATCCAATCAAGACAAAGGGAATTACGTTTTCCAGGTCATTCAGATGGCATCTAAAATTATAAATACAAAATTATTACAAATATACCATTATTTATTTAATACATCATATCCGCATTTCATTTTATATTTTAGTCATTGATTCTTTATGTCCCCTTTTGCATTAGACTATCATACAAGAGGGAGGTTTCGACTAAATCTTGTTGATTGATTTTTGTTGTTAAACGTCACTTTTAGCACCACTAACTAAATCAAAGTTTTTATTGGTGCATTGAGTCAGCTGGATTACTCCAACAAAACGACGACATTCGACATTGAAACTGGTTATTCTAGTCATTTAATGTTGACCTATAGCTTTTTTTTATCCCTGTAAAACTGGACTCATTTATCTAAAATATGCTTAAACATTCTACCATTTACAAACCTTCTAATGCGTTCCACTGTAGAATTTACTACTGGTTTTCCGTCATCCCCTGGCTTTCCACTTAGCTTAAAATCTTCTGGGTTAGCGAATGCCTAAAACGAACAGAATATTATGAGGGTCTAGAAGTGGTAACAAGATCACAGAATGAAGGGCAAATACTACAGAAAAATGGACCAAATTGATAAAAATAGAAAATATAGAATAATGGGATTAAAGGTTAGTGATAAAGGAGTCGGGTTTATAGAAACAGTTGTTTTGTTTCTGTATTTTGTAAATAAAAATTAAGGATTACAGAATTGACTAAACCCCCATCCAGACCCTTAATTGTGATTGATTCTTATTCAGATGCAGTCAAAGGTCGATGTTCCTCATTGGCTTCCTCTCCCAAATACAAAAGCATGCTGATAACAACAATGAATCGACCTTTGGGTTTTCATAGAAATGCGCTGGTCCTTTTCAACGTTCTATATAGCTCACACGATTATTTTTGTTTACCAAACTCGGGACCTCCCCCCTCTCTCGACTCTGATCGTACGCAAAGCATGCTTATGTAAGATGCAGCAAAGTTTACAGCACACTTACAAAAAGATTTGAAACATTACTGATTTGGGTTGCCGTGCATATGTATGTATACTTGTTTGCCACAATATTAAATTAAAAATGGAACAGTCATTTTTTACTGAAGAATTGCGATTTTCTAAGACTAGACCTTAAGTTTTATTACTTTAATTCACCAAATGAATTTGTTAGTAGTACAATTTTATTTTAAAATCTTCAGAGAAATTGTCCTTTATGTATACCTTACTGCGGTCTACTATATATTGATAGCTATGTTAAAGCAGTCATCTTGCTTTAACTAAAAATCCCCTGTGATTTGTTGTTTTCCTTTAATGTTGACTTAGTACACTCGTTCGTGCAGCATTATAAGATTCTATATTTTCTATTTTTATCAATTTGGTCCATTTTTCTGTAGTATTTTAAGATCATTTATTTAAAGGTTTCTGCATGGTGTGAATTCTGCCTATCTCTTCATTTTGCTTATATTTATCAATAAGCGTGAGAATAACGTTTGTCGTGTATATAATTAGCTTGCATATATCCGACAGACAAAACATTACACACCGAAACATGATCATTCTTACTTCCTGGTTGATATGTTCACGTGTTATTGACAAGTATTCACCTGTATATTTTGTTGTCTATTCATCGGCTCTCTTTTGATCTCATCATTGTACCGAATTTTCCCTTATTGGAAATTATTTTATCTTACTATACATATCTTCTCAGTTCAGTACTTATTGTGATTATTCGAAAACAAATGAAACGCAAGCTACACATGTATAATACTTTAAAAAAAAATTCATTCATAAGTATCTTGTTAGTGTTTTTAAAAATAGCATCCGGTTACAAGTGTATGATAAAATATTTAATCTGGGACACCGTACTTAGTAAACAAAATGAGAGAAGTATGTATATGAACTACTTATACTTACTCGATTTTTCATCCTGTTAACTGCTGTTAGCAAACTCATGGCCATTGTTTTACATATTACAATGCCAGAATAAAAAGCAAACTGTCCAAATACAGGGTTGTTAAATGATAATAGGTCCGACATCTTCCTTCGTTACTTGACAGTAATAAACTGGACCTTCAACTATCTTATATACAAGACGTCACAGTTGATTTGAGGAGAAGCTTATGTATGGCAAGCCGTTTGGGACTATTCAATTTCAATATATCTTTAAAAAATAAAAGTATAATAATACGATAGCTTGTATTCTCTATGAGATATAGTTTGCAATTTGAGGTTAATAAGATATCGTATATACTTTATTATATAGTTTATCATCTATTATTATGATTTAAGATATATTTAAATCAATTTAAAATATCTATTTAAATCAATTTAAAATGTCTATTTAAATCAATTTATATATTGTTATTAATTTATATGATATCATATCATATGATAACTTCTAAAAGATATCTTTAAAGTTATGGTAAATATCAAAAACGACAAGAAGACAGTATAGAAAACAACGCAGAAACTCAAGACTCAACAACACAAACTCCATCCAAAACGGGGGGGGGGGGGGGGGGGGGGGATAATAGGTCCGCCGGAAGTGTAGGCATATCCTTCTCCACATGTGGCACCTGTTGTGATCCTTATTTAGGTACCTATATGTTGTAAAACATTTGGTATATAAAGAACTGAAATTGAATTAAAAAAAAGTAACCAAGTGAACCCAATTATAAGTCGTTTGGTCAGATGAAGGAATTACGGTAACACAATTGCAATGTGGAACATATCCGTCATCATCTTTGAAACAGATATTCCATAACTGTCAATTAACTTATTATGGCGGCCGTACAATTTTCGAAGGAATATTTCAACTTGAAAATCTTTCTTTAATTCGGGAGCTGTCTTGTCAGTAGTAACACTCTTTCAATGAAGTCGTGATAAAGGAATAGAGGCTACTGACTTAGGACAGGCCTAAGGGACAGACACATATATCAAATAGTGTAGCGAGGTAAATTGAATGAAAAAAATACAAACGAAACTAAACTAGTATTGCGGGTGGTTCAAAGTTGAAAAAACGATGTTTTAAATGAAAATTCTTATACTAGAAAATATTTAATGCTTTTTAAAATGAAATAGTTATAACAATAAATAGAACGTGAAAACAGTTGATGTTTGAAATACTGTAGGCCATCACATACATCATGTATTTCCGTTAAGCTTATATACTAGTAAATCAATCTAATTATTTAGTTTAACGAAATCCCAAATCTTTATTTTAATTAGATTGGTTATATATATATATGCATCACGTTAGTATTAGATCTGAATGAAAAGACACCAATGTTATTTAATGTGTTGACTTATATATATATATATATATATATGTATATGCGAGTCTAAATTGAAAACTACGTTCAAACCTATGACTGCGTTGGATAAAAACCGCAATTTTTATACGTGTGCATGTCAAACAAATTTCGTTGTAGAAGGGTCTAAAAACAGCACAAACAACATTTTCCAAAAGACCAAAAGAGTGAAAAAGTATATTTAAACAAAACGCATTTGACTAACAGGTCGAACAACTGATGTTCTTTAACCCTGCTGACTGCCATTGACGATTGCCAAATAAAATTGATCACAAGATGTAACAAACTGGATCTCAATATAAATTTAATACGTCACAGAAAAAAAAAAGTTGTTAACTTGTGGACAGGATGTTGTACCACAAACATTCGGTGTCAATATTTCTTTAGTACACCATATCCGGATTTCGATATATATGTATATGTATATAATTATTTCAAGTTGATTCATATCACTCCAGTTAAAACAATCATGAGAGAGATAACAAACAGGATTTGAATTATAAGTCAACATTAACAAACCACGTGTTATGGTATTCAGTTTACTGTTACGCGTTTTACATTAGCCAGAATGTAAAAATTTGACAGTAGGAAAAATATATTAATAACAAGAATGTGTCCATGGTACACGGATGTCCCACTCGCACTATAATTTTCTATGTTTCAAGTTGATTGGACTTCAACTTCATCAAAAACTACCTTGACTAAAAAAAATTTAACCTAAAACTTACACTATCATTTTATATGTTCAGTGGATCGTGAAATTGGGATCAAAACTCGAATTTATTATTATTACTATTATTATTAATAGTACAAGTACATATAAACAAATTTAAAAATCAAATAAAAATAGAAACCGTAAAAAAAAATATACGACTAAATATATGAAAATTAAAACTTATTCATCAAAAAATGATTTAAAAAATATAAGCTTATTTTGAAAAAAAGTATTAAAAGAAAATCAACAGGAGTGCTTCAATTTTAAAAATTGAATAATAGCTTTATGTCTAAAAATAAAAAGAGTTAGGGAAGTAAAAAGGAAAAAGTAGGTATGAGAAATGTCTTAAAAAATAAATTAATTAAAAAGTGTAAAGGCGGAAGCGTATTAGCGCCACACATTTTTTTTTTTATTTTTCTTCCTATGTTTGCGTTACAACGCAAACCTTTTGCGTTATAACGCAAACCTTTTGCGTTAAACGCAAACCTTTGCGTTATAACGCAAACCTTTGCGTTACAACGCAAACCTTTTGCGTTACAACGCAAACCTATGCGTTACAACGCAAACATTTGCGTTAAAACGCAAACATTTGCGTTTTAACGCAAACCTTTTGCGTTAAGGAAGCTGGCTTGTCATGTTTTGGATTTTTTGTCAGATTTCCGGAATCCTCTGGTTTTATCCATTTGTATGTCTTGAAAAAAATTGCCTGGTGACCCCCAATTTTCTTTTTGTAAATCTTTTACATGTATAATGATAAGCCATCTGTTAAAGTCTGATAAAATTTTAATTACTTTTTAACAGTTTTTGAGAGCTTCAACTTGTCAATGATAAAGCTATGAAAAGTCAAGAGAGAATATTTTCCCGCCAAAATTTCAATAGCTTATATATCGAAAACAAGCACGGTGACCTATATATTTTTTTTGCTCTTTGGACTCCTTTATTAATTCCCTTTCAATATAAACTAGTGTTTTGGAAAGTTAATTACTTTGATACTGAGAAGCCAACTCCCTTAACGCAAACCTTTGCGTTATAACGCAAACATTTTGATTTCAATTATTCATTAAGTTTTGTATGTATGTCCGTCAGTCATTCATTTCGGATGTGATTTACTAATAGATAAAAAAAGAAACATACATACAAGGCCAAATCATTATGATAAATATGCACAGGAATAATGGAATACTTGAAGTGCAATTATACATAAATTAAGACTGATTTGTGCATCAGAAAAATATAGAATTTAACACGAAAATAGATATAGTTAAGTATATAGTCATATTTAAATTGAAAGATCAAAAATAATGTCATACAATTGTGAAACCTCCAAGTCAAATAGACAAAATGATCTTTCTGCTTTACAGCTAATACATTAATGCTAGCAAGACAAATCTTTGTTTGGCTTGCTTGCTTTGCTTGGATCAATGTTTGCCCAAGCATGACAATTAAGATAGGCGGGGCTTCAGCATGTATACATCATACTTAAATTTTATTGGACGTTATGTTTGAAGTTAAGGACACTAAATTTTAAAACAGCATAGTCAAGTTGACAAATATAAAGCGCAATAGTAGAAATGGAAGCCAAAAAATTGAATTTGTTTTTTCTCGAAGATATTATGCATTTTCATCATCCAACTGAAAGACTGTCGTCAAGTACTTTTAGTAAAATAAAATAGCTATTCGAACACACCTTCTCTGATTTAGTGATTCATTACATAGGTATTTCATTTGACCCATATATATCATCTTTTAGTACTGTTATTTGTTTTGGTTATAAAGTCAACCTGTAGCTATGCTATATAAAAATGATAGAATCTGAAGGCAATAAATGTATAGAATGATGATGTTTTATTAATTAAATATGTTCTCTCTATTCACATTGCTACCCAAGCATCTTAAAAATACTACATTATATTTTATATACAAAAACTTTAACCTGAAGTGAGACGAACGGAGGAACAGACGAACTGACGAACGGACGGGCGAACGGACGTACAGACCAGACAACATAATGCTACTCTACTATCGTAGATGGGGTATAAAAACTGTTGATTACTTTTTCTTTTCGAATCATGGAATAGACATCTTGAAACAAATCGTTGCATACAAAACTATTTCTTATCCCAACAACGAAAAGTATGCATATTTGTGTTGAAAGCCGTACCTTTACTGGATTACTTTTACAAATTGTGACTTGGATGGAAAGTTGTCTCATTGGCACTCATATCAAATCTTCTTATATCTATAAATCTTACGGTATCAATGATGGTACATAAAGAGATACCATTAAAAATAATTAACTTGGCCATTTAATAATCGAGTGTTTGAAAATGGATCCGATCATCAACCATATTAACTCTTATACATGTTAAAGATACTCATAAATATACTTGGCAACAAATGCATGGTCCTTCACATGATTTTTCATATTTGATGGACCAACAGTTATATATATTTTTTTGTAACATATTCATTAGGAAACTAAATCTAAATTATCATCATGACAATTAAAATATGAAGTTAATACTGCACACCATATTAAATAAAGGGCTACGCTTTAGCGCATGATGCGCCCGTTGCTCTTTTAACTTGTCTTTTATGCTTTTATTAAATGAATTTATATGATCAACTAGAAATAGTGTGAGCCCTGTCAAATACCCCCTCCAAATAATAAATAAAAATGCACAAAAAAATTGGCACTATTATGGTCAATAGATATAAACAATTTATCCAAGTTGCATAACATTTTGTGAAAGTGTTAGTTATATATATTGTCCCAAAATTGGAAAATGCCCCCTTTTTTAAGCATAAAAATTCATAACACGGAAATGTAAAATCTGAAATTTATAAAAATTGAAAGGGAGCTTACATCAATAGATATAAACAATTCACCAAAGTTTCATGGACATTGGTGAAAGCCTTTTTGAGTTATTGACCGAAGTGTTAAAAATCCCCCTTTTTTTATGAATAAAGCCCCATAAATCCAAAACTTAAAATCTGAAATTAAAAAAAAACGAAAGGGAGCTTACGTCAATAGATATAAACAATTCACTTAAGTTTCATGGAAATTGGTGAAAAAGTGTTTTTGAGTTATTGTCCGAAGTGTGGACGACGGACGGTACTACGGACGGACGGACGGTGAACGGTATACCATAATACGTCCGGTCTAAAAACGCATGTACAATGTACAATCATGAATATCCTAATTGTCGATTTATAGCCAGATTTTTAAAAAGAAGTCTACGACTGACAAAATACAAAAGTTAAACACGTGACGAGAACACTTCCGCACTTACTTAGTGCTATTAAGGATGTTAAGTAATGAATGACATATGTACAATGATACTTTGAGCAGCGATATTGGAGATTGTATAGTTTTCAGTAAGATGTTTCTGATGAATATATTTCTTCTTCCCAATATTACATCTGTAGTAGTAAGATTCATTATAATCTTTTATAATATGATAACCTAATATGTTTTGTCACTGCGTGGGATTGGATTACCTCGTTTCATACCCATACTCTTACTCTTATTTTTGTTTAATACATTAAGATATGAAATATATATTAAGAAAAAAAAAAGATGCCGCACAAATCAAATCAAAAATTTCTTGCATAAATTCCTTAGGGAATCAGTGTTTTATATCGGGCAGAATGTGTGATAAGTTGGACTTTTAAACAGACTCGTATTATGAGGTGTACTTTTAAATTTTCATAACAATATATGTCTAGGGACTGGACGACTTCTTCATTAAGGTATAAATTCCTGGTCCATGAACAAATAAATTTTCTAAAAGCGTATCAATATCTCATTTAATGATTCTAAAGTATGTGTCTTTAGAAAACAACCATTCAATAATACAATCCAAAAGTTGGACTTATAAAGACTTTTGTTTCCTCACGTAATGCTGATATCTTCAAAGTTTGTATATTAAAAATGTTCAATATGAATATTGTAAAATTAAAATGATCCAGCTTTCAATACAGATACAGCCATGGAACCTGTAACAACTGCGCCGACTAAGAAACCAAGCGCTCTTGAGGGCTGTGGCAAAGGTATCAGGTACGCAAACATGTGGAAAATTCTGAAAGCTGCGAAAGTACGGAAATGCAACAAAGCTGTTCCCGGATTTGGTTTTGTGCAAACGTATAAAAATCCAATCAAAACGAAGGGAATGACGTTCTCCAGGTCATTAAGATGGCATCTGAAAAAGACAATTGAATAATGTACTTTTCATAACATATCTGCTTTATATAATAACTGAAAGTGAGTTTAAATTCTTAATAGCATTATAACGAAGAAATGAAAATAATACGTTATAATGCAAAAATACGTTTTATAAATCATTATCTCGTGATAGCAGTTCTAGAGTATTAGTGGCTACACAAGTGGAATGGGAGGCCGATCCGACGACCAGCCGAACGAACAAACGTACAAAATCACTCCGTCGTCAGGTCATCAAAACGCAGGATTATAGATACTTTTTATTACTACAGAGAACTGTTAATCGGCTCATGTTGTCGATCGGCCCAGTAATCATTGATAATATTTCAGCAACGACTATGATTAAATGGGTACATACAAGACTCATATAGCACGGCTTATAATACTCCAAACTCTGAGAACAACCCTAGGCTACTGTCTTTTCATAGACACAAAAATCACAAAAACATGCAGTGTTTGTCCGAAATTATATTCCATTGACTGGTGATTTATGAAAATGGGAAAATTGTATAATTCTGAAACTTTGTACCTACGTTCTACAAATCACTCATAACGGACCTATACCTTCTCGTCGTCGACCAACCTTTTGTCCAATATACTACACACATAGGTAAATCAAGGGACAGTATCAAAACTTACATTGTAGCTCTTGAAACGTGACAGTGTGACTGGGGCCGCTTAAGCCCCAGTCACACTGTCACGTTTCAGATGTAGCTCTTGAAACGTGACAGTGTGACTGGGGCTTAAGCCGCTTGCTTAAAGCCCCAGTCACACTGTCACGTTTCAAGAGCTACAATGTAAGTTTTAATATTTTAAAAGCGTAATGTTCTACAGCGAAACGGCAATATACGTAACGAAGCGTGGTGAAACGGATGTATACGTAACGAAGCGTGGTGAAACTGGAATATACGTAATGAAGCGTGGTGAAAAGGGAATATACGTATCGAAGCGTCACAGTGGTGAAACGGGAATATACGTATCGACGCGTATCGAAACGTAGTGATCCTTTGTTCAAAACGGGACCTGCCCTGTATGTTTTGAAAATTCAACAACAAACGTAGCGAAAATTGAAACTAAGTAGAAACCTTGTAAATACGTAACGAAAGAAGAAGTATCAAAGCTTAGCGGAACGCAACAAAACGTGCTTACTAAAATGTACGTATCAAAACGTATCAATGCGTGGTAAAAATGTGGGTCTACACATACTAATACGTAGCAAAACGTGATAAGAACGTAACACAAACCTAGTGAAACCTAGTTTTCAAAATAACGGGACATTTTTGTTCAAAACGTAGTTGAAACTTATAATTTTCAGGTAAAACGTAGTAAAACTTGACAGTGTGACTGGGACTTACACAAACCAAATGATGACCTTGTATTTAAAAAGCGTGAACCAACCTTCTAATGCGCTCAACAGTAGAATTGATTGGCGCTTTTCTTTCTTCTAATGGTTTCTTGGAATTAATAAAATCTTCTGGATTCACAAATGCCTTTAAAATAATATAAAAATACATTATTACATTGTTATGCTGTATTGAATTAAACCATAAAGTTACATAAAAAGTAAAAACACAAAAATACTGAACTCCGAGGAAAATTCAAAAAGGAAAATCAAAAGGCAAAATCAAAAGTCCAAACACATCAAACGAATGGATAACAACTGTCATATTCCTGACTTGGTACAGGCATTTTCTAATGTAGAAAATGGTGGATTGAACCTGGTTTTATAGCTAACTAAACCTCTCACTTTTATGACAGTCGCATCAAATTCCATTACAGTGTCAACGATGCATGAACAAAACAAACATACTCAAAAGAGTAAAAATGTCAAAAATAGGGGTACAACAGTCAATATTGTGTTATCATCTTAATATCACTACATAAACAACAAATGTAACACAGAAGCACAAAAATGCATACATCAAATTTAACATTCTCATTTTACTTTTCTTATACGGCTGAATTTAACTATGTAACAGTTTGTGAAACACAATAACGACAGACCTCATGTTTCCTTTAAAAAAAAAATAAGATCATCCAGCATATTCGTGAACAATTCGCCACTGGGCGTTAAAGCAATCAATAATCAATTAATACATTAAAAAGACATCTATCAAGCACCGAATTGCCAAATATGAGAGTACAAGTGGAAAGGAGGAGGATTTTCTATAAAATTTCCATATGTTTAGCATTGAATCAACACAAGGTATATCATCCTTATTTTTGTTACAAAAATGCACTTACCGTGTAACGAAATCTGTTTATAGCTGTTAGTCCACTCATTAGCATTGTCTTACATATTACAATACCGGAATAATAGGCAAAGTTGGCAAATACAGGATTGTCAAAACTGAGTAGACTGCCCGACATCTTGTGAGATCAGTGTACTGGTCCAGTACGTCGTGCAAAAGAAAAATGGCTCTTGAATCTTGAATCCTGTTTAGATCGGTCACCTGACAAAACTATAGCCTATTTTGTTTGTTATGCTCTATTTGACTTGTTTAGGTCATAAGATTTAATATATGTGACGAAAAACACGTAAAGTCGAATTGGGACATAATTAAATAGTCCGTGAGCACTTGTAATTTCATTTAAAAAACAAAAAATGCACATTTTTACAGGTATAATTATTGTTAAATTAAATAACATATACTGAGCCAAAAAAGTTTAGCAACAAAATTGAGAAATTTTATTTTATTACAAAGCATGACAACATATAATTTTAATAATAACAAAATGGAATTATGACATGTCAGAAGCAACATGAATGTTTATCACTCACATTCCTAAGGATTTTCTTTGTATGGAGCGCTGGAGGGTCAATATGCAGAAAAGTTTATAGTGTTATTCAAAATTAAATTTCTCAGCCATGCCCCAAGTGCACAAATGAAGGATTGGCAGGCACATCAACAGCTGCCCATAGTCATGCACTACTCTTTTGTGGCCGGAAAAAAACTTGTCACGTGTTGACGTAAATCGAAGGTAGCGCTCCTCCCCTGACGATAGTTGTTTTTCGTTCTACAAGATATTGACCTATCCTGTGCAGTTGCAATTTGTCGAAATATGTTTGTTAGTCTCTAAACTGTTGCCTTATGCACATTAAATCGAGCCATGATGTCAGCAACACTCATTAATCCGGCATCAACAATTCCAAGAGCTGTCTGACGGTAATTTTCGGGTAGGCATGGTTGACGCCACATGCAATTTTTTAAAGTTGTATGTGTTTTTCTTACCAATGGTGTGTTTCTGAACATTTAGTGAATTTTTTTTTACTATCGTTTTAAAAGTACAGGTACAGAAGGTAAAACACCAATTACACGTGCAATGCTGAAATGGCGCGAAATCAATCACCAGGGGAAAAGTACGACTGTTTCAGATTACAGGTAAAACTAAGGATTGTATCAATGATGTTTAAATAATTTTTTTCCAGAAACATAAAAAAAGAATTTAATATACGAGGCCCCCCCCCTCCCTTTCATATCATGACGGACGGACAAATTATTGGAGGTCTTACAGGGGAATACGAGCTATTAGCTATGACATGGGATCATATTATTTACTTCCTGGTGTGTACAGGTGTAAATTAAACAGACAAGAATATCTAAACAATACAAGGCTAACATATTATGTTTCTTCCGTAATCAAAATTAAAAACACAACACTCATTAAATTGATCCTCATACAACTTCTATTCATAGCCTGCTTTCTGTTTAGGAAAAATCTAAATCTTACTTTCCTATGTTTGTCGAAGATACCGGATTATTGAAGTTGCACGAATTGATAAGTTGTCTTCTTTTATGAAACAATTGATTCAATCCATACCCACACTTAAATCAGTTACAAAATGTTGCATCTCCGTATTGGCAATACTGGGGAATGAAAAATTGATCCAACCCTTAAGAATATTGCCGACAGGAAAACTACATTCTGTAACCAGACAATTTGACTTCAGAAACTCAAAGGAAATAATCAATACTTAGAGTTAAAATCATTTATCTGACTTGTTTAATGTTGTTAGTGTTTTATCTCTTAACTCCTCAGTATTCAGTATAAAATAAAATAAAATATCAACTGAGCGATGTCTTTCCATCCTTACGATACAGACAGACAGGATTAGTCGATGACCATCCACAGGCTCGTAGCCAGGAATTTCCAAAGGGGGGTTCGTTTGACTCACAAACTCGACTTTAACAGTCACTATTCGAACAAAACATTGACTTTAACAGTGCTTATTTGTTTTCAAGGGGGGGGGGGGGGGGGGGGGGGGGGGGGGTCGTCCTGGCTACGGGTATGATCCATGACCAGATTAATACAAGTAGTGAAAACGCCAAGTTAGTAAAATTTGATAATGCAACGTCATTGTCAGGACATGATTATACGACCGCAACGTAAAATGCAAAACAAATTGAAGAATATCATGTCATACAGCTTCATGCCATAAAAAATGTTTTCCATTAACTGAAATACCAAAAAATCTAAGTGTTCTCAATGCTTTACAACTTCGTACTTTATTTTGCTTTTTATTCGAGTAATGATTATTCTTTTAGACGAAACGATCGTCTGTGTAGTAGTGAAAATATCAACCGCATTCGTTCAGCATTGTTGAAATATAAATAAAATCAGTCTTTTAAAACTGTACTGTTTTAGTTGTCGAAGGACATTATAACTATGTTAACTGAATTTCAAATGCATTTCTTTTCTCCAGGACATTTGTCATACAGATCCGGGATAGTAAATCAACTGAACATATCAAAGGGCATCTTTGATCCGGATATGTTATTACGATCAACCAAATAAAAATACGTCCGTAAAAGATTTGACTTTTTTTTTACAACCATATAATTATCGTATGACGCGACTCGATACCAGGAACGAGTCATCATAATTTATTTACGTCTGTCTTATTCCCAATTGGTCAGTAAAAAAAATAAATGTCGAAATTCCAGAAAGACACTCCGTTGTTTCTCGTTTTCATCTCACTTCTTTCCGCTTAGCTTGCATTAAATATCAAAGTCAGATGGGAAACCTTATATTTCATTTGTAAATTGTGAAATGTTGTCGTTTATAAATTTATATTTCATATGTTTTCTTGTAATCATTATTTGTTTTGATATTCATTTGTATATTTGCCATTCCTTTAATTGAAATTTGAGATAAATAATCATTTGTGTGATTCTATTACACGCTAAATATTAATCATTTGTGATTGCTTGATATGAAAATGTGCTTGATGTTTAAAGGATAAAGTTTAATCTGCTAGTTTCTTAGTTAATTCCGAATTATTTTAAAACATTACCAGACCAAATAGTTTGAAATTTGATTACAAAGTTATTTTTCAAAATCGAAACCAGAACTGAAGTCGCACATTCAGTCAAAATCTTGTATTAATGCTATTATGCAGTATAAGTCTTACATACAGATATTGGATGTGCAGCAAGGACAATTTCCAAATTGGTCTTTTTCACATTGGTTTCTGAACATAATAGTCATGATAGTTTCATTTTAATAATTTGTCTATAAAAAATTGATTCTCAGAAATATCATGAATATGTATTCATCATTCTAAGAAAAATTTTGGGACGGGAAGAAAATTGAGACTATAACAGCTAGCCTTCTGGAGCCAATTTCACAAAACATCGTAAGTTTAAGTCTTAAGTGTTGTACTTAAGACTTTCCTAAGTGCAGTCCTAAGACAATTTCACAAAACATGTCGTAAGTTTTAATCCTAAACTTAGGACCGCTCTTACGCTTAAATCTTACGTCTAAACTTACGACCACTCTTAAGATAAAAGTACCTTAGCAACGTTACTTTCACTTCATCGAAGCATGCGCAGCGGTTACTCCCTATGTAAACAAAACGAGACGGAAAATATTCCATAGATCTCCTTTAACTTGTCAATGGAAATAACAAAGAGAAAGCTTCAGCCAGACTGATCAGAGAGTGAGCTTCTTACTTTTCTGTTGCATAGTAACTTCCAACATTTCTGTGATTAGGGGGCGGTTCGGGCACAGCCTGACTATCCAAGACAAAAACAAGTACCTGTTGGGCACAGGCTGCCGAAAGGTACACAACTGTGGATTTTTTTTCATTGCCCATAAAACAAACAATATGGCAAAATTAGGAGAAAAAGAGCCATATCTTTCATTCTAGTAAAAAGGTGAAATTACTGATTTATTAATTTATTTATACATGCCAAGAAATTGCCTCGGATGAATTAATATTGATCGTTTTGTATATTACACTATTCTAAGCGACACTTACATGCAGGTCATACATTTTTTAAAATTAAAATCAAATCTGTATCTGTCAATGGGTGCCGTAGGAGGTCCACCGGATTTTTAAGCGAGGATTTCCTGGAATGTAATCGATAGAAAACTCAGGGTTAGAATTCATAGAACAGACAAGGTACATTGACAAATATTTGATGTTTATTTTAAACGCAGAGAGGTACCACCGGCACCCTCAGCCAAAATATAAATCTTCAATTTCTCTTATGTGCCTTCGGACTTTATTTTTTGAATTGTAGTTCCACTTTCTATGTTTGGTATTTATTCTATAAATATTAGTCCAACGTGGTAAAAATCACGTAATGCAGGAATATATTATTTTGGAGTTTTCTTTTAAGGCGGGGACTCCAATCAGACAACAGATGTGTATAACTGTATATTTTATTTTTAAATGAAGAGAGTTGACGGTCCTGCATGTATATGAATTAATCGGTTAGAAAGCAAAAGAAAATTTGAAGGTCCCATCCAAAGGATGAAAATGGAGGGAGCAAAAGGAGGTGTTTCACGCGGAATATTTGTATCTTATGAACTCTTATATACTTAAATTTTTTGTTTTTTTTTTTATTTACCAAAAAAAATTTTAGACAAATTGTGAATGGTCTTCTTTCTCCCATGCAAACAGATTGCCTCCGTTGAAAGTTTGCAAATATCCCTATGAGCAAATTACACGGATGATAAATATTTACCATTTGCTACGTTGTCGCGTGTTCTAAGCGTACATGCATGCATGGTCATAAATTAATTTATTGAATGAAATCAAATCTTTACCTAATGGTTGTCGTAGAAGGTCCTCCGGAGTTTTGAGCGAGGCCTTCTTGGCATGGTGCATTTTGTTTGTATACCAAACAGGCAGCTATTATGAGTCCTATTGTAGTTTTTATTCAGTGTTAGCGCACAGGTACTTCGTCTTATGAATATAAACAGGGAAATATAAACTAGACAAAGTGATGCCCCCGCGCTCCACTCTGAAGTTACTGTATTATAACAAAATTAATGTGGGACGTTCTTTGACATATGATTGCGTCTGGGCCCCCGCAGATGCAAAATGATATTTTAAAATAACTATTACATTAATGCTAATCCCTCAAAGTGGCAAAGTTCAACCATCTCACAAAAGAACAAATATTAATAAAAAATCAAAACACTGACCACATGCACACCTTCTATATGTGGTACAAACAGCCAGAAAAGTGAAAACTTTTTAGAATTCACACTGTAGGAGGATTTCTCTGAAAACGCTCCTCTTATGCAGGTAAATAATCCAGAAAATTACAAAGTTTATACATATACACCTAATTATAATCCAAAACACTAAATATAGTTGACATATTGCTTATAGTTTCTAAGAAAAAGACTTAACCAATAAAACTAAACATTGACCAATAAACCATGAAAATGATATGAAGCCTTGTCAAGGTAAGACGAACCATGCCCGGCAGACATATATTGGTGACCTATTGCTTAAAGTTTAAGAAAAATTGACCAAAACACAAAAACTTAACACTGTTCAATTAACCGTAAAAATGAGGTCAAAGTCAATAAAACCTGCGAGACTGACAGATACATAATGATATATTTCCATACAACAAATATAGTTAACCTATTGCATATAGTAATGGAAAAAAAGACCAAAACTCAAACACTTAACTGTAACCACTGAACCATGAAAATAAGTTCAAGGTCAGATGACACCTGCCAGGTAGACATGTACACCTTACAATCCTTCTATACATCAAATATAGTAGACCTATTGCAAACAGATTAAAAAAAACCAGACCAAAACACAAAAACTTAATTATAACCACTAAACCAAAAAAATGAGGTCAAGGTCAAATAACACCTGTCAGTTTGACGTGTACACCTTACAGTCTTTCCATACACCATATATACAAGACCTATTTCTTAGAGTATCTGAGATAAGGACTTGACCACCAAAACTTAACCTTGTTCCCTGATAAAAAAAAAATGAGGTTGAGGTCAAGTGAAATCTGTCTGACGGGCATGAGGACCATGCAAGGTACGCAAATACTAAATATAGTTATCATATTACTCATATTACTCTTAATAAGAGAGAAATTAACATTCAAAAAAAATCTTAACTAATTTCAAGTTGTCACACAACCATGAAAATGAGGTCAAGGACAATGAACATGTAACAGACGGGAACTTCGTAACATGAGGCATCTATATACAAGGTATGAAGCATCCAGGTCTTCCACTTTCTAAAATATAAAGCTTTTCTGAAGTAAGATAACGCCACCGCCGTAGTCTCCGCCCTATCTTTGTAGCAAGCTTTCTACGACAAATGTCACAGGTTCAACAAATACCTGAATCATATCTTCTAGCATACCTTAATGTTTAACTACACTTCGATTGCTGTTCTTCATTCTGCACTAGCTATGAAGCCCTCAAACTTCATTATAAAATGAGAACCCTTTTGTTTCAAATTGTAAGTGTGCATAGTAGATTAAGCCACGAAGCAAAGTTTCCACGTGAGCTGTGGTCTGTTGATGAAGTGATAGTAGGTTGCATATGCCGAGTATATATGGATTTGATTTTATTAATTATCTAACTTTATTACAATTTTTCAAATCAATTGAAAAGTCCGGATTTGATATGAGTCCCTTTATAAAGTATAAGAAATATAAAACATTTAACACTTAAATAAGAATATAAGAAGATGACACAACTGGAACCCTTAACAGAACTTATAAAGAAACAGCAGTCGGAAACGATAGCTTATCCACTTTCTACAACTTGAATGGACAGTAACAAAACACTTAATCAGACATTAGATTTAGATCATAGGGACCAAATTTATGGTCTTGATTACACTTTAAAATACAATGCTTTGTTGAGATCAGCCTGGTAAGACCGCAGAGGTCGCTCCATGAACAGTTGGGGCAAGTTTGGACACAACATTCAAGCTTGATACTGTCTGAATTTGGATCAAGTTTTTGACATAAAGCCAAATAAAAAGTTATGTGTCTTTCCTATGTCCCTACCTTCCCCATATGTTAAGCTTAGAAAAAGCATACCTTTAAATTTTACTGCTCATTTTTCAATAAGCACTGTTAAAGTAATGTTAATGTTTATCTCACATAGACTCAATGTAAAAAAAATAATCTCTACCTATCTACCCATTTTTTTTCAAAGATGTTATAGGAAATACACATACTATTTTTTCTAACTTAGTATAGGTTTCAGACACAAACTAAATGTGGTCAAAAATCTATTGTGCAATACTTTGATATTGATTAAGATTTAACGAAGTGTGCTTGTAACGGAGTGAATCTCCCAATTGCTACGATATTCCCGGGCTTGTATTTCCTATCATGATTTCCTTGGTAATGGATTGCTGCTCACAAAGTAAGCTTTTAAAGCAAGAATTCCAAATGATGAAATTGAAATCCTCCTTTCGTACATTTTACGGACGCCATCACGAGTTGGTTGACCGTTATGGAATGGCCGTTTTACAGATGATATCAGATATGTTCCTTATGTCGTTACGTTTTCACGAATGTAACCTTCCGAATAAAAATATATACCGGATTTGTAATAACATAAGTAACAAGACGGGTGCCACATGTGGAGCAGGATCTGCTTACCCTACTGGAGCACATGAGATCACCACCAGTTTTTAGTGGGGTTCAGGTTGCGTAGTCTTTAGTTTTCTATGTTGTGTCTTCTGTTTTATTATTTGTCTGTTTGTCTTTTTATTTTTATAGCAATGGCGTTGTCAGTATATTTTCGATTTATGAGTTTGACTGTCCCTCTGGTATCTTTTGTTCCTCTTTCCGGTAAAAATCATGTTTACATTTGTTCTATTGAGCTGAGTGCGTATAGTTAAAAAATTATGTTATTACATGTAATACTGTACATGCGTGCTGTGGTAAATTTACACCGATCGTATACTATAGTAGTAGGTCTCTCTATAATGAGCGAACGCAGTCTATCATTTCCAAAACAATGGTCCTTGAATTGGAAATCGGTAGCGGTTTTAATATCATCTCGGCATCTATATACATATCTATTGGGTTTGTACGGTCTCTACATATGCTTTCTCTCAGTAGAAGTTTCCACATTTGCTACGTATCAGGTACGGTTGGTACGTAACACAACCGTTGGTGCTGTTTGGGAGGTTTCTTTTAATGCATGAGATTATTACATGTATCATAATGAAAATAGAGAACCAAAATTGCAAAGTGTGATAAAAACCTTAATCTTTTATTTTATTACGATTTCATTGCTTCTAGAAAGCCTTGCACGTGATTTTATACGATAAAATTTATTTTGTGCACAAGAGAATGAATCAAACAGTCCTGACTGGAACTGAGTTGCCTCGACCTTTATATTCTAAATATAGATTTGCGTTTGTGTATGGCTATGTTTTTGTTTTCTGTATATTAAGAAAAGGATGAGAATAAAGAGTGTTTTCTAATACTTAAATATAAATTGGAATAATTAGAAATTACTTATTAATAATATCTTACTGGTGTCGTAAATGACTACATAGACAGATCCAGGGGGAGGGGGCTTGGGGCCCTACCCCCTTTTTCGTGGCAAAAATTTGGTTGATTATATAGGGAATCACTGAAGCATGGATGGAGCCCCCCCCCCCCATTCATGAAAAGTTCTGGATGCGTCATTGAACTAGCACACGTGCTAATGGCAAAAATGAGTTCAAAATTGTGTTGATTTCTCATTAAAATATTTTTTTTATTATTTAAGCTATCTTTTCGATTATTGGAGCAACATTTTTTCATAAAATGCAACACACATTGTAAAACTATCGATCTATCTTTTTCCTTATATTTGGTCACTGAACTTTTTTGTTGATTAAATTATTTACTTAAAGAATGAATATAAATTTTAGGAAACTAACGAAAACCATTTTTTGAGTCGAAATATTTATCATCACGATGTTACTTCATCGTGTTCACTTATTATTATTATGTCACTAGATATTGTTATTACATTAATATTTAAATATTGTCGCGAGTAAAATTGTGTATTGCACGTGCCTGCGAGTAGTATAATATAATCTACGAGGGGTAATGTTAAACCAATATCCATCCATTAATCCTTTTGTCGTACAGCATTGCCAGAAATACTTCATACAACACAGCGTATTTTGTTCTCTGGTAACGGCAATAATTTGACGCTATATTTACACTTACTCTAATGCAATATGAATATGTCTTTCTAACTATTCGTAATGTTGTACGGAAATTACTATGTTGCTATATAATGTCTTTTGCACCATTTACAACTGTTTTATGGACTCAAAATTAAGGATCGTTTTCATCGGATGGTAAATGTTTCTATGTAATTTGTTCAGGTTTATCTGAGACTACTATAACTGTGTTATAGTAGTCTCAGGGTTTATATGTACTAGTATCATGAATACGATGTTTCTTAAAATAGTTTAACTCCAGTTATTCTGAGTTTTCTCTCTCGGCTTACTGCGAAAAAGATATATGAACAGTTGTGTTTTAAAAAAGGGCATGTTTCTAAAATTTATAGAGCATATTGATTTTATGAGGGTTTTTTTTATAAAGGAAAACTTTGAGCCCGACGGAAAAGATAATTGTCCAAAAAGGAAGGATGCCAAGTAAATACAATATCAGCCATATCTCTATGCATAATTGTTCAAATTGAAGATGTAAACGACCTTGTATTTTTAAAACTTCATTTCCGACGTCTGATTTTTTTTTATCTATATTCAATTCTTCAACATTATATATACAACAGATATATTACACATTACACAAAATTGTCCGTGACAAGGCAATGTTATTAAGTAGAATGGCATACATAGTCAATACAATAATTAGAAATCAAACGTTTTGACACCTTCGGTTTCTTGTAACAGAGTAATAACTTTCAAAAAGTATGTCTCCCTGGACTGCTTTTTTCTATATCCTTTGACTGGTGTATTAGACCTCACGCGTGAAGACTAAGCAAAGATTTTGTTTTATATACATTTTGTCATTTTTCTTTGTTATTAAGGTCAATTTATTTTGTTCAAATACATTTTATTTGATCATGTTTTCTAAAAACTTACCAAAATAATACAAAACTTTAACATTTTATAATGATACATAAAGTTATCACAAACAAAATTTATAAAGTATTAAATTTGTTTTGTAATTTAACTTCTTTGTATCTATGTAGTTTCACGAGGAAATAACTCTTAACTATAAACCTTTCGTACCAACGGTTACTTGCAACGGTTGCTTGAAAGCATAATCGAGTGCACACACTATTGTTTTCTACGAATACAAGAAGAAACCACATGAAATTAGTCCCAAATTACAGCTAAAAATTCTCAAAACAGTTCTGCATATGATTCCTAAAACATTTGTTGATATAAAGTGTATACATCAATAATTTTTAAAAGTTAAATGACGGCTCCCACTTCGTACTACGGTTAGTACGGTAGCAAATCTGGAAACCTCTACTAAGTGGCGTATAAAGAATAAAATTGGCAATGCTGCAATCATTTTATAAATACTTAAGATAATCGTAAGAGTGGTCGTAAGTATTTTTGGACACTTAAGTGTGGATAGAGGCACTCTTAACTTTACGACCAAAGTTAGTCGTAAGTTTTGACGTAAGTTCTTTTGTGAAATTGGTTTTTGACTTAAGACTTGACTTAAGTGTAATCTTAAACTTACGATGTTTTGTGAAATTGGCCCCTGTTTTGTACAATGTTGTAGTAAGTATAGATAAAACACCTTAATAAAGACAATTTCATAAAACATCGTAAGTTTAAGATTACACTTAAGTCAAGTCTTAAGTCAAAAACCAATTTCACAAAAGAACTTACGTCAAAACTTACGACCAACTTTGGTCGTAAAGTTAAGAGTGTTTCTATCCACACTTAAGTGTCAAAAAAATACTTACGACCACTCTTACGATTATCTTAAGTATTTATAATGATTGCAGCATTGCCAATTTTATTCTTTATAAGCCACTTACTTAGAGAAATCATGTGTAGAGACCATACAAACCCAATAGATATGTATATACTAGTAGATGCCGAGATAATAGTAAAACCGCTACCGATTTCCAATTCAAGGACCATTGTTTTGAAACTGATAGACTGCGTTCGCTCATTATAGAGAGATCTTCTACTATAGTATACGGTCGGTGTAAATTTACCACAACACGCATGTACAGTATTAAATGTAATAACATAAATTCATAACCGTACACACTCAGCTCAATAGAACAAATATAAAACATGATTTAACCGGAAACTACTTACAGAGGAACAAAAGATACCAGAGGGACAGTCAAACTCATAAATCGAAAATATACTGACAACGCCATGGCTAAAAATAAAAAGACAAACAGACAAATAATAAAACAGAAGACACAACATAGAAAACTAAAGACTAAGCAACCGGAACCCCACCAAAAACTGGGGCCGTGATCTCATGTGCTCTGGAAGGGTAAGCAGATTCTGCTCCACATGTGGCACCCGTCTTGTTGCTTATGTTATTACACATCCGGTATATATTCTTATTCAGAAGGTAACATTCGTGAAACGGAAGGGTAGTATAGTAACGACATAAGGAACATATCTGATACTATCTGTGAAACGGCCATTCAATAACGGTCAACCAACTCGTGATGGCGTCCGTAAAATGTACGAAAGGAGGATTTCAACTTCATCATTTGGAACTCTTGCTTTTTAAAAAAGCTTACTTGTGAGCAGCAACCCATTATCAAGGGAATTATGATAGGACATACAAGCCCGGGAATAACGTAGCAATTGGGAGATTCACTCGTTACAAGCACACTTCATTAAATCTTAATCAATATCACAGTATAGCACAATAGATTGTTGACCACATTTAGTTTGGGTCAGAAACCTATACTAAGCCAAACAAAATAGTGTATTTCCTATTACATCTTTGAAAAAAATAAGGGTAGGTAGGTAGGGACTTTTTTTTACATTGAGTCTATGTGAAATAATTTCTTACTTTAACTGTGCTTATTGAAAAATGAGCAGTAAACTTTAAAGGTATGCTATTTCTAAGCTTAAAATATGGGGTAGGTAGGGACATAGGAAACACACATATCTTTTTATTTGGCTTTATGTCAAAAACTTGATCACAATCCAAATTCAGACAGTGTCAAGCTTGAATGTTGTGTCCAAACTCGCCCCAACTGTTCATGACGCGACCTCTGCGGTCTTATTAGGCTGATCCCAACAAAGTATTGTATTTTAAAGTGTAATCAAGACCATAAATTTGGTCCCTATGATCTAAATCTAATGTCTGATTAAGTGTTTTGTTACTGTCCATTCAAGTTGTAGAGAGTGGATAAGCTATCGTTTCCGACTGCTGTTAAGGGTTCTAGTTGTGTCATCTTCTTATATTCTCATTTAAGTGTTACATGTTTTATATTTCTTATACTTTTTAAAGGGACTCATATCAAATTCTGACTTTTCAATTGATTTGAAAAATTGTAATAAAGTTAGAAAATTAATAAAATCAAATCCATATATGATCATATATACTCGGCATATGCAACCTACTACCACTTCATCAACAGACCACAGCTCACGTGGAAACTTGCTTCGTGGCTTAATCTACTATGCACACTAACAATATGAAACAAAAGGGTTCTCATTTTATAATGAAGTTTGAGGGCTTCATAGCTAGTGTAGAATGAAGAACAGCAATCGAAGTGTAGTTAAACATAAAAGTATGCGAAAAGATATGTTTCAGGTATTTGTTAGATCTGTGACATTTGTTGTAGAAAGCTTGCTACAAAGATGGGGCGGCGACTACTGCGGCGGCGTTATCTAACTTCATAAAAGCTTTATATTTTAAAAAGTGGAAGACCTGGGTGCTTCATACTTTGCATATAGATGCCTCATGTTACGAAGTTCCCGTCTGTTACATGTTCATTGTCCTTGACCTCATTTTCATGGTTGTGTGACAACTTGAAATTAGTTAAGATTTTTTTTAAATGTTAATTTCTCTCTTATTAAGTCTAGAGTAATATGATAACTATATTTGGTATGTGCGTACCTTGCAAGGTCCTCGTGCACGTCAGACAGATTTTACTTGACCTCAACCTCATTATTTTTTATCAGGGAACAAGGTTAAGTTTTGGTGGTCAAGTCCATATCTCAGATACTCTAAAAAATAGGTCTTGTATATTTGGTGTATGGAAGGACTGTAAGGTGTACACGTCAAACTGACAGGTGTTATTTGACCTTGACCTCATTTTCTTGGTTTAGTGGTAATAATTAAGTTTTTGTGTTTTGGTCTGTTTTTTTTTAATCTGTTTGCAATAGGTCTACTATATTTGATGTACGGAAGGATTGTACGGTGTACATGTCTAGCTTGCAGGTGTCATCTGACCTCGAACTCATTTTCATGTTTCTGTGGTCACAGTTAAGTTTTTGAGTTTTGGTCTTTTTTCTATTACTATATGCAATATGTTAACTATATTTGTTGTCTTGAAATATATCATTATGCATTTGTCAGTCTCGCAGGTTTTATTGACTTTGACCTCATTTTCACGGTTCATTGATCGGTGTTAAGTTTTTGTGTTTTGGTCAATTTTTCTTAAACTATAAGCAATAGGTCAACAATATTTGTTGTATAGAGGAATTGTAAGCTGTACATGTCTGCCTGGCATGGTTCATCTTAACGTGACCAGGCTTGATATCATTTTCATGGTGCATTGGTTAATGTTTAGTTTTATTGGTTAAGTGTTTTTCTTATAGTCCGGCGGCTACGAGCATATTTCAGACGAATTGTGCACATCCTGTTACAAGCATGAAATTTGGCATAGACCTTCCTCAACTATTACTCTTTTATTTCAGATATGGAGGCATTTGAAAAAAATGTCTCACTTCCGGTAAAATCCATAATGGCGGACGTCATACTTAAATCAGCCCAATATCGAAGGCTAGCGTGTAAAAATGTGTTATTATCATGCTACTATCATAATATTTGGTACAGACCTTTGTTTTTTACTACTCTTTGATAAATTAAAAATATTAGATGTCTTCGGAAACCCCACTTCCGGTTTAAATCCAATATGGCTTATTTTTTTAGGGAGGGTAACTGAAATGTGTTTTAACGTATTGCTACTATCATTACATTGTGTATGAACCTTTCTTTGGTGTTTCGGATGGATACAATGCATAAGACATATGTCTTAAAAACCCTTTCTTCCAGTAATACCCAAAATGGCGGACATAGAAATATCAATTTTTTATTCAAATTTTCATTTTTTTCCAAAATGTAAAGAAAATGGTTTTATTATGTGCTGGTAAACTTTTGGCTTTATGTTATCCTCAAAACCACTCATTCTATCATGTAGTTAATCTTTAGATATAAAGTTGACACTTCCGGTTAAAAATATGACGTAAATTTCAAAGATGAGTCCTCAATCTATTTCTTCGATGTAGAGTTTTGGATAGATTGATTAAAACAAAATGAAATTCACTATAGTACTAAAAATCTTTTAAAATTATTACTATTTATCCAAGAATACATGTTTATTCACAGTCACCATGTCATGCACACATCGCAGTGCACGGGATACCCGATTTTTCCACATTAAAAATGACCGCGGTATCCTTTCTTACATCCACAATGTATAAGCTGTTGACAAAATGATGAGGCCTCAAAAAGAGTTTTTCAAAAGTTATCCTCTTTGCCCCCGCCTGGAGTGGGTAGCATAAGAGCCAATCCCAAGTTCGTCTTCCTAAACACCTACCTAAGTATATTGCATGATTTACATGCTGGAAAAGACTAGACCAAATTGAGGGAATAGCCTCAAAAATCCGTCCCTGTTGCGCAAATAGTTATTTTCTTGCTTCATTAACCATGTTATGCCCATCTGTTAAGTTTGTGCGCTCTTACAGTAAAACCCCGGTGATTTAGTCTGATTAATCATCATTCTTTTTGTTAAAGTCTCATCTTCAAATGCAATCAATGTCTCCCACTTAGTCTTTTTCGACCTTTCAAGCAAAGAGAGAACCATATCACAACAGGTAAAGACATGGATAACAATAAGTGTTTCCGATCACTCAGATCACTCATTGCCTAGTGCATTTGAAAGGCCATTGATAGATAAATGATGAGCATGATAGGTTTTAAGCTCATGCAATAACCTCATAAAGTTTTTTGCCCTCCCAAACATAATCCATAGTTTGTCTACCCCTATGTCACAGAATAGCAAAACAGTAGTGACAGCATCATCATTAACGACTCATGACTCGTTTAAGTGCGTGTTTCACTGCATCAGACACATGCACCATGATTTTAGTGTTTGCCTCTAAATGTGAACTTGGTGCTGAACTTGAAATACATTACGTGGTGGATAAGATAGAATATCCTGACCATTTGTTGCTATAACTACCATATGCATCCAAGACTTTATCCACTCGTATTTCAGTTTCAAGGTATTTTATTTAGGTAAGGACATAATACCCAATCAGTATACTCAGTAGGCTGCAATTCACAATCGGAGAGCTGATATCTAACATTTACAAAGACTGTGGTATTGTTTCTCACATCCATAAATTCTGCAAAAACACACATTTTCTTGCCTTGTTAACCTAATCTGTTTCTTTTTTTTCGATCTTCCAACACAACCACGTATCGTTTTCAATGACATTAAACATCAAATCCATATGGTGATGTTGGCTGGTCAATCATCATTCTAAATGCTATAGTCACATCTTCAAACTCCATTAATGTCACGCAGTTCCTTTTCCAGCAAACGTGTTATCTTTTAATGCCTAGTGCATTTGAAAGGTCATTGATTGATATATATCTTATTCTTTTCCCCTACCAAATGCAAACCAAAGTTTGTCTGCCCCTATGTCACGGAATAGCGAAACAGCAATGACATCAGTATCGACTGTTTGAGTCATGACTCAGTTAAGTCTAGGTGTCACTGCATCAGACACATCTATCTTGATTCTTATGTCAGTCTCTTCGTGTAAACATGGTGCTAAACTTGAAAGTGGTGGATAACACTGAACATCCTGAGCATTTGTTGCTTCAACTACCTTGTACTCAAAATTGTATTGAGCAAGCTCCTGTGAATGAAAACTTAAAAGTTTTCTCTTACTGTCGTCATCTCTCAGAAAACTTTCCCAATTTTGAGGATGTTTTATCCTGGGTTTGTCTGTGCATTCCCTTTTCCCTAAATGTTGCCCTTGCTTCTTTTAGCAGCTTTCAAACTACCAGTTTTGTCTATGTTCACATCCAACACTACATCCACTGTTGTTCTAGTTGCAAGGTGTTTCCTAACGAGTATGATGATTGGGTGTTATGTCCTTACCTTAATAAAATACCTTGAGACTGTAACAAGAGTGGGTGAAGTCTTTGATTATTATGGTAGTTGTATTAACAAATGCTCAGGATATTCTATCTTATTCACCACGTGATGTATTTTAAGTGTAGCACCATGTTCACACAAAGAGACTGAAACTTAAATCATGGTGCATGTGTCTGATGCAGTGACACACGCACTTAAACGAGTCATGATTAACAGTCACTGATGATGCTGTCAATACTGTTTCGCTATTCCGTGACATAGGGGCAGACGAACTATAGATTGTATCTGGGGAGGCAAAAATCTTTGGATTAATATCTATCAATGGCCTTTCAAATGCACTAGGTAATGAGTGATCACACACTTTTATTTCTGACCCATACCTTATGACGGGTTGTGATACTGTTCTCTCTTTGCTTGAAAAGGCGAAAAAAAAAGACTGCGTGGGAGACATTGATGGTAATTGAAGATGTGACTTTAACATAAAGAATGATGATTGATCAGCCTAAATCAGCGGGGCTTTACTGTAAGATCGCACAAACTTATCAGATCTAACATGATTAACGAAGCAAGAAAGTCAATTTTTGCACAAAAGGGAAAACTCATTTTAGGTGAGGTTATTCCCACGACTTGTTCTAGTCTTTTCAAGCATGTAAAACGTGTAATATACTAATGCAGGTGTTTAGTGAGACGAGCTTTGGATTGACTCTTATGCTACCTAGTCTTGTCACTAATGGATTGCGAAGGGACAAAAGGTTCCCTTTTTAAAAAAAACTCTTTCTGAGACCTCATCTTTTTTCAGAAGCTTGTACATTATGGATGTAAGAAAGGATGCCACGGTTATTTTTAATGTGTAAAATCAGGTCTCCCGTGCACTGCCTTGTGTGCATGTGGTGGTTACTGTGAATACACATGTATTCTTGGCCAAATAGTAGTAATTTTAAATATTTTTTAGTACTATAGTGATTTTATTTTGTTTAAATCAATCTATCCAAAACTCTACATTGAGGACTCATCTTTGAAATTTACGTCATATTTTTACCGGAACTTTATATCTTAGCATTTACAACATGCTAGAATAACTGGTTTTGGGATAACTTAAAGCCAAAAGTTTAATGACCAGCACAAAATAAAATCATTTTCTTTACATTTTGAAAAAGTTGAAAATTTGAATAAAAAATTGATATTTCTCTGTCCGCCATTTTGGATACTTCCGGAAGTAAGGGTTTTTAAGACATATGTCTTATACATTGTCTCCATCAGAGGCACCAAAGAAAAGTTCATACACAATGTAATTATAATAGCAATACGTTAACACACATTTCAATTACCCTCCCTAAAAAATAAGCTTATTTAAGTACAATGTCCTCCATATTGGATTTTAACCGGAAGTGGGGTTTCTGAAGACATCTAATCTATTTAATTTATCCAAAAGTAGTAAAACACAAAGGTCTGTACCAAATATTATGATAGTAGCATGATAATAGGACATGTTTACACGCTAGCCTTCGATATTGGGCTGATTTAAGTATGACGTCCGCCATTATGGATTTTACCGGAAGTGAGACATTTTTTTCAAATGCCTCCCTATCTGAAATAAAAGAGTAATAGTTGAGGATACGGGGCCCCGAATGGGACTCTTGTGGTTTTGTACTCAAAATTCAATTTTGTACGGACAAAAGTGACTTTTGTTCAACAAAAATTAGTTCAGTTTAACAAAATTTGTATCATACTACAAATTTAAAATTTTGTCATACAAAATTATCTATCAGCGGACAAAAGTCACTTTTGTCATGACAAAATTCATTTTTGTTACACAGACTTGACTTTTGTTACCTAATTTAAAAATTGGGCGACAAAAGTCAACTTTGTATTCAAATTAGTTAAGTTTGGTTTCTGTGAACTAATTTGCATACAAAATCGACTTTTGTTACCCAAAATTGACTTTTGTGAGACAAAATTGACAAAATTGACATTAGTCTCAACAAAATTGACTTTTGTCTCAACAAAATTAACAAAGTTGACTTTTGTCTCAACAAAATTGACAAAATTGACTTTTGTCTCAACAAAATTGACAAAATTGAATTTCGTCTCAACAAAATTGATTTTTGTCTCACGAAAGTCAATTTTGTCTCACGAAAGTCAATTTTGTCTCTTAAAAGTCAATTTTGTCGTCACAAAATTCACTTTTGTCTCAACAAAATTCACTTTTGTCTCAACAAAATTGACTTTTGTCTCAACAAAATTGACAAAATTGACTTTTGTCTCAACAAAATTGACAAAATTGACTTTTGTCTCAACAAAATTGACAAAATTGATTTTTGTCTCAACAAAATTGACAAAATTGACTTTTGTCTCAACAAAATTAACAAAATTGACAAAATTGAATTTTGTCTCACAAAAGTCAATTTTGTCTCACAAAAGGTAACAAAATTGAATCTTACCTCACACAATTGACTTTTGTGATTTAATTTCCATATCAGGTAACAAAAGTCAATTTTGTATGCAAATATGTTTATATTTACATACCTTTTAGACAAAATTGACTTTTGTCATGACAAATATGAATTTTGTCTACAAAACTGAATTTTGTCATGACAAAAATGAATTTTGTCTTCACAAATGAATTTTGTCTACACAAATGAATTTTGTCATCACAAAATTGAAGTTCTCACAAAACAAGTCTGTAGCACATAGTTTTGTAAGACAAAAATGATTTTGTTATGACAGAATTGAATTTTGTACAAAACCACAAGAGTCCCATTCGGCGCCCCGTAGAGGATAGTCTATGCCAAATTTCATGCTTGTAACAGGATGTGCACAATTTTTCACAAAGCCGCCGGACTATTAGAAACTATAAGCAATATGTCAACTATATTTAGTGATTTGGATGATTATTAGGTGTATATGTATAAACTTTGTCATTTTTTTTTTATTATTTACTTGCATAAGAGGAGCGTTTTCAGAGAACTCCTCCTACAGTGTGAATGCTAAAAAGTTTTCACTTTTATAGCTGTTTATATCACATATTGAAGGTGTGCATGTGGTCAGTGTTTTGATTTTTGTCGAGCCTTCGACTTTTGTCGAAAAAGCGAGACTAAGCGATCCTACATTCCGTCGTCGGTGTCGTCGTCGGCGGCGTCCACAAATATTCACTCTGTGGTTAAAGTTTTTGAAATTTTAATAACTTTCTTAAACTATACTGGATTTCTACCAAACTTGGACAGAAGCTTGTTTATGATCATAAGATAGTATCCAGAAGTAAATTTTGTAAAAATAAAATTCCATTTTTTCCATATTTTACTTGTAAATGGACTTAGTTTTTCTGCAGGGAAACATTACATTCACTCTGTGGTTAAAGTTTTTAAAATTTTAATATCTTTCTTAAACTATCCTGGGTTTGTACCAAACTTGGACAGAAGCTTGTTTATGATCATAAGATAGTATCCAGAAGTAAATTTTGTAAAAAAAATAAATGATTTTTTTCCATATTTTACTTTTTAATAGACTTAGTTTTTCTGCGGGGAAACATTACATTCACTATGTGGTTCAAGTTTTTAAAATTTAAATAACTTTCTTAAACTATCCTGGGTTTGTACCAAAATTGGACAGAAGCTTATTTATGATCATAAGATAGTATCCAGAAGTAAATTTTGAAGAAAAAAAAAATCCACTTTTTCTGATTTTTACTTTTAAATGGACTTTAGATTTTCTTTCAGTTAACCTTACGTGTATTGAAAGTCTACAGTTAAAGTTTTTAAATCATTTATTAGATTCATAAACTATGCTGGATTATTACCAAACTTGGACAGTAGCTTCTTACAATCAAAAGATTGTACCAAGAGGAATATTTTTATTGTTATTTTTCTTCATTTTTGTTGAGCCTGCGATTTACAGCAAAAGTAGGCGAGACACTGGGTTCCGCGGAACCCTTAGAATTATTTTTTTTATATTTGCTCTTTTGTGAGATGGTTGAACTTTGTCACTTTGGGGCATTAGCATTAATGTAATAGTTATTTTAAAATATCATTTTGCATCTGCGGGGGCCCAGACGCAATCATATGACAAAGAACGTTCCGCATTAATTTTGTTATAATACAGTTACTTCAGATTCTAATGCAACAACGTTTGTTACGTTCATATTGATTGGATAACGTCACTTATTTACATGGCATCAATTGACAATTGATGCTATGGGACGTACGCGCAAGCGCAGACGGCATATAACAGATTTTAAATACATGTATTAACGTTGTCTTCTGTCAGTTTCATTAGAATGGAGATAACAATATTGTATTTTAAGCTCCGACGGCATCAATTGGGGATTTGATGGTCGCAAATACCCGTTTACTGTCTCCGCTAACGCGTCGCCAGTAAACTTAATTTGCGACCATCAAATCCCCAATTGATGCCGTCGGAGCTTAAAATACAATACAGTTATCTCCTAAGTGGAGCACGGGGGCATCACTTTGTCTAGTTTATATTTCCCTTTTTATATTCATAAGACGAAGTACCTGTGCGCTAACACTGAGTAGAAACTACAATAGCTGCCTATTTGGTATACAATCAAAGTGCACCATGCCAAGAAGGCCTGGCTCAAAACTCCGGAGGACCTTCTACGGCACCCATTAGGTAAAGATTTGATTTCATTCAACAATTAATTTATGACCTGCATGTACGCTTAGAACACGACAACGTAGCAAATGGTAGATATTTATCATCCGTGTAATTTGCTCATAGGGATATTTGCAAACTTTCAACGGAGGCAATTTATTTGCATTGGAGTAAATTTTTGTACTTTTAAGTATATAAGAGTTCATAAGATACAAATATTCCGTGTGAAACACCTCCTTTTGCTCCCTCCATTTTAACCCTTTGGATGGGACCTTCAAATTTTCTTTTGCTTTCTAACCGATAAAATTCATATATAGGACCGGCAACTCACTTAATTTAAAAATAAAATCTACAGTTATACACATCTGTTGTCTTATTGGAGTCCCCGCCTTAAAAGAAAACTCCAAAATAATATATTCCTGCATTACGTGATTTTTACTACGTTGGACTAATATTTATAGAATAAATACCAAATATAGAAAGAAGACCTACAATTCAAAAATAAAGTCCGAAGGCACATTGGTAAATTGAAGATATAGTTTTGGCTAAGGGTGCCGGTGGTACCTCTCTGAGTTTAAAATAAACATCAAATATTTGTCAATGTACCTTGTCTGTTCTATGAATTCTAACCCTGAGTTTTCTATCGATTACATGCCAGGAAATCCTTGCTTAAAAATACGCTGGACCTCCTACGGCACCGATTAACAGATAAAGATTTGATTTTAATAAAAAAAAAATGTATGACCTGCATGTAAGTGTCGCTTAGAATAATGTAATATACAAAACGATCAATATTAATTCATCCGAGGCAATTTCTGTGCATGTATAAATAAATAAATAAATAAGTAATTACACCTTTTTACTAGAATGAAAGATATGGCTCTTTTTCTCCTAATTTTGCCATATTGTTTGTTTTATGGGCAATGAAAAAAAAATCCAAAGTTGTGTACCTTTTGGTAGCCTGTGCCCAACAGGTACTTGTTTTTTTGTCTTGGATAGTCAGACTGTGCCCGAACCGCCCCCTAATCACAGAAATGTTGGAAGTTTCTATGCCAGAGAAAAGTAAGAAGCTCACTCTCTGATCAGTCTGGCTTAAGCTTTCTCTTTGTTATTTCCATTGACAAGTTAAGGGAGATCTATGGAATGTTTTCCGTCCCGTTTTGTTTACATAGGGAGTAACCGCTGCACATGCTTCGATGAAGTGAAAGTAACGTTGCTAAGGTACTTTTATCTTAATAGTCCGGCGGCTACAAGCATATTTCAGACGAATTGTGCACATCCTGTTACAAACATGAAATTTGGCATAGACCTTCCTCAACTATTACTCTTTTATTTCAGATAGGGAGGCATTTGAAAAAAATTCTCACTTCCGGTAAAATCCAAAATGGCGGACGTCATACTTAAATCAGCCTAATATCAAAGGCTAGCGTGTAAACATGTGTTATTATCATGCTACTATCATAATATTTGGTACAGACCTTTGTTTTTTACTACTTTTGGATGAATTAAATATATTAGATGTCTTCAGAAACCCCACTTCCGGTTTAAATCCAATATGGCTGACATTGTACTTGAATAAGCTTATTTTTTAGGGAGGGTAACTGAAATGTGTTTTAACGTATTGCTTCTATCATTACATTGTGTATAAACCTTTCTTTGGTGTTTCTGATGGATACAATGCATAAGACGTATGTCTTAAAAACCCTTTCTTCCGGTAATATGCAAAATGGCGGACAGAGAAATATCAATTTTTTATTTAAATTCTCATTTTTTTCAAAATGTAAAGATGATTTTATTTTGAGCTGGTCATTAAACTTTTGGCTTACAGTTATCCTCAAAACCACTTATTCTAGCATGTTGTAAATATTTAGATATAAAGTTGACACTTCCGGTTAAAAATATGACGTAAATTTCAAAGATGAGTCCTCAATCTATTTCTTCGATGTAGAGTTTTGGATAGATTGATTAAAACAAAATAAAATCACTATAGTACTAAAAATTATTTAAAATTATTACTATTTGGCCAAGAATACCTATTTATTCACAGTCACCATTACATGCACACATCGCAGTGCACGGGATACCCGATTTTCCACATTAAAATGACCTCGGTATCCATTCTTCCTTCACAATGTATAAGCTTTTGACAAAATGATGAGGCCTCAAAAAGGATTTTCAAAAGTTATCCTCTTTGTCCCCGCCTGGAGTGGGTAGCATCAGAGCCAATCCCAAGCTCGTCTCCCTAAACACCTACCTAAGTATATTGCATGATTTGCATGCTAGAAAAGACTAGACCAAGTTGAGGGAATAGCCTAAAAAAGCCCTGTTGCGCAAATAGTTATTTTCTTGCTTCGTTAACCATGTTATACCCATCTGTTAAGTGCGATCTAACAGTAAAACCCCGGTGATTTAGTCTGATCAATCATCATTCTTTTTGTTAAAGTAACATCTTCAAATGCAATCAATGTCATCCACATAGTCTTTCCCCCCCTTTCAAGCAAAGAGAGAACCATATCACAACCGGTAAAGACATAAATAACAATAAGTGTTTCAGATCACTCAGATCACTCATTGCCTAGTGCATTTGAAAGGCCATTGATAGATATCAATCCAAAGTCTGTTGCCCTCCCAAACACAATCCATAGTTTGTCTACCCCTATGTCACGGAATAGCGAAACAGTAGTGACAGCATCATCATTAACAACTGTTCGAATCATGACTCGTTTAAGTGCGTGTTTCACTGCATCAGACACATGCACTATGATTTTAGTGTCTGCCTCTAAATGTGAACTTGGTGCTGAACTTGAAATACATTACGTGGTGGATAAGATAGAATATCCTGATCATTTGTTGCTATAACTACCATACGCATCCAAGACTTCATCCACTCGTATTTCAGTTTCAAGGTATTTTATTTAGGTAAGGACATAATATCCAATCAACATTCTCAGTAGGCCGCAATTCACAATCGGAGAGCTGATTTCCAAGATTTACAAAGACTGTGGTATTGTTTCTCACATCCATAAATTCTGCAAAAACACATATTTTCTTGCCTTGTTAACCTCATGTGTTTCTTTTTTTTCGATCTTCCAACAACACCACGTATCGTTTTAAATGACATAAAACATCAAATCCATATGGTGATGTTGGCTGGTCAATCATCATTCTAAATGCTATAGTCACATCTTCAAACTCCATTAATGTCACCAACGCAGTTCCTTCTCCAGCAAACGTGTTATCTTTTAATGCTTAGTGCATTTGAAAGGTCATTGGTTGATATATATCTTATACTTTTCCCTTTCCAAATGCAAACCAAAGTTTGTCTGCCCCTATGTGACGGAATAGCGAAACAGCAATGACATCAGTATCGACTGTTTGAGTCATGACTCAGTTAAGTCTATGTTTCACTGCATCAGACATATCTATCTTGATTCTAGTGTCAGTCTCTTCGTATAAACATGGGGCTAAACTTGAAACATCATCAAGTGGTAGATAACACTGAACATCCTGAGCATTTGTTGCTTCAACTACCTTGTACTCAAAATTGTATTGAGCAAGCTCCTGTGAATGAAAACTTAAAAGTTTTCTCTTACTGTCGTCATCTCTCAGGAAACTTTCCCAATTTTGAGGTGTTTTTAATCCTGGGTTCGTCTGTGTATTCCCTTTCTCCTAAATGTTGCCCTTGTTTCTTTTAGCAGCGTTCAAACTACCAGTATTGTCTATGTTCACATCAAACACTACATCCACTGTTGTTACAGTTTCAAGGTGTTTCCTAACGAGTATGCTGATTGGGTATTATGTCCTTACCTTAATAAAATACCTTGAGACTGTAACAAGAGTGGATGAAGTCTTTGATGAGTATGTTAGTTGTAGCAACAAATGCTCAGGATATTCTATCTTATTCACCACGTGATGTATTTTAAGTGTAGCACCATGTCCACATAAAGAGACTGACATTTAAATCATGGTGCATGTGTCTGATGCAGTGAAACACGCACTTAAACGAGTCATGATTAACAGTCACTGATGATGCTGTCAATACTATTTCGCTATTCCGTGACAAAGGGGCAGACGAACTATGGATTGTATTTGGGGAGGCAAAAATCATTGGATTAATATCTATCAATGGCCTTTCAAATGCACTAGGTAATGAGTGATCACACATTTTTATTCTGACCTATACCTTATGACGGGTTATGATACTGTTCTCTCTTTGCTTAAAAAAGGGAAAAAAAAAGACTGCGTTGGAGACATTGATGGTATTTGAAGATGTGATTTTAACAGAAAGAGTGATGATTGATTAGCCTAAATCACCGGGGTTGTACTGTAAGATCGTACAAACTTATCAGATCTAACATGATTAACGAAGCAAGAAAGTAAATTTTTGCACAAAAGGGAAAACTCATTTTAAGTGAGGCTATTCCCATGACTTGGCCTAGTCTTTTCAAGCATGTAAAACGTGTAATATACTAATGCAGGTGTTTAGTGAGACGAGCTTTGGATTGACTCTTATGCTACCTAGTCTTGTCACTAATGGATTGCGAAGGGACAAAGAGGGTTCCTTTTAAAAAAAAATCTTTCTGAGACCTCATCATTTTTTCAGAAGCTTGTACATTATGGATGTAAGAAAGGATGCCACGGTTATTTTTTATGTGTAAAATCGGGTCTCCCGTGCACTGCCTTGTGTGCATATGGTGGTAACTGTGAATAATCATGTATTCTTGGCCAAATAGTAGTGATTTTAAATATTTTTTAGTACTATAGTGATTTTATTTTGTTTAAATCAATCTATCCAAAACGCTACATCGAAGAAATAGATTGAGGACTCATCTTTAAAATTTACGTCATATTTTTACCGGACGTGTCAACTTTATATCTTAGCATTTACAACATGCCAGAATAAGTGGTTTTGGGGATAACTTCAAGCCAAAAGTCAAATGACCAGCACAAAATAAATTCATTTTCTTTACATTTTGGGAAAAGTTGAAAATTTGAATAAAAAGTTGAAAATTTGAATAAAAAATTGATATTTCTCTATCCGCCATTTTGGATACTTCCGGAAGTAAGGGTTTTTAAGACATATGTCTTATACTTGTCTCCATCAGAAGCACCAAAGAAAGGTTCATACACAATGTAATTATAGTAGCAATACGTTGAAACACATTTCAATTACCCTCCCTAAAAAATAAGCTTATTTAAGTACAATGTCCGCCATATTGGATTTTAACCGGAAGTTGGATTTCTGAAGACATCTAATCTATTTAATTTATCCAAAAGTAGTAAAACACAAAGGTCTGTACCAAATATTATGATAGTAGCATGATAATAGGACATTTTTACATGCTAGCCTTCGATATTTGGCTGATTTAAGTATGACGTCCGCCATTTTGAATTTTGCCGGAAGTGAGACATTTTTTTCAAATGCCTCCCTATCTGAAATAAAAGAATAATAGTTGAGGAAGGTCTATGCCAAAGTTCATGCTTGTAACAGGATGTGTACAATTTGCCACAAAGCCGCCGGACTATAAGAGTGGTCGTAAGTTTAGACGTAAGATTTAAGCGTAAGAGCGGTCCTAAGTTTAGGATTAAAACTTACGACATGTTTTGTGAAATTGTCTTAGGACTGCACTTAGGATAATCTTAAGTATAACACTTAAGATTTAAACTTACGATGTTTTGTGAAATTGGCTTACAATTCCGTATACCAGTTCTACAATAGACGCATTAGTAAGAGCTCTCGAATATAGAAAAACAACCGAAAAGTTACAAAATGGAAGAGCATTAAGCATATTCAGGACCTTGAATCCATAAAGGAGTTGTAAAATACAGCTAAAAGTCAAATTATTTTTGAAGAAGAAAATCATTAGTTAATCGAACAATTCAAAGCTTTGTAAACAGTTGATATTATATTATTATTATTTATATGATAATTTGTGTCAAGACAGAAGTGGTTTCTGACAGTGAACTTATTTAAACATATATATTTTTCAGCAACCAAGTAGATTACCCCATTGGAAGTTTTAAAAGAGAAATTTTGTCCAAAATTAAAAACAAATCTAACTTTTTGTAGGGGATTTACCCAATTGGAAATTTTAAAAGAGCAATTTTGTCCTAAAATTTAAAACAAATCTGACTATTTTTTCATGGATGTAGGTTTGAAAAAGGTATGAAGCAACAAATGAACAACATCAACATCAAAATCAATTGAAGGCCTCTTTAAAAGGTATTGTAGGACTATGAGAGTAATGATCTTGCATGTAACCACTCCCCCTTTTGGACATTTTGAAATGGCAGGTATGCTAAAACAGTCCTTGGTTTCAAATATTCGTCTTTTTGAGTTCCTGATCAAGAGTATTCAGAAAAGGCTTTAGAAGCATACAATATAAAGGATTATGTTTATTTTTGACTATGTCTATGTTTCACTGCATCAGACATATCTATCTTGATTCTAGTGTCAGTCTCTTCGTATAAACATGGGGCTAAACTTGAAACATCATCAAGTGGTAGATAACACTGAACATCCTGAGCATTTGTTGCTTCAACTACCTTGTACTCAAAATTGTATTGAGCAAGCTCCTGTGAATGAAAACTTAAAAGTTTTCTCTTACTGTCGTCATCTCTCAGGAAACTTTCCCAATTTTGAGGTGTTTTTAATCCTGGGTTCGTCTGTGTATTCCCTTTCTCCTAAATGTTGCCCTTGTTTCTTTTAGCAGCGTTCAAACTACCAGTATTGTCTATGTTCACATCAAACACTACATCCACTGTTGTTACAGTTTCAAGGTGTTTCCTAACGAGTATGCTGATTGGGTATTATGTCCTTACCTTAATAAAATACCTTGAGACTGTAACAAGAGTGGATGAAGTCTTTGATGAGTATGTTAGTTGTAGCAACAAATGCTCAGGATATTCTATCTTATTCACCACGTGATGTATTTTAAGTGTAGCACCATGTCCACATAAAGAGACTGACATTTAAATCATGGTGCATGTGTCTGATGCAGTGAAACACGCACTTAAACGAGTCATGATTAACAGTCACTGATGATGCTGTCAATACTATTTCGCTATTCCGTGACAAAGGGGCAGACGAACTATGGATTGTATTTGGGGAGGCAAAAATCATTGGATTAATATCTATCAATGGCCTTTCAAATGCACTAGGTAATGAGTGATCACACACTTTTATTCTGACCTATACCTTATAAATATAAAGGATTATGTTTATTTTTGACTTTGAGGTATGGATTTATATTGATGAATGCCATACATCTACTTCATTTGGTCTCTTGGAACATTGGCTCATTGGCAATCCGTGACACAATTGTATGTTTTATTCAAAGTTGCTAAGAAATATTGAGCACTATAGTCAACTTGGAGATATTGTAATTCAAGGTGATTTTAATGCATATACTAATACTATTCCTGATTTTGTTATATCTGATGAAGCAAAATTCCCAAAATCAAAAGACAATGATTATTTAATTGACTCACATAATTTAAGAAATAATCTTGATTCAAAATCTGCAAATAAGAGTGGAAAGTTATTAATTGATTTATGTAAAGAATCCGGACTCAGAATACTGAACGGAAGAACTATTGGAGACCCTTTGGGCAAATGTACATGTATAACATATAATGGTTCCAGTCTTGTAGACTTACACTTGTGTCTTCTAATATATTACAATGCATTGGAAACTTTAAAGTTAGTGATTTTACTCCAATATCAGATCACTGTCCTATCAGTTGCTCTTTACTTACTTGCTTTCAAAAATGTAAAACTATAGAGACAAAATTAGATCCTCTCCCTGGTAAATTTTTTTGGGATAACAAAGCAGTGGATTGTTATACTACAAACATTCAAAACTCACATGTAAAACAAAGACTAGATGAATTTGTAAATGATAAACAGATTGATTCTAATTCAGCTGTTGAAAAATTCAACGCTATTTTGTGTGATACAGCACTTTTATCAACTAAATTTGTTCAAAAAAAAATCATGAATAGGCCTATTAAGAAAAGTAAAAAACCATGGTTCTCAGACTCTTGTCATGACCTCCATACTACAGTTAAAAAGTACTGTTTACTTGTAAATAAGTTTCCAGACAACGGATCCTATAGAAAATCATTTTACTCATTCAAATCTAAATTAAGAAGAAGGTGTAAACAAGAAGAAAGAAATTACAAGAGTCAAATCTGTGACCAAATTTCACTAAATATGAAAAAAGACCCAAAGACATTTTGGAATTTACTTAACAAATTAAGTTCTCTTTCAGAAATAAAAGAGGAAAACCATTTTGATCAAGAATTATTTATAAACTACTTTAAAAAAATGAACAGTACTTCTAACATCCAAAACAATAAATTCCATGACATAATTATTGAAAAATTAACAGCCTTAAAAAAGACACCTAATACATGCAACTCTGACAACGAATTTAATAAACAAATTCAGCCAGCTGAAATTTTAAATGCAGTTAAAACACTTAAAAATGGTAAATCATCAGCTGAAGACTTAATTTCTAATGAAATGATTAAATGCGGTATGCCAGTATTATTAGAACCCCTATTAAAACTTTTCAACCTAGTATTTATGAAAGGTAGCTTCCCAAAATTATGGAACAAAAGTCTGATTACTTTAATTCATAAAAAGGGGAACAAATTTGACCCCTCTAATTATAGAAGTATCTCATTGACTTCTAATTTGGGAAAACTATTCAATAAAATTATACACACTAGACTAATGAAGTTTATTAACACTAATAATTTGATAAGTGAAAATCAGATTGGCTTCAAAGAAAAAGCTAGAACAGCAGATCATATCTTCTCATTAAAGTCTATTGTAGACAAATATAAAACTAAAAAAAAGAAAATTTTTGCAGTATTTATAGATCTGCGAAAAGCCTTTGATACTGTCTGGAGGGAGGGTTTATTCTACATTCTACTCCAAAACAGACTTCCAGGCAAGCTTTTTAACGTCATCCAATCAATGTATAATGACAACAAATGCAGAATTAAATTTCAAAATGGTATGACCCATGAATTTATATCAAATTGTGGAGTAAAACAAGGGGATGTACTTAGCCCCACTTTGTTTAATATTTATATAAATGGCCTTGTAAATGACCTTGATCATGCAAACACTCAACCAATTATTATATGAGATGTTAAATTAACATCATTATTATATGCAGATGACATTATTTTATTATCTGAAACCCAAGAAGGGCTACAAAATGCACTAAATGAGTTAACTAAATGTTGTTCCCTATGGAAACTTGATGTTAACAAACAATAATCAAAAATTATAATATTCTATTCTAATGGAAAATCTCACTGTGATTATTTTAAAGTAGGAAAAGAACATCTTGAGACTGTTAAATCTATTTGTTACCTTGGAATAACTATAAATTGTTCAGGAAGTTTAACTCATTCAAAAAAAAATCTTATGGAAAAAGGGAGAAAGGCTTGGTTTAAAATTAAAAAAACAGTCTCTTTAGATAATTCCTGCAGTATGCTTGAAAAATTATTTGATACTTTAGTTGTTCCAATAACTCTTTATGGAAGTGAAGTTTGGGGTGTAAGCCAAGCGTTCAAAGATTCAGATCCATTTGAACATTTACATATTAAATTTATTAAAGAAATTTTAGGTGTACAGTGCAAAACAACAAATGTAGCCTGTTTAACTGAGACAAACAGAATCCCTTTGTACTTAAAAATTCAGCTTTCAGCTATAAAATTTCTAAACCATATTGTAAACTCGCCTAACACTTTAGTCCATAAAATATATAATAATGTAGAGAAAACAAGTAAATGGGTTAACATTGTAAAAGACTGGTTAAATAAATTAGGTTTTGGTCATCTCACTTTTGATACTTTTAATTTAAAATATCACATAAATAGTATCCAACAAAGAATCTATGACCAGGCTTATCAAATTATAAATTGTTCTATCTATAAATGTGAAAAATTAAATTTCTTTTGTCATACTAAATGAATTAGAAAAAGGCCCCCATATATTGATATATGTAAATTCAAAACTGACCGATCAGTTTTCAGTAGTTTAAACTAAGTGCACATTCCGTAGCAATTGAAAGAGGGCGTTATACCAACATTGAAAGAAGTAAACGCATTTGCTTATCCTGTAACAGACAAGAAATTGAGGATGAATACCATTTCTTCTCAATCTGTCCATGCTATACATCATTAAGGGATACCTATATACAAAATATTAATAAAAATCTTAATTTCAATTTTATTAAATTGCAGTCCACCATAACACTTAAGCATTTGACTGTACTTTTAAATAGCAGTCTACCAGTCATTATAAAAATCACCATAAAGTATATTAATGATTGTCTTTTATTAAGAACATCTGTATAACTTGTATTTCTTTTAATATGCAATGCCAACCTAATTTTTGTTTGTGTTCTTTTTTCAATTGTTCATGAACATTAATAATGTGTTAACTGTTGATATTTATAGCCTTTTTTCTTCTTTGCTGTGAATACCACTGTCACTCTAATATAATTGTAATCAATTTAACTATTGTAAGTTTATTGTCTTAATTTTGTATGCCATAACCATTTAATGTAAATGTGTTTGTGCGAATAAAATATTGTCTATTGTCTATATTGTCTATTATAATTGGTCTTTTATACAAGTGAACTGAATTAAATAGTTAGAGTAAGGATTTTCTTATCCCAGGCATATATAACCGTAGTATTTGGCACAACTTTTTGGAATTTCAGGTCCTCAATGCTTCTCAACTTTGTACTTGTTTGGCTTTATAACTATTTTGATCTGAACGTTACTGATGAGTTGTGTGTAGACGAAACGCGCGTCTGACGTATAAAATCATAATCCTGGTACATGTCCCTTTGATAACTATTGTCTTCCCAAGGACTTCGTGAACATTTACAAAGCACAAACTCCTTGAAAACAGATCAGTTCTCCGTCGGAGAATTTTTCACCAGTGTGTAAAGTAACGAAAACGTGTTATTGAGTAAGAAAAACAATGATAAAACTATTAAACACCACAAAAAATTCAACAATATATGTAGTAATTAATATTTTAAACGCTAACAACTACATATTTTTACTAAATAAAGCAAAATAGTTTTAACATCAGCAACGTACTGGAAATTGGAACAAAATATTATTTTTCTGTGTATGCTGTTCGATCCTATAAAGCTAATTGACAACTAATTGTGTTTGGCGAAAGGTGCTTTATTATAATAAAGTCATTGAACCAAAAAATAGTTATACCAAACATGGTATCATTGTCAATTATGAGAATTCAATTTGCCGCATAATTCGTACAATATAGATTTGGTAAGCGGAAGAAGGGATCCCGTAGACCGCCCTACGTCACGATTCATGAATTATGCATATTCTATTTATAGGCTATTTATAAACGATTCTGAAAATACTTATTCTAAAAATAGAATATTCTCAACATGTACAACTATTAAAAAAACCGACTCAAAATCATTAACTTTCATGTAACACGGTGAATTTGCTTTATTTATTTTTTATCACATGAAAAAAAGGAAAATGTACCGCATTACAGTAGCATATATCATTGTGAAAATATGATATACAGATTCCTTTTTAAAATACATACATTGTATGATACATTTGATATAGATATGATCAACAGTAGTACTTTAAAAGTGCCTTAATTATGTTGTAAAGACCTGCAAATGTCACATGCACGTGGTCCCATGGCTTTGGATGTACTATGGAATTAATAATATTTGTATTATCCTTTTAAAAGAGTATTTTTATGTAGGCAAATTGAAAAAAAGATATAGCCTACACATGTTAAACATGTTACACGTACTAAATTAAGGCTTTACAGGAGTGTGAGAGGATGTTTAAACTGGTCTGCGTTTAAAGAAACGAATCTGTAATCTGACCCCCTGTTGTCTGACCATTCTACTATAGCGGGACGTTCTATAGGAACCATTGTTACTTGTTTACTATAAAGCTATGTGAGGGCGTTCTACATGATCCCCTGTTGTATGAACCCTGTATATTTACTACAGAACGTTCTATAGGATTCCTTATATTGTTTGTTTATCATGTATACACTAAAGGACGTTCTACAGGATCCCCTGGGCAGTCTACAGGATCCATTGTTGTCTGAATATTATATACATATATATCTAGTATAGTATATAACGTTCTATAGGAACAATTTTCTGGTCAGGATTCTTCTGAAAAAGCTCATACCAAATTTATGAAATACATTCTTGGTGTAAACAGAAAGTCAAGTAGTATAGCTGTAATGTCAGAGATTGGTAGATTTCCTTTATATTTTACTATAATTTTATCAATGTAAAAGTATTGTCATATATAAAATAAAAAAAAGAAGATGTGGTATGATTGCCAATGAGACAACTATCCACAGAGACCAAAATGAATCAAATATTAACAACTATAGGTCACCATACGGCCTTCAACAACGAGCAAAGCCCATACCGCATAGTCAGCTATAAAAGGGCCCGATAAGACAATGTCTTTGTTCTAATTGCTCACTCAGTAAAGGTGAAGATGAGCTTCATTTTTTATTAGAATGCCCTCTTTATGATATTCAAAGGGACGATTTTTCCAAGACATTTCTAACAATTGTTATAATTTTATAAATTTAAAATCTTCTAAATTTTTATGGCTCTTGACCCAGAACATGTTACTCTTATGGAAAAACTGGGCTGTTCTATTGGTGACTGTTTTGAATTAAGGAGATCAAGTATGAACTCTGACACTAAGTCAAGTAAACAATTTGAGAATAAATACATATATAATGTAATTTTATTAGTTTTTGGCTTGATTCTGACCAATGCTCATTTTCCAAATATATATGTGTACGCCTCTATTATTGTTGTTGTTACCAATTATGTAAATCAATTGTATCTGATTTTATGCCCTTTATGGGCACTGTAATTTTGGAGAAAATATATATATAGGATCTCATATTGTTTGTTTATCATGTATTATACTAAAGGGCGTGTTCTCCAGATCCCCTGTTGTCTGAATATTATATATTAACTATATAACGTTCTATAGGATACCCTATTGTTTGTTTTTGATGTATCTACTAGGCTAAGAGAACGTTCTAAAGAATCCCCTGTTGTTTGTTTATTATGTTTATACTAGAGGACTCTCTACAGGATCCCTTGGTCGGTCTTTGGGATCCCCTGTTTTCTCAACATTATATATAAACTATAGAACGTTCTATAGGATACCCTATTGTTTGTTTCTAGTGTATCTACTAGGCTAAGAGAACGTTTTACAGGATCCCCTGTTTGTTTTTCAAGTGTATACTATAGGGCGTTCTACAGGATCCCATAGGCGGTCTACAGGATCCCATAGGCGGTCTACAGGATCCCTTGTTTTCTCAACATTATATATATACTATAAGACGTATATGATCCCCTGTTGTTTGTTTTTCAAGTATATACTATAGGGCGTTCTACAGAATACCTGATACTCTGTTTATAAAAATTATGCATTTAAGATAGTACTTTCAATAGGTTCCCCTGTTGTTTGCCTATCATGTATATACTATAAGGCTTTCTATAGAATCCCTTGGTTGGTCTACAGGATCTTCTCTTTTTCAACATTATATATCTACTATAAGACGTTCTATAGGGTCCCCTGTTGTTTGTTTAATATGTTTATACTATAGGGCGTTCTACAGTATCCCCTGGGTGGTCTACAGGATCCTCTTTTGTTAAAATATTATGCATCTGAGATAGGAAATTATATAGGTTCCTCTGTTATTTGTTTTTCAGGTAGATACTAAAGGGCTTTTAAGATCCCTTGGGCGGTCTGCAGGATCCCCTGTTTTCTCAACATTATTTATTTACTATAAGACGTTCTACAGGTTCCCCTGTTGTTTGTTGTTCATCTTTATACTATAGGGCGTTTTCTCAACATTAATTATCAACTATAAGACATTCTATAGGATCCCCTTTTTTTGTTAATCAAGTATATACTAAAAGGCGTTCTACAGGATCCCTTGGGCGGTCTGCAGGATCCCCTGTTGTTTATTGTTCGTGTTGATACTATAGGGCGTTCTACGGTATCCCCTGGGCGGTCTGCAGGATCCCCTGTTTTCTCAACATTATTTATTTACTGTAAGACGATCTACAGGATTCCCTGTTGTTTGTTTTTCAAGTGTATACTATATATAGGGCGTTCTACAGGATCCCCTAGGCGGTCTGCAGGATCCCCTGTTTTCTCAACATTAATTATCTACTATAAGACGTTCAATAGGATCCCCTTTTTTTGTTAATCAAGTATATACGAAAGGGCGTTCTACAGGATCCATTGGGCGATCTGCAGGATCCCCTGTTGTGTATTGTTCGTGTTTATACTATAGGGCGTTCTACAGTATCCCCTGGGCGGTCTGCAGGATCCCCTGTTTTCTCAACATTATTTATTTACTGTAAGACGATCTACAGGATTCCCTGTTGTTTGTTTTTCAAGCGTATACTATATGGCGTTCTACAGGATCCCCTAGGCGGTCTGCAGGATCCCCTGTTTTCTCAACATTATATATCTACTAAAGGACGTTCTATGGGGTCCTCTGTTGTTTGTTGTTCATCTTTATACTACAGGGCGTTCTACAGTATCCCCCGGGCGGTCTGCAGGATCCCCTGTTTTCTTAACATTAATTATCAACTATAAGACGTTCTAAAGGATCCCCTTTTTTTTGTTAATCAAGTATATACTAAAGGGCGTTCTACAGGATCCCTTGGGCGATCTGCAGGATCCCCTGTTGTTTATTGTTCGTGTTTATACTATAGGGCGTTCTACAGTATCCCCTGGGCGGTCTGCAGGATCCCCTGTTTTCTCAACATTATTTATTTACTGTAAGACGATCTACAGGATTCCCTGTTGTTTGTTTTTCAAGCGTATACTATATGGCGTTCTACAGGATCCCCTAGGCGGTCTGCAGGATCCCCTGTTTTCTCAACATTATATATCTACTAAAGGACGTTCTATGGGGTCCTCTGTTGTTTGTTGTTCATCTTTATACTACAGGGCGTTCTACAGTATCCCCCGGGCGGTCTGCAGGATCCCCTGTTTTCTCAACATTAATTATCAACTATAAGACGTTCTAAAGGATCCCCTTTTTTTGTTAATCAAGTATATACTAAAGGGCGTTCTACAGGATCCCTTGGGCGATCTGCAGGATCCCCTGTTGTTTATTGTTCGTGTTTATACTATAGGGCGTTCTACAGTATCCCCTGGGCGGTCTGCAGGATCCCCTGTTTTCTCAACATTATTTATTTACTGTAAGACGATCTACAGGATTCCCTGTTGTTTGTTTTTCAAGCGTATACTATATGGCGTTCTACAGGATCCCCTAGGCGGTCTGCAGGATCCCCTGTTTTCTCAACATTATATTACGGGGTCCTCTGTTGTTTCTTGTTCATCTTTATACTACAGGGCGTTCTACAGTATCCCCCGGGCGGTCTGCAGGATCCCCTGTTTTCTCAACATTAATTATCAACTATAAGACGCTCTATAGGATCCCCTTTTTTTGTTAATCAAGTATATACTAAAGGGCGTTCTACAGGATCCTTTGGGCGGTCTGCAGGATCCCCTGTTGTTTATTGTTCGTGTTTATACTATAGGGCGTTCTACAGTATCCCCTGGGTGTTCTGCAGGATCCCCTGTCTTCTTTACATTATTTATTTACTGTAAGACGATCTACAGGATTCCCTGTTGTTTGTTTTTCAAGTGTATACTATATGGCGTTCTACAGGATCCCCTAGGCGGTCTGCAGGATCCCCTGTTTTCTCAACATTATATATCTACTAAAGGACGTTCTACGGGGTCCTCTGTTGTTTGTTGTTCATCTTTATACTACAGGGCGTTCTACAGTATCCCCCGGGCGGTCTGCAGGATCCCCTGTTTTCTCAACATTAATTATCAACTATAAGACGTTCTATAGGATCCCCTTTTTTTGTTAATCAAGTATATACTAAAGGGCGTTCTACAGGATCCTTTGGGCGGTCTGCAGGATCCCCTGTTGTTTATTGTTCGTGTTTATACTATAGGGCTTTCTACAGTATCCCCTGGGTGTTCTGCAGGATCCCCTGTCTTCTTTACATTATTTATTTACTGTAAGACGATCTACAGGATTCCCTGTTGTTTGTTTTTCAAGTGTATACTATGTATAGGGCGTTCTACAGGATCCCATAGGCGGTCTGCAGGATACCCTGTTTTCTCAACATTATATATATATATCTACTATAGGGCGTTATATAGGGTCCTCTGTTGTTTGTTGTTCATCTTTATACTATATGGCGTTCTACAGTATCCCCCCGGGCGGTCTGCAGGATCCCCTGTTTTCTCAACATTAATTATCTACTATAAGACGTTCTATAGGATCCCCTTTTTTTTATAATCAAGTATGTACTAAAGGGCGTTCTACAGGATCACTTGGGCGGTCTGCAGGATCCCCTGTTGTCTTAACATTATATATCTACTATAGGACGTTCTATAAGACCCCCTGTTGTTTATTTTTGTTGTTCATGTTTATACTATAGGGCGTTCTACAGTTTCCCCTGGGCGGTCTACAGGATCCCCTGTTTTCTCAACATTAATTATGTACTATAAGACGTTCTTTAGGATCCCCTGTTGTTTATTTTTCAAGTATATACTATAGGGCGTTCTACAGGATCCCCTGTTGTCTTAACATCATATATCTACTATAGGACGTTCAGAAGACTGGTTTTCAAGGCTATACTATAGGGCGTTCTACATGATTCCATTGCACGGTCTACAGGGTCCCATGTTTATGAAAATTATGCATTTAAGATAGGACATTCTTAAGGTTCCCCTGTTGTTTATTTATCATGTATATACTATAAGGCTTTCTACAGGACCACTTGGTTGTTCTGCAGGATCCCCTGTTTTCTCAACATTATATAAATACTATATGACGTTCTATGATCTCCCTGTTGTTTGTTGTTCGTGTTTATACTATAGGGCGTTCTACAGTATCCCCTGGGCGGTCTGCAGGATTCCCTGTTTTCTCAACATTATTTATTTACTATAAGACGTTCTACAGGTTCCCGTGTTGTTTGTTTTTTCAAGTGTATTCTATATATAGGGCGTTCTACAGGATCCCCTGTTTTCTTTACATTATATATCTACTATAGGACGTTTTATAGGGTCCCCTGTTGTTTGTTGTTTATGTTTATACTATAGGGCGTTCTACAGTATCCCCTGGGTGGTCTACAGGATCCTCTTTTGTTAAAATAGTATGCATCTGAGATAAGAAATTCCATAGGTTCCCCTGCTATTTGTTTTTTCAGGTAGATACTAAAGGGCGTTCTACAGGATCCCTTGGGCGGTCTACAGGGTCCCCTGTTGTTTATGAAAATTATGCATTTAAGATAGGACATTCTAAAGGTTCCCCTGTTGTTCAATTATCATGTATATACTATAAGTCTTTCTATAGGATCACTTGGTTGGTCTGTTGGTCTATAAGACGTTCTATATGATCCCCTGTTGTTTGTTGTTCATGTATATATTATAGGGCGTTCTACAGTATCCCCTGGTTTTTTTTCAAGTGTATACTATTGGGCGTTTCTACAGGATTCTGTAGGCGGTCTACAGGATCCCCTGTTTTCTCAACATTATACATCTACTATGGGACGTTCTATATAGGTTAGACTGTTGTTTGTTGTTCATGTTCTTACTATAGGGCGTTCTACAGTATCCTCTGGGCGGTCTGCCGGATACCCTCTTTTCTCAGCATTATTTATCTACTATACGACGTTCTATAGGATCCCCTGTTGTTTGTTGTTCATTCACTTGGCGGTCTACACAATCCCCTGTTGTCTGAACATTATACATTTACTAAAGGACGTCCTATAAGAGCCCCTATCGATTGTTTTTCATGTTTATACTACAGGTCATTCTACAGGATCCTCTTTTGTTTAAAAGTATCCATCTGAGATAGGAAATTCTGTAGGTCCCTCTGTAGTTTGTTTTTCATGGATATACTATAAGGCTTTTATGATCCCTTGAGCGGTCTGCATGATCTCCTTTTTTCTCAACGTTAAATATCTAAAATAGGATCCCCTGCTGGTGTTGTTCGTGTTTATTTTATAGGGCGTTCTACAGTATCCTATTTTGTCTGAACATTATATATCTACTATAAAACGTTTTATAGAATCCCATATATTGTTTGTTTATTATGTATATATTAAAGGGCGTTCTACAGGATCCCCTGTTGTCTGAACATTATATATCTACTATAGAACGTTATATATGATCCCCTATTGTTTGTTTATCGTGTATATACTAAGGGGCGTTCTACAGGATTCCCTGGGCGGTCTACAGAATCCCCTGTTGTCTGAACATATATTTACTAAAGGACGCTATACAGGGTCCCCTATTGTTTGAATATTATACATCTACTATGGGACGTTCTATATATGTTAGACTGTTGTTTGTTTTTCGTGTATATATTACAGGGCGTTCTACATGCTCCCCTGAACATCCAAGGGTCGGTCTTCGGGATAGGTTAATAGTTGTGTATCTGCTATAGGGCGTTCCATGTAGAATCCCCGAAGGACATTCTTTGGGATAACCGGGTCGGTCTATAGGAGCCTTGTTGTTTGTGCACCATGTATCTATTAGAGGGCGTTCTATAAGATCCCTTGTGGTTTAATAATTATGTATCTGCTATAGGGCGTTCTATTGGATCCTTGGGGCGGTCTATAGGATCCCCTGTTGGTTGTTCATCATGTATCTATAACAGGTTATTCTATAGGATCCCCAGGTCGGTGAAAATGATTCCTGTTGTTTGTTAAACATGTTTCTTCCAGAGGGTGTTTTATAAAATGCCAGGGTCGGTCTATATAGGAGCCCTGTGGTTTAATAGTTGTGTATCTGTATATGGCGTTCTATATGATCCCCGGGGCGGTCTATAGGATCCCATTGTTTGGTTATCATTTATTCACTAGATTTATCTACTAGAGAGCGTTTTAATTGATCCCCTGTTGTGTCTATAGGATAACCTGTTATGTTATAATCGTGTATCTGCTATATGATCCCCTGTTGTTTGTTCAACATGTTTCTTCTAGAGGGTGTTCCATAAACCCCAGGGTCGGTCTATAGGAGCCCTGTAGTTTTTTCATCATGTATCTATTAGAGGGCGTTATATATATGCTCCCATGGGCGGTCGATATGACCCCCTGTGGTTTAATAGTTGTGTATATGTATTGGGCGTTCTATAGGATGCCCAGTTGGTTGTTAATCATGAATATATAGCAGGTTGTTTTATAGGATCCCCTGGGCGGTCTATAGGACCCCGTATTGTTTAATAATCGCTCATCTGCTATAGGGAATTCTTTGGGATCCCCGGCTCGGTCCATAGGATCCTCTGTTGTTTGTTCAACATGTTTCTTCTAGAGGGTGTTCCATAAAATCCCAGGGTCGGTCAATAGGAGCCCTGTAGTTTTTTCATCATGGATCTATTAGAGGGCGTTATATATATGATCCCATAGGCGTTCCATAGGATCCATTGTGGTTTAATAATTGTGTATCTGCTATAGGGCGTTCTATTGGATCCCCGGGGCGGTCTATAGGATCCCCTGTTGGTTGTACATCATGTATCTATAATAGGTTGTTGTATACGATCCCCTGGGCGGTCTATAGGATCCTGTTTTGTTTAATAATCGCGCATATTCTATAGTGCGTTCTATAGGATCCCCGGGTCTGTCTATAGAATCCCCTATTGCATTGTTGAATTACCTTGCATCTGCTATAGAGCGTTCTATGGTATCCCTTTCAAAGGTCGAGGGTGCATATTGTTATTGGTTGGTTTTTTTTCTGTTTTTTTTTTCTTTTTCACCAGAATTTTATTGTCCCGACAAGTTTTCGGAAAAGGATAGACACATTCATATTTATGGAATTATGGCATAATGTAAACCATTATATAAAGTTGTGCTTTTTAATAATGGGATGGTCCAAGATGGTCTCGCTTACTATAAACACTGGTCAACAGTTTTTTTTTTTAATGTTTTTGTATATAATTATAGTATTCCTGAGCATAGAACCATGATATTCAATATACAAAGTAGGTTTCAACAATTTGTATGATCCTCAGAACTACATGTACCTAGCAGTAGGTAGTTGTGTTTTTTTAGTATACATTTTATTTCAAAATTGCTGACGGTAACCTAGCAATGACAAGGTCACAGTGTGGGAACGGAACTGTACGGTTTTCTAATTGGTCATTTGGGAAACTGTCAAGCGGGGCTCCGACATTTGCAAAATAACAAGTTTCTTGATAGAAACTTTGATGAACTCTTATGCAACTATACAACGTTTCTGTTTCAAGTTTTGATATCTAAAACATTCTTTATGTAAATATGAACCAATAAAATGATAAGAAACATATATGCACCCAAACGTGTTCCTTAGAATGGCGGAGCTCCGTGTAAAACGATAAAAATTGTCACACAACAGCGATCAAAACTGTCAAACATACATCGAAAAATCAATGTTTGCTACCTGCATTTTCACATGTACCTTTTCTGATTTATAGTCTTACCTGTCTGAAAGTTTCAAAGCCATTGTCCCAGTAGAAATCCAAATATATGCATTTTCTCAATGTCGGATATTTTTATTGACCGTACAATCGCTTGCACGTTTACTGTAATATCACTCGGAGCCTTCCTGTACAATCACTTTGAGCTTTCCTGTAGAATTGCTTGGCCAAATATATTATTGCATTGGTTGTTTCTTGCTGTCCTATTATAGTTATGCGTTTGCTTTTCTACATTGGCTGGAGGTATAGGGGAGGGTTGAGGTCTCATAAACATGTTTAACCCCGCCGCATTTTTGCGCATGTCCCAAGTTAGGAGCCTCTGGTCTTTGTAAGTCTTGTATTATTTTAATTTTAGTTTCTTGTGTACAATTTGGAAATTAGTATGGCGTTCATTATCACTGAACTAGTATATAATGTGTAGGGGCCAGCTGAAGGACGCCTCCGAGTGCGGGTATTTCTCGTTACATTGAAGACTTGTTGGTGACCTTCTGCTGTTGTTTTTTCTATGGTTGGGTTGTTGTCTTTTTGATACATTCCCCATTAATTCCATTCTCAATTTTATCTATGGTATTTGAAGTGAAAATAAGCACAAAACCAGTCATTTTGACAATTAAGATTCTATCAAGGAACCCTTTTAAGGTGACTATATCAGAGGCAAAAACAAAATGTGTACAATAGATATAAAAAAGGTGTTGTATGATTGCAGAGAGACAACTTTCCAAAAAAGTCCAAAAAGACACAGAAACTACCAACTATATGTCACCGTGCGGTCGTCAACAATGAACAAAGCCCATACCGCATAGTCAGCTATAAAATGCCCCGAAATAACAATGCAAATCGAGAAAACAAACGGCTTATTTATGTACAAAAAATGAACGAAAAACAAATACGTAACACCTAAGCAAACAACCACTGAATACGTATACAAGACAAAAGAAAAGGACAGTACAAAATATGTTAAGAATCTTATCTTAAAATAAAAATATAAAAGAAAATAATCCTCGTACAAAAATAAATATTTATATATACCGACAGGTGACTAGATTCTAAAAGAGTAATTAGCATATTTTGAATTTTACTTAATATATTATTTACCAGCAATTTAAAAAAAGATAACAAATACATATTTGAACAATACAACAAAGATTTTTTTATTAAAGGATCGGGATATTGTAACTTGATAAAGGAATTCGAATGTGGAATGGTGGTAGCTAACCACTGATCCAAGAAAAGACACGTATATGTAAATAAACATGATATCAAAATGAAAAGATGTGGTACAATTTCAAATGAGATGTCTGTGTATTACAAGCTATAGCTACTGGTAGAAAAAGCTCCACTAAATCAAATTGTATCTAGGATGGGAGAGGACTTGATATCTGAAAGACAGAGAAAACAAAAAATCCTTCAACATGATTTTTTTTTATATCAATGTCATGATTCGGGAACCTTTCAATATTCTGCAACTATATAGCATCCGACAAAGGAACGAAACAGTTTTTGTTTTTTAGTGAGAATAACATTTTATCAAACCTCATTTATATTTTCAATATAAAAATAAGGAGATGTGATATAATTGTCAAATTTCAAAAAAAATAAATAGATGTAAGCAGTTATAGTCGGCTATAAAAGGTCCCGACATGAAAAATAAGAATCAATACCTTTCGAATTTAACTGACGGTCTAATTCATAATAAAACAATTTACGAGAAACATATATGACAGACATGAACCATGTAAAGACAACCACTGAACTACGGGCTCTTGACTTGGAACAGGTACATAAAGAAATTGGCAGGACGTCAACAAAATAAAAAAAAAATCGAAAAAAATGGGGTTTCAACCACCGAAATTCCCTCTCCCCGCATACCGGATACCGTCTAATGCAGGCTGCATCCATTCAAATAAAAGCTTCAAACATCAGTAACACTTTTGAGTGTGTAATTTAGTTTTAACAAAAATGATTACAATTCCAAAAAATTAACTGTAGTGTAAGTTATTAAATCGTATCAGAAAAAGGAGAGAAAAATCATGTCCGACATAATAAAAATAACCAGGGATCCTATAGACCGCCACGGGATCCTATATAACACCGTATAGCAGCTACACGGTTATTAAACAAGAAGTGATCCTATAGACCCAACAGGGGATCATATAGAACGTTCTCTAGTAGATACATGATTAACAAACAACGGGATCCTATAGACAGTCCCGGGGATTCTATAGAATGCCCTCTAATAGATACATGAAAAACAAAGAACAGGGGAACCTATATAATTTCATATCTCAGATGCATATTTAAAAAAAAAGGGGGGATTCTGTAGAACGCCCAGGGGATCCTGTAGAACGCCCGATAGTATAAACATAAAAACAATCAACAGGGCATCCTGTAGACTGCCCAGGGGATCCAATAGAACGCCTTTTAATATATAAATAATAAACAAACAATATAGGGGATCCTATAGAACGTCATATAGTAGATTTATAATGTAAAGACAACAGGGAATCCTGTAGACCGCCCAGGGGATCATGAAGAACGCCCTATAGTATGAAAAACAATCAACAAGGGGTCTTATAGAACGTCCTTTAGTAGATATATAATGTTCAGACAACAAGGGATCCTGAAGACCACCTAGGGGATCCTGTATAACGCCCTTTAGTATATACTTGATTAATAAACAAAAGGGGATCCTGTAGATCGCCCTATAGTATATACTTGAAAAACAAACAACAGGGGGCCCTATAGAACGTCTTATAGTAGATATATTATGTTGAGCAAACAGGGGATCCTATAAACCGTCCAGGGGATCCTGTAGAACGCCCTTTAGTATATAAATGAAAAACAAACAACAGGGGATACTTTGGAACGTCTTATAGTAGATATATATATTTTTAAACAAACGGGAATCCTATAGACCGCCCACTGGATCCTGTAGAACGCCATTTAATATATACCTGATTAACAAAAAAATAGGGGATCCTATAGAACATCTTATAGTAGATATATTATGTTCAGACAACAGGGGAATCTGTAGAATGCCCTATAGAATATACCTGAAAAACAAACAACAGGGGGGCCTATAGAACGTCTTATAGTAGATCTATTATGATGAGAAAACAGGGGATCCTGTAGAACGCCCTATAGTATATACGTGAAAAACAAACATCAGGGGATCCTGTAGAATGTCTTGTAGTAGATACATAATGTTGAGAAAGCAGAGGATCACACAGACCGACCAAGAGATTCCGTAGAAAGTCCTCTAGTAGATACATCAAAAATAAACAATAGGGTATCCTATAGAACGTTCTATAGTTTATATATAATGTTCAAACAAAAGGGAATCCTGTCGACTACCTAGGGGATCCTATTGAACGCCCTATATAATATACATGATAAACAAACTACATGTACATGGGATCCTATAGAACGTCTTATAGTAGATAAATAATGATGAGAAAACAGGTGATTTTTAAGAACGCCCTATTGTATAAACATGAAAAACAATCAACAGGGGGTCTTATGAACGTCCTATAGTAGATATATAATGTAAAAATAACAGGGTGTCTTTTAGACCGCCCAAGGGATCCTGTTGATCGCCCTTTAGTATATACATGATTAACAAACAATAGCGGATTCTATAGAACGTCTTATAGTAGATATATCATGTTGAGCAAACAGGGGATCCTGTAGATCGTCCAGGGGATCATTTAGAACGCCCTTTAGTATATAAATGAAAACAAACAACAGGGGATACTTAAGAACGCCTTATAGTAGATATATATTTTTAAATAAACGGGGATCCTATAGACCGCTCAGGGGATCCTGTAGAACGCCCTATACTATAAACATAAAAAACAATCAACAGGGCATCCTGTAGACCGCCCAGGGGATCCGATAGAACGCCCTTTTGTATATAAATAATATACAAACAATATATGGGATCCTTTAGAACGTCCTATAGTAGATATATAAAGTAAAGACAACAGGGGATCCTGTAGACCGCCCAGGGGATCCTGTAGAACGACCTATAGTATAAACATGAAAAACGGTCAATAGGGGGTCTTATAGAAAGTCCTTTAGTAGATATATAATGTTCAGACAACAAGGGATCACAAAGACCGCCCAGGGGATCCTGTAGAACGTCCTTTAGTATATACTTGATTAACAAAAAATAGGGTATCCTATAGAACGTCTTATAGTAGATATATTATGTTCGGACAACAGGGGAATCTGTAGACCGCCCAGGGGATCCTGTAAAACGCCCTATAGTATATACTTGAAAAACAAACAACAGGGGCCCTATAGAACGTCTTATAGTAAATATATTATGTTGAGAAAACAGGGGATCATGTAGACCTCCAAGGGGGTCCTGTAGAACGCCTTCCAGTACATACTTGAAAAACGAACAACAAGGGGTCCTATAGAACGTCTTATAGTAGATATATTATGTTGAGAAAACAGGGGATCCCGTAGACCGACCAGGGGATCCTGTAGAACGCCCTATAGTATATACCTGAAAAACAAACAACAGGGGGGGCCCTTTGAACGTCTGATAATAGATATATTATGTTTAGAAAACAGGGGATCCCATAGAGCGACCAGGGGATCCTGTAGAACGCCCTGTAGTATATACTTGAAAAACATACAAAAGGGGATCCTGTAGAACGTCTTGTAGTAGATACATAATGTTGGGAAAGCAGAGGATCACACAGACCGACCAAGGGATCCCGTAGAAAGTCGTCAGTAGATACATCAAAAACAAACAATAGGGTATCCTATAGAACGTTCTATAGTTTATATATAATGTTCAAACAAAATGGAATCCTATTGAACGCCCTTTAGAATATACATGATAAAAAAACTACATGGGATCCTATATAACGTCTTATAGTAGATAAATAATGATGAGAAAACAGGTGATTCTTTAGAAAGCCCTATTGTATAAACATGAAAAACAATCTTATTAACGTCCTATAGTAGATATATAATGTAAAGATAACAGGGTATCCTGTAGACCGCCCAAGGGATCCTGCAGATCGCCCTTTAGTATACATGATTAACAAACAATAGGGGATTCTATAGAACGTCTTATAGTAGATATATCATGTTGAGCAAACAGGGGATCCTGTAGACCGTCCAGGGGATCATTTAGAACGCCCTTTAGTATATAAATGAAAACAAACAACAGGGGATACTTAAGAACGCCTTATAGTAGATATATATTTTTAAATAAACGGGGATCCTATAGACCGCTCAGGGGATCCTGTAGAACGCCCTATACTATAAACATAAAAAACAATCAACAGGGCATCCTGTAGACCGCCCAGGGGATCCGATAGAACGCCCTTTTGTATATAAATAATATACAAACAATATATGGGATCCTTTAGAACGTCCTATAGTAGATATATAAAGTAAAGACAACAGGGGATCCTGTAGACCGCCCAGGGGATCCTGTAGAACGACCTATAGTATAAACATGAAAAACGGTCAATAGGGGGTCTTATAGAAAGTCCTTTAGTAGATATATAATGTTCAGACAACAAGGGATCACAAAGACCGCCCATGGGATCCTGTAGAACGTCCTTTAGTATACACTTGATTAACAAAAAATAGGGTATCCTATAGAACGTCTTATAGTAGATATATTATGTTCGGACAACAGGGGAATCTGTAGACCGCCCAGGGGATCCTGTAAAACGCCCTATAGTATATACTTGAAAAACAAACAACAGGGGCCCTATAGAACGTCTTATAGTAAATATATTATGTTGAGAAAACAGGGGATCATGTAGACCTCCAAGGGGGTCCTGTAGAACGCCTTCCAGTACATACTTGAAAAACGAACAACAAGGGGTCCTATAGAACGTCTTATAGTAGATATATTATGTTGAGAAAACAGGGGATCCCGTAGACCGACCAGGGGATCCTGTAGAACGCCCTATAGTATATACCTGAAAAACAAACAACAGGGGGGGGGGGCCTTTGAACGTCTGATAATAGATATATTATGTTTAGAAAACAGGGGATCACATAGAGCGACCAGGGGATCCTGTAGAACGCCCTGTAGTATATACTTGAAAAACATACAAAAGGGGATCCTGTAGAACGTCTTGTAGTAGATACATAATGTTGGAAAAGCAGAGGATCACACAGACTGACCAAGGGATCCCTTAGAAAGTCGTCAGTAGATACATCAAAAACAAACAATAGGGTATCCTAAAGAACGTTCTATAGTTTTTATATAATGTTCAGACAACAGGGGATCCTGTAGAACGTCCTTTAGTATATACATGATAAACAAACAATATAGGAGATCCTATAGAACTTTCTATAGTATAAATATAAGGTTCAGACAACAGGGGATCATGTAGAACGCCCTAATAGAACATGTAGCTTCATTATAAACAATTAACAGGGGAAACAAAGACCAGCACTCCCAACCCCACCACTACCACCACCCCCTCACACCTCGTAAAAGAAATGTCTAAGAACGTGTAAGCTACATGTTTTTTTTCTTCAATTTGCCTACATCAAAGTACTCTGTTAAGCGGATAATAACAATATTATTAACTCCAATTATATTCAAAGCCATGGGATCACGTGCATGGGACATTTGCAAGTCTTTACAACATAATTAAGGCACCACTACTGTGTGTCATATATATGTGAAATATCATATATATCTTAAAAAGGAATATGTATTTGCTTAATGAGGGCACAATGATATATGCTACTGTAATGCGGAACATTTTCCTATTTAAGACACCATTTCACGTTGAACGTGAAATAGTTTCTGACATGAACGTTGCACGAAAAATAAAGATTTTTTGCATGGTGAACCTTTTGTGATTGAGTCACTGTCCTCGTGTATATATGAACTTTTTATTTTACTTAATATTCCCTATTTAGTGTGTACACATTTATGATACAAATAATTTACAGCTTTTAAAAAAGTATATAAAGATATTCTGAATTTTTAAAATGCAAATAAAGGAACAACATCATTGGCCTTACCGCCTTATCATTTCTTATCACGGAAACAAAATTAAATCAATTTCGTTCTTGACCATGTTGACGATCCCTGTCTAGTGTTTGATTAAATTTTTTTAAATACTGAGCACGCAAATAAGCATTTGAATCACGAAGCACGTATAAAAATTACATAAGCAGAACATGTTGAACACCTATAGCTGTTTTGCACGACTGAACGTGAAATAAAAAGGTAAAAACACGTTGAACGTGAAATAAAAAAAAACGCGATAACGTTCCACGAAAATAACCCTCTACCACTCTCCATGAAAGTTAATGATTTTGCATCGTCTTTTTTAAGATAGTTTTATATGTTAAGAAAATTCTATTTTTAGCATTAGTATTTTCCGAATCATTTAAAAATAGCCTATAAATAGAATATGCATAATTTATGAATCGTGACGTAGGGCGGTCTACGGGATCCCTTCTTCCGCTTACCTATAGATTTATAGTGTTCCAACCACTCGCTCAACATTGGAACAGAAGTGACGACGCACCTAAACGCACGAATGATGTTCACTAAAATCGGAGTTTTTGACGGAAATGTATCAAGCTCTAAAGTTGTCTATTGTACCACTTCTTATTTCATAGAATTATAATTAGTCTTAAATTCTGATCCCAATTTGATAAAGAAAAACATATTGTGCTCAAGCAAATGACAAAAAAATAATTCTGAATACAAATCCTCCTTTGACCTTATAGTGTTAAATTTTGAAAAAAATATCTGATTGATCGCGTCGAAAAACTAAATAATTTGTTCTGAAAAAGTAAAAAAAGAAACCATAACTTGAAGGAAAATTATTGCTCCCTAATAAATGTTATAAACGTTAACATCTACATATAGATTCTACCACTGCATCGAGTGTAATACGATATTTATCCACTCGAGACAGTTAAATTTGTACACGAGATTTGGTGGTGAAATCTGTTTCTCTAATGATTTTCTAACATTATGCAGGCAAACTAATTCCTTCTTTTCGAAGATTTGTTCTTTCTATGTGACGTCATCAGACATGGTCGGACTTTTTTCGTGCCGTCACAATAGTAAATCCATAGGAAAACAAGAAAATTCAACGTCATAATCGGATTTTAACCAATGAAGTATTGAGATCAAACGAACCACACGTTGTTTAAAATTTTTTTAAACAATAGGTGCAGAAAGGGATAAATTGACGAAGAATTAGAGAAATATTTTTACAAATACGTAGTTCTTACCAAGAAAGCAAATTCAGTGCTTACATATGCAATTAATTTGAAATTGTAAAATGATTAATGATATGTGTATAGTGGTGTATCCTTATTAAGTCACTTCTTCTTAAAAAAAATGAAAAACCGGATCAAGAAAATGGTAGAGACGGCTGGCAAAACTATGGACTTTCCTGACTAATGTTGGTTGGTAAAACTCCTGGTTTTCTGCAAAGCATTCAGAACATTTCTTATCGCATTCACAAAGATGGCGGTTGCAAAAGTCGTCTGGTGCGTCACCTGCAAATTAATCAGATGGAATACATAAGTTTTATAGACACTTTCATCGTAACTTGGGAGTAATTCCGAGGAGAAATTTTTTTTTATTATTATTTTCAGACAGACAATAACGGCATGTAAATCCTACAACATATATAGTTCTTTACTATCGAAATTCCTTTCTTTGTATGCCCGCAAGCTTAATGATGATTGTGTTTTACAATCTTCACAAGTTGATTGGGCCAATGGTTATAAAGCCCTCTTATGGTCGGGATTTGGTATACTTGAAATGTTAAACACGAAGGTATTTTGACATTTTGTTTGTACAACAGATGAGGAGCACACACAGATGATGACACTGTTGGTCATATATATATATATATATCTCGACATCATTTATATATAAGTTTTTCTAATACATAATAAAACCTAACATGTCGTAGAGCATTACTACTGAACAATGTCACAATGGCACTGCATGTAGATACTTTGTCACTGTATATATGTCAACAAAAATGTCGTATAATCAACTACACAGATCAACACATGTAGGAAAACGTAATAAAATATCTTAAAATCCGTTTTTATCCACTCCAGATATAACCATGTTTCTATCTAGTTAAATTTACTCCCAATGATTTTTTTTATAAACTGTAATCAAATGTAAAATATTTCATGCATTTTTATGACGACACGATTTTGAACAATATTATTTTGAATGTAGTGTCCGATCGTGCTGCCATCAAACCATTCAATGTATCCACTACGGTTATGGGTTTTGTATAGCCTGCGTCTTCTGTCGCAACTATGTTCGACATAGGGATATCGATCCGACGGCTGCGGCGTTAAGTAATTTACTTTATATTTTTAAAGTTGGAACACCTGTATGCTTCATACTTCGTGTTTAGATGTATTATGATATTACCTTAACTTCTTTTTCATAAAAACATGGGCCTACATTAATCAAACTACATATTCAGGGCTGAGGCCCACGCGACCATGAGAAATAAAACAGTCATTGTACGAAATTACCCTGATTTGTCCTCAGAAAACGATGAGAAATGATTATGGATCTACTTACTACACGTTATTCCTATTTCGCTGACAAACCAGGAATATTTCGGAGAAAACATTCTACAGTGTGCCATTTTCTGGTCTTCGTAACAGTCGTCATGCTGTGCGCAACATCTGAAAAAAAATTACAAAATGATAAAAATGACAAAGCCTGACATATTGCCTGGTGTATAACTAAATTTAAAGTTCCTGCAAGTCAGATTGGAAATATAATGTTCAACTTTAAAAATTGTCCTCTTTTTGCAACATTTCATCTTGAATTCCATCTTCGCTTATTGTACGTTTTGTCCAATCCAAACTTGTGTGGCCTACTGTTGAGTTCAAGTGGTACAAAAAGTACAAATTGATCTGATAACTCATTACACAAAAAAGAGAAACTCTATATGCGATGAAAAAATATAACAGGACAGGCACGAACCTTGTCATTGCATTTAGAAAAGGAAAAGTTAGGTAGCAAAGTCATTTGAATAAAAGTTATTTGTCCTGTAATATTTTGAAGATTAAAATCTAAGAAAAAACTTACGCGTCGATAGGGTCTAAAACTACGCCACTGCCACCTATGCCACAGTAATTTCCATATCCATAAAAGTCGGACGGGTCTCTGCCAGTCGCTGCACCTACCATATCACCAAATTCGACAACATTTCGCTTTACTCTGCCACCATAAATGCCACCTAAAAATATATTTTTTATAATGACAAAATTAAACTGTATCATATGTTTGTTAATGCTCTCATTGTCAATCATTTCATTCAGATGGCAAATTTCGTTCAAACTCATAAAATTATTTACAACTATATCTTTCTTAATTATAATATCATATTCAATCAATATATATATATATCCCTCAATTGTGAATTCTTATTTTTTTTTAAAGCCACTACTTTCTAAAGTAATATCTTCACCATCAACGTATACAAAACATAAAGAATAGTTCACTACGTGGATTGTATATAGGTTTGGCAGATATCAGAAAGTATACGTGGATTGTGATTATGTGTGTCAGATATCAGAAAGTATATGTGGATTGTAGATATGTGGTGCAGATATCAGCAAGTATACGTGGATTTTGGATAGGTGTGGCAGATATCAGCAAGAATACGTGGATTGTGGTTAGGTTTGGCAGATATCAGCAAGTAAACGTGGATTGGTGATATGTGTGGCAGATATCAGAAAGTATACGTGGATTGATGATAGGTGTGGCAGATATCAGAAGGCATAGAGAAAGACTGCTAATTAACAAAATTGTTTAAAACTGAAGAACAATCTATTATCATTGATTTGATTTTAAAAAACATAGAAACCTGGATCCGAGTTACTTGACTGATTGAAAAAAATGACAGACAAGAAACAACGATAACCACTAGACATGAGACTAGACAACATGCTACTGGTTGGTGACAGGCACATACATCAAGTCAACGTGTCTATTGGCGGGGTTAAACGTTTCCCCAACCTATGGTCACCAGTGTATGTTGTAATAGTGAGACTTGAGAACCAACTGAAAATTTAGATGGATAGAACATAGGAAGATGTATTAATGTTAGTTCATTCGATTCATATCCAGCACAAAAGTAAATAATAAAATTGCTAAAGACACATATAATCCATTTTGAAATATATTCTATAAAAATAGGTAATTTAATTTCAAATATTTACGTTTAAGGTCAGCTGTTAAAATAAAGGGGTCCATATTAAGTATTTGACCTCGGCTGGTTAGGTATTTCTATATCTATAATACATTCATGTATGCTTGAATTGGTTTCAATAATTTTGATAATATTAAAATTTCAAGAATCGTGTTTAATATGACTGAAAAAACAAAACCTCAATAACCGGCTGCTAACTTCACATAATATAAAAATAGATAATTTAATACATATGTATACTTACTAATCAAACAAACAGCGGCAATAACCAGATGGATTTTCAGAGCACTGCAGCCCATTCCTAAAATAAATTCAAATTCGACTAAGTTATCTTATTTCTCATATTTCAATGTTTTATGATGACAAGCTAACAAACAATTTTTTGCTTATATCTATATGTTTGTCTACTTTACTTTTTGGTTTGCAGTTAAATGATTTAAGACGTTCTTCTGTCGCTGACTATCAAATTGTTTAGTGTAAAATGTATTTTTTATTGCTTTGAACCTTTAAAGACGTGTCTTGTGGTGAAGGTAACCTGAATCACTCTATCCATTTGATAAACAAAATGCGCAATGCTCACTATAAACGTGGGTGGTAAAGTTATTTTCGTGCAACATGATCGCCGTTTTTTATTTCACGTTCAACGTGTTTTTATCTTTTTATTTGACGTTCAGTCGTGCAAGACGGTTGCCTCGTTCAACGCGTTCTGCTTATTTAATTTTACGTGCATCGTGATTTTCAAAGTCTTATTTTGCGTGCTCGGTATTTTTCAAATAAATTCAAACACTTGGCAGGGATCGTCAAGAAATACTTCTTTAAAAGCCGAAAACCAATTATATCATAAATGTTTATACTTAATCGTGAATATCAAATAAAACAAATATTTAATATATACAAGAATACAGTGACTCAGTCACAAAAGGTTCACATAAAAGAATATATTTTTCGTGCAACGTTCATTACAGAAATTATTTCAAGTTCAACGTGAAATTATGTCTTATTTCACGTTTTTTTTCTTTCGGACAAGCACCCCCTCTTTATCACCCTCATAAACATTAAAGTGCACTATGTATACACTGTGCATGAAATGAATATAACAGTAAAGGGTAAATTTCATTAAATTTCAACTTTGTTTTCGGCGCACATAATGCAAACTCATGATAAGCTTCCATTGTTTCCAAATTTTGGTAGAGTTTTATTTCATGCAATATCGACATTTAAAGTATAACTTTCTTATTATAAACCAAAACACAGTATTAAACTTCACATTCATTAATTTGATATATGCGTTCTTTGCGAGAATGACGTGTATAAGCTTTTTCAATATTTTGGTCTGGAAAATGAAATCAAGGCAGCCATTTATCGAGTCTGTTTAACCTGACCAATAGCTAAATATAAGGAAATGTTACCTATATAAAGTGCGTTAAATTCTAGCTATAAACCCATTTTTAATTCACAATTTTCTACATAAGAAAAATAGCTGAACCAATTCAAAAGTATGAAAGTTGTTATCTCTTCGTTTGATGTATATAAGCTTTTGTTTGTTTGCCAGCGGTCTTTTTGTTTAGCCGAAATTTCCTCGGAGCTCAATTTGTCAAAGTTTGTTATTCTACTTTTTTTCAGAACAAAAACTTGCTGGAAAATTGCATGGTTTAAAAAACAATTTAAGTTCAGTGAAAAAGTTTGTCTCTTTACTAATGTTCAATGTAGGCTGTCTATATAATTGATATGGCGTATATAATTATATGCAAGGCCGGTGTTATATAGCCATTCTTCCCCCATGCCAGTTTTTCCCCCGGGGGAAAGACTGGCATGAGCCAATGTTTCCCCCGGGGAAATTTTGGATCATTGTCATTCTTCCCCTGCGGAAAGTTGACAATCCGTATACATATAGTAACTTTTCCCCCATGCTAATCTTTCCCCCCATGATATAGATTACACTATATTTATATGCAAGTCTTGAAATCAAACCGAACAGTGTAAGAATTACATTTATTTACATTTACACAAGTCTATGTACAGGTTTCTCAGTCTGTCTATCTGTCAACTAGTCTGTCCTTCTGTTCATCAGGTTTTGTATGTGTCGCATTGCATTTTTAACTGTCTGTCTATTTGTCCAGAAGTCTGTCTACATGTAACATATACAACATGTTTACCATTCTGTCTATGTCCACTAGTTAGACTAGACTACATTTTAACTAGCTTTTAAATACCTTTCAGTATAAACAACGAATACTTTTTACTTTTGTTTCAGTACTTTGTGTTTATTGTTTTTATGTAAGTGATTATTGTGCACATTACCTACATAGTAATCAACTGCAACTGATATTTTACAGTTTATTTCTTGTGACTTTGCTGTCCGGGGTTAATTTTAAGGCCGCCACGTGCACATTCTGTAAGTGCCATTCTAAAGCCAGACATATGTAGTATAGTCGTCGTTGTTGTTTCATGTTGGTCATTGTTTTTTTTTCCGTATTTTTTTTGGTTATAAATAAGTCCTTGAGTTTTGTTTGATTTATATCACACTTTCATGGTCGGAGCATTTTATAACCGACTATATGAGGGTTTAGCGTAGTTAATGCCTTACGGCCCCAGTGGCCTTACTACCAGGTCGAGTTTGTATCATTAGTGATGGATGGTGTTCGACCCTATGCACCTGTAGGGCAAATGGGATTTTTTGTAGATCTTGTACAGCACAAATTATGATATGGGTAGTTCCTGTACTTCCACGTCGCCTGTGCTAGTTAAAGCAGGTGTACATCCCCTAGGTTTGATGAAGTTTCATCCGTATCGGACTTCTTTTCCTGAATGTAAGCTTTAAGTTTACTGACGAGTATTCTTCTCTATCCGTGTCTTTAGAGAGTTCTTTTACTTAGTAATACTTTTCATGATTTATCATGTGAAGTCATTTTACCATACATGTATTACTTTGGAGATATCATGGACGTCTGTCCAAGGAAAATCTATCAATTGACCAGAAGTGGTTAAAGTTATCGTATTCATTAAGTCAATGATACCAAGGGTTTACGAAAGAGAATGGATGTGATCATCACATCAGAATGTGCTTCGTGTGTATAAATATAAAATCCAAATCAAATGTATATTCATACGACGAAGCTTTGTTAACTATCAACTGATAAAAGAAAAGTTACTATTCTTTTTTTTTTTGTAAAAAAATCTTACCGTGACGTTGCCGACGTTACATTAAAAGGCGGAAAATTTAGCTTCTTACGATACTACGGGGGAAAAATTGGCCTGATCCTGTTTTTCCCCCCATAACGTTGAGAGGGAAAAGTGGGATCATGCTAATTTTTCCGGGGGGAAATATTGGATCGATCCAGTCTTTCCCCCCGGAAAATTTGGCATGGGGGAAGAATGGCTATAGGACACCGGAATAACTTCCGTAGAATTACATTGATTTAACTAAAGTTTTGGTATTCATTTGCATAAACGCTGTTTCTCTAGCTATATACTTTATCGGACCACAAAGGGAAAACACAACTAATACAAAAGGATTGCAAACAAATAGCATATAGCCCCGTGCACGATTTCCAATAACCTCGTCCACACTTTCAAATTCTAGTAACCTCGTCCACCGCCTTTCCAGACTCACACTATCCACCAAAATTAAAAAAGACCCCTCATAATCCGTATTATTAATTAAAACAACCTGAGTACATACCTTCGTTGGTGTTTCATTAAATCGTGGTTTTTGTTATGCCATCACTATATGAAGTAAGCAGATAATATCATGTAATTGGCTTTGGGGTATGTATCGTTATTACTATTACATTGATAGAAATCCGGAAGATATTTATAGGGCAAAAATACTGAGCATCAAAATCCACGCATGTACAAGTGTGAATTGGCTAGCCAGGGGATGTATAACTCCTTTGTTTTTTTCTTTACAATTTACAAATACTAATGAATCAAAAGCATTTCGAAAAAAAAAAAATTCTATTTATTTATTTTTTAATATGAGGTATAGCTGTTACACCTGTGAAAGCATCTGCCAAGTACATTGCAGGTTTGAATTTACAATCTCAATGTTTTACAGGCCAGTGATAAGGTTAATAAACAAGTTTGACAACCCGGTCACCGAGTCCCTCATTTCCTAGGGATGAATTGGTTAATAATTAGACTTCTGGGTTAAGTTTTAAAAATTTCAACTAAAAAAAGGTCATAATCATGACTTAAACTAAAAGTTAAACACTTCGCGTTCTATATGTTACAAATTTATATAAAAATAATATTCTAAGTAGCTAACTTATCAATGAAAGAATAAATCTGATTGCCCCTTTTGTCACGAAAATGTTAAAAAATTATGAGTTTGAACAGCTATTTGCCTCCAAAAATGTAATTATATTAGAAAAACTATGTAAATTTATTAAGAACGTCCATGAGAAGGTCATTCCTCCGGGTTAGAACTTTTAAGTTTTACTTTATACAGAGACATATATGTCTCTGCTTTATACATGCATATATAAATATGTAATTCACACATGCTACATGCAGAGACATATATACACATATAGGTCTCTGCATAGCCATTGTTGCTTTACCAGCTTGTGCCTTTTTGCATTTGTAAAACTTCCTGTTCTACAAAATAATCATACACCAAGATATGTAAATTCTTCAACCATATCTAACACAATATGATCAGCATATTTAAAACTAACATTTTGTAGTGTACCTTTGGTCACCTTTAGAAAAAAATACTGCTTTTAGGGACATTGACTTTAGTTTAACTTCAAAGCATCACAATATTCCACGAGGAAGAACATAAACCATTACAACAGACTATTTGATTTGTTTACATTTCAGCTTTTTAATTTGCTATTATCTGGTGTGCTTTGTATTCTAACTTGTGCTATGTTTTAAGATAAAAATTATTTTGCATTCTATGCTTTTAAGGAGGCTCGCGGGTATAATATTTTCAGAAAAAAACTTAAACTTTTCATTTTCATTTTCAAATTTTATTAATTACATTTAGTAGCATATTAATCTATTGCAATAAAAATTCATAATTTCAAATAAAGTTTGTAGATTTAGCTTACTAAGTCCTTATATTTGTATAAATTAACATTCGTTTATAGTGGAACATTGTTTTAACAATGAATTAGCTACAATTAAAATTTGCTAGCTAGTCCCTCTCTGTGATCCAAAAAATATAACTCTGGCTCATTTCCCAATCAATTTTTTTTTTATCTTTATTCCCAATCAATCTATCATGAAGGGAAGTAAAATTCTATTACTGCAACTTTTATTCATAGTCTATTTGAAAAATGATAAAAAGTTCTTTATATTGGTATGTAAAAATTTTAAACGTTTCAAATTTATGAAATTATATTCGTACATCAATTGTTTTGATACATCAATAACAAAAACTGAAATATATTGCATTGATTCATTTTGTAATAATTCAAAATTATATCAGAAACCTAAACATAATTATAAAAAAAATGAACCTGTTAAGGGGAGACAATTCTCGTATAACTTTTTCGAATTGGCACATAATACCACGGAATGTCACTCATCATACAAATGCCACATCCATATAATTAATTAACTGCGCAATCGTGCTCCACCTTCAATGATGATTCTGAATTATAAATATAACCAAAAGTTGTTAATCTATGGATAGTGAAGACTAATGAAAGCTAACCCACTGTAAAAATATTTGTTTGCACTTTTTTAAAACTTCCTCAGAAAAATTCTCGAGCCACTTGACTTTCATAGCTCAAATAAACGTTTTTACAGAATATTTGAATAAAGTAGTTACAGATTATTCGCTTCTCAAAGTGTAAGACGCAATAAAAATCGTATGCTTGCACAATCTTACCGAAATACGGATTTAATTAAATCCTAAACATTTTGACATTTCTTCGTATATTTTTATCGAAAACCGGTTTAAACAAATCACAAGTATGTGTTAAGATCCGACTAAATACCTATTTCCCGATATGGTCAGATAAAATTGCTGCATTTAGTAGTTGTTACTTTATCCATGGAAGTATTATATTGACAATATAATACTTCCATGCTTTATCTTAGGGTACAAAAATCATTCAAAAATATCTTTTCGGGTTGGCCACAGGTGACTTTTAAAATGTATATATCATTTGAAAAGCTCCAAATTATTTCCCTTTGATGCAAAAATGCCACTTTTTGGCATTAAAATTGAAACATCTTTTTTAACTCATCGGTGACCTACATTTTTTAGGGTTGTTTTCGAATAAGCTGTATACATAAACTAAATAATTGTAAAATTTCAGCGATTTCTGTAAAAAAAAAAAAAAAAATTATTTCGATATTACCGATTTTTCTCATATTAATTCAACAGAAAAAAATTAACATTAACAAAAATGTATGTTTCTTTCGAAGGGAGATTGTGAGCGTAAATGAACGGTGACCTCATTTTTTTATTTCATTTTTCTATTTAAGTATAAGATAAAGTTCTTATATACAAAAATAAGGCGAAATCCTATATCAAATAAAAAAAATGATTTAGACCCGCGAGCCCCCTTAGCATTAATATGGCATCTAAAGTATTTTACAGTGCACTGATGCACAGTAGGCCTACGTTTAGAATTGTCACAAGATGTAAAAACTTTTCATATCTTTTGTGTGTAACCTATATGTTGTGTTATTCAATCAATTTGAAAAGCTCCCTAACGCTCATATTTTTGTAGTTTCTAGAATATCGATTTAGAATAAAAATTGTAATTGAATTAAATGTGAAAGATAGGTGAAGTTTTCAATTTCCCTATTTGTATGGTACGTTTTTGTTCATACTATATTTTAATGTCGCAATTGGTATTGACTGATACCAAATCTCTTTTGTTGAAGATACGATTAGTCCATCTGCAAAAATCATCAAAGAGCCAAAAAAGTATCTACACTCAAATAATCCAGTACCATCTGGGATTAAAAAGATACTTTTAAGAAAATACAATACTAAGGTGAAAAAGATTGATAGTTTATCTGATGAATTTTTAATTATAAATGCATTTTATATGTTTGGTTTATTGAGTGAATGATAATTCCGGTGGAGCTTTTTCACTGAATGCTTGTCTGTTGTCGCTTCCCTATAACGTTTTAAAATGTCCAAAACAGTTTAAGTACAAGAGATTGAGGTTTTTACGTCAGTGTTTAAAGTGAGAGAAGCTCTACTGTGATAGTCGAGTTGACATATTTATAGACCCTCATTGATAGGATTTCAACCTCCTGTGGCCACATTTCCAAAATTAATTGCATTTCTGTTCCAATTTTGCCAAACTGTGTTGTACCCAATTTCCACTCATAATTTCGTCAAATGCTTTTACCTAGAAAATTGATTCCAGAAAGTATATCTTTCATATATGATAATATGTCCAACAATATACCACACCTCACACACACATAACGACACAAATGCAACCTGACAGCTCCATCCACAGGCACTTCTGGGCGAAGTAACTGCATGTCAAAAGACAGTTGAGGGATTCACAGCTGCCCTCCAATGGTTGGACTAACCAACCTGCTCTCCTTCCAGTGCACATATATCCGTGATCAGATCATGCACTGTGTAACATACAGATACAGATACACTTAATGTTTCTATCAATGGGAAGGTTGACTAGTAAACTCATGGATAATTGACCCTCCCGTCACAGACACAGGGGCTTGTTTAGTGCATGTGGGTCACACAAAACGAGTGCCTGCAGTTTCATACAATAGGAACATAGTACATTAAATTTGTGCATGTGACATGTACATGTTCTATTGACTATTGTTCATATGTTATTGATAAATGATTCAAACTGGAACTTGTTAATTAATAGTTGATAAACAAATTAATTCTGAAAGAAATCATATAGAATTTGAAATTTTGAAACTTCATTGTACATTTTGTTTTTAACCTTGATACAACATTTACAATCACTTCTCCTAAGTGGTGTCAGACATTTTTTTCTGTCTCCAAATTGGATACTGTTTAAGGGGGACAGGGGAGGCAGTGGTAAAAATGTATGAGTTGACAGTGGACAATAGAATAGTTAATCATTTATATTATCTTCATTAAAAAATGATGTTTTTAAGGGTCCAAGATACCCCCAAGGAATTCAGAATTTTGCACCATTTTTTTTAGGGGAGATTAGTATTGTACTAACCTATTTTATCTTCTTTTAATAAAGTCTTCATTATTATTATATATATTATATTAATAGCAGGCTTCGTTCCTTGTTACAGAACCTTGGAACTTTTTTTTTTACAAAAGAGCAAGCAAAGAAAACAATATTTTGAAGGTTTTTCAGGTTCTTGGTACAATGTATATGTACATGTGTACAGTACAAACGTATATATTTATAAATGTAAATGCAGACCTTCATTGTATATACCCCGGTAAGCAACTTTACCATTTATACTTCATTGGGCACACAAACTGTTATATTTAGATATAATGAGAAATCTAAATTAATGGCTGCTTTAAATTTGCTTTTCTGTTATGTCTTCTTTTTTTTTTTTTTTTTTAAATTGTATTAGATTGCATATTAGTACATGTATACACAAGAGAACATAGAAGATGTTTTGTCCTCTGGAGGTGTCAATAAAATGGCAAACTGTTAGTTGTTAGCAGAAAATTTGTAAAGATGTTAATATTTTTAAAAAGTTGAATTTGAATGATCATGTACATACATGTACAAATGTAGCAAGCCTTTAAACATATTCTCCTTTGTTTCAGATGGCTGATACACCAGAGAATGGAGAAGATGCTTTGTTAAACTTGCAAGGAGACCAGGAAGAAGTAGGTCTGACAGATTTAGATGGTGAGAACCAGTTTGAAGGAGGGGATGGAGATGCTACAACAACACAGGAAGAAAGTGCAGTGGAGGATCCAGTAAGTGTCTACAGTACTAACTGTGACATTATCTTATTATTGTTGGCCATAAAAACTTATGTTCACCATGATAGCCCTTATGTCAATCATTATTCAGTTGATTAGTTAATACACAAAACTAGTCGAGGATCAAGGGAAATCCCAGGTTTTATGACCCCAAATAAATGGCCGCTATTGGATGTTGATCATTATTAAGAGTAAGTCACAGGTTGTACTGTACATGGAAAATTCTTCTCTCTAACAAAATCGCAGTTTAGTTAAAAATATATCAAAGGTTCCATTTTCACTAAACCTTTGACTTCATGGATAAAATATTATATGGATTTGTCAAGTGTCTAGTAAGCAGGTCATATGTCATGTATATGCACATGTTAATGTACACAATCATACATAAACATTTACCCTTTTCAAAAGTAAGATGTTTCACAAATAATATGTGACTACAAAGCGAAATCAACACTGCAAAAAAATTTGTTTTGATTGGTAAAGTGGTATTGTCATAAAAAGCTTGAAACATGTGAAGTATACAGTGGTACATGTATAACAAACATTTGGAATTCCCTCACAAATGTTATCACACTAGTACTCTATAATGTAATTATAAATTATGTATTCGTCATCAACATGTGAAATTGTTTCTTTTTAGGAATTAGAAGCCATTAAAGCTAGAGTTAAAGAAATGGAAGAGGAAGCAGAAAAGTTGAAACAAATGCAAAAGTCTGTAGATGAAGAAATGCAGATGACCTCACCTACGTTAGCACAGCCAGGTAGAGTTAAAATATAGTCACTACTATATATGTATTATTATGATTTATACTATCATTATGGTCAAGTAATTATTAGTCAGTTGAAAATTTTGAATTCAGTTTAGATGTCCGGATACTTGTTTATATACATTGTAGGTCAATAACATTGAAAAGTGATAAGTCCTAGTTTTCACACAGGCAAATAAAAAAAATGAAAATATGTCATTAGATTTTAACGTCATATATTCAACAACAAAATACTATCCCTGGTTCTTCTGAAAATCTTTGGTAAGGTGCACCTGACATTAATCATGTTAATAGTAAGATGCTTTTTCATGCATTTTAACACTGCATACATGTATTTCTGACATCAACATTGATAAGTGTGTTTAATGAATGAACACTGAGGCAATCCAGGAAAAACATCTTTGAACTAAAATTTTACAGTTTTGTTTCTTTGCTCAACTAAATATTCAGTAAATACATTCATTTGTTCATATCATTGTAATTTCACAACCTGAATCTTGACCTGAAGAAATTTACATCCACAATAATTGTGTAATCTTTCCAACACAGTCACAGCGATAATAATCCTTTAAGCTTGCTAAGACATATATATTTTACCATCAGATACAACATGTACAACAGGTTTTATATTAGTATTTATTTCAAATTTAACAACAGTTCTTATGTTAACTTTGCATATATAAATCACAATTATTTACTATTTTTTAGCTGGTTTCCCAACAGTAGAAGAAAAATTAGATGCAGATGCAAGATCAATATATGTTGGCAATGTAAGTTGTTTAGAAAGTAGCTAAGGAATATACATACAATGTATAGTTCATGTAGTCTCTATCTGGACTACAATTGATTTGAATTACAGTAAAAAGTTTGAGTGTTGACTTTTCTTGACGTTTTTATATTAATCAAGAACACAACATGTAAGTTTTGAAAAACAATATAATGATAAGAAACAATATTATGAAAAAGGGTATTAAAATATGAAGTAAGTGATCGATGAGGCCACAATTAAAAATATTTTGGTTTGCCCAAACCCTACCCAAAGGTTGAGACAGTGGGTAGGTAGGTAGGCATTTTCCTTTTTTTTTTTCAAAAAGAGAAATTGAAGTATCGGGTGTTAATAAGTCTGTCATGCCTATCTGATTAAAAAAAAACTTCTTCAAATCAGGACGATAGAAGAATTTGAGTAGGCAAACCTATTTGTTTTTATAGCCCGAACACCTTTAATTTATGGCCTATAAGATTTAAAAGTCAAATGTATTTATCATTCCCTAAAATTTATTTTTTTTACATGTATTGAAAGTATTAAAAAGATAAAATAAAATAAAATACTGTTTTTACATAAAACTTGCCAAATAAAATACTGTTTTTACATAAAACTTGCCAAATAAAATACTGGTTTTACATAAAACTTGCCAAATAAAACACTGAATATCACGAGAAGTAAATCATCTGGGTATTATATATATATTTTCTTTTCAAACTTTCAATACATAACTGATTAACCATATATGCATATGTCACTTTTTAAGTTGAGGTGAGATTTTTTCAACTAATATTTTATAAATTTACATGAACAGCAAAGCTGATTACAAAGTCATTTGTTTATGTTGTAATACCAAAATCTTAATTAAAGATGAATGGTTGACAGCAATCATGTTAGTAAGAAAAAAATGTGTACTCAATCTTTTTTTGGTAGATACAATAAGCTTAGCACAGTTTCTGTAATTATGTCACTTTTTATGTGTAGATATGAATAGAAATTAAATTTGAAAGATGTGTGTTCAGATATCGATACAACTTAAAAGTTTTAGATGTTTGAAATTTGACTATATAGTTGTGTTCAAACACTTTATATAAAGTTTTTCAACTCTTTTTTTACAGGTAGATTATGGTGCCACTGCAGAAGAAATGGAACAACATTTCCATGGATGTGGTTCAGTAAACAGAGTGACTATTTTATGTGATAAATTCACAGGACATCCTAAAGGGTAAATATTGTCTATGTATTCAGTATACTAATTCAAATATGCTATGAAACATGTTTCTGTAAAAATTGACAGTTGAGATATTTGGTATGTTAAGTCATACCAATACACAGTCCAAACAGGAAAGTTGAAATATTTTGTATATATTAAGTCATACCATGGAAGTAATATTTAGAAGGAATAACAACGACTAATTAGCATGTATTTATAGCATGCTGGGCTCTGTACTAAAGTCATACAATTTTATCCAATTATAGTCTCAGCGGTAAGACCCCTTTGGTTACTATCTGCGTTACCGCGGTTGTAAACTAGCATCTTGAATTTCTTATCAGTCACGTGGTTTTATCGAGTCCGTTAATTATAAAGTACCTGTGTGACATCCGCGGTTAATTAATAAGAAGGTGGCGCTGTATCATATAAAACATCTACCTTCCAAAAGAAGTCGTATGACGTAAAAAACTTGAAAAACGGATGAAAATTGTTCAAACTACAGCAGTTTAACATGGAAAATTGTATTTGATTTAGCTTATTTTTGCTTTTTACCGTTTGTTTTAAACTGTTCTAAAAGTATTTTCCGGTTAAAAGCGGATCCCGAGTTAAACAGGTAAATACCGATGAATCGATCAGGTTTCACATGATGTTTAACAAAATAATGTAGGCAAATGTAGGCATATATTTTTTTACTGTTGAAATGTGCAAAGTTTATCGAGATTGAATAAAATAATATTTACTTTCAAGTATTCTAAATTTATGTATATGTCATAAATGTCATTGATTGCATTATTGAAACTGGACAACTAAAACGGGGATAATATTTTCGTAAATATATATTTAAAAAGTGTTTATTGTGGAATGCTTGTATTAATATAATAAGCTATACAGCAAAACATATAACAAGCCGACGAAATGGGCTTGAATCTATCTGTCTTACGGTAAATTCATTTTTACACAAATTAGTTTATGTATCAAGAACTTAAATTGAAGGATAGAACCGTTAAGAATTGTGAATATTTTAATTGATAATAAAGGGGGTCCAAACGTATTTTTGTACAATCATCTTCTTAACTTTATACGGAAATGGTTTTTTAATTGTCTGTTAATATTAAAATTGAAATGACACAACTTTGTTCTCCAATTTCGTATGTGAAAGCTGTCGGTTTTAACTATAAGAATCAAACTAACAAAAAATATGGAAAAATTGGACTAAAATAAAAATTGAACGAATGACTTTTTCGGCAGCGTACATCAACGGAATGTAACGATTGACTATTCGGGTTACTTCGCAAGTATATTCGACAAAAACTTGTCTGTTCGTAGTTCTCCGTGAACACGAAAATGACCGATAAGTGTCAGTGATTTGATCGATCACATGCGGAGACTAAACTTCCATGCTAGATATTGAACCAATTAACAAGTTATTGAAAGATGGGCGGTAACGCAGATGAAACCTTTGAAGTGAAGTCGTTGTTATTCCTTCTAAATATTACTTCCATGGTCATACCAATACACAGTCCGAACAGGAAAGTTGAAATATTTTGTAAAATTGTTTTTTGCATGTTAAGTTGGTTTAGTCAACAATTGAAAATAACTTGTTACTGCTTTAAAATGATCTGTCTTAGGGACTAAATAAAAAAATCAATGAAGGATAAAAAACTTAATTTAAATAGCTTGGGGGTGGAGTGGGCGGGGTCAAAATTGCTGCAAGTTTTGTTTGATCGACATTGATTTTATATTTATATCCTTATTGGTCAATCTATTTTTTCCAAATTAAGTTAAAGGGGGAAGGGGGGGGGGGGGTGGTAAAGTTAAATCTTCATGATCATAACAAGTCGGGGAAGAATTATGAACTTAGATGATTTTATGACTTGGTTAGCTATGATGATTTGATGACTCTGTTTTCTAAGTTCATGTTTATTGAATACTAACATGTACAGATTTTGCTAGGTATTCATTCAAACTATTTATTATTGCATTTTGAAGGTTTGCCTATGTAGAATTTGCTGACAAGGATTCAGTAACAACAGCTCAAGCATTAGATGATTCTTTATTTAGAGGAAGACAAATAAAAGTAAGTAAATGTGCAATGTACAATTATTTATAATTTTATAGAGCAAATTGTGGATAAAACATACCCTGTACTTCAAGTAGCCATTATCAGTCTGGTTATAGTCACACCTTTATGAAGAATAACCAAATCATTGTCTCTGGACAAAATTAATAATTTTTATGAACCTTTGAAATTTATATTGCTATCAAGCAAGCTAACCAAAGATATTACCTTTACCTATACCTACACACTCAATGCAATCCTCTGTAACCTGAATTTACCTATGTATATTGTACAAGTTTATAATGTGGTTTATTTGCTATAGGTAACAGCTAAAAGAACCAACAGACCAGGTATCAGTTCAACCAACAGACGACCACGAGGTGGTAGAGGAGGGGGTTATAGAGGTTCACCAGGGGGATATTATCAACCAAGACCAAGAGGCAGATTCAGGTATGACAATTGAAAACAAATACAGCTATACAGATGCCCCTCCAAACAACATCAGACATTCTTGTACAAGTATTTTTTTTTTTAAGAATTATTTTTAAGTATGTTCTGCAAAACCCACTTAATTTCACAGCTAATTATTTTCATAAATTACACAATTTTCCAGCCAATATTAAGGTATCTTATTTTCTCTTTCATCATTTCTTATCTCTACTGCACAAGCAAAGTTATTATTATGGAAGTAATTTGCAGCATTTTATTTTTCCAATTTCATTTAGATTTTTGAAATCAGCTACAATCAAAGAATTAAATTAACAGGAGTTATCTCTCTTTGTCTATAAATGTAAGAAACCTGTAGACTTCTTTTGATGAGTGTAATCTCCTGTAGTCCTGCCTATGTTAGAATTTGTAAGATCCAGGATTTCCAGAAAAAAGGGGGAGCCTAGATAGCCAAGGTTTGGACTGAAGCTTTTTATATTCCTTTATCATATAAATGGGAAGCCTCCCCTCAAATTCTGCCTCTGAATTTTGATTTTTTTTTTAATACTGTACCTTCTCATATTTTCTGTTGTTTTACTGAATGGCAGGCTCTTCTGTTGTTATCCTATTATACATTTGTGGGAAGCCCCTTCAAGTTTATAAGCAATAGAGAAAAATTATATGTGTATGTATATTTAAGTCTAACTTGTTAAGAATTTGAAACTTTTAATATTGACTCTGATTTGCAGGAGCTGATCTCCTTTACAGGTAAAGTCGAAAGAAAATTTGAAAAAATGAAAACCAAAGTTTTAAATGCAGAAAAAAAATCCAGATTTGATTATTATTTCATTACTTCTTACTGATACAGATCTTTTCCACATATTGTATTCATCTTGTCTGTTTGTTCTGACAAATATTTCTGTCTCAAGTTGAAATGTGTGAACTCTATTTCTAGTTTGTCAGGCAACTGCTTCAAATTTGCACATACTTTATTTTTCCGTAGGTTGAAAGAAATTAAAAATTTTGTCCGCATTTTCTCAAATACTACTTGACAGAATTACTTCATATTGTATATAGTCGGCCACTTGAAAATTGTGATTTGTTACATGTGTGTGCATTCCTGTTCTGAGAGATACTTTATCTCTAGTATCTGATAGTTTTAGAATGGATGTATGTGAAGCAGGACATCACATGTAATTGTATAGGAATGAGTGATGTGTTAACACTAAAAGATGTAATGGCATACCTGCCTTCAACTTGAATCAAACAGAGATTATGTATGTGGTTCTTAAAAGGGTATAAATGTGTGAGAGAAACTATGTTGACAGTTTTCTTGAAATCTTGTTGTTTTAAGGATAATTGAAGTAGACAGGGGAATACAAAAAATAGACTTGGAACAGATCTTGGTTTACAATCTTATCTTAGTATTGAACATATGAAGATTTCACTGTGTGTTCAAAAATTGAAAAGGAATCTATGTTATAAAAAATACACAAACTTAGATTGGAAAAGTATACAGCATTGACTTTTTGGTTTGTAAACTCGATGAATATTTGAAATTTGTTAAATTAATTTAACTTGAGTAGTTTAGAATTTCTGAAATGATTTTAATTTGATTCATATAGGATTTTGAGCTTGTGTTATGTGTATTAATCTTTTATGTTTTTATCTTTTCAGTCGCTTCAGAAGGGCAACATACTACTCCCCATATTGAAGAACCATATTTTACGGCAACCAAAAAATTGTGGTCATTTTACCAGTCCAGAAGATGCCAAATTTATTTATCATTTTTCGTATAAATATCATTTTATAATATTAAAAACTGTTGTACAGCTCTTTAACATTAGAAAAAGGCTAACTGTTTTAAAAAGAAAAGCAAAGTTTTACTCTTTTAAAATTTTAAAATTAAACAGATTTATAAATCCCTGTCAAAGAAAAAAAAAAGAAAATAGGTTAAAAATTAGAAATATTTTAAAATTTTATAAAAAGATTCCATACTAGTTTCAAAATATGAACAACAACAACAAAAAAAAAACCTTTAAAAAACCTTTTCCTTGGTCTATAAAAAACATAAAATATAAAAGACAATTGTACCAAATTAATATGTTTTAAGTAATTTTGATTAATAATTGTAGTTGGGTTAGTCCATGATACTTAGGACAATGTAGGAACCAATTTAATATGGGAACTTAATTTAGAAACTTGTAGCCAAGGAACTGACATTCTTCAATTGATTGACATATCATGCTTTAATTTGATTGGTCAAATATTAAGGTGTAACTTGTCTTGATTCATTGATTGACAGGTTCTTTTTTCAGGTTTGCTGCCATCAAAGCTGACCAGCAATGCAAACATCTGTTGTTTTGGTGCTTTCCAACAGCAAGGCATCCACTTTGTAATTGTTTTTAATGTGCAATAATTTCCAATTTTAGAAATGTTATGCCTTGCTTTTGGAAAGGATTTAGACTAGGAGAAAACCAGGAGGGAGGGTTAAAAAAAGTAAAAGAGAAAAATAGAAAAGAATAAAAAAAAAGTTAAAAAAAGAATCAAAATAGAATGAGATATAAATGAAAAGCAGAGAAAAAGTATCTGAATGGTGAAAGAAAAAGGGAGAAAAAATTAGGGTGGGACAAATTAAAAAAAAAGAAAAGAAAAGATTGGTGATTTTAATTTAAAAAAAGTAGGAATAAAAGAAATTGATTTTAAAAAAGGGAGAAAAAAAGAAAGAAAGAAAAAAATGTAAAAGAAGTATTTGAAATAAAGATATAAAAGTGAAATTTCTTTTTGTCTTACTTGATAGTTGCCATATCCATTACTTTTAGTTTTCTTTTGTGTAAAACCCACTTCAGTACAACTTGTTGGAAGCTAGCTGGTCTTATTTATATTCTTTACAAATTATAAACTCTATGGTTTGTGTTTGTAAATCTGTGAAATTTCTCAATTATTTAGTCATGTTGGTATGATCGAAGAGACTGGACATGATCATTTATAAACTTTTTTAAGGTTTGAATCAGGTCCAAAATTACATCATTCATTCCTGTTTGAAATTTATCCCTTGTTTTGCTAGTCTGGTATATAAAAAAATAAGATTTATGATTGACAATGAGACCACTTCCCCATAAGAGAACAACCAACTTAAAAGTTGACAACTACATGTATTGTTCAATTTTTATTTGCATGGACAATGTTTATGACATTTTTATTAAAAGATAAAATGACATTTGATGAACATTTTTGAAGGATAAGTCAGTATAAATACACAGAAGGACATGTTGGACAAAACATGCCTCTGGTAGTTGATTTGATTCAACTTCTTCATTAGCAGCTACATTGAGATTTCAGGCTTTGTTTATATTTTACCCTCTTTTCATCAATTCATGATTTATCTTCATTTGCTATTGTTTTAAATTATTCTATAGTTGTTACAAGTTAAATGATGAATTGTCAAAGTTGCTAGTTAAACACAGTACAAAAAAATGATTCTTGCTGCTGTACAATCAAGTTACGAAGCACACAAACACCCCCATTCCCCTATCCACCTGAATTTTGTTCATCATCTTCAATGTTGTACTTTATTTGGCCTTTTAAACTTTTTTTGGTTTCAAGCGTCACTGATGAGTCTTTTGTAGACGAAATGTGCATCTGGCATTAATACAAAATTTAATCCTGGTATCTATGATGAGTATTTATCATGCTTTATAATATTCATTTTTCTTGGATTGTACTTTAGTTACTTGACTTTTCTTAACAAGATTGATCCTTCTGGAGTTTACATGTTTGACCCTTCTTGAGATTAACTTGGCTATCAAATTATCTTGTATCAACAATAAAGTTTGACTGTTATGTCATATTAACGGTAGCTAGGTTTAAGAAATTGAAGTTTTTAGTTTTTCTGATTGTTGAATAGAACCATGATTCAAAAGTATGTGGTAGTTTTGTCGAGAGTAAAAAACAGATGTGTAGAAATTTTGTTATATATGGTATGCGATTGTATTAACTTCAGCACATCTCATGTGGAGATTATTTTGCCATGACCCTTAGTCGTGGTCTATCGACTAAAAAATAAAGAATGAAAATACCCAACTTCAAGGCAAATTCAAAAAAGGAAAGTACTTATACCAATGGAAAATTCAAAAGCTCAATTACAGCATATAAACTCTTCAAAGATACGAACAAGTGTTTTTTTCCTAAGATGGTACAGGCATTTCCCTTTGTAGAAAATGGTTGATAATCCTGATTTTATACCCCTATAACACTTCCGTAGTTGACATGTAAATTTATTGCAAGGTAAGTTTATGGAAAATTTCTAAGTCAATGCTGTTTGGTATCCAGTTGGATAAACTTTGATATTCCTTCATTCCCAAGGAATTTATTTTGACCTTCACCTTAAGCCATGGTCCATTGAATGAATTATTAGACGAGTGAGACATCTGTGTCTGCATTTAACCAAGCGAGCTGGTATGAATGAACTTTAGTTTAATACCATTATGTATGATAAAAGAAAAGATTTTTCAATTCCTATTGTTAATTTTCCATTTTTTTAGGGTGACATGTCCCTGTCACCACCGTATTGTGTTTATATTTCTAATTTGTTCGATTTGCTCGTAAATGTAACAACAAAATTGATTTTAAAACCAACGAAATCTCTGCTTATACTGAAAATCATCACACCAGGGGTTTAGATATCACATACTAGTCTAAATGTGCACTCAATTTTATCATCAGACGACATCATCCAAAAATGTAAACCATCATGCAGACATCTTATACGTTCATGTATTTCACATCATTTCACATTCTTTACAAATCACAAAAAAAGTTGGAATCCGCATCAAACGCTAACAAAACCTTTTAATGAACTTTTCCAGAAGGAATATAGTTAAGATACTGTTGTCAGGTCATTAAAGATGGCATAATCTTGTATCAATATTGATTCACTCCGGGTGTAATCATCGGAAATAAACTCGTTTCTTTCTAAAACCAGTTGCTGGGTTATGTTTTCATATATTTTTTTTTATGATGGAATGATACTCCTAACGGGAGTGATTGTCCTTTATTTTTGATGAAGACGAACTTGCAACCAGTTAAATTGGAGCTGGCATGTCAGTAACTGCTAGTTGTCCTAGGAATCTGTCAATTTACTGATCTTTGTTATTTTGCTAAGTTTCTTTATTTTACCTATTCTGACATCGGACAAGGAACTTGAACTGAGTTTTGGTGTGTTTTTGTTTGATTCTACTTTGGCCAGAGGTATATGGCAATGGTGACATGTTAAACCGGCCGTCTTTTTTGCGAATGTCCCAAATCTGGTGATTATGGCCCTATAGTGATTTTTAATTTTAGTTTATATGTTTTGGAGTTTAGCATGACGTCCATTTTCACTGATCAGTGCACATTTTTATTAGGGGCAAACTCCAGCCCACCTTTCAGTGCGGCCGGGATTTTCTCGCTGTGTTGAAGACCCATTGGTGACCTTCGGCAGATTTTGCTCTTTTGTCGGGTTGTTGTCTCTTTGACACATCCATCTTTTCTTTTCTTTTTACCCATTTCGTTTTTTAGTTTTATTGTTTACGTATGAGACATGCTTTTTTCAGATTTGCAAATTGAAAAGTTTATACTGGAAAGTGTAAAAAAAGGCGAGTTTCAAAAGAATAAATGATCCTAGAATATTGGACAGTGTCCTTTCATCTTCATTAGTACTCGTTACGAATCATCTACTCTACAAGATGTTCCTGTTATTTATAAAGAAGCCGTTGGACGTTCATGACATCCGCAACAAGCTCTATCAACTGCCAATTTGGAAACATTCCCTTGACAACATCCGTAAATTTCTGATGCAAGTCCCCTTCAAACCAGTTCAAACTTGCATCCATCATCTCGGATATTTAACACCGGTTTGCATTGGCAATGATGTTATGTAGAATTTTGTTTAAAAACATTTAATATTTGCCAACAAAAGTCTAAAATGTTGAATTTATAAACCCGTGCATCTCAGTGGCTAAAATTACTTGTGCTAGTTCCTTATTCAAATATAAGCTGGCTGCACACCTTATTTCTAGTGATCTGTATATTTTTAACAATACCTACCGAAGGACGGAAATATGATTACCCTAAATCTATAAATTGGAGAGAATAATAAAGACAATGAGCTATAAATAAAGGCAACAGTAGTTTACCGCTGTTCAAAACTCATAAATCCATGGACAAAAAACAAAAAAATCGGAGTAACAAACTAAAACTGAGGGAAACGCATTAAATATAAGACAACGACACAACATTAAAATGTAACACACACAGAAAAGGACTAAGCATTAGACAAAATCCTATGAGAATAACAAATATAACATCAAAACCAAAAACATGAATTTGGGATAGATAAGTACCGTGACACGTCTTATAGTAATGCACGAGAAAAAAATGACATGAACACTTTCCAGATCGACTAAGGCTGCAAGATAGTTAATACAAGTTAGAAATAAACACATAATCTTTCTTGAAACACCCACAATGTAGATAAGCGCTTGTCCAATCAACACGACACATATGTTGTCTCCTTGATACATTTCCCAATAACATGTTATATAATCCGCATTAAGAAAGGCAATGAAACTGAAACAACAATAAGTGGATTGCACTCTGCAACAGTGAAACGGAATAAACAACTGTTAATGGTCAAAACCAAAGAGTGGTGATGTCATAACACAAATAAGAAAGTGTCGCCCGCCTTGTCTTGCTGCTGTATACAACAGAGTAAGAGAGCAAAGTACAGATAAACAGAGGCCGAACACAGTTAAACTCGAGTGAAAAGTATGATGAAAGACAACGCATTAGCTGACATAGTGGTGTTTCAACTAGCAGACATCAACCGTTACGAAAAAAGATCAACATAACTTTGTTCAGCTGCCCAGGTACTTCTACATGCCTGAATGACAAAAAATAATAAAGCCAATGAGCTTGACACAAAAAGAAGACGTGAAAACTCCTTCTGGATACGCCCACGACATTTACGAAAGAGGAAATCCAGTACAACCCTAAGTTTGTTGGATTTTCCTTTTGTGATTTCGACCACAGTTGACGACATTTCACTGCACTGGATACATAAATTACACAAGTGAAATAACTAGCAACCAATATCGTTATACTGCCATGTCTGCAAACTCCGATCAAAACTAATAACATGAATTTTATTAGCAATACTATCCACCCTAGGGTTGGTCTCAACGAGAAATTTCAAAGTTCATTAAGTCTAATTAGGCAAAAGGAGATGCGTAGTTGCATGGGTGTTTTATAAAAACAAAATAGGAGAAGATAAATCATACTTTATCAAACAAAACAAAATCGATTCAAATAATAGTTCTCTTTAACTGACATCAAACTACTTGGTGTGTTTTTATTGACAAAATTGTTACTCTTGGAAGATGTGTTGTTTAATAATAATCGACATAACTATGGAAACCACATGTGCGCTACGTCTTGCCGACTTTTTCCTTTATTCAAAAACTAAGCTTCATGTGGAAAATAAAAAGATTCGAGCATGATTTAACTGCACTTTATGCTACTAGTATATATATGATGTACTCTCACTACATTTTGGTGACGAACCACATCAATCCAATAAAACTTGAAATGAACGATACCAGGCAATACAGTTAATATAAAAAAGAAAGTGTGGTATGGTTGTCAATGTTCACAAGTAACCAAACTCTCACATAAATTAATAAGAAAAGGGGACCTTACGGCCTTCAACAATGAGTAAATCCCATACTGCATAGTCAACTATAAAGTTTAGTCTACTTCATACCTTGGTCTAGATCTAATAATTGACATTGATAGCAAAATAAATACGACTTAAGAGAGGATTTCAGCTTCCAAGTAGGGTGCTTTCAATTGGTATACACATTACAAAAACGCCTACATTTGAAGAATGTATATATCTCCCAGTTGATACGATATTCCAGAAGTTGCACTTCCTATTATGATTTTCTTGATAGAGGGCTAATTGCTTCCTCCAAGAAAGCTCATTGAATCAATGAGTTTCAAGTAGTTTAACTGAAGTACTTCGAACATTGCGGACGCTACCACTTAGTATTGTTATCTTATCGTTATTCGATATCTGTGACACTATCACGGATGAGCATGAATGTGTTCTATCGTAACCTGAGTTAATTCCTCTTGTCAATCGACTGAGGCACCAATTGTAATTTTATCACTATCAACAAAGCGGATGCCACTACTTGAACAGGATCCGTTTACCTTTACCGGGGTTCATGAAATCCATCCCCCCCATTTTTGGATTGGTTTATAATCCCCAGTTATAGTGTTCTATGTAGTGTTTTGTGGATTGGTTTGTTTTGTGTCGTCTCTGCCTTGGTGTTGTCATGTGATCTTTTATAAATGAGTTTGTGAATGGCCTCTTGGTATATCCTGCCTCTTTTATATTATGCTAAGTTCAAGAAAATATATCATATTGCATTGGTTTCTAAATCGATTTTAATCTGATGCACATTATTTTATGCAACACAAATATGGATTTATGGAAGACTTCTGATACCATTATTATCGTTATGTTAACATGAAAATTTATATATATATATATATATGTTTTGTTTAAATATACTTTTTCACCGGTTTGGTCCTTTGGAAAATGTTGTTTGTGCTGTATTTAGACCCTTCTACAACGAAATTTGTTTTACATGCACACGTATAAAAATTGCGGTTTTTATCCAACGCAATCATAGGTTTGAACGTAGTTTTCAATTTAGACATATAATAATGTATAATGAATAATTATTATGAGGAAATTATTAAAGGCGTTTACTTAGGAAGTGATACAAATATACATTCCTTATAAAAACTGTTTCCAGTATGAGTCAAGATTTCTGTGTAAAGTTTGGTATTTTTATTTAATTCTGCATATGCAATCTATAGCTGATAGGACTTTTTATGTTTTCATATCTCTTATTAACTGATTAAGGAATTTCTAAAAAAAAAAAGAGAGTGTAACTTAAACACAATAATAAGTGTCACAGTATAAAAAGAGTCATTTTACATATTCAAGAAATATTTCGCTATTCAAATTTGTCTCGTCAGTTGCCTTCAGCCATCCAGGTTAAATCGAATGCTGCAAAGACATGTTTGCAGCTAATTGTACATGTCCTTAACATATGTTTTTGCAGCTTATTACACATTTAGATTTAATCAAAACATATAATTGTGTTCGTTAAATTGTAAAAAGTTATTTATTCTTTTGGTTCTTTATAAAACTGTTTTTCGTCTCTCTCACTCGGTCCATCAGGTTTATAAGAGTGTGTAGCTGATACATCCACAATCCAGATTGACGAATACAAATTTGTAAAGCTATCGAAATATTGCGTGAATGTATAAAATATAATATCTATTTTTCAACTTTCTTATACAGACCTGCACTTTTCTTCACATGCAGGTTATAATCAAAACTACAATAGATCAATTTGAACACTTTTCATGTTGTTACTTACTTCGCTTAGATACGGACTGATATCGGAAGTTATTTTTTTGATGTGATACCTTTTAAAATAAGAATTAAAACTAGTATAATAACATAAAGCAAATGCATTATTATAATAGAAATAAAACCACTTATTCATAGTCCCATTGCTCTCTGAATTAAATGTTGCAATTCAAGCAGTAATGGCTGCTTTGTCCTAAATAAAGGCAACAGTAGTATACCGCTGTTCAAAACTCATAAATCCATGGACATAAAACAAAATCGGGGTAACAAACTATAATTTAGGGAAACTCATTAAATATAAGAGAAGAACAGCGACACAACACTGAAATGCAACACACACAGAAACGGACCAAGCATCAGACAAAATCCCACGAGAATAAAAAATATAACATCAAAACCAGATACATGAATTTGGGATAGACAAGTACCGTGACACGTCTTATCGCAATGTGAATTTACACTCAAAAATAAGAGAAAACAAACGACGCAACGTTAACATGTAACACACACAGAAACGAACAATAATATAACAATGGCCATCTTCCTGACTTGGTACAGGACATTTTTAAAGGAAAAAAAATGATGGGTTGAACCTGGTTTTGTGGCATGCTAAACACCGCACTTTAAAGGCAATGTTAAATATAACATTGAAATGACAACATAATATAACGGGACTACAGTAAAGATGAATAGGAGAACATATTAGACAAAGAAACACATGATTAATAGATAACAAAAAGAATCAGGTTTAAAATTCAATACGCCAAAAACGCGCCTCGTCCACACAAGACTAGACGACACAAGACGCCCATATATAAAAGGTCGAAAATGAAAAAAAGTACAAAGTTGTACAGCACTGAAGATCAAAAGCTGAAAAAGGTTGTGTCAAATACGGCTATGTTTTCAGTATGCTTGGGATAAAAACATCCTTATTATTAGAACAATTAAAGCTATTGCAAACAGTAAATTTTATCAAATGAATATAACATATAACAGATATACATAATGAAACTGAAGTATTCACTAATTACGGAAAACTAAACCCGAATACATAATGCTAAGACCAACACAGAATAGACACACCCGACTCAGTCCAGGCCTCAATGTAATAAATCATAAAAATGACGTCACATACGATGGCGAAAAGGCAGAACAAAAACGTCACATTTGAAATTATGAAATTTCTGAAACAACGCAAAAATGACGTCACAGATGAAAAACTATAATTCAAAAGTAAGATGGAATTAGGATAGATTTAAGATTATGTTAGAACTAAATACTGATATTACATTTAAACATAATGCATATTGCAATACTTATCAATAGCAATTAACTATAATAAATATATGTCCAGTTTGTTATGAATCCAACTTCAAACGTAAATTATCGTACAGATTACGTTGAACAAAATTAAATTTAATAAATGAAGCGGTGATTAATTTTTCTTTCCATAACACATAAATATAATAGAAAAGACGTCAACACATTTGACAAAATCCGATGAGAATTACAAATATAACATTAAACATTTAAACTAAATACATGAATTTGGGATAGACAAGTACCGCAACACGTCTTATAGTAATGCGAATTCACATTCAGCAAAACAGTCACAATCGGGAATAAGCCACGTTTGGTAATTAAAAGATTAGACGACATAATGACAAACCACAATCTACCATGTGGTAAAAATGTTCTTAGCTAGTTTAGTTAAAGACACATCGTATGGATCCACCAATTCGTGATGGTGTCCATAAAATTTACGGAGTGTCAATTTTAATCTGTCCTCCTCATAACTTTGTTGGAGCAGTTTCTGCGTAAGGAGCACACTCCTGTATATGAAGTCCGTATAGTGTGAACAAGCACGTGAATAACGTATCAATTGTGATATGTAAACACCATACGAAGGGGCAGAGGGTATGTTACTGCTGAGAAATGGGAAATTCATAATTGGAAAGTTGAAATCGTCCCGTTTATCATATATTTTCGTGTGAAGTCGTCCATCTACGTTAATATTGAGGAAAAGATCAAGGTATGAAGCAGTCACTCTAGTATCAGTAGTATCCTTAATTTCAAGTTCACTGGGATATATGAGATGTAAGTATTGGCTGAAGTATGGGTTATTCAATGATAGAACATCATCAATATATCGGAAAGTAAAAGTTAAGAATTTCGCAAGGTGCTTTTTCTTTTGGTCTTTCAGAAGGTTCTGAATGAATTCTGCTTTATACGAGTACAAAAACAAATCAGCCAGCAGGGGTGCACAATTAGTACCCATTGGAATACAGACTGTCTGTTGAAATATAAATCCTCCAAACTCAACAAATATATTGTCGATCAAAAAGTCCAGCATTTTGATAATATCATCTTTAGTATATTTTCTGGAAGATTCAGTGTGATTCTTCACAAAATATGAATTATTGTAACCCAAAACAAGAAATTTGTATCTACGATTCCTATTTTTATAGAAAAAGCTCTGTTTTATGAGATGGTGAAGTCGATCTTTCAATTGAGCATGGGGTTTGAGAAAGTGGCAGTTATTTCATGTAAAACAAGTCCTTAATCTTTTATTTGAAACCGAATTCTACTAATTGACAAAGCTATGTGTTAGAATTATTTTGTTGAAAATCTTAACTCCTTTTTAGTGTATGTTCTTTTTTAGCGGGCCTTAAAATTAGTGGTTCTATAAATGATTGTTTTTATTTGTTTCACATTAAATACTCTGCATTAACTTTGGAGCTTAACCATTCATTTGCAATTATTTACATGCTTACCGAAGGCGAGGTAAATGCAAACAATATATATACAAAATTATAATTTGTACAACATTACAACTTGTACACAACATATATATAGTGTATTAATAATTGCGAGATATGAGATAAAGAACACTGATCGATAAGAGAAATATACCGTAGCTTAGCATAATTTTCTCGAAAAGAACATAGCTTTGAATAGAATAAGAATATGTACATCCTTTCACTAAAGATAGCTTTGATTACAATGTGTACATCCTTTCACGAAAGATAGATTTGAAAGTAGTATTAACATCCTTTTGCTAAAGATGGCTTTGCACAGAATATGTGCATCCTTTTACTAAAGATAGATTTGAACATAGTATTAACATCCTTTCACTAGGTATCGCTTTAAACACACTCAGTCTAGCCCTTCACTAAGATAGCTTTGAACAGAATATGTACATCCTTTCACTAAAAACAGCTTTGATCAGAATCTGTAATCATTTCACTAAAGATAGCTTTGACCAGAATATGTACACCCTTTCACTTGTTAGGTTTGAACAGAATATGTACATCCTTTCACTGAAGATAGCTTTGAACCGAATCGTTAATCCCTTTCACTAAAGATAGCTTTGAACATAATCTGTAGCTCTTTATATCTTTGAATAGAAATGTACATCCTTTACACTAAAGAAAGCTTTTAACAGGATATGCACATTCTGTCACTAAATGTAGTTTTGAACAGAAGATATACAATGTAACCCTATGACTAAGGATAGCTTGGATCAGAACCTGTACATTCCTTCACTAAAGATAGCTCTGATCAGAATCTGTACATTCCTTCACTAGAGATGGCTCTGATCAGAATCTGTACACTCCTTCACTAAAGATAGCTCTGATCAGAATCTGTACATTCTGTCACTAATGTTTGATCAACTTCTGATTTTGGGACGGATGCATCACATTCATCGTAAATATGCGGCGTAGTATCTACCTTTTTATTTTCTAGTTCTATCTCTATACTACTTTCCACACTCTGTTGGTAAACTGGTGAATAATTTGACCAGTTGTCAGTCAGTAGTTCGTACTGATTCATCATAACAGTATTCATTCTACTTGACGGATTGTCTTGAAATAGTAAATCGTTAGTGTTCTGTACAGGTTCTGGTTGATATGAACTTTTTATTGTTTTGACCTCAGTATTCACAATACTAGTAGTTGATAAACGAATGTCGATTTGAGAACGAATAAAAACGTCACTGTGAGATGATTTCTCATATTCAGCTTTTGGAATTGTTTCATGGTTTGACTCATTTTGTTCTGATTCTCTTACTAAGGAATTGTGCGCTGTAGGCCTCCTGTCATTTTCTCTGTGATGCAGTTGATTCTGTATAGCAGCAATATAACGCTTTTGATTTTGATAGAGAACAAATGATGCTACACCAATGAAAACTATAACTATAGTGGCTGATGTTATGATCAGATACGTCTGTAGATAAGATGGCCCTATAAAATACAGGATCAGAAATTATGTTTTAACAAGGATTTTTATAATAAGAGTTTTACAAGAGTATACATATGTATCTTTAGTATTAAGAGATAAAATATCGTACTGTTTTGAATTAAATGTTTCATCGATATCCATCCAAATACTTGCTGCATCATTAGTCGTCCACAAAACTCGTTCCTTTATTATTGGACCATTATGTATTATTTCTTCTTTGATTAAACCATATCTAGACTCTCTTTTATCTTGTCATTAACGAGACACAACATGACTGGAACTCTTAACAAACTTTGGAACGGAAGTAAATACAAGTCGGATAGTCTTTCCTACATACAATCGATTTTGTATTGTTTTCCCGATATTAAGAGATATTTTATAGACAAATTGAACCGTTTTATGAACACAAACAAGTCTATTCGGGCTTCACCAAAGAAAAAACTAGAGGCATTTTAACAGGTGAACCAATTCAAACGACAAAATCAGATAACTTATTTATTCTAAAACAAAAAGCCAAAATTCAATATTGTATGCAGTAACCACCAAATTATATAGATTCCTGAGTTTGGACAGGCACATACAAATTTGACAGTATAAACATTTTTCGGAGTGTATAACCTTAATTCTTATTATCCAGGGACAGTGGTGTTACAACTTTAAAAACTGTACAATTCAGTTGGAAAGGGCTTGAATTGCTCATCTGATTGACACGCAGGACATAATAAATTTAGAGAATAAACACTATTTTAGATGAAATATCCTAACAAATAGTTAGGAACATGCAGGCTTATAAATTGTTACGTCAGGCGCGCGTTTCCTCTTTATCAGACTCATCAGTGCCGCTCGGATCAAAATAGCTACTAAGCCAACAAGTAAAAAGTTAAAGAGCATTGAGGACCCACAATTCCGAACAAAAAGTTATGCCAAACACGGCTATGGTAATCTGTGACTAGGATAAAGAAGTCCTTAGTTATTTGAAAAATGATTCCTTTTGTATAGAGGAAACTTATTAAAATGACCATACAATTGATATTCATGTCAACACCGAAGTGCTAACTGCCGGACTTATGATACCCTCGGGGACGAACATACCAAATAATGTAGTAATTTAATGAAAACATAATCATTGAAACTTGCTTCTCACGAATAATCTTGATACTGAATCAGATTATTACTTTATCGGAAACTACTACAAGATGTGTTTACCAAAGATAAATTCCATTACACCCTAATGTAACAAAATTTAACTTTAAATACGGTTTAAGTGTCCTGACATTCAACAACTGAATACCATGCTCCTGACTTTGGACTTGCACAAATAGAATGTAACGGAATAATGTAGATGAAAAGCGCGTCTGGCGTACTAAACTATCATCCTGATAACTTTGATAACTATTTAACATGTTGTAGCTTATTTTTAACCGTTTTTTTTGTTTGCATTATTTATTAAACGCTTCTGATTTTATCTTCTGTCTTATTCTTTTGATTTTTACTTAAAATAGCTTAATTTATACTTACCCCCTTTTCCACAGTTTGAAAATGTTACTACATACCATGATTAACTGGTGTATCAGTTGATATTCTATCAACTGTTGTTTGTGTTGAGGAAGAAGCTGTTATAATGTCAGATTCTGTGCTTGTTGAGGAAGAAAACGTCAAAGCCTTCGATGTATCTTTGTAATTAGCATTCGTAAAATACGTATCGTTCCGCACGTCTGAAAAAATTCAAATAAGTAAACGTATAATGTAACTATTTTGTCTGTGTGTGAATAGATAATTTTTATTTACATATCTATGTTCTCCAGTGAAATGGTGATCTCAAAGACCGGTACTTATATCCTATATATATATAAGTTAATAAATAAGTTATTATATAATTATTATATAAAATTATTGAGATGTAATGTGTAATGATAGCATTTCCCCCTTTTTTACACGGATTCACTAAATAATTATTCAATAGTTGAAATAAAAGATTATTTTCAAAATATATGTGTCTTATTCGCAAATGTTCGTAAGCTGCATTGCAATATTTTACACCAGCAATTCACGATTGTCATGGTTTATGCAAAATATAATAAAGTTAGTTTGGGCTTAAAACCTGATATAACTAATTATAAGCTAACCTAGGTTGACAAATCAACATGCAAAACATGCCGTGTTTGAATGCATACTTGTACACTCACTGACATATACATTGATTTTATTAAATCATTTCAAACCTTATTGTTTTTAGGGTTTTTAAAAATTTATATGATTGACATATTTTTTCAAGTGGTTATTTTTCCCATACACGATTTTACTTTGCAATGTATGAACCTGTTAAACATTTCCTGGTTGAAATGTTTTATTACAGTTATATTTCATTTTAAACATAATTTCTACCCAGATGAAAGGTCAAATACAATTGATTTATAAAACCTGATAATTTCTCTAGTAAAATCCGTGAAATTTCAGGACTTTTGTATAATTAACATGATTATTGTATTTCTGTTACTGTCTATAAGCATTACAATGTGTATATCCCTGTAGGATCATACCACATTGAGCCAATTCATAACAGTGGCAAGATGTATCTTTAGAATAAGTTCGATGACCAGATATCAAAATATATGAACCCTAATGCAGGCTTTTGGGTTGTTTTTCCTCTGTGATTTTGCATGTTTAAATTTAACTTTTCGCTTCTTTTTATTTACGGTACCAACTTCACGGTTTTATATATAAATGCATGAGATATATTTAATTTGCATACAATACCTTCAACTTTTAATGTGACATAGGAATAGTGAGTTCCATTTGGATTATCAATTGTACAGCTATATCTTCCAGAATCTTCTTTTGTTAAATTGGATATTTCCAAAGTGTACTTTTCTCCACCTTCTATACCAACGATCCCCAGCCTTTCGTGATGTGGTAAATTTGTGTTTACTGTCCAACCGTCTGTGTATGTTGTAGTAAAGGTACTGTCTACGGTTTCAGTGTTCTTATTTAGACGCAACCACTGAATTATTATGTTTCCCTGTATATTCTTACATGGCAAATATGCTGTGTCACCAACGGTAGAATTTATGTATTGTTCTGACAAACCGATTGTTCCTGCAAAATGATTTCAGTGATAATGTTTCATAGTTTAAAAAATGTTAAAAGTGTTTCATAATTTATCATAACATAAGAGTGGTACCCTTTTCTATTTTTTTCGCATCCCAGAATTATCAATCGAAAAAAATGTCCTCCTGTCTCCTCCCCTAAAGTTCAAAACGAACACATTACATCGAATCTGGGTGAATATCAATGATTGTAACCACTTTTTTTTATATAGAAAAAGATCAACAAATAGGAATATCAATACATTATATTGATTGAAAAACAATTGACCAGTGACTTATACTTATTCTTTTACTTTATTGATTTTTATTTTGATTTTGAAAGGAACTCTCAAAATAAATTCTACTAACATAATATTGACATAAACACCCAACAGTATTATCTTTTTGACAATACAGTCTTACATGTGTTTGCAAAAAAGTAAGATGGAGATACACAAAAAAGACGATGAAAATCCTTTATCTCTACTAAATCATTGCAAATGAACTGTTATAACAATGGCCGAAATTATTCACAACACCACTTTCCTACCGTGTACTTATTGACTTCTGAATTATTCACAAAGAAAAGTTTCAATTCATATCTACATCCTGTTACTGTTGCATTAACTTTAACGTCCTGCTGTTTAAGTGCACTGACACCTACATTTGTTTTATGAAGGAAGCAGTACTATTTCGATATTTGTCATCCACTGTCGTGCACTTCTAGTTTCTAGTTTTTAAAACACAACAAAATACATGTACTTTAGATAAATAAAGAATGCTTTCATCTTGTTTTTAATAAAAAAAAAAACAAAAAAAAAACCCATTAATATCGAGGGGAAATTAAAATCATAAAGATATTGTTAAATTGTTTAGCCTCCACTTCACATGTTGCAATATCATGTTCCGAGTGGTCAGTAATGCTCATTTAAATTATTTTTTTGGCTCAATCATTAAAGAAATGCAAATATCGAGATAATAACTTATTTTTACCAGCCGATATTGTTCAATTCCTTACGAAACAGAAATATCAAAGTACAAAATGAATAAGTAAAATTAAAAATTATTTACGATAATATCATCAATAATTTTGGCTAAAAATGGAAACGATGACAATGAAGTAAAGTTGTAACAAGCAATTTGAAAAATAAAGAATATTTATTTGTTGTTAAGAAAAAAAAATCGAAAAAAAACGATTAAACTTTAATGTGTTCAAATTAAAAAAAAAACACACTATCATGAAAGCTTTCTAAAATGCTTAAATGCAAATGAAAATGTCAATTACAAACTTGATCTGTTTTCTTTTATGTTGTTACTCATTCACAAACGTCTATAACATGCATATTGAGGTGTCCGTAGAAAAACACACAACCATACCTTTAAGTACTACGACAGTCAGAATGAGAAAAACAAGTGTCTCCCTATCCCTTGACATGACTTGTATGTCTTTTTATCAGCTTGAATATATAAGGTACCACTACCATTTTAAAACATGTTTTGGCTAGTATGCTTTTTCCTGGTATTGCAAAAACTGTGGAAATTATAAAGTATAACTATTTATCATATCCGTTTTAGATATTGTTTATTTTAAATTAATAATACTTCCTTTAATATATATACACCTTAACGACCAATAAAATTTCACCTTTATCAAATCCCTCCTGGAAATTAACAGAAAGGATATAAGCAATGTGTTCACTTTATTTTAAAGGTTAATCTGAAAATGGAAATATCTTGACTGTTGAAATGATAAGGACGTGGTATATTCTACTAATGATTACATTGGCGATATATATATATATATATATATATTCAAGATGTCCTGTGAACTATTGTGTTGTAATAGTCGACACTTGATATTGAAGTATTCAATAAAAAGTAGGTTGATATTAAGCAACTCGCGATTGAGTTCGGAGGATGGAGTTGACTCATCATAACTATTTGGGTACAACTAGAGTTTGAGTTAAGAATATTTTTTTAAAGTTGGAACTTTTCGAAAGATGTAGGTTACATTACAAACTATAATCGGCAAAATGTCCTTTTGTTTAAATTCTTCTATATAGATAAAGGAAGATGCGCTGTGAGTGCCAATGAGACAACTCTCCATCCAAATTACAATTTATAAAAGTTAACCATTATAGGTCAATTTTCGGCCTTCAAAAGTATATATAAAGTTATAAAATATTAAAGGAAGATCAGAATAACGAATAACGGAAAGACTATTCAATTCAGAAATGAGCTGTCAAACTGATCACATTTCTTTACTTATAGAAAAAGATGATAGGTAATACCAAGAGCAAACTGGTTACGGTTATTAAAACCCGGTATGAATTTCATAAAATGAGGGCACAAATCCAGTTCTTGGTTTTTAACTTTTTTGGCTGGTTTCGACGTTATCTAAAACCATATAATTTACTTTTTATATTCAAAACTGTTTAATAGCACTTCCCAGTTAGGAAACAAAAACTAAAATTGAACCACAAAATGGTTAATCATCTTCTATTCCTGGCTTTCTAATACATTAATACAACTGTTTGTGTCATACATGTGCATATGTATGTGATCAGTATTTTCCATAGATTTGAATTGGTAAAATATAATACCTTTTTATGTGTATCCATGGCAACATCGTGCATCTATTTACCATAAAATATTACAAAATGTGGGATGAAAATGTATCATACCCCCACTAATTATTATCTATAGTAAAAAGGGATTTTATCAAAGAAGGTATGTAAAATGAAGATAGGCTAAGATTAGTGGTCTTTGCAATGGTATTAGAAAAGAAAGTCAAATATGTATTCATTGCAAAAATTGGCATATATGTAAGAACATTTCGTTGATTATAGGTAAAATCAAAATCGCTATCTAAGCGACTAAACCTGACTTTTGTTTTTGCAAACCTTCTAATATGTTTAAAGAAAATTCCCCCCAAAAGGATCTGTAAACAATACATGTAACTTAGAAAACAGTGAATTTCTGACAGTACAACTGGTACTCGACTAGTAAATAAAATAAATCACATTTTGTTACCCAAGTGTATGCGAAGTTGTACGGTATACCGTTGTCTGTCTGTTGTCAACATGTTGCACAATAACTAAAGAAACGTTTAAACCAGTTTGCATGAATCTTTGGTGAATTATTTATATCTATTTAGCTCCCTTTTGAATGTTATTTATTTTACAATTTATGTTTTTCAGTTGTTGAATTTAAAAATACTATAAACGCAGGGTTTATAACAATTTTCGGACAACAACTCACAAGTTTTAGAACAGTTTTTAAAGTAACTATGATAACCAGCCTATGTCTATTAAATAACATCCTTTAAATTTGTTCTTTGAGATAATTTTGTTATATGAGGAAGTTATGGAACTCTATTGAAATATAGCGACTGGTGTTTCATACGCTCATGGTGCAGCGTTTTATTGAATATAGGTTTTAATAGAAATCGCCATAAAAAAATAAAGAAAAGGGGTTCAAAATATCATACCAGTCAGGTAGCCAGAACCTTACATTTATTTTTATTTGGCCTTAGCCAAGTTAAATAAATACAAGAGGTAAACATAAACAAACACAAGTCCAGGTTAAATCGCTTCTAAATATAGAAAGAAATTCCCTACGTATCAATATATAATCTTACAAATAGATGCTATGTAAAATATATGTTTAACAGTCATTTTCTTTCATTTTTTTTACTTAAATAATGCCGTTAATTTTTTCGTTTGAATTGGTTTACATTGTCTTATCGGGGCCCTTTATAGCTGACTATGTGGTATGGTCTTTGCTCATTGTTGAAGGCCGTACGGTGACTTATAGTTGTTAATGTTTGTGTCATTTTGTTTTTTTGTGGATAGTTGTCTCATTGGCAATCATACTACATCTTCTTTTTTATATTACTTGTATTTCTTCAATACATGTAATCAAAGGAAAGTGAAAATATGCCGTACTGATTGTAATTCAACCCTTAATGTGTTTGGACATGTAATCGTTTTATGCCGTTTTCAATTTTAGAAAAATTAACTGCTTATGCAGAGACAATGTATTTAACCCTGCTTTTGAAGAAAACAATTCTTTAAAAAGATTTTTTTTCAATTTTCAATATAACGGGATTTGCGTCTCTTCAAGTGACACAAATCCAAAACCTAGAGGCAGATTCAAGAGTGGGAGATGTGTGGCCGAGGCCCCTCTTTTTGGAGAACATATTGTTTGCTTAAATACGAAATCCCCGAAGCATGACAGGAGCTTTCCCTTTTTCATGTTTTGCCCACTCCCGCCTTTGATTTGATAGACATGTTCATATTGAATGTATATTCTATTATAAAGTGCCATGCTAGATTCAATGAGAGGGACGAAAGATACCAAAGGGACAGTCGAACTCAAGTCATAAATCTAAAATAAACTAACAACGTCATTGCTAAAAATGTAAAGACAAACAGACAAACAAAAGTATATATGACACAAAAAAGAAAACTAAAGAATAAACAACACGAACCCAACCAAAAACTATGTGTGATCTCAGGTGCTCCGGAAGGGTAAGCAGATCCTGCTCCACATGTGGCACCCGTCGTGTTGCTTATGTGATAACAAATCAGGTAAATAGTCTAATTCGGTAGTCACATTCATGAAAGGGAAGGGGATTGTAGTTATGACGTAAGGAACATATTCGATATCATTTGTGAAACGGTTATTTCATAACGGTCAACCAACTCGTGATGGCGTCCGTAAAATGTACGAAGGGATGATTTCAAATTCACCATTTGAAACTCTTGGATTTATAGCTTCCGTGTGAGCATCAAGAAAATCATGATAAGAAATGCAAGCACGGGAAAATCAAATGTCAAAAGTGACAGACACTCAGAATGTTGTAAGATATGTAATCAATATCCAGCAATCATTGGCATAATGTAACCACTTTTTCGTTGTTTATAGATGAAATCGAAATCTAAGCGACTAAACGTAACTTTTGTTTTTGCAAACCTTCGTATATGTTTAAAGAATATTTCACCAAAATGGATCTGTTAAAGTTCATGTACATTAGAAAGCTGTGAATTTCTGACGGGACAACTGGTACTCGACTAGTAAACAAAATAAGTCACACTTTTAACGCCAGCTTACATAAGTATACCGTCAACGTGTCTCACAATAACTAAAAAAAACTTTTAAACTAGTTTGCATAATTTTAAGTGAATAATTTTTATTTCATAGCCCTTTTGAATGTTTTAAATTTTAGAATTTACGTTTCCGAGTTGTTGAATAAAACATCTTAAAAACGCAGTGTTTATAACAAATTTCAGACAAAACCTTTGCAGTTTTTAGAGCAGCTTGTAACGGATGTTTGACAACCGGTCTATGTCTATTAAAATAACATCCTTTTAAATTATAACTCAAAGATCAAATTCAAATATGATGGAGTGTAGGAGCTGCATTAAAACAACGCGACGGGTGTTTCATACGCTCAAGGTGCACCATTCTATTTAATTAAGGTTTTGATTATAAATCGCAAAAAGCCTAATGGAAAGGGATTCGAAATATCATACCAGTCAGGTAGCCAGGACCTTACATTATTTTTATTTGGCCTAGGCTAAGATTTATAAATAAAACAGGTAAACATAAACAAACACAAATCCAGGTTAAATCGATTCTAAATATAGAAAGAAAATCCTACGACCTTATGTACATGTATAGTCTTATAAATAGCTGTTATGTAATATATTTGTTTAACAATCATACTTGTATATCTTCAATACACATGTTATCAAAGGTTAGTGAAAATAAGCATTGTAATTAAATTTTGGGTTTTGTTCTATTTTAGTATTTACTTTCACTGCTACTAATAATCAAGCTGTATTCGAAAATCATCCATTAAACTTATTTAGAAATACTACTAGATGTCAATCGAATATCTGGCATGTCAATTACTGTTATTTAGATGTAGCAGTTTGTGGAGGATTAAGGTTTGTCATCTGTTGTGTAGCATGGCAATAACTGCTTTTACGTTTTTGGAAGATCCTCGAAGTGCAGTGTCCGTATGTATGTAAGTGTTCCGTAAACCCAGATTCCACTACAAATTCCCTTACTTAATTAAAATTCTTTAGCCGTATCCATTTCTTTACTCAAGTCTTCACTTAACTAAGGAATACTTACATCGGAACCGTTCTATAAGAACCGTATGATATATATGTATTAGATGATCGCACGTACTCTAAATTGTTACATTGATTGATCAATACATACATTATGAACTGGGGTTAAATTGATGTTGATATATATGTACCGCAGCATAGTAAAATGTTGAAACAGATGAACAGTTGGCGCATAAGAGTTCCGAAACAGTTCGAGGTTACGATGGATAAGCATAGAAAGAAAAACATATTTGTAATTCAAAAACTTCCCCTACTTAATCTTTTAATTCATCTACCATGGATTTGTTTTTTAAATATACAGCATTTTTTGATACGGTTTATTTGTTATTCTCGTGGTGTATTGTCTGTTGCTTGGCCCGTTTCTGTGTGCTGTTGCGTTTCGGTGTTGTGTCGTTGTTCTCCTCTTATATTTAATGCGTTTCCCTCATTTTTGGTTTGTTGCCCCGATTTTGTTTTTTGTCCATGGATTTATGAGTTTTGAACAGCGGTATACTACTGTTGCCTTTATTTAGGTATCATAAATACGTAATATCAACTTCGAATTCCATGGGGCTAGCAGTGGTAGAATAAGTCATAGGGAGGACTGACAGCAATAAGAGGGGGACCACTCGAATGATTTCCTAAATTACCACCACATTGTCCCTGTCAACCTGAAATTCGTTTCTAGTTTTTTAAGAATAAACCTAAATGATTTGAAAAAAAGATGACCCCGCCACCCACCCTTCTAAACACAAACACAGAAAATAGAATTTTGCATGCTTGAAGATACTCATATCTCCTTCTCTTTATAATGTTTTTACTAATAGTTACAATTGACTCCACGCGGAGTATTTTAAGACTTCAACGTTGTACATTACTTGATTTGTGTAACAAAACGAAAATGATAACACGAATTCCATGCGTGTAAAACTGATGACTTTTTGATATGCCTGAAACAACAACGAGATTGGGAAATAATGGTAGAATGAATTTACATTATATAACTACTTGAATCAATCTCTCGATTTGTTGACTATACTGAATACGTGATTTTAAGAAAATTACGATGATTGTTAATATTTACCAATAAACAAACGGTTTATAAGTATTTTAATACTGATATTATAATATAGATTGTAGCTAATCTTTTAAAGTTCTACAACAACGCATACTTTCAACTGATTTTGAAATATTTTTGAAAAGTTAAGGAAGCTCTATAAGTACCCAAATTCCTGGTCACAACGAACCCACGACACATGTATGCAGCGCCACGACATGAAAATTGGTGAAATTGTGGGTCATTTGTGATCATCGTACGACAGTCGCACGATATTTTGAGCATCGTGGCGCTGTCTTGTGTCGGGGGACGAAAATTGGGCATGCACCTTTTTTTGCTCTACGATGTGCCACTGTCTTGTGGCTGTCGTGATAGTGTCTTACCAATGTCGTGCGATAAACAAATTGTCATAGGTACCGACATAAACCATTTCAATAAAGATAAATCTTACAGCAGTTGCACGACTGTCGTGCGAAAATCCGACAACTGCCGCAAGACAATCGTGATATAGTTGCACGATTGTCTCACGAATACCAAATTTCGCACGATGCACGCATTACATTGATTATCTGTCGTACGACAGTGGTACGTTCGTCGTGCAGCATATTTTTTTTACTAGTATTCAGAAGGACAGTTTTTTACAATTCGGCGGGAATGAATGTTTGCAAAAACATACCGTCTACCGTTTAAAAAAGATGACTATTCCACCAGACCGATTACGTTTGATCCTGTCACTAATGTAAATAGGCGCCTTGCTAGAGCCTTTAGCCTGTTTTTTCGTGAACAGTATAGGAACCAGCGAAACGCCTGATTTTGTTAAGTTAGGCCATGTCTTGTTTGGACAGAATAGTATACACTGATACACGAGTTGGGACGGGAATCTGCCGGTGATTTCGTTGGATTCATGAGGATGGAACCTGACATGTTTCAAGACAGTGGAACGAAAGTCGTACAACAGTGGCACGAAAGTCTTATGACAGTGGCACGACAGTGGCACAACAGTGACAGGACAGTGACACGACAGTAAAACGCGCATTCTTTGACATGAAAACCTGAAAATAGCTCCAAACAACTCACGACTGTCGTACGACTGTCGCACGACCGACTTGCGACTTACCTAAGACAGTACAATAACAATTTATTTTTCTCTGTCGTGTACCCATCGTGGTCATGTCGTAGCTGATGTGACCACTCGAAATGTTTTTTTGACATTTTGCACGACAGTGCCACGACATATAGATCTGCCACGAAAAAAAATCGTAGGATTTTTTGTGAGTGAGTTTTGTGGCTGGGACTTTAAACAACTAAGATTTTACGAACAAAAATACTTACTTAAAGAACTTTAGTTTGCATACCACGTAGGTCAAAAGGTCGGAGTTTTCTTACTTCAGGTGTTTAGTACGGACAATATGAACTGAAGAAGCCACCTTTTTAAGCTTGAAAACATTTGATTAAGTCGTGAACACTATAAAAAATATATGATTAAGTTAATAAAGTTTGCATAACATCTTCGTTTGTCATCTCTTTTGGTGATTCCGGCTGTTTTTATCAACAATTTTTTTCTCCTTTGGCACTTTGGTATTCCTATCTTACATTACAGATCATTACACACCATATGAAAACCAAACAATATTGGAAAAGGTTGCATTTTTATCTACGCAGTATATAAAAAGGTAAACATTCTTAAAATCTAAATTATATGATTAAGGTGGGGTAACCGAACCCCAGTGTCATCCTCTATCAGTTAAGTAGCCCCCTCCCCTCGAGATGTTCGAATTCATACTTAATCAGGCAAGTCACTGATTTTGCCTTGTTTAAACAATGGGAAAACAAATGGCAAATAATCCATGCATATTCAGAACGGCCATGTTTCTTGTATTGGAACTTTGAAATGATAATACTTGTTTCTGTAAACAATTTGGCATTCGTATGACACCATTATTAAGCCTTCTTTTTAAGTATTTCTCCGTCGAATAAAAATATTGTGCAACATAAGTCTGTCAGAGTAACAGGATTGTTCTGATACACATACTGGAAGTCCAGACCTGAAGTAGATGGTATGTCAAACATACTCCGTTGATTCCCGCCATGAAAAAAAGAATTCCTTATCTTAAATAATCTATTTCAAATGGTTATGTTTATTCAAAAATGCATATCAAGTTTATAATGTATATGCTTCTCCGCTATCTGATATGAATGACTGCGAATGTAATAATCGCAAACATATGAACTACAGTACACTTTTTTTTATTTAGGGGCCAATTGAGACAACCTCCGGATGCGGGATTTTTCGCAGTGTTGAAAACTCGTCGATAGCCCTGGAGGTTGCTTTTTTTTGCTCTTTTGTTGACCGGGTCGTTGTCTCCTTGACAAATTCCCAGTTTCTATTCACAATTCTATATTGAAATATGAGCAAAACTGGAAATTTTGAGTTCAACAAAAGTTTATAAGTTTTCAAGTTTTCAATAAGTCAAGTTTTCGAGATTTCAAATGTTGAAATTAAGAGTTTTGAATAGTCGAAATTTCAAGATTTTAAAAGTCGATTAATTATTAGTTTAAAGTTGATATTTCAATGTTTTATATTTGACATATGGACCTTTCTTTAGTAATTAAGTCGAAATGTAAAGAAAAGTACGAAAATTCAACCCCTAGCTACATATGGATTACGCATGAATGAGGCGTATTCAGTTGTAATATATTAAAAGCAATAACATGTCATCATTTAAATTGAAACAGAGGTAAACATTTGAATGATCCGGTACACAAAACCTTATTATCAAACAGGTAACAACGACGATTAACAACTATTTTTTTAACCAAAACTACGAATCAGACTAAGAAAAAAACTCACGACTTCTGTATCTATTTGTAACTTGTTCATGTTAATATCGGGTTACATGACCGTCGGCAGCCTTCGAAGGATAGCTCGAAAATTGTTCTTTAGATGGCATCTAGACTAAAATCCATAAGAAATGTTGATATATATTATCGAGCCCCTGCATTGTAAATTGTTTATTTTAGACATTTTTTTTATTTTGATATTTATATACATTTTATATTTAACAGCGGAATGCTACTGTTGCCTTTATTTGGTATGTTATCAATCAAATATGAGAATTTGAGTCAAATCGGTTAACATAAATTTGATAGCTGATGCCTCTTAGTTTACTGTAAAAAGTTTTGACATTGAAAAATTCAATATAACTTGCTCGCTCATTACGTCAAAGGTATTGGATTTAAGATGATAACATATTTTTCTATGTAATAATACGCTTTGTTCAGTATATCACTCTTGTTGCGTTGTTGTGTATTATAGTTGTTTGTCTGTATTTATTTTTTCTTTTAGACACCTTGTAAAACGTTAACTTGTTCAACCTGAATCTTTGATATAAATAATGGCATAAGAGATATTTACGACGGAACAAATGTTGTAAACGTATACCACGATTCCGTCAGGAAAATATACTATAATATTTATTTCAGTGAAAATAATATTCCAGAATATTTTAACCATTTTGAACTATACTATGAAGGAACTTCTATTTATTGATTAATGCTTTTGAATGTCCCTCTGGTATCCTTCTCTTTTGTACATGGCTTTATACATATAGTTTACTAATATATAAAAATATACATTGTTTTACACGAAACGTGACCTGTATTACACATGGTGTCTAAATATAACGTTAAATCGGTATTTAAAAAGCTTACTTTGGTTTTATATTGTTTCAAAATTGTTATTTCCATTATGACGGTATTTGTGGTTAATCTTAATCTAAAATTAGACGATTTCCGATGTCCAAAAATAGTCGAGATAATTTAAATATATATCTCAGGAGAAACCAAGTCAAATGCTAAACTCAGTGCACGATCACACACAGGTAATAATATTGGACATATAATTAGGAAATAATATGAAGTTAATATTGCTAAATACTATAAAATAGAATTTAATAAATAGATAAATGAATAAATAACATATAATGACTATAAATTATTCAGGAATCCGTTTCTGTGGGTATCCAATTAATCACATATTAAATCTGTGATTCCCTATATAATCAACCAAATTTTTCCCACGAAAGGGGGGGCCTGAGCCCCCAGGCCCCCTTGGATCCGCCTATGAATCACAAATGCTTTGCAAATATAAAATGTATAATCACATATCCATTGAGTGTTTTTTGTAAAACAGGGTTTATAGTCTAATAAATTGTAATCATAAATTTAGTCTTAGATGTTATAGGAAACTGTCCACTTGTGGGAAATAATGGAAAAATTTAACACGCTCCGATCCGTATCACTGATATTATGAATACACTTGTATTTCCTGAAACAATTTATGAGTTTGAATGTCCCTCATGTATCGTTATCCACTCCTTTGCAAAGTCCTTTATACATTTAATTACCAATATCTTAACATATTCATTATTTAACAAGACCACTTGACCTGTATTTCACTATGTGATAAATATAACGTTCGGGTAAATCCAAAATGTATAAACATCTAATGGAAATCGGTCTTTAAACAAATCTAATAAAATTATAATAACTTAACAATTTATTGTAAACTAATCAATTTTATAATACATTGATTAAGGTTTTCATAGGCATAGGCGATAATAACAAAGATCAATACAACAAGAGACAGCCATTTAATTTTTAATTACGTTGCTGTTGACACTATCGTATGGATGATGACCTATGAGTATATATAACAGTTATTAACAGGCAAGTGTATAACAAATAAATTAATAACAATGAGTTAGATAATTGACGCAATAATGAAGATAATTATATATACATCTCAATTATTAGATGTTAGACCACAACTGTTAACAGTTATATATATAGACCAAGGGATTTCCCCAAAATCAACATGTTAAACCTAGACGTTTTACATGTATACACATGTCTATATCTTTCTATTAAAATAATATTGACTCCTACATGTTAATAAAAAATTGTTATAAAAATAAAAAATGCTCTTTTTCTCTAAGAAATGGCTGCAAAACAGATTTATTGGTCCAGTAATGCGAAATGGTTATGTATTCCTATTCCTGATTCCTATTGGTTGTCTAATTATACATGTTATACAAATATGAGAATTTTCTATGGCCAAAAATAGCCGACGACAAACTAAACACATGTTTCATGAGACACCAAGTCAATTGCAAAACTCATGTCACAATGGTCAAGTCAAAGAGTCAATCAAGTCAATATATTCTTGTATCGATCTTATAAAAAGGCTATTGTATAGTATCTTAATTGAGTCAAAAACCTTATCTAAAACATATTATTTTCTTTTCCTAATTGCTTCGGAATCATACAGATGGACAAAACATGTAATACTAGGATTACATTGATTTTTCTTATAAAATTCATTTCTACATCGTTTGAATGTGCGATACTATTTACAGAGACATCAAGGGGTACAATCAAAATCACGTGATGGATATACACACACCGGAATTTACAGTCGAACTCGCCGCTTGAAATGTTAAAAGTTGCATTTTCTTGTTAATATCAATTAAATTTTGATTAATAAGTTGGCACACCGAATGTCGGATAATATGTAGTTTTAAAATACACAATTGTTTTTGCTAGAAAGCGTGCAGTTATTGCAAACACTTCGACACAGTTATCTGGTGAAATTTTGGAACTGGGGCGAAGTGTAATTAGCATTAACTGCACGCTTTCAAGCAACGATAATTGTGTATTTCAAAACTAGATAGTATCCGACATTCGGTGCACTACCTTATTTATTAAATTTTATCGATATAAATAAGTAAATACGACAACTTACCTTTCAAGCGATCTGCTCGACTGTTGCTTCCGGTGTGTGTATATCCATCACGTGATTTTGATTGTACCCCTTGGATATGTAAGGTAAAACATTTTTGGAGGGATAATTGTAATAAAGTATGATATATTCTATTACAACGTTCTCTACCGATTATCTATGTATTGAAAGTAGAGGAGCGTCGGTTGATCCAGAAAATGGCTTTAGAATACAACTTATTAATAGTAATAAAACGGGATTTCATTAGAGTAGGTAGATTAGAAAAACCAAAAGTAAACCAAGCTTAGTGGTCTTGGTAGTGTTTAGTTTGTGGTATATAAAATGGAAATCATATAAGCATTTAGATAAAACATTCATTTATATTCTATGTTAGTAACTTTAGGAATATTTATCGTGAACTCATAATTTTCTATTCAACACACTATCGTGAGAGTTTCTTACAATGATTGACTGTAGTGTCCCTTGTTTCAGATTTATGATCCTATTGTATATAATTTATAATGGAATGTGTGGTAGAGCGAGACATTTTCTGTGTTCATACCTCGAGACATATTTATTTAAATCTCATAGTTCACTGTTGAGCCCCATTCTTCAATTTAGTCAGAATATAGATGCTCCTTTGATATAACCTGATTTTTGTTTTTTCTTACGGTTATGTAGATTACGTATTGTGTTGATGACGTCTTTAGCCAATCAGTTTTTTTCAGTATTTGTTTACTTGCTAATTGAAACCTGTTTCTAGTTAAGCGATAGGCAATGTCTGTTGTTTTCTCTTCTGTTTTAGTATATCACGTATTTTGTTCTTTTAAGTTTTTTATGTTTAGCATTTGTTATCACTACTACTAAAGATCAAATTGAGTTAAACAAATCACCACTTTTAAATATTATTAGATGTGAATCCAATGCCTGTTATTTATATTCAACAGTTCGCGTAAGATGAAGATATGTCATCTTGTGTTTAGTATGACAATCACTGATGTTAGTTTTCGTTTTGGTAAAATCTCCATAAATGTGTTTCCCCAGTAGTGCCGATTTATGAGAGGATGCCTTATAATTGATAAATATATATAAAACTGTTCCAAAATTTCTCGCCTCTCTATGTCTTTGGTTGTATTTATTCAGTTTAAGTGAGTAACGCCCCGTTTATGTCACATAGCACATGTTGTATGTTATTTGAGTAGACTTATGACGAAATGGTTAGAACTGCGGAAGGAATTTATGAATTTCCAAAATTTAGGTCATGTCTATTTTTATAGATGATTTTATTTATAGAACAAACCTTAAATAAATTATACGAAAATTGGACAGAAGCTTTCTTTTGCAAGAGCAAAATAATAATTTATGTTAAATTGTCTATTCAATTCGACATAATAATGATAAAATACTACCTAAATCTATTCTTTAAGTTACGATTTGTTAATACAACTGTTTCACAAACCACACATCTTTTGGGGAATAGTTTTGTTTTGTTTACATACTGGTTCCTAGATTTGATATCTATATTTCAAGCCACAACTTAGGAATGGTACCAGTATTGTAAGTCGATTTACTCTATAGGATATAAAGAACTAAATGGTGGCCCCGTTGCCGGCAATGCTATTTTTAGCAATTGTCTCCTAATAAGGCGTTTTCATTAAACTAATTATGGAAAATCTGTTGTTGTCTAATTGAAGCTCTATATCTATTTGTGATTTTACCGCACTCAAATATATATGGTCCCATGGCTTTTCTTGGTGAATTTTGGGGTTTTTCACGATACCTGACGATTTCGCAGAAAATTTTCCCTAATTTTGAGCAACATAAAAAAATTATTTTCGGCATTTCATACTATACATTTTAGGACAAATTTGTGCTTGCATGAAACTTCATTCATAATGCTTTCCAGAAGAAAAATTTATAAAAGATATAACAACCAATCACAGAGAGCCATCTATTTTTATCTCTATGTCATGTTCCCTTCATAAAATGGCTGCGCCCATGTAATTTTATTTGGTACATTGTAACCTATACGGTAATAAACAATTTTTGAAATTTGATTTTTTTTGCCGCATTAGTTACTTGAACATGGCTTGACTTCATTCTACTATGCAAACTATTTCATTGTTAACTGTATAATACACAGGAATTAATTTCTGGAGCCTACCCCTGTTTAAAAATTGGTAGAAAATTACACTGATTTTTATAGACATTACGGTACTGTTTGTTGCAGGTGTAATATTTTGCCTCTTTGTTAGTATTGCCTTTTCGAAGTAATCATGTGCTTCTGATATTGATCAACAGAAAATTTAATTTGAGTGACACTGTACTGAAAAACAAATAAAAAATTCGGACCAGTTCAATATGAAATAAATTCACTATTTTGAAACGGACTATATCTTTATAAATCGGATACATGTGCACATTTTAGCTTCTTTTCGTAAAAAACATCTTCTGGTGGTCTATATTAGCTATACAAGTAGTATGGTAAATGTTTTGAATGATGCGAAATCGTTACGCGTATGCAAATACCCTTGGAGCCGTTTTTACCAAAAAAGGGGGAGGGTTAAATCCGAAGATTTCTGTGTCATGTGATGTGACAAGATCAAACAAGTATCGCCAAAACTTAGGCCTATGTATGGCTATCAAGCCTGTAAGACAAATTTTGGATAAAAACAGAAAAGACACACCAAGGCGATGAAATCCTGTACCTACCCGTATTTTGAAAGCAAATAAGAAACAGACTATAGCATGAAAACGGAATTATTCACACAAATCACAACACTAGTAAAGCGTTTTTGATGTCTAAATCTTTCTGTAAATACAATTTTTGACATATTTTGAGACCATTATAGGATATAAAGAACTAAATGGTGGCCCCGTTGCCGGCAATGCTATTTTTAGCAATTGTCTCCTAATAAGGCGTTTTCATTAAACTAATTATGGAAAATCTGTTGTTGTCTAATTGAAGCTCTATATCTATTTGTGATTTTACCGCACTCAAATATATATGGTCCCATGGCTTTTCTTGGTGAATTTTGGGGTTTTTCACGATACCTGACGATTTCGCAGAAAATTTTCCCTAATTTTGAGCAACATAAAAAAATTATTTTCGGCATTTCATACTATACATTTTAGGACAAATTTGTGCTTGCATGAAACTTCATTCATAATGCTTTCCAGAAGAAAAATTTATAAAAGATATAACAACCAATCACAGAGAGCCATCTATTTTTATCTCTATGTCATGTTCCCTTCATAAAATGGCTGCGCCCATGTAATTTTATTTGGTACATTGTAACCTATACTCTAACATACAGATATCTCATAAATATTTTAATTTTCTTATAATCTTATTTGTACATGTTGTATGAGATATCCTGTTAACGATACTATAAATAGTATAACCATTGAAACATATCATATAAACTTTATTACATATATTAATAAGGTAATTATATAGTTTTCAATTTAGACTTGTTTATATTTTTTTCGTTTGGGCTTGCATCATATTTTCCCTCCGGTTAATATGATCCGATCATCCTATTGACTCTTAAAATTGAAGAGTCTATCTAAAGATGATGTTTAACTATATATGGTCTTCCAAACACCGTTTCGATCCCTAACATCACTTACGAGACATTTATTGTCGAAATCCGGATCTGGTGTACAAAAAAAAATTGACACCTAATGTTTGTGGCATAACATTTTGGCCACTAGTTTATTGTTTCCTGTTCAGTATTAAAGTTATATTAAGATCTATTTTGTTACATCTTGTGATCAATTTTATTTGGCAATCGCCAATGGTAGTCCGCAGGGTTAAAGAACATCAGTTCGACTTGTTTTTTTTTTGTCTTTTGGAAAATGTTGTTTGTGCTGTATTTAGACCCTTCTACAACGAAATTTGTTTTACATGCACACGTATAAAAATTGCGGGTTTTCTCCAACGCAATCATAGGTTTGAACTTAGTTTTCAATAATAATAAAACAAATAAATTCAACAAATAAAGATAGTCGATACGAAAGATTCGTCTAAATCTCATAGTTCACTGTTGAGCCCCATTCTTCTATTTAGTCAGAATATAGATGCTCCTTTGATATAACCTGATTTTTGTTTTTGTCTTACGGTTATGTAGTTTACGTATTGTGTTGATGACGTCTTTAGCAAATCAGTTTTTTTTCAGTATTTGTTTACTTGCTAATTGAAACCTGTTTCTAGTTAAGCGATAGGCAATGTCTGTTGTTTTCTCTTCTGTTTTAGTATATCACGTATTTTGTTCTTTTAAGTTTTTTATGTTTAGCATTTGTTATCACTACTACTAAAGATCAAATTGAGTTAAACAAATCACCACTTTTAAATATTATTAGATGTGAATCCAATGTCTGTTATTTATATTCAACAGTTCGCGTAAGATGAAGATATGTCATCTTGTGTTTAGTATGACAATCACTGATGTTAGTTTTCGTTTTGGTAAAATCTCCGTAAATGGGATTCCCCAGTAGTGCCGATTTATGAGAGGGCTGCCTTATAGTTGATAAATATATATAAAACTGTTCCAAAATTTCTCGCCTCTCTATGTCTTTGGTTGTATTTATTCAGTTTAAGTGAGTAACGCCCCGTTTATGTCACATAGCACATGTTGTATGTTATTTGAGTAGACTTATGACGAAATGGTTAGAACTGCGGAAGGAATTTATGAATTTCCAAAATTTAGGTTATGTCTATTTTTATAGTAGATTTTATTTATAGAACAAACTTTAAATAAATTATATGAAAATTGGACAGAAGCTTTCTTTTGCAAGAGCAAAATAATAATTTATGTTAAATTGTCTATTCAATTCGACATAATAATGATAAAATACTACCTAAATCTATTCTTTAAGTTACGATTTGTTAACACAACTGTTTCACAAACCACACATCTTTTGGGGAATAGTTTTGTTTTGTTTACATACTGGTTCCTAGATTTGATATCTATATTTCAAGCCACAACTTAGGAATGGTACCAGTATTGTAAGTCGATTTACTCTTTACTCTAACATACAGATATCTCATAAATATTTTAATTTTCTTATAATCTTATTTGTACATGTTGTATGAGATATCCTGTTAACGATACTATAAATAGTATAACCATTGAAACATATCATATAAACTTTATTACATATATTAATAAGGTAATTATATAGTTTTCAATTTAGACTTGTTTATATTTTTTTCGTTTGGGCTTGCATCATATTTTCCCTCCGGTTTATATGATCCGTTCATCCTATTGACTCTTAAAATTGAAAAGTCTATCTAAAGATGATGGTTAACTATATATGGTCTTCCAAATACCGTTTCGATCCCTAACATCACATGACATTTATTGTCGAAATCCGGATCTGGTGTACAAAAATAAAAATGACACCTAATGTTTGTGGCATAACATTTTGGCCACTAGTTAATTGTTTCCTGTTCAGTATTTAAGTTGTATTAAGATCTATTTTGTTACATCTTGTGATCAATTTTATTTGGCAATCGCCAATGGTAGTCAGCAGGGTTAAAGAACATCAGTTCGACTTGGTTTTTTTTTGTCTTTTGGAAAATCTTGTTTGTGCTGTATTTAGACCCTTCTACAACGAAATTTGTTTTACATGCACACGTATAAAAATTGATGGTTTTCTGCAACGCAATCATAGGTTTGAACGTAGTTTTCAATAATATTAAAACAAATAAATTCAATAAATAAAGATAGTCGATACGAAAGATTCGTTACATATTGTGTTAATGACCTAAATTTGTATATACAGGGTAAGTAAATTCCATATAGGGTTCGAGCTTTGCTCTCACGCAACATGGAATTTACTGACCCTGTATATATCATATTAGGTCACTAACACACTATGTAACTAATAATATCAAATTGACACAGTGTCATGATAACACATTTGTTAAGAGGGCAATATAGTTTTTACTCATGATTATAACTTGATTACAATAAAAATTCAAATAAATTTCAGGGATGAACACCATTTAACAATATGCCAATCCCTTGGTTAGAAATTCCTAGCCCAACATTAGGTAAGTGCATGTAAATAGAAATAAGAATATGTGTTATGAATACCAATGAGATACCTCTTCATCCAAGTCATAATGTGGGAAAAGTTTACAATCATAGGTCTAAGAACGGCTTTTTATAGTTAATAGTTTTAACAGATGCAAACCTTCCTCCTAGCATAGTAGTGTAACATAGAAAGACACACTATTAATTGAAATGACTTAACTTAATCAACAAGACAAGTAAACATACACTGAACAAAAGATTCGATTTACAAAATGATTTATGATACAATCTATTTAAATCCTATATTAAGGAAAAAAATAAAAGGATGAAGATGTTGAACAATATCAGAGAGACAGCTAAAACCTTGGACAAAAAATGACGTTAAATTAAATAATGTACACAGAGAAATGTATAATTTTGTTGAAAGGAGTATATGGAGTACAGAAACATATTTTACAAAATAAATAAATTTGGTGTACATTAATTACAAAAAAGATACTCAAATCAACTATTGCAAGAGACAGTGAAAAAACACATGACTTGTGCAATGCCAAAATAAAAATATAGGATTTAACATTATAATAATATATATACTGCAGCTGTCCTATTTGAGCAGTCAAATTGCATTGACTGTATATGTATATGTGATATACAGTCACTGACCGTATATCACCTTGTTTATGACGTTGACAATGCGTTTCCGTAGAGTTTTATTTATTACGCCAATCAAACATACAGGTTCGCGGAAATTTTACTCTAAACCAAATACTTTATTTAGAACACTTATAAGAGTTGCAGTAGATAAAGAATAACCATACATTGTCTCGAAATATCAATCGGTTATTTGTACTCGGCTCGAAATAGATAGAAATGCTCGGCACAGCCTCGCTTTCTACCTGTTTCTACGCCTTGTACACATATCATTGATATTTCGAGACAATGTATGTTTATTCTATATATATGTATAATTTGACATATAGATAAAGCCATCTCTATATAGAAAATGCATGAACGTAGCTGCTAAACCTGTATATACTGTGTATAAAAAAATCATATACATTTACATCAATTTTATCACAAAATGAATGATTTATTGCATTATGTTTTTTTTAGAAAATGTTAAACAAGTTTAATAAAACTAAGAACAATATTATCTCTGAAAAACATAAATTGCACATAATTATTAATGAAAAAGAATGTTCTATGTGGAAACTCAATCAAAACATGAACATTAATCAATTTAATAAAAAAAAAACATACATCGAGTACCCACTTGCAAAAGTCAAGTGCAATTGTATTCAGTTGATATTATCAGATTAATACAATGTTATTTATTTCATCACAATGAAAAATGTCGGTCACTGCTATGCACTTTAATACGCGAGCCCCATGTTTAATAATCAACCTGTATTCAAAATGAATAATTCTTATAATTTACTATTTCGGAAAAAAACTTCTAGGACTTTTGACTAAGAAATAGAATATCTTCATATTTGATTCTTATTTTGTAGGTAACACTAAGAAGACATGTGATGATTGTTACGGTAAAGTATAAAGTTTGTGATTATTTAGATACAAGGTAATGTGGTATGAGTGCCAATGAGACAACACTTTATTCAAGTAAACCATTATTGTAACGGTATTTGAGGAGACTGTCATCAAAGTGAGAGGTTTAGCGCTTGAAAACTTGGGGTTATTCACAATTTTCTACATTTGAAAATGCCTGTACCAAGTCAGGAATATGACAGTTCTTGATTCGTTTTGATGTGTTTTGTCATTTGATTTTGCCATGTGATTATGGACTTTCCGATTGGATTTTCCTCTGAGTTCAGTATTTTTGTGATTTTACTTTTTATAGGTCATAGACATAAACATGTAGGTAAAGTCTATACATACTTTGTCTTTGTTCCATGAATGATTTACTTTATTTTGAGTTTTAGGATTTGATATATGTATTCCTTGCAAAATCTACATGTCTGTCAGACATGTTGAACCTGACCGTGATATATTTTCATTGATCAGAGATCAATGTTAAATTTTCAAGTTAAGTCTCAATCTAAGCTATTGAAAGAAATGATTAAGTCACTGTTTATGGTGCATGGGAGGATAGCAAGGTGTACGTGTGTCGTCTAACAAGTTTTATATGACCATGACCTCATTTTCAAGGATCATTAGTCAGTGTTAAATAAATTCGACATTATCTACTTTTACAGAAAATATAAGGAATAGGATAACTATATTTGGTGTATTGAAGGATATTTAGAAAATGTTAGTGTGTTGTTTTGTTTTTTTATCTCACCTATGAAGAAAGTTGTAGAATGCAGTCATAGGTATTACTATCAGGCAGTGGCAATTGCGTAAACTATTTGCTGAAAGCTTCATATTTCAGAAACTAGGTAGACGAACTGGATACTTTATAGGTAGATCATAAGTATATACTTTTTGAGACCGAATTTTCTTATAATTTACCAAAATGAAGATAGTATGCTTTTTTCAAAAATGTAATAAAAAGTTAGGGTCAACGTGCTATTTTTCATGCTATGAGTCGTTGAAAATTGCCTAAATTTGGTTAGATTGTTCATAAAACCACATTTGTATGCATAACAAAAATTCTATGAGATTGAACTTTGAAATAAATTGTGAGAAGATAGTTTTTATCATATGTTTTAAGAAAATAAAAAAGAAAAAATGGTGTTACCGAACTCCTTTTCTTGCTACAAGTAAAAATAAAAAAAATTCCCTACTAGACCAGTATAATTTTTACTAAAAGAGTTATCTACCCTTAAACGCCGATTGAAAACATTATTCTAAAAACAAACAAAAAAGATTTCGTTTAAATATTTTGAATAATATATGAGATCACCATGTTTTCTTTTTATAAATAAACAGTCTAACCATTCAATTGCAAATCTATCTCCAAATTTGCATATTTTAGCAAATAACTAGACCGTTTTTGTTCTGTGATTGTACCACCCAAGATGGCGATATACCATTAATCTACCTTTATATCATATACCTAGTATTACAAAGTTTCTGTCATATGTCCTAGGTACATGACCTCATTTTCATTGTTAAGTAACTGCTTAAAAAATGGATTTCTTTTGTCATGTGAATGTCTCACTAATTATGAGTAATAGGATAACCATGTTTTCTTTATGGGTTTCCTGCAACATCCACATGTCTGTCAGACAGGGTTCACCTGATATAAACCTGTTTTCATCATGCAGTGGCGGATCCAGCAAATTTTAAAAGGGTACACTGACTGCCATTAAGAAGCCCGCTTCAGTCATGCTTCAGTTCTTCTTCACATAAAAAGGGATCACGAGGCCCTCTAGATCAACTTATGTCATGGTCAGTGGCTTAGGCTTGAGTAATCTGATAAGGTCCATTTTGCAAATACTATAAGCAGTAGGTCAACTGTATTAGATGTATATAATGAGTATCACGAGTACATATCAGTCTAACTGTTTTTATCTGTTCTAGACCTTAATTTCATGGATCATCGGTAAATCTGAGGTTTGTGCGATTTGTAATTTTCTAAAGTATTATAAGCAACAGGTCAACTTTATTGGTGTATGCAATGATTGTGAGATGTGTATGTCTGTCTGCCAGTTACCATCTGACCTTGATGTAATTCTCATTGTTTATTGTTTGATGTAAAGTTTCTGTGTTTTTGTCTGTTTTTCAAGTATTATTAGCAATAGATCAAAAAAAATTGGTGTATGGGATAACTGTAATTGGTACATGACAATTTCACAGGTTTCATCTAACCTTGACCTTATTATCAAGGTTTATTGGTCAATGTTTAGTTGTGTTGTTTGGTCTCTTTTGCTACTATATTTGGTTTAAGGTGTTTATGCCTGTCTGGCAGGTGTTGGACAACATTCATTTTTGGTCCCTTGTCTGATTTGGTTATAATAAAGCATAGGTCAATTATATTTACAAACCTTTGCCTTATAGACCTTCAAGATAAAATGAATGTTCAGTATATCAGGCGAGATATTTCAGCGTGTGCACTTTTGTCCAATTATCATGATTATAATAGATAAACACTGCAGACTACAAAAATTGTCTGCAATACCCGAACAAGATGTACAAAAATGTTTATTTGCTAATTACCGAAATCCATGAATAATCAATATGGATGACTTATTCAGAAATTATTGCACTGAATGATATTAATTTGCTAATTTAAATTTTCTAATTCTAAAAACTATACTTTGATGTGTAATAGGTAGACAGCAATTCAAAATTTTCAGAAACACCAATATTACAGAAATCATTAGACAGCTTCTTATATGAGTAATTGCCCATTGATAACAATTTTTGACAATTTTTTCATGTTATAAAAAACATTATGAAAAAAATGTGGTATGACAGCCAATGAGCCAACTCTCAACAAGAGACCGAATGACACAGAAATTAACAACTCTATGTCGTCGTATGGCCTTCTACAATGATCAAAGACCATACTGAATAGTCCGCTATAAATCGAAGGGCTCGAAATGATAAATGTAAAACCATTTAAACGAAAAAATTAACGGCCTTATTTATGTACAAAATAGTTAACGAAAAGAAATTTGTAACGCACCAACAAAAGACAACTACTGGATTACAGGCTCCTGATTTGGGACGGGCACATACATACAGAATATGGAGGGGTTAAACATTTTAGCGGAATCTAAACCCCCTCTCTTACCTGGAACAGTGATATGACAGTACAACAGAAGACAATTCTGCCTATTATCTTTAACATCTATAAAAGATGACTAGAAAAAGTTATCAGAAGAATTGGTCAAAAATACAATTTTACCCAAATTACATATATGAGTGAAAAAATGGATGACCACCTTATTGGAATGGAAGAAAAAGGAAAACAATAATATTTATAACTATCTTGAAAAAAACGTTCCCAAAATTAGTTGCTTTATATCTTGCATTTTTTTTTTGTTGACAAATTGAACTGTCCCACTGAATAAGAAAAATAGTCGTAATCTATATCAGGAATTTGTTTAAAAGGTCAAACTACTGCACAAAGGATCAAGAAAAAGATATATAGCATATTGGAACAAAGACAAGGTAAAACATAAAATAGCAAGCTCACATTCTAGTTAATTGAGTAGATACGATCACTAGTTCACTCATTAGATCTAATGGCATATCATATCTGCCAGAAGAGTGTAGTTTATGACACGTCATTTTAAAAGGAATAACTATTTTGGAAAAAAATGCACAATCATACCACATCTTCTTTTCTATAGTATTAACATGGTTGTATTTATTTTTCCTTTCAGTGTTTTGAGAAGGAGATATGATCTGTAGCTGACTTGGTTTTTTTTTATCAATTTTAAAGAAATAAAGCAATCAATCATACGTCCGTCATTCTTTGTTTCCCATGACAAAATATGTGTCTTATGACATCTTGGATAAATCGAAATAATGTCTATTTTCTTTCAGACAGTTTTACAAAACTAGACAAGAACTTTCTTTCATTCATTTCAACTTCTTATAGTAGTTATGGCCCCTGAAACACATTTATTTTACTCGGTTGTTCCTTGTAAATCTGAATGCAAATATATTTGCTGCAATTTTGTTAAAGCTTTCTTCTCTAACGAGATAGGTAAACATGCTAGAAATACTTAATAAAGGTGTGATGAGATGATCGAAGCTGTAAAGTTTTACCTTGATAATCCTATATTGATATTCGTTTCGGCAACAAAGTAAATAGATATAATGTAGGTAGTCCAATGGATACTAATTGAGCCCCTTTAAAATCAGACTTGTTTTTGTACTGTTATGAATCACAATTACAAAACTTAGTAAGAACCCGTCTTAATTGCATTTTATTGATAAATTCAGAGAACAATTAACGTTATAGTGATGATTTTTTTCCGTTAAATAATCAAGAAATGTTTAAATAGGTTGCCTAATTGTACCCAAAGGATCTTACTAAAAATAAATCAAGTAATAACTGTCTTAGATTTAGATATTTTAGTTTTACAAGTCAAACTCCAAACAAAATACGACAAAAGGGACGATTTTTCTTCTTGGATATTGATGTTCCTTTGGCACCATCTTACGGTGTTATTACGGTATATTTCACAATTAGTTTGCTATGACCGTAGCCCGTGCATGCTGTGACGGTCTTGATTTTAACTGGTACATTTGATTAAGCCAGGGATATCGTTATCACAAAATACTTAAAACCTTTACTGAATTATTCTATAGATATGAAGATTTGGTTTTGACGTTTGGTTTGTCGAAAACTTATTTCAAACGGCATAGCAAATTCATCTATTTTTTACGGAAAGTTGATTTACCGTGCACAAAAATTCAAAAAAGATCCTGGTAAGCTTATCGATCCTTTAAATAAACTTATTCTTTTTAAGTTTACCAATTCAACACGGTAATTAGATCATTGGATATTGTTTTTTATTGGTATTACTATTGATTTTGTTATCAGTAAATTAATAGCAAACTAAGTATCATTATTTTATACATATACATGGATTGAACAAGGGCATGTTTTTCTCTGACTGTTTGTGACGTCTTTACACTAAATCCATAAGGTGTATACTGATTGATAATTTAATCTTAAATGCATGTTTGTTTTATTGGTTGTTAGTGGCTTTTAACTAGCTGTCAGTAAATCAGATAGTACTAAGTGTCTTTTTGTTGTTGGGTTATACAAAATCCCGGCCATGTCCACTCTGTGTGTTTTATCTTGCTAGACGTTTTCTTATTTGTGGTCTTCTGATTAATTAAGCCTTTTTCAACTGATTTTTATAGTTCGTTCTTATGTTGTACTATTACAACACGGTCCAAGGTTAAGTGACATGTTTAACCCCGACACATTCTGTATGTATGTGCCTGTCCCAAGTCGGAAGCCTGCAATTCAGTGGTTGTCATTTGTTGATTTGTTAAATGCTTGTTTTTCCTTCATTTCTTTAACATAAATTGGACCGTAAGTTTTCTCGTTTTGATTTTAAAAATTTGTCATTTCGGAGACTATGCTGTATGGGCTTTTCTCATTGTTGAAGGCCATATGGTGATCTATAGTTGTTAATTTCTCTGTCATTGGGTCTCTTGTTGAGAGTTGTCTCATTGGTAATCATACCAAATCTTCTTTTTTATACTGTACAGTATCAGAATCATATGAAAGGAGAACTCAGTTGTAGAGATAAGTTTGTGCCATGAGTTTCACATTTCATCCTAGAAAGGGAAGGGGATTGTACTTACGACGTAAGGAACATATCCGATATCATTTGTGAGACGGTTTTTCCATAACTGTCAACCAACTCGTGATGGCGTCCGTAAAATTTACGAAGGGATGATTTCAACTTCACCATTTAGAACTCTTGGTTCTTTCTTATGATTCTGATACTGTACAGTATAAAAAAGAAGATGTGGTATGATTACCACTGAGACAAATCTCAACAAGAGACACAATGACAGAGAAATTAACAACAATAGATCACCATACGACCTTCAACAATGAGAAAATTTACGAAGGGATGATTTCAACTTCACCATTTGGATCTCTTGGTTTTTTTTTATACTAAGTGTAATGAAAACTAGTGGCGTACATGACAAAAATGTGCTGGGAACGTGTCATTAGTGGCATTTTTGGTGCAAATAGATTTCTTAATAACTTGTACTCATAAAAAAGGTACCCAGAAAAGTATATACATTCTAGATCCGTCAGCATCCTGAATGGAACATCCATATTTTTGTTTAAAGTTCATATAATCTGCTTGTTCAAGTATGAGTTTGTACAATTTTCAGAAAACTTGGATGTGACCAGCTATATAAAAAAGAAGCCTACCTATAGGTATTCTAATAGGGTTTTAAAGGCAACTAGATTCAACCAAGGTTTGTGAGATATTTGCAATTGTATAGTATAAATCCAAGTCAATAGATCTTAGATTTGATATGACTCATGATACAAATAATCAACGTTACCAATTTTGATGCAGCAATTAAAAAGTAAAGTCTGAGACATCGCAGCTTCAGATTATGGGGAAATGATTCGTATTGGTTTAAATGTAAAATTATCAATTGTGACATACTTTAGTCATTGCAACTTTTGTCAAACAATATATTCATCTTGATTATACTTTCAAATTGCAAGAAGTATTAAATATTCAATGGTAAACATTTTGATATACCAGTGATGCACTATTACATGTATCTTTGTTTAAATAAAGGCTAAAACGTTTCGGAATAATTTCTCTTTTACAAGTTGGAAATTTGGTTTCAAATGTGTTTCAAACATTTTAACGTTTTATGAATTCGTTTGTTCACAGCTGATAAAATTTCATACATATTTTCGCTTTGATATATGAATTGTTGAGCAAAAGTGGTGACGTAAGCAGGTTTATTGAAAATAATGCAACATAATTCGCGAAATGTGCCAGCCAATCAGGCATGGTCAGCCTAAAAAAAAATTGGCGAGGTCTTTCTGAACTTGGCTGTTTTTTTAAGGTCAATTGGTCATTTCAAAGCACAATTGAACACTGAAGTAAAACAAAAACAAACGCAAACATACATACACATGAACTATTTGAAAGCAAGTGCCATATTTCTTACTTAGTTCTTGGAGAGAAGTTAATAAGTGAATTAATAATTTGACGATGTATAATGAATCTAGTATTTTTCATGTCTGGTTTTTAATATATAGTAGTCTGTTGGTTTCCCTGTTGGGATAAATTTGCACTAATAGTGCCCTGTATAGCTTGCTCTTCGGTATGAACCAAAGGTCATTGTCGAAGGCCGTACTTTGACCTAAATTTGTTAACGATTTACACATTGAGACTTAGTTTCAGAGTAAATATCTCATTGGCACTCAAAAGAAATTGTCTTATTTATATTTGCAGACGAGATTCGAGCATTAAAGTATTTAGAACCACGGCAGGATGACAGTTTACCAGAGCAGCAAATATGTTATCCGGAATCTCAAATCACAGAAAATTCATTCATACAAGAAGGTAATTAAATCATCAAATAAAAGCACAGCAAGTTTAAAACATGTTTTTACATAGTGCTAATTATTTCATCTTAAACTGCGAAGATTGTTAAGTATGTAGGGAAAATCTGTTTGTAAATGATTTTTCAAAGATTATTATAACTTTGTATGTTTAATGAATTATATGATAATAGCAACTTTTTTGAAAAAGGTGCTCATCAAATATTGAATTCATGAAAATAAAAAAAAATTGAAGGCATGCATCAATTGGACATCACTATTTACTATTTTTGTAGAGCCTGGCACATTTGTTCAAGGCAAAACAAATTAATCTTACAAGGTGTAAATTTGCAAAACCTTCATGGAAATTTTAAGAATCTTGGACAACCTTTTTGTGATCAAAAGGCAGTATCAATAGCAAGATTAAAAAAGATTCTCTTTCCAGTTTTTAATATTTTACTAATAAAAGATCAGGGTTAAATTGTCTCGTCTGTGATTGCAGTTGTTGATAGTTAGACACAGAGATTGTAATTTGCTGGTTACCATATTTACCAGACAAAGTCTACCTAGAATAAACCTCATTTTATGGACGATTTATTAAGGGTAAAATTACTCCATTAAGTCAATTTATCAAATACTATGAGGATTATAAAGTTTTTGTTGATCATGTCATTCAGGCAGGTTTCATCTGACCTTGACTTCATTTTTATTGTTATTTTATTATTTGAACTCTTGGTTTTTTTCCCTGTTTCTACTGTAACCAATGGTTTAAAATTCAGTTATAGAGAAGTCCGAGTCCGATGTCAGAAGATGTAACAAAAGAAAATTAATAAAATGACAATAATACATAAATAACAACAGACTACTAGCAGTAAACTGACATGCCATCTTCAGACCTTAATTAAACTTATTGAAAGATTATGTCTTCATCATAGGAATATCAGGCACAATTCCTCCCGTTAGAGGTTTAGTATCATATTTTTATAGAATATATGAGAAGAAAATAACCTGTGTCATGCCAATGGCTGTTTTTCTTTTAAATACATGTGTTTTATTCCGATGCAAAGACCCTATAAGTGAATCAATATTAATGCCAAAATATGCAATCTTTAATAACCTGACAACAGTATCGTAACTATATTCCTTCTCACGATTATATGTATGCTGGAGATGACAATGTAAAAGCGTTGACCGAAGTACATTTTGTATGAAGCGCGGAAGCGCTTCATTCTAAAAATGTAAGCACGGTCAACGCTTTAACAACCCTATAAAGTTACAAAAAGAAGCATTCAATACTTATAATTACATTTTTTAGCTAGGATTATAAAAACAAGATTTTCATGAAGTTAAATTTTTAAATTCACCTGTGCACTTTATTGTGGGACCTCGTGTCATTATGAATGAAATGTTATTGTCTCATGCAACTGCTTACGGAATAACATGTGATGTGCAATTAGCCAATCAGAATAACGTATTATAATGAAACCTACATCTAATGTAATTATTATCATTTAAACATTCGATTGTCAGAAAAGTTCTTAATTTAAAGTCATGTATGACTCTTGAAATACCATTTGTAATCTCATGATGTACACATGATTTTGTTAAGATATACTTTTATTCAAATTATAGAGTAAAGTTTTAATTTTTATTTCTTTAGCTTATCATGAATTAGGAGTAGACAAGTTAAGCATTTGCTATAGTCGAGAAGACACAATCCAGACACACATTTTTACTCATATAAATAACCATAAAGGAGATTGCACTGCAGGTATTGAATTTAATATTTACTGAAATATATCATAATTTGATTTTTTCATGTTGCGAGTACGTGTTTTCATTTTAAAATTTGTGATATATTGATTGTAACTCATTCAAGTTAAACTGATTAACAAGACAACTGTTACTCTTCTTAATGCAGTAACAAGACGATAAAGAGGACCTGTAAGCAGAACAAAAAATATCAGCAACAAAAGATAAAAGTAAAGAGAATTTTAAGTATGCATTATATCCTACCAAACAATGTTGAAATGCTAATTGTTGAAACTTGCATAGAGTGAGATCCACATGCTCTTTTTGTTCTTCTCTTGTTCATATATCATCTCTTCTAAAACCACCTAAATTTTAAATGACTAATTGATACGAATTTCCGATAGTTGTATTTTATGTTTCTATTTTCACAGATGGATGCTTGAAAAGTTTGGCGGAAATCATTACATGGGATCTCATTAGATTATTAGACTATTTTCACAGTTCAACTACACTACCTTTGAATGGATTCAAAGGTAATATACTAATTGAACAGTACAAAAAATATTGTAGTAGTCTTCTGTAAATATAAGATCAGAATTTAAAAAAGATAATCTTAGAAATTTACATTAACGACAAAAAGGTGATGCATAACAACTTAAAGCTCTATTTTTTTTATTGTCTGTTATAAAACATAAGTTGATTTTTCTCTTACCAACTTATCTGTACTGCTCACTAATCATGTGCATTCTGGTTTATAATTCTTTTTAAGAAAAACTAATTCAAAACATTTAAATGTTGAATACTCACCAACAACTTTCAGAAAAAAGGGAAAAAGCAGTATACTTGACGTGTCTTACAGCTCAGAGCTTGTCGTCTGTCTTTGGAATATTTAATATTATTATGCCAATTATCATCTTTTAAACATTCGATTGTCAGAAAAGTTCTTAGTTTAAAGTCATGTATGACTATTGAAATACCATTTGTAATCTCGTGATATAAAAATGATTTTGTTAAGATATAGTTTTATTCCAATTAAAGAGTAAAGTTTTCATTTGTATTTCTTTAGCTCGTCCTGAATTAAGAGCAGACAAGTTAAGCATTTGCTTTAGTCAAGAAGACACAACCCAGACACACAATAAAACTCAAATAGACAACTATGAAGGAGATTGCAGTGCAGGTATTGAATTTAATATTTAATAAAATATCATAATTTAGATTTTTGTCTGTTGCGAGTACGTGTTTTCATTTTGAAATTTGTGATACATTGATTGTAACTCTATCAAGTTAAACTGATTAACAAGACAACTGTTACTCTTCTTAATGCAGTAACAAGACGATATAGAGGACATGTAAGCAGAACAACACAATATCAGCAATAAAAGATAAAAGTAAAGAGAACTTTATGTATGCATTATATTCTACCCAAAAATGTTGAAATGCTAATTGTTGAAACTTGCATAGAGTGAGATCCACATGCTCTTTATGTTCTTCTCTTGTTCAAATATCATCTCTTCTAAAACTACCTAAATTTTAAGATTAAATTCAAACACTCATGTTTTATAGTGTAATTAAATTAACTTTGCCATTCATGAATATACAAAATGACTAATTGATATGAATTTCCCATAGTTGAATTCTATGTTTTTATTTTCGCAGATGGATGCTTGAAAAGATTGGCGGAAATCATTTCATGGGATCTCATTAGAATATTAGACTATTTTCACAGTTCAACTACACTACCTATACATGGATTCAAAGGTAATATACTAATTGAACAGTACAAAGAATATTGTAGTCGTCTTCTGTAAATATAAGATCAGAATTTAAAAAAAGATAATCTTAGAAATTTACATTAACGACAAAAAGGTGATGCATAACTGGATTAAGCTCTGTTTTTTTATTGTCTGTAATAACACTTAAAAGTGGAATGTTTCCTTATCAACTTATCTGTAATGAGCAATTTTGGTTATAATTATTTTTTAGAAAAACTAAATCAAAACATTAAATGTTGAATTCTTACAAAAAGTTTCTAATAAGGAAAAAGAATTATTTGTTATCTTCCTTTAAATAATGTTAGATTATGTGTTTTCGTTGTGCATCAAGGTCATAGCACATCTGTCTTTGTAGTATTTCATTTATCTTGACCGATATCATCTTTTAAACATTCGATTGTCAGACAAAAATCTCAGTTTAAAGTCATGTATGACTGTTGAATTACCATTTGTAATCTCATGATGCATATATGATTCTGTTAAGATATGCTTTTATTCAATTTATAAAGTTTAGTTTTCTTTTGTATTTTTTATAGCTTATCCTGAGTTAAGAGTAGACCAGTTAAGCATTTCTTATAGTCGAGAAGACACAAGCCAGACACACATTTTTACTCAAATAAATAACTATAAAGGAGATTGCAGTTCAGGTATTAAATATGAATTGAAATCTTGTTTTTTGGGGGGGTTTTGATAGGTTGCTGACCTGAATTTAAGTTAAAAAAAATAATATGTTTTAGAATTTTGTCCATTGTGCATATGATTTTGAAATTTTTGATACATTGATTGTAACTTTATAAAGTTAAACTGATTATCAAAACAAGATCTACATAAACTCACCATTATCAAAATTGTCAATTACCTTGTTTTAGGAGTTATTGTCTTTAATTGAAAACTTTTACCCTTCTTTGTGCAAAAACAAGAAGAAAAAAAAGAAACTGTAAGCACACCAACATTTTAAGCAATAAAAGATAAACAATGAAGCTAATTTAGTCATGCATTAAATCCTACTCTAAAGAGTATCTTGTTCAAATATTGTCTTTTCTTTAACTACATAAATTTTACAATTAAAAGTCCATGCACTCATGTTTCAAAGTGTAATTTGGCCATTCATGGTTACACAAATATATGGATTTTCAATTGTTAAATTCTATATTTTATTTTTACAGATGTATGTTTGAAAAGATTGGCGGAAATAATTCATTTGCATCCTATAAGAATACTAAATCATTCCAACAGATCAACTTCACTGCCTTTTAATGGATTTAGAGGTACGAAAATTGACTGAAAGTCCAAAGAATAATAAAGTCTCCTAAATAGTCAATCTTAAATGATAAAAAAATCTGAGAAATTTATATTCATGACAAGAATGATGATGCTAGTAAACAATCTTCAAGGAAACATTTTTTTATTGTCTGTAATACGAATATATGTTGACTGTTTCTTAATAAACCTACCAGTACTGCTCACTTAAATGTGCATTGTTTGTCATTGCTGTTAGGGCGAAAAAATGAATGTGTGAATAATAAGTACCAAGAAGATAAATCATGTGACATAAAGGACACATTATTACCAGTTTTTGTGAAATGCTATTTTCAATACAACGTATTGGAAGATTTTTTTTAAAAGTAGTTTAACCTCTCATGTTATGTGCTTATGATTAAATTGCAAGCTGTTCAATAGAGTACTTATTTACATTTTGTTGACTAAACAATTTTTCATCTCTCATCAACACACTATAAAGTCATATGTGAACACCATTTGCAAAAGGTAATAATGTGTAGTCTTTTTTATGGTCAATGCTATCAATCCACACACTAAATCACATTAAGCAAATCAAACAGCTTTACTTCAATTTCAATATTCATGAATGAAGACGAGTTGTCTTCTCTCAGTTCTTCATAACCAGGATTTCTTATCTTTCTTTTTGACAGATGTTGATAATAGTTTGATCAATCCTGTATGTGCTGACATACCACATGTGATAGATAAAACAAAATCGGGAAGAAAAATTAAAGGTATGAAGATTAGTGTATATAGTCTTTGTCACATTATTTTTTATCGCATCCATATGCTATTTAACTATCAACCATTACGTTTCATGTCAATTCTTCACAATTTCTTAATTATAGAAGAGTTAAGGAATTTTGGTAAATATAGACAAAGGACACAAAAAAGGCATTCACAGAAATTCTGTAAATGTTTTTAAATATCTTGGTCTCTACAATATCAAGAAAAAAAGCTAAATATAAGAAATGGATGGATTATTTGTAGACGTTTTATAAAACTGGAAGTTTGAATGGCAAACATGCTGACATTAATGACAAATGATAACCGGTTAACTAAGATAATTTCATTAGAAGTAAATTAAACACTGACATGTTGTGTGTTTTTTGATTTTGAAATTACAAGCAGTTTGAATGAAAAACATTCATTTATTTCAAATTGCTTTAAAATGTAGCTTCCTCTGAAGTTTTTCATTCTTATCAACGAATCTTGAGGTGATATCTGAACTTATACTGCAAAAGCTTATAATTTCAAGAATTTCTCATTTTACTTTATGGTCAATGTCATAAAACCACATACTTGAATCTCATAATTGAAAAGCTTCAACTCAAAGAAGAGTATTCATCATAAAGGAAGAATGCAAGTTTTCTTACAATTCTATATAACCATTGTATTCTATCTTTCTACCTTTATAACAGATATTGATGATAGTTTGGCCGATCCTGTTGCAGAGGACGCACCACATGGGAAAGAAGAAACAAGTGATGGAAGAAACAAACAAGGTATATTATATTCCATACTATGAATAGCAGTGTATATGGTTCTTGACACAGTAATTTTTCATGTCTAGAAGCAATCTGAATACTTAGAAATAGCGATTTACTCAAACATTTTTCCAACGAAGTCATATCTGGTAAATATGAAAAAGAAATGTCTCAGAAATAAGGAATGGAATATTTGCAGACGTTTTAAAACAATGAAGGTTCAAAAGACAAGAATGCTCAAATTAATGACAGATGATAACCTGTTTTTGTTGCAGATAATCACGATACAAAAAAGTAAGAAAATTTTACTTAGGAAGAAGATTAAACACTGACATGATGTGTGTTTTTGTTTTTTAAAATCACAATCAGTTTGATTAAAAACATTCATTTATTTCAAATTGTATTAAAATGTGATTACCGCTGAAGTTTTTAAATCTATTCAACGAATTTTGGAGTGATATCTGAACTTATACTACGATAGGTTATAGTTGTAAGATTTACTCATTCTACTTTATGTTCAATGTCATGCAACCACATACTTGAATCCCATAAATGAAAAGCTTCAACTCAAAGAGGAATATTACTCTTAAAGGAAGAATACAAGTTTTTTTACAATTCTATATAACCATTGTATTTTACATTGATTGCTTTTTGTGCATTTTTTCTTTGATCTTTTTTGTGATAATTTTTCATATCATGGTACTCGCTTGAGATGAAAAAAAATTATCACTAGAAACAAAGACTGCACGTGGGGCTGCTTATAATTTTGACAAGAAATTGACAACGTCGTCATAGGTAAAATAGCGATAAACAGATTATCATTGATCATCTCATATCGATTGCTTTTCTAGCTTTCGACGTACCGGCTCAAGCGAGAAAATCAATCTCGTTGAGATGATTAACGATAATCTATAATTCTACCTTTTTGACAACATTCTTAATGTGCCTGTCGCAATTCAGAAACCTATAGTTCAGTGATTTTTGGTATTGCATGTCAAATTTATTTTTCATGTATTTTATTGTTATAAATACAGCCGTTGGGTGTTTGAATTCAAATTTTCATATTTTTTCATATTGAGGCCTATCTAGCCGACTATATAAAGTGGGTTTTATCATTGTCGAAGGTCGTATGCTTGCTTATAATTGCCTTCATCGACTGCATTTGAACTAGGATGGACAATCATAACACATCTCCTAAATGTCTTATATTGTGTAGGTTATTTGATTTTTTTGTCATTTTTCGTTATTGTTTTATGTGAGAGACTAGCTATTTGTTTTATAATTTAAATAAGTAAATCTAGGGGAAAATAATTTTTGCAAATTATGCAATAAGAATACTTTAATTATATGATTCCGGTAGAAATAAATTTTTATCATTAAATAAGACATATGCTTTAAAAAATCAGTATATTTAGAATCTTGATAATTTAATATGCTTGAAGAATTCAAATTGTAAAACTCTCTGAGAAATATCATAGATAGAAAGGTATAAATCTATAAAATTTTAAACTTTTCGTATGACTATGTCATTGTTACAATATACTGCAAATTGTTTTTACAGATGGATGTTTTGTAAGATTGATTGAAGTCATTTACTTACTTCTAAATATACTAAACTATCAGAACACTTTGTTTGGAAAATTTGCAAAGAGCTGTAAAGGTATGATTCTTTTTAAAAATGCCTAATAATAATATGTATTTAGTCAAAATGTTTCTAAAATTGCTCTTAATTGAAAACGTATGCTAGCCTTCCAAATTAGGGCTGTTTCATAAAGAGATACTTGAGACCCAGGAAAGGCACTTTGAAATCTGTACTATTGATGAGTGTCATTGGAAATTCTAATGAAATTCTAAATGATCCTCTAAAGATCGGAATATCATGATGAAAGTGACTTCCTGGGTACCATGTATGTTTAAATATACCTTTTTCAACGCGATATGTGGACATAAAAACAACGGTTGTCCTTCCGTTTGGTTATATTAGCACTCAAACGTGTATAATTCCTGACAGATTTTTATAAAACTTATACCATAGGTTTATATCAGCAATGTCTTGGACAGTTCTTATGTTTTTCTAATCTGTAATACCAATATTTTGTTAAATGTTTTCTTATGAAAGAATCTTAACTGCACACTCATCTATACATTGATTATCCTTTATTGAGACATAACCAGGTTTATTAAATAAATCATTGGGGCTGAACGTATTGATTCTACCATGGTTGGCCCTTAAGCTTAATTTCAACCACAAGTTGTTGCTTATTTTCATGGATCCATTGTAATGGTTATTTTCTGTTTTACTTGTAGTAACGCTGAAAGGGTTGATATTAAAAACTTTCACCAAAAATGTGATCATAGTTAGTAAAACTGACAGTACATTGCATCATCATCACTCTTGTTTTATAGGAGTACAAAAAAATAAAGGAATAGCTGTCGTATGTTTTTCACTGATGATAGGATTTGGAGGTGGTGCTTCATCTTCGAACGGTGTCTGTTCAGGTAATATCGGTTAATTGAATAAACTATCACGGGATGTTAAAAACGATTAAGATTGATCGAAAGTCATGAACAATTCTATATACTTATGATAAATCTTAGTCGTTATTTTATTTTTGTGAAATCGACTCAATGTCTGCAGGAGACAGTTAGAATAATTTTGAGTATGTCTTTCTAAGTAGTCCTAACATGGTCAACGAAGTACAAATAGGTATCAAAGTTACCAGGATTATAGTTTAGTACGCCAAACGCGCGTTTCGTCTACATAAGACACATCAGTGACGCTCATATCAAAATATTTATAAAACCAAACAAGAACAAAGTTGAAATGCACTGAGGATCCAAAATTCCAAAACGTTGTGCCAGTTACGACCAAGGGAATCTATGCCTGGGATAAGAAAATCCTTAATTTTTCGAAAAATTCAAAGTTTTGTTAACAGGAAATTTATAAAAATGACCACATTATAAAATATAGCAAGGAAATGCTGAATTGTCTAAGTTAGATTGAGGAATTATTTATACGTTTTTAACTCGCTGGGACTTTTTTTTTAAATCCTCTGAAACTACTGTTCCAAATTTAATATAACTTGACAAAAATTAGCTTTCAAGTATTTAGTAAAATGTGGCTGATCTCCCCACCTACCAATTCAAGCAATTAGGCTGAAATGTCTAAAACAAAACATAGGAGTTATATTAATTTTCTAGTCTCTCATTTTGAACTCTGCTTTAATAAAACATATCTTAAAGAGGCATACTTTTCAGGATGTATATTCACATAAAAAATGTTTGAGGACTTGGTTAAAAGTAAAATCACAAAAATACTGAACTCAGAGGAAAATCAATACGGAAAGTCCATGATCACATGGCAAAATCAAATAACAAAACGCATCAAAAACGAATAGACAAGAACTGTGATATTCCTGACTTGGTACAGGCATTTTCAAATGTAGAAAATGGTGGGTTAAACCTGGTTCTATAGCGCTAACCCTCTCTCTTTAATAACAGTCTCATCAAATTCCGTTATATTTACATGATGCGTTAAATAAACAGTCACAATTAATAAAATAGTCAAAATATGGGTACATCAGTCATCATCGATAACAATTTTAAAAGGGACAATTTAACAGAACACAAAAACATCTATCTACGAACACATGGATTGACTTGAGTGTCTGACGTCATAAAATTTGTATAAGTCACATAAATTTGTCGTTACCCTAGATGGATGAAAATTAAAAGAGATTTATATTTCTCCTATTAAAATCATGAATTCTACAAATTTTGATCATTATTGCCTATTATCTTGAAAACTGTAATCATGGTAATAAACAGAGAGAACTTTTTAATCAAAAATTATCAAAAGAAAAGATCTACAAATAGCTCTAATGGCCAAAATCGTCAGTTTATACTTTTTTTGCGTTATTGCTCTTTAATGACAATTTATCCAAATATTCTAGGTGGATTCTTCTTTTATCTTATATCTATAATTGATAGACAGAAAGACACTTGAATAGCAAACGTTATCAGTTTCATCTTACATTGGCCTCATTTTATGGTTCATTGGTGATGTTAAGTTTAGTTTTGGTTTTGTAAATACTGTAAACATAGGGTCATCTTTTTGTGTGTTGAATGAATAAACATGTTGGTCTGGTCTTGACGTCATTTTCATGGAAAATATTTCTTACCTTTAAATATATGATTTTATGTATTTTGTTTTAGTTTCAAGTCATTTAGAAGGAATTCCTTCTGAATCATTAGAAGTTGGAAAAGGTATGAAGCTGATTTGCAGACACAATTGTAGTAAAGGTACACCTAGATGGGACCAAGATAAGCCGATTGGTAGAGAGCTTACCTTTAACGGAAATGTTCGAACACCAAATAAACAAAGAATAGAGTTAGATATAATCGAGAATGAATACAACATAATTTTTCGGAATGCCACATTTGCAGATATCAATTCTACGTACACCTGTCATTATGGATTTAGTTCGACACATATCAATCCAATTGATTATTATAAAGGTATATATATCCACCCCTCCTGAAATGATTTTAAGGGTTACAATCCTCACAGCATTTCTGTCTGCAATTTTGTTTTTTAACTGAAGAAATAATGACATATCTTTTTTTTTTCTTATTAAAATGTTTGTTGATATGTTTATGGTTTTGTGGTAACATTGCATATCATAATATTTTATAGTAAGCAGATTTCATTGATTTGTTTTAAAATTCGTATTTTAATAATCTCATTTAGCTCATAACAATAAAAATGTCTTATGAAAAGTTTTAGAGTAACATGCTAACTTGATTGTTTTGATTTGTTTATCATTTGAAAAACAAAGAGACGTTACTGTCGTTCTTGGTATTAGTTCTGATCTTGGAATTACGATGGATGAAAAAGTTTAACAGATCTTGGATGGTTTGAAATGTCATCCAGACCAACATGTTCTTTTTTGCATTTTCTATATCAGACTTTCAACGCATTCCTTAAGTTATGTTTGCCAACTCACCTCTAAGTTTAACCTTTGTTTTTCTCTCACAATGTCTTAGGAAAGGATTAATGTTTAGAAACCAATTAACATTCAATTAAAGGTAGGACAAGACACTTCTATCAATAATTCGTTCACTGTGATCACAATGTTTGCACCCATAGAGAGAAGGTTGTATACTTGTTTGCAATGCCTTCATTTGTCACGAGTGAAACTTGCACCATCACAGCAGCGATTGGTTTTGGTTGACTAGTATTTTATGGTCACTATCCACTCTCTTGATAAAAGTTAAAAATTGAGAACAAAAATATGATTTGTGTTGACGTTCACAAAATCATGTTCAATGAATGTTTCACATGCAATTGGAATAATGGGTTATAATCATGCAGTGCACGGCATTATGAAGATTGCCAGTTATGTATAGACGTCAAGAATAGCTTTATTTTCATTCAATGAGGAAATTACTGTACAGTACAAATTTCAATTGCTCTGGATTAGTAACTACAGGTGTTTCTTTTTCTGATGCAGTATCTGTGATATTACCTAAAAATCGAAATTATGTATTCATCTTGTTACTTGTTATGTACAAGATGTATTAGTTTTGTATCAGGACATAATACCCTTTTCTTTTGTTTTCCATTTATTTACTTTTGAGGAATGTGAAGCAGGTGTTTAAAATTCCTGAACTTCTCCGACTTCACACTATATAAAAATAATGTAACCTCATTTTAACTATTCCAATAATAATTTTTGCTTCAGTGTCAACACTTAAACCATTTTACTTTTCATGTGTTTTATTACCACAATAAATTTTCCTAATTCCATATTTAGGTAGGCAATTAATACTACAGCAAGTGATAAGGTTATTCCATGGAACAAAAAATAAATATTATTCACAAATCTGATCTTTTTTTTTAATTTTCAGTTCTACCAACGGATAAATCAACCAGTAAACAATCAGTCTTCGAGGACAATGTCATGAATGGTACTTTGGAGTTTAAAGAGGTTTACCCTTTACCTGAATGTGTTTCTTACTGTGATGTTAGTATCAGCAATTTTTTTAATTAACAGCAGGAATCTTCTTAACATAAGTTTTTGGTTCTTTCTGGGCAGCCTAGCTTCTTCCGCCAATAGAAATTGACCGTCATGAAAAAGCGGATTATGCCTAAAGTACTGTTTAAGTGCAGAAAAAAATTAATGAAGAAAAAATATATATATAGTGATTAAGATTGTATCATGATGATGACTGCTGGTGTCCTACTTTTTACAATTTGACCTGCTATGTTCGTTTGTTTTGTTCACATATTTTTATCAATATGAGCTCCCTAAAAATTAGGTGTTAATCCATCATTTTGTACATCAAATGCCTGTATCAAGTCAGGAATGAGAAATTTGATATCCATTCATTTGATGTGTTTGAACTTTTGATTTTGTCATTTGATAAGGGACTTTCTGTTTTTAATTTTTTTGCAGGTCGTTATTTTTGTAAGAATAGTTTTTTCTTCTTGATGTGGAAATTATTGCCTTACTGGTATAGGCATAGGTGTTGATCGGTGCTTATATTTATGATCATTCTAAATTTCTTATTTATAAAACATTTAAATGACTCAGATGCTATAATAAATATATCACCTATTCTATCAGTCCCTAATTTAAAAAAAAAGAAATCAACAAAAATAGAGCACCGGAAGGTCTTCAATAATGAGAAAAACTAATACCCCATATTAAGCTATACAAGGCCTAGTAAAACGAATTTTACAACAATAGTTTTGCACTGGTTGCAAAGCAGCATAACCCTTCATGCATTTCTACGCTGGTAAACATTCCTTTCAATGTCAACTCGTAGACACAAATCTAAACCAGAAGATTAACAACTCTTACAGTTATAAAATCATACTTAAACAGACTTGAACCAAATCATATAGGAACATAAAATTGAGAATTTTTGTAATGCATGATTTCCAAACATTATCATTAATTTAATTCAAGGTGTGTCTTTTTTCATTGCAATTTTCTTACTCATAATTATGTTTTGCTTTCCAGAATAAAAGACAAAAGGAAATGACTATATGTAAAACATGCAAAATATGGAAAAGAAGCTTTTATAGAGTTAAATTTAATTTCAAAATAGATTTGAATAATAAAATCTGCAGGTAAGAAATTAACAAATGTAAGAGAATATGGTTACATAAAGTCCTTATTCTTTTAAGTTGTGGTTAACTGCTTACAAGTGATAATCTGCAAAACTTAGATTAGAAGATTGGGGAATTTAGGTCAGGAGTTTATACCTCAGATCTAAATATTTCTTTTGAAATTTTGTTGTCTCAAAAAGTATTTTTCTGATGAAAAATTAAAATGAATTCAGTTAGAATATTAGAATGATTTTAGTCGAATTTGTTATTGGTTTAGTTTTCATTTCTGACTGTTGACTGCTCATGGCTTTTGCACTTCAATTTGATATTTCCTTTGAAAACAAACAGAGAATTAAATTATAGTGTTTTATTCATGCCTTCATCTTTATTATTTGTACTTACTGTCATTTGCAAAGAGTCTGATGGGTAAATGTTATCGTGGAATCAAGGCGTGTGTTGGTGGATCTTTCAAATTTATTTACTTTCAAAATTAATAGAAAAAGAAATGAATGGTGTGGCGGAAAAATAGTAATGTTGTTTTTGTCAAATCAAATCACGTGTCTTTTTTTACAGTGAGGAAAATGTTTCCGTAAGATGTGCTGTTGGCAGAAATAACTTTACGCATGACTTTTCCAAATTGCCAAAAAGAAGTGAGTATTAGTCTCTTTCTCTGTCATAATGTATTTTTATGAATAACCTGCATCAAGGATTCAAAGTCCTCAAAATCTCCATCTGTCTGTAAACACATGTTGATACACTTGTTTCAAAATGAAAGTGACAAAACAAAATGGCAATTATTTTATCTTCAACATATTAATTGCAAAGGGATTATCTGACCCTGATATCATATTTATGTTATTCATGGTTTATATAAAAAAAGAAAGAAAATATGGTATGATTGCCGATGAGACAACTCTCCACAAGAGACTAACATGACACAGAAATTAACAACTATAGGTAACCGTACGACCTCAAACAATGAGCAAAGCCAATACCGCATAGTCAACTATAAAAGGCCCCGAAATGACAATGTAAAACAATTCAAACGAGAAACTAACAGCCTTATTTACATATAAAAAAATATATAACAAATATGTAACACGTAAACAAACGACAATAAGTGAATAACAGGCTTCTGACTTAGGACAGACACACACATGCATACTGTGGCGGGGTAAATATGGTCATTCGTGCAATTATTATTTTTTTAAATTTCTTATCTCCTATTACTATAAGCAAAAGTCAACGCAATATACATAAAGTTAACTTTATTGTGTATTTGGAATGATTGCAAGGTAGTTACTGTTGTCAAACTGGGTAAACTTAATCTTGACTTCACTTAAATGAACATTGAGGATTTAAAAGTTTCCTTTAAAACCTGAAGTAAGACCTGGGAACTAAAGACTGTCAACAAAAAAATCCACTAAAAGCGGTAAATCTTGGTAGACATTTTAGCATGCAATTACAAAGGAGTGATTTGTGTCAACTGTGCATTCTTTATTGTTACACTTGTCCAGTCCATTTTCCTTACTATGTCTAAGTTGCAAGTTTATGCACATGCATATTATCAAAATGTAAATTTCATTGATGTAATCTCTTAGGGACTGATTTTGTATCTTTGATGTATCTTAAAGAATATATAAAACTTTCTTTATTGTTGTCCATTGTACATTATAGTTTGTAAGTGGAAATTTGGTAACAAGTTATATAAACAGTACTGATTCCTCACGGTTTAGATTTTGATCTATTTATTTCAATAAAGCTGATGATCTGATATTTGCTTAAAGTTTGTTTTAAAAATCAAATTAACACAGAAGAAGAGTTGTTTGGTTCAAGCGTAAACTTTTCATGTTATATCATCGCAAGTTATTTTGCATGTTTCAATAGTTATAGGGGTCTTAAAGTTTCAAACAAAATATCAAGTATATGTTTTTTCTTGTTTCAGAGAAAACCAACAAGGAAACAACAGGAATTTGGATAGGCGTTATTATTGGTGTAATCGTACTAGTAGGACTTGGAATACTATATATTAAGCGTGGTGTTTTCAGGAGATGCCGGAGAGGTAATAATTATGTCAGCAAACATGTTTTGCCATTTCCCTATGAAAACTGTAATAAACCATTGTAAATTATACAAAAGTATGCATATTGGGGTTTTCAAAATTTTGGGGGCAAAAATCAAAATGTGATAGTTTTCTAATGTGCCAATTCAAAAGCTTGCTGAAGTCCTGATTTATTGACTTCAAAACTATTTCATAGCTTATAGATTTGTGAAATTTTGTGATAAGTTTAAATTAACGAAAGATTGGGGATAAGTCAGGGATATTTGGTATGCAGTTATATATACTAAAGGAACAATGTGTTCATATCCTTGTAATTTGTACAAAAATTAGATGATTGAGATTAAACTAATGTCTAGCTTATTTTGCTGAAAGGCTTTGTCACAACTCTAATTTCCTTATATATTCTTATTAAAGTTTCCAATATGTAATTTAAAACTCAGATGTTTGCTATAAATTTACACATACAACTATTTGCTTTAGTTTCAACTATATTGTCCTTCTGCTTTGTATTTCGATATTTGAGTTGAATGGTATATATACTTGTTTGTTACTTCCATTTGAATAAGTCATTACCTCTTTTTCACATGAATGTTTCACGTTTTGTATGTATTTAATATGTCTTATGTCATTATGCCACTAGGCCCAAATATATGGTGTGAGATATTCCTCTATAGTTGTTGATCAATTTTCTCTCTTATATATTTTTCTCTGAAATAAAAAAAAAACACAGGTAATATGAACCATTGAACGCATTTGAGTGTTAATTGCAAACTGGCACCTGGTGTCTTCCCTATTCAACCATGGCCATCCTGACCATCCTGACTATATATCTAGTACAATGTAAACAAAAGAAAGGAGTAGGTCCGGTAAGGGCCGAATTTGGCCTCAAATTTCAGGTTCTTCTGACGAAAGATGTTTTACACTTTTTAAACACTTAAATGTCTATTGTACTTGAATCAATTAGTTTATGTGAAAGAATTTAACTGATTTAGTCATACAAAACGCACCGATTCAAGCTGAAATATTGAAAATCTACCAAATATGCCGGAAAAATGTCACTTTTTAGCTGGTTTATGTCTGAAATGAAAGTGGTCGCATCCGTGTTCACCCTCAATCTTTACAAATGTTATGTATTATCGTAAAAAAACAACTGAAATTTCAATATAAAGGATGAACACGAATGCGGCCACTTTCGTTTTACACGAAAACCGTCTAAAATTTAACTAAAATAATAGAATTGTGAAGTTTTTTTGTAATTAAGCATGACTTAATGGTGCTAGTTCCCCATATATGTGCATGGTATTGTCAAAAACAGCCCATATTTATGTAGCAGAAGCATTTTACTGTGCAATAAATAACTAAAAGTTTACATTTTAAGAATTTGAAAACTGCTATATTTTGGGGCCAAAAAGGGCTTTGACTGGACCTACTCCTTTTACTTTAGTGTACTTAACACATTTAATAATAATGAATTAAGATATAAGTGAAAAAAGAAGAATTTTTTTTTTGTAGTAGTATACTTGGTGTATAAATGTAGGTTTTAAGGGACTTCTAAACACGTTAATCCTAGGTAGTGTAGATTTCTAAAATTAAGCTGATCTTGTGCCATTCGTTGTTTAAATAATTCACATAGGTCTTTATTGAACATTTTTGATTTTTTCTTATTATTTCTTTTGCTGATGTACTTGACAAATTTGAACATAACTTTGATATGATTATGTGTAGAGTTTAATGAAAAAAAATCATTATCACAGATTTAAAAGGATAAAAATACTTCCTTAGAAAGACTTTCTTAACTGTGACTATTCAGTTTTGAAGAATAACAAAACTAACAGAAGCAAATTGATTGCAATCTGTCTTCCTTTTCAGGTAGAAATGTAGAAGGTCGTGACACCACTGAGTTAAATGAATCCGAACATTCACCTAATTGTGTAAATAACTCTCAAAATAACAGTCAAGAGAACGATACTTTACTTCCAGTACTTGACGCCGTAAGTACAAGTGAAAAAAACGGTTCAAACGAAAAAATATATGAACAATGTAATTTGATAAATTAAATAAGTGGAGAAACTTCAAATGACAATAGAGAAACTTTGAATAAACCCATACATGAACAAACTGAGATGTATTCAGATTGCTTGACAAATTCGGATTCAGTTGCAGAAAATACAATCACAAAGCCAGTTGTAAAGAATGAAAGTACACCTTTTCAGTCCTGTCACAATGCTGTGAATAGATATGAAAATTGTAATGTTACAGGCCAGATGTGCCGATCGCCTGATGATGATTATATACCGGTACATTGTGATAAAGGAGAAACAGAAGACAATTCTACAATGGCGATTGGCAGTGAATTAAATGTTACTAATTCAACAAAGGAAAATTCAATGGAGAACACAAACGTGAAAACCAGTGAACAAATGTCTACATCTGATGTACCAAATTTTCATGAAGAATCTTCATTTTCTGGAGGTAATGAACTGCATTTGTTAATAAATACAATTTGTAAACCTTTACCTAGGAATTCAAACCATAATCTATTTCCAAGTATTTTACAATTTAAGTAATTAAGTAACTGCTACAGTGAATAACCCATCATCGATACCATGATTGAAAGTTTGTATTTTTACTAGACACGCATTATGTCTACAAAGGACTCATCTGCTCGAATGAAAAAAGGGTAAAAAGGCCAAATAAAGTACAAAGTTGAAGAGCATTGAGTATTGTTGAGGATCAAACCTCTCTAAACGTTTTGCTAAATACTGCTCAATTAATCTATTCCTGAGATAGAAAATCCTTAGTTTTCTAAAATGTTCGTATATGATAAACTAGACACATAAAAACATCATCCAATATATGGTTTGTGTTTGAAAAATTGTTACAAATTGTTGATGCTAGTAAAAATTGAAAGGTTTCTGTCATCAAGCTATATAAATAACATACAATTTTTAAGGACTATGCTTAAGTAGAATATCTATGTATAAGGAAATAAAAGAATAAATAAAAACAATACTCAAATAATCACATATTGGAGGAGCAGTACTTGCTTTGAAATACCAAAAGAATATGATTTTGAAGGATTAACTATATAACAAGTATTTCAGAATTGTCAATAATTTCTGCTTAGAAGGATACAACTCTCTTTGTAATCATAACTTTTTTGTTTCAATTTGTTAACCCTACAAAACAAATTACTGCCCTTCTGATAGAATATGAAGTGTAATGTTGATCTAACATACCATCTGGATGTGCTGAACAAAGGCTTGTTTATAGAGTACAACAAAGTTTTATTTCTCAAAACTTTAACAGTGGCGTGGATTATAGAGTACCAAAAGCAAAAAAGGAAGAAATTGCTTTATAGTGGTTTGTTTCTTGTTTGTTATTGAAATTGATAATTTAATATAATCCAAATTAATATGTAATTTTTATTCAACATCATATATAAGCTGATAAATGTTAAAATTGAACGATGAACTACAAATTTATCGTTTCTTTTAACTGCATTGCTTAAAACGACTTCCAAGCAAGGATCGAAGCTCATAAACGCAGCAATCAAAGCTATTAGCAATACTGATTATAGAAAGAACCAGACCCTGTATAGGTCAACAGAAAAATAAGACAAAGGTTAATATATATTGTTTTATTTTATAGATTCTTCAAGAACAAATCCAGATAAAAATGCAGAAGAAGAATGAGAAATAATGGTAATGCATTTTAAAGAACGTGTCTGGCCAGCATAACTCGTTGCAATACATGTACCAAGCTTTATATTATAAATAATGTATCTCAATAAGACAGATTTGTATATGGATGAAATTCTGTTTTTGAAAACATATTTTTCTCTAAATATTATGAATTAATATGAATAGCTAAATTTAAAAACTATTTTTTAGTGTAAAACTGTTTTGAAGTCTTAGCTTGAATAACATGAAAATCCAGACCAGTTAGCAACTGAATCAACGTTTCACCAGTAATTTATCACATATTTGATTTTTTTTTGATAAATATAGGTACCTTTATGATAACCGACAGATTTAATAACCTTATAATATTTTTATTTAGAATGAAATTATAATTTGTTTATTTTCCTGAGTTTAAATAATTATAATTTACCTTGGTCCTGTCCGGTTACACTATTACCATTGCTGGTTGTATTTCTGGAACCAGTTCAGTTCAGTATGACAATCATTTGAATTTTAGTTCAGGGATTGAAACAATTATGCCAACTCTCTAAAAATATATGATAACCCATAACTAGATTTAGTCACAATCATCTGTAATGGCTTGTTGATTGTACATTTTTTAAAGAAGAATAAGTGATTTATCGCATTATTCAAACTAATTTATCAAATACCAAACAGGTGTGTTCTTATTTCAAATCAAATTGTGAACTAAGCCATTAAAGGGGAGATAATTCAAAAGTAAAACTGTTATAAAGGAATGATATAGAAATTTTCATTTTTACTTGTAGCAAGAAAACAAGGTCGGTGAAATATTTTTTTGTTTTATTTCTCATATTATATGCAAATTTAGTCAATTATATTGAACTTGTAGTTTGAAATATAGTACGGTGACCCAATTGTGCTACCAATATTTTATCAAAAAGCATAGATAATTAAACAAAGTATATGAAACGTTGCACCTTAAAACTTTATATGTTATTAATTGTAATTATTTAAGAATGCATATGATGCATTGCACATTAGTGTTTCCCTTAACTATATATGACATTGCAATATAAAATATTCTCAATAATTGAAATGTGTGACAGTATCATCCAATATCTGCATGTTGCTTCTTATGATTCTTTTTAAAACTGCATGCATTCTTAAAAATAAAGATTCAATTTGAAAATAATAATTTTCTAACTAATTTTTATACAAAACTTTTGAAATATTATATTAACATATAAAAGCATGTTCCTTTTGTTATTGTGTTGATGTGGTGTAAAGAGAATTATTTAAGATAAAAAAAAAGTATGGCTGGATCAATTTACTTGAAATTTGAAACTATTGTATGAATTGGTGAATGCTATTAATTGAGCTACTTTTCTGTTTTGTCATTCCAAATATATAGGACTTTGTATGATATAAGATTAAGGCAGTTGTTTCTGCAAATGGGAAATCTCCTAGTTTCTGGAACTGATTTAATGAAATAGAATACAAGCAACTTTTCACTTGCGAGATCCGTAAATGAAAGTTTGCTGATTGCGATCTGACAAAAAAGAAATGCTCTAAATGTTGAAATAAAAATTAAACATGATAAGTTTGAAATTCCCAAAATATTTAATAATTGATGACATCTCGCTAGATCTCATAACCAGTCTCCTGACTTGAATATGATATGACCAATGGTTGTGATATGGACAAATGAGAAAGGACCTGTATAATAACACTTGAATTGGGAGTATTTTGGTCTTGTAAAATAATCCCTCTCGCATTGTTTAATATCATATTATGGAATCAAATCCAAAATAAAAGGGAAATAAATGTTGTGTTGTGAATGTTGATTTATCAAGAAAAGAAACGAAAACCATTTAAATATTTGTAGTATATGTATGTTTGATTGTCTGATTCATTTTACAGTTAATTTTGCTAATATTATCGTTTGCTCAATATGCTGTTATGTATCAAAAAGGTTCAATTTAAAGCCTAAACCCATTTTTAATCAAATAAATAAGTAAATGAGTGTTAATATATTGCATATTTAGAATTACACTCACCAGTAATTGCCTGTAAATAATTAGTTGAATAGTAGTTTTTAGATTTGCAAGTAATTGTTCATGTATTTTCTGTGTTGTTAGATTTGTATTTTCATAACTTTTTATTAAATATTTACTTATGCTTTATTTCTACATTTTCTAACATTGAAATATTTATTTATGATATATTTCTACATTTGCTCACAATAAAATATTTATCTATGATATATTTCTATATTTGCTCACAATAAAATATTTGCTTATGTTATATTTCTTTATTTGCTTTTGCAGAACCAAAGGACATTATGTCAGATCATAATCAATTACCCAGTACAGATGACAAACTTCTATTATGTGTACGTTAAAGCCTAGTTGTAATAAATAATACCCTTATAAATCAGTTCAGAAATATATATATATGTTAAGGGCAGGATCTTTTCATTCATAAACAACATCTTGACCAAAATTGAGATGATTATGCGTTAAGACGTGAGGAAATTCTCATTATGATAATTTTATGTCAATAGGGTAAAGGATCAAGGTTTCAACAGCTTATAGATGAAATTAAAACAAAATTGTGATTTTCCGTTTACAACTTTAAAATTTCATTTACAGCATTCACTACTCTGCTTTGGTAATTTCTAATGGCTAATGAGCACATACTATGTTGATTTACATATCGACAGGAAATTATGATTGTATTCTTTTTTCTAGAAATTAATCTCCTTTAAACTTGAAATTTACGCCTATATATATGGTGACGCATTTTGTCATCGCAACTCCTCTGAAGCCTCATAACTTATTGTTCTAAAACTTTGTAGTTAATATGCAGACGTGCAAAATCCACAAGAAATATTTTAGTATGAGTTGTGCGTCTTTGGACCTAAGAATCTAGTTCGATGGTGTTGCAAAATAACATGATTAGGGTTTTGGGTATGTAAGCATGATCCCAATGGTTCTTTCATTTTTTTCTACAACACAACCATAAAGCTTCTAGCTCGGCTAATACAACCATGGTGCTTTAGGATTTTTTTTATTATTTTTTTTTCACTTATATTCGGAATTCATTATTTATGTCAGTAATCTTAAAGTCCTCGTACTATGTTTTCAACGCTCAATATAGATACATTGTACACCAGCGTTGAGATGCCAACCAAAAAAACACTTGCCTTAGAGCTTTAAATATTGCATAAAAATTTGTCAATGGTTGGAAACTGGATTATATCCTCAAGAAAATATAGGGTTGTTTTGTATTGTTTGGTTACTATATCTATAACTAATATATATAAATGGTAGTTAGCATTATATTAATGATACCCAGAAAATGTAAGAGTCACCTAAGTTTACAACTGAATGTTTTTGTATTGCATGTTAAATTAACAGTTATAAGTCCCCTATCGACGAATTCAAAGGTAACTTTAGGTTTGCACTGGGTGCTTCTGTCTGTCTTTCCGTATGTCTGTATGTGCGTCTGTCAGTCTACCTGTCTGTCTTTCTGTCTTTCTGTATATCTGATTATAATTTGAAAGTAGATTTACATTGTATTACATCATATATAATTTTGAAGAACTATTAATCATATCTAATGTTAGAGTGTTTTCAGACTTTTTTCATCATGCTTGAAGATATTGATTGGTATCGGCGTATAGTTATATAATGAAAAGTTATAGATCATCATGATTCCAGATCAAATTTTTGTTTCGGTCTGATACTTTTGTGCAGAGTCTTGAAAAATTCACTCATATTATAAGTTTACCACACTGTTTCTAGTCATGCTTGAAGATGTTAACTTGATAATTTCTTTTTGTTTACACCATGCCAAGTTATAGAATATGCTACCTTTTTGTTCTAATTTAATGAATTAATCACCAAGAAGGAGAATATGTAATGCCATGCAATACTTTCAGACGGCTTGTTTATAATGACTAACCATTTTCAATATCATTATTAAGAAAAAATACTCAAAATATATACTGTTTTTTTTAGTTTTTTTTTATTATCTTCCTTGAAATACAATGATATGACGCTTATGTTTTTTTTTTCAAAAGATGTATCAATACTATGGGGATTTGAAATAAGCAGAAAAGCTTTTGGTCGTCATTGGGTTAACTTGCCTTAAATTTTATAAGCATTGCGATAGCAGAATTGTGTGTTGAAAAATTATGACTTGTTGAATTTTACTCTGAGAAGTTTCCGGGTAGTACACTATCAGCTTACGATTTTTCCCTAAAAGACACTTTATAAGTATGTTCAATATTATAATGTTAGTGCAAATTGAGAAATGAAATTAAATTCAACTTAAACAATAACAGCAATAGTGCTAGCTGGACTTTATGCAACAATGGTGCTTCCAGATTAATTTTGTTTATATCTTATTAGGGAATTTTAATTAATGTCCGATAATAAAAAGTCCTCGTACATAGTTTTCAAAGCAAAATATGGATCATTGTACTATGGATTTGAAATTCCGTTCTAAATATGTGCTTTTGAGCTTTATATATAGCATATGCACTTGCCAATGATTGAAAACTGTAGCATATCCTCTAGATAACATTATGTTGTTCTGATTTGTTTGATTGCTGTTTTTTTTTATTTAGTATTAATTTTCGTATTAATCATTGTGTCAATATCTTTTTACACAATAAATATATGTAATGGCTTTATATATATTCATACTTTTTATACAAAAGTATATTATTGTCCATTTCTGTCATTTTTAAAAGCTGTCTCCTTCAAAATTCCTGTGTTTTAAGTATCAAATTATACTCATGTGCTATAGAGGTTGTTCGTATCTTACTCAGATATTTGAATAATATATGTTATATAATTAACAAATACCATAGATGCTCATTTCACGTATGCATATACAAACTCCCGCATTTAAATAAAGTTGTTCAACGCATCATGTAAATATAACGGAATTTGATGAGACTGTTATTAAAGAGATAGGGTTAGCGCTATAGAACCAGGTTTAATCCACCATTTTCTACATTTGAAAATGCCTGTACCAAGTCAGGAATATGACAGTTCTTGTCTATTCGTTTTTGATGCGATTTGTTATTTGATTTTGCCATGTGATTATGGACTTTCCGTATTGATTTTCCTCTGAGTTCAGTATTTTTGTGATTTTACTTTTTAGTTGTGAAATTATATGAGTTTTATGTTTTAATATTCACATTTTATAAAAGATTATTGCATTTGATTATAATGTTATTGAAATTACTTCTAAATGCGTTTTTAAAGAAATAAAACCATGAAGCAATTTCATTGATATATGCATTTCTTTGTCAGCCCCTGGTTCGTCCTCATTCAGGACTCAAGGAGTGATGTAGGTTACGTCCATCATAGATGTAAAGCTACTACTACGAATTTCCATAAAGTTAATCTGTTAGTTATATTCGATTGCTCAGTAAAATTATGTGATATTTCATTAGTACGTCATACATTAAGCCTTGTATTTTGTGATTACACATTATCAAACTCAGAGTAAAGCAAGAAATTTGCATGATTGGATTTTGAACAATGAACCACACGTTATGAAGTATATAAACATTATCAGAGTCAGATACTTCAAGTGGTTTTTTTTCTTTTGCACTCCATTGAGTGTTCTAGTTTCTGTAGACCAAATAATCTGTTTTTCATATTTGTATATATTTTATTCGATATATAATTTTGTTTCATCGTTTATATTCTATTTTTTCTCGAATAGTACTGTCACTTTTTCAGTTGTCCAATTGTTCTGATCATGTTTTTAGGCATAATAACCTGTGAAATTGTATGTTTCAGATAAGGTAATATTTTCATCTCCTGTAAATATTATATTCTGCATGGTATTTTGTCCGAGCCTCTATCTTTATTGGCGTATATTGGTTAATAGTTAAGTCTACTGAACAAATAATGCAAGATGCTTATGAGCTATGGCGTATATTCTTTGAAAAAGCGACGAGCGTAACATGTACTCATGGTACAGATGTTTGTGAGCCATTGTGTTAGCAACCCAAAAAGGTAGGCAACAGGACTGTCAAAATAGTAGTTTATCAACTTTGCATTCGAGAGTAGCATCCTTCATAAAATATTGAACCCTTGCATGAATGTTAATAATAAATTGCAAGAAAGAACGATTTATTTGAAACATACTAAAGGTAAATTGATACCAATAACTAGCCAAACAAGCTTTTATGACATTTTCCAAAATCTCAACAAAAAAAACTTTAAATACTGATATACACAATTTACATTTTGTACATATAGATATATAACATTTACATAAAAGAAAGATAACAATCTAAAATTTGATTCAGAAAATTAAAATTTGACATTAAATTAATTGATAACAACTGACATATTCTTTACTTAGTACAGAACTTATTGTAAGAAAATGGTGGATTACACCTAGTTTTATGGGAGATGAGACGATAACGAGGGAGGAAAGCAAGCAAGAATAAAATAGCATACAATTGTTAATCATATACTCATTCATTATCAGTTAAAACAAATCACGAAACAGTCGTTTGATTCTTTACGATTATTTGTTTTGGCCTCTACCACTGTCTAGCATCAGAAGTCGGTCAAATGTTACACAGTTGCTTTGTGTTTCGTGTTGCTTTAAACAAACGTAAGACGCAACTGACAACCAACACTGCTGACTTTGCCTAAAGTAAAGTAAGAACATGATTCAAATGAGTATAGTCCTGCGACATATTAATCATTATATTCAAAGGTAAATGATACTTTTTACAGTTCCATGTCTGAATAATGTATGATTGTGACGGATTAAGACACTTGATTCGTGAATATTTAGTTAAATACTTCTGCATGCATATTCTCTGTATTTTAAAACATACTTTTTGAAGAATCACTCTGTTTTTAACCAAATATTCACTGAAAAAGAGAAATTATCAATATGCTTGATTTCGTAATTGACAACATCTTTGTTACGTTTGGAGGACATGTATTTTAACAAACATTCGACATTCCCATGGGAACCATTTGTGCCCCTCTCCTAGCTAACTTGTCCCTTTGTTCTTTTGAGCTGATTTCATAAAGGACGTTCTAGGGAAGAAAGAAGTTAGCAATACTTTTAAACTTTCGTTAGATGGATGCTTTTTTCTCACTTAAATATACAAAACATGTGGTGACTTTGATGAACGTATCGTTCCCCTCGAAATAGAGATAAAGGATACAACTGATACAGTAAGGTCTGCCTAAAATCCTGACTTACATCTGGAAATGGACAATGAGGGTCATTTAAAAATAAATCTTTGCGAGAACCGAGATGAATTTAGCTTCCCAATTAAGAACTTTCAACTTTAAGCCACATTCTAATAGCGCTTTCATACGGAGTATATATTTCCCAATTGGTACGATATTCCCATTCTTGTATTTCATTTCATGATGTCCATGATAAAGAGTTGCTTCTCAGAAGGAAACTATTAAACCAAGAGTTCCAAATGGTAAAGATGAACTCATCTCTTCGTAATTTTTACGGACGCCTTCACGAGTTGTTTGAGCGTAACTGAATACTAGTATTCGTTTCTTAGATGATCGATATCTGATTGGTTCATCATGTCGTAACTTTAATCCCGTTCCCTTTTCACGAATGTGATCTTTCGAATTGGACTATTTACCGAGTTTGTAATAATATGAGCAACAACCCAAGTTACATGTCTCTTGATGAGTATTTCATCATTTGCAATCATACTATATGTTCTTATTTCTGTACTATTGTTGAAACAAGCGCTAATTCAATCTGTGTCTCATAGATCATATGTTTCTTCTTTAATTTTTTTTATGATTTTTTCTCCTCTTCCTTAAGCTCTAACAAACGTATTTTAACTAAATCGTTAGGTAAATTGAAAACCAAACATTTTGCATATCCAATATATTAAAATTATATTGTATCATGTGTATGCATACTTTGTAATTATTGTTTTGAATTGCTCATGTGAGAAGACTTTATAAGTTTGATTAACTAGTATCTCCTTCCTCTTGCATTTTTAAGCAAATAGAATATGGTTAAACAAACAAATCAACACGTATATGTATGATCATCTTTTTACATGGAAAAATACAAAAAGAAAATAATGGTTGAGTTTTATTGGAGAGGAAAATAAATGTATTCACCTGAAATAACATTAATGTAGAAGTAGCTTAAAGCAAATATCAGTGTCAAGATACTGCAAAACAAAAATACAATACGAAATAAGTATCCTGCTTTTTGCAACTTGGAAAATAAAAACTTTTTCAAATTGTGTGTTCCAACAAAGATATTATATTGAAAATCCATTACCATGTAGATTTCACTCAACATTTTGGAATTTTTATTTTCAGCTGACCTTGAACTGCGTTATTTATTGAACTATAATCATTTCAGAAATGCACATAAGGCGTACAAAATAACAAGCCTACTATTAGAAATATATTTGAATGTAATCAATGTATGATTGATAACCGAAAGATTATTATTTTGGTGAAGCTTAATAATTATATTTTCAAAATTGAATGAAAGATTCCAAGGTATAATAAGTTGCCAGAAACGTAGCAGCATCGATAGTTTATGCAATGCAAGTATACTGTATATATAGCTTATATATGAGATGCCCTTTTATTACTGTGATCACTTTTAAAAATGCATTAAAATGACGCTATTAGTAAAGAAACTGATCGAGTTATATGCAATTTCGGTTATTGACTATCGTGTTTATTTGAAAGTTGTAAATTATAGAACTGAAGCAATAAATCTCATTAATCATATGCAAGAACATTCGTGCTATTATTGTCTTCTTATGTGTATCTCTGACCGATCAACAGAGGCTTTCTGTTCTCGTAGGAACGGGTTGCTGGATTTATTATTGACGAAGGCAGTAGAAAAAAATAAAATCGTCCAATAGTCAACACTTTAATTATGTTTGATCACTCCTCACTTAGACATACACTCACACTGATCGCATTTCAGCGTAAACATATTCTACGTGTCTTCTTGTAAATTTGTTTTATCTTTATACACATATGAAGCAGTGTTCATACAAAAACGGAGGCAAGGGTAATAAATACAAGACACCTTAAAACAAAATTTTTTTTTTCTTTTTGTGGTTTTCTTTTTACGATTTGCTTTTTCATTTATTTATTTATTCTTATTCATTACTTACCTTATTCTTTGTTTATCGATGATCACCCATACGCAATTAAATGTTATATGATATAGCAAATGATGATGATAGTCAATCTCAGATAGATATACAAAAATACACTGGAAAAATCTTTCCTTAATTCCTATGCATACCGAAAAAACTAATAATAATCAAATTTCGAACAAATCATTATATATTGGTGGTGGTTTTTTTTAATTTCAGCTGTGTGTACATAAGAGGCTTTATGACAATTTATTAATTCGTATAAAACCTACAAGTTTTCTTCAAAAATTTACATCACTTGTTTGTTTTATGTTTCGTTGGTTGGTTTATGTATGCAGGTCAGATTCTATGTATGTTTGTGTGTTTCAACGTTTTCATTGTTGTTTGCCCATCTGTCGCAGACTGTTTTCGACTGTCTAAATATCTTAGTGTCCAACATGTATAGGGACTAAATATCGTAACAGTCTTCATTTCATCCCTTGATTTAAATGTTCACGGACTTAACACCACAATGCAAGTTTAGCGGAGTTTGTCATACTTTTAAACAAGTTTAATCCTGCTACATACTGTATATGCCTATATTAAGCATATCTTGACTTGCATCTAGAAATTAACAATGAGGGTCGGTTGAAAACAAAACTTTACGACAAAAGATATGATTTCAGCTTTTTAATTGTGAACTTTCCTTTTTTTAAGTAGCAACATTCCAGCAGCACCTGCATACGGGGTATATACTCCAAATTGATACGATATTCCCGTGCTTGTATTTTCTATCAGGATTTTCTTGAAAGATGATTTGCTCAAAAGGAAGTTATTTAACCAAGAATTTCAAATGGTGAAGTTGAAATCAGCCATTCGTAAATTTTACGGACGCCATTACGAGTTGGTTTCACAGATGATACCGGATATGTTCTATACGTCCATTCCGATCCCCTTTCCTATCATGAATGTGACCTAACGAATAGACTATTTACCGGATTTGCTATAACACAAGCAACACGACGAGTGCCATATGTGGAACACGATCTGCTTTCCCTTCCAGAGCACCTTAGATCACCCCCAGTTTTTGATGGGGTTCGTGTTGCTTTTTGCTTTAGTTTTCTATGTTGTGTCATGTGTACTATTGTTTGTCTGTTTGTCTCATTTTGAGCAATGGCGTTGTCCGGTGGGTTTTTTCCCTTCGATTTATGAATTTGACTGTCCCTATCTTTAACCCCTCTATTAAGCCAGAAGGTTGTTTGTTGTTGCTGTTCATAATATTTACTTTTCGTTCATTATTTTGTACATAAATCTGACGGATAGTGTTTTGTTTTTCATTGAATTGTTTAACATAATTATGTCATTTCAGGGCATTTCATTACTGACTATGCGATATGTTTTAACTCATTGTTAAAAGCCATACAGTGACCTACAGTTGTTAATTTCTATGTCATTTTGTAGAGTTGTCTCATTTGCAATAAAACCACATCTTCTAATTTTTTTTTACTATTATGTAATCAAATCAAAAAAAGTTCCTATGTTAATCCCTTTTTATATATCTCCATTTATAGTTTAAGTCGCTGAATTGCTTTGTGATTATTTTATATATATATACTAGTATATCAGTTTCTCGTTTTCGAAAAAGTTGCGACAAACATAATTCTTGTTGATGAAGGTTTCGCCTCAATATTATGCAAACAAAATCCCGTTGACCGACATCTGAGGCTTGCTACTAATAATCCTGACAACCATGATAGTCGTGTCATATACCATTGTGTAGATAAATCAATTTAGATTTACGGCATAATAAGCTTAAGTAGGTTTGACAACTGAGAAATCGAAAAATAACGGGAATTCTGGAGTAGGTGTCATTTTTCAAAATATATAGTTAAGTACCTTGTGTTATAATAGAGATTTCCAATAAAATGACTTTACTCGACATAACCGACCTAACTCAACGTTTTTCGTCCTATTGCATTGAGGCATGACGGAGGGGAGAATACACTGCATCCATGTTTTGCTCTTTGAACACGCATTGTTTGCTGGAACATATTTTAAGTAAAAATCAGCCCTAACTAAATTTTTTAATCTTTAAATATTTTGTCATTAAACTATGAACGATTTTATTGACACAAATATTATAATGGAAAACGTAAATTAGAAACTTGTAATCAAATACACCCATCATTTCTTGTCATTTCACTTGACCCATATTTTAATTCTTCTCTAATTATGAATTTTAAAAACTTCCAAGACAAAATTTAGCATGAAAATATTAAAATAATGAATTCCGAAGCGGGAAGGTTGTCTTTTAACATTCAAAGGAGATTCCAACACACCCGAATCTAAAAGGTGTACTCGAACATTTATAATTCAATTTTGAGATAATTTGATGTGGGCAGCAATTCATATCATTGATATATTTATCAAATAGTACTTTTTCGTCTTTACCTATACAAATGTATGTCCATGTATACCTTAACGTGCATTCGAGGATACAAGGTAGAGGGCGTACCCCCCCCCCTTATTCGATCGCTGAAAATCTCATGTTTCCACAATATCTATACTAATTTTTAGCGTATAATCCTCCACATTATTTTTCGCATCGCTCCGCTTGTCAGTATGAATTCAATTATCGACAACTACAACGGGTTACCTCTTTGAAATATCATAATCACAAATTGTATTGCAAGAAAAAACTTCACAATTGTCGTTCGACTTTGATAAAAACTTCATAAACAAAAATGTCTGAACAAAAGACATCTCGCTTGAGATTTAAGAGTTATGACTACATACTGAATTTGATGTTTACCGTGATTTAGTAGCTCGCTGACGTGTAATCTAATGGACACATGGAAACTACATATCATCTGCTATACAGTTATGACCACTAATAGTCCTATAGACACTGTGCTCTTGACATGACGAAAGATCTTGCTTTTCTAGACTGTCAATGAATTTTGTATACTTACTTAGTGATATGTACAAAAACAAGGTGTAGTTTGATTGCCAATGAGACAACTCTTCACAAGAGTCCAAAATTACACAGAAATTTTAACAGCTATAGGCCATTGAACGGCTTTCAACAATGAGGAAAGCCCATACAACATTGTCAGCTATAAGAAGCATCAAAATGACAAATATAAAACACCTAAAACGAGAAAATTAGCAGCCAAATAAATGTTATTTTTTAACGAAAACACAACAACAAACGATAAGCACTGAATTACAGGTTTCTGACTTGGGACAGACACATCCATACTAAGTCAATGGTGCAACAGTACGATATAGTTGATCAGTATTATAAAATTGATAATAATTCTTTATTTATGAGTTGTAGTTGTTTTTAAGATAGTGTTCAGCTGGTCTGAATACTATCAGATCGATACATTGTTTATTTGGAAATGCTAGAAATTGCTGTTTGTATGCTTCGTTTCAGTCTCATGAGTCAGCCCTTTCTTACTATTTTAATTTAAACATGATCATTTGCTAAACAGACTTGTATGATCTCTATTGGCTTCAACTTTGATATTCATAAATGTTATGTAGCATAGAAATGCATGCGTAAAATAACTTCCCGACATTAATTGGCTGAAATATCAGATTAGAATTAAGCGTTAAGTTATAATACTTACGATGAAGATGCCTCAAGCTATATGTCTAAATCATGTACTTACGACGGAGATTTAGCCTCAAGCTATAATAATTATGAGGATGAGCATAAGTACGTTTGTCTTTTGTCCAGCGACAAATATTACATACAAGTATATACTAAGAATGGTGAAATGATAATGATAAATGCATATACCTTTTTATACATGCCCAACACTTAGCCTTATGCTTAGGTAGCAAGAGAGTGTAACCACTATAAAGACACACTTGTCTTTCTACGAGTAAATCAGCCAGCCTGCTACCAGTCAATCCCATGTACAAGTATATAATTATGAATATAAAATGTGTTTTTTCAGTCGTGTCACACCTTCACTGGTGATCCTGTCCTGTCCAGGAAACTGTGGCATAGGTGTCACTTTTTTTTATATTTATATACCCCAAACGAAACAATAATGGAAACTAAAAATTTCCGCAAAATTAATCAATATACGTAATAGCTTTGGAATCTACTTTTCCTTGGACAACTATGAGTACATAAAAAAGGCAAGAAAAGTCCCGAAAAGACTGAAAAATGTAACAACTATGTAAATTGGCATTTTCATTCATTTTACATCAGAGATACTTGGGGACAGGATATTTTTTAGCCAATTACTATGTACTATAAATTGATAGTTTACTATTCACAGTGGTCAATTTTTATATGCAGATTATTTGTCATCAGTTGCGAATCAAGTACATCTTCCAAATTACAATCTATGTATTGAATTGATGTACGTATTTATTGACATACATTATTTTCAATTACAACATTCTTTTTTTTTAATGTTCGTTGACTTTTCTTTGAAAGAAAAGTGTGTGTCAACTTTTAAAATTTAAAAAAAGGTACAAGACCTCTATTATTATTATTTCTTTTAATATATACACTTCCCGTTCAAATATGTTTTCCCTATCGAAAAAAAAATCGGAGATGTTAAATTAAGGAGATTAACTGCAGGAGAAGCGAGCGATTGAAATGATGCTTAATAAAGTATAAAGTATGATGCCATCCCAATTATCAACTTTAACAGAGACGCATTCCGATTAACACTTTGAGTTCACCATCGATCTTATAATTAAACCAGCGGAAGTTAAATATTATAAAACATTAAAAAACGAAAAGAAGAAGAGACATTAATCTGATAACGACAAACAAAAGCAACTACAAATATCAAATAATAAAAGGTTCATCAAATTTTGAAAAAGTATATCGGAAAAACAAAGTCATGGTCAAAACCATGAAAGACAACTCAAATGAATCGTATGATAGGTAAAGATGCGTATATATACGTGGTCTTATGAAAGTGAAGTTTAGGCGGGAAACTCAATAATCACGTGATACATAAAAATCATGATTACTTTCGTTTTACATTATCTTAGAAATATTTGATATTAATAAAATTTATTGTGAATGGGTATGCTTGTTTATGAATACTTAATTAAAACCTGAGTAACGCATTTAACAAAATTAATTGGTTAGCAATAACCGGTCCCGTTACGTGCGTACGTCGAGTTAGGTACGTATGTCAGTTTATTGGAAATCTCTATTAAGGTATATAGGGAAAACAATTCAGAGACAAGTGCCTTTGCATTATACACATGCAATACCAACATTGTACACGTTAAAAGGTAACATATGTTTTTAATATAAAGCTCTGTTGCCATGCCAATGACAATATTATAAAATGTGCCATATGACATAGTTTATGTCGTGTCTAAGACATGCCTAAGGATGAAAAGCAAAACTATCGTATGTTAGTTCGAACTACGATTGTCTTAGGACAATCCTGACAAAGGACAAGGTACGATAAGGTCCGTTTTTTGAAGCCCCCCTCCCCCTATATTCTGATTTTTTAAATTCTGTTTTGGAAAGCTGCTTATCGTGTTCAAATATTCCTTTAAGTTTGATGTTTGTTTGGCTGAACTTCAAAACCATTATTTAAGAAAATGGGTGAGGTTTTGGGGAATAAGGCAACCACAAACGTCAAAAAAAGGGAAAATTACGATTTTCGGTCATAGTTTCTTAAAATTTAAAAGGATGCGCCTATGTGACCCAGAGAAAATTACGTCGATTTAGACAGCATAAGTACTGCTGATGACATTCGAAAAAAAATCCCTGGGTCACGTTGGCACAGACACTTAAAAACTAAAAAAAATGTTATACAAAACACTTTAAAGTGAATAAAAATTACAATATTTGAATTATAACAGAAAGTTTCCCCCCTCCCTCCTCAGTTAACCCAGTTAATATAATTAGTGATTTTAAAATTCATCCTCATATTTAGCATTAGGGAATATTTTAACGTCATTAGCAGCTTTCAAAAAACAGAATTTGAAAAATGAGAAAAGAGGGATGAAAGATACCAAATGGACAGTCAAACACATAAATCTAAAATAAACTGACAACTCTATGGCCAAAACAAAAAGACAAGCAAAAAAAACAAATAGGGGGCATAAAACAGGCCTTATCGTACCTTGTCCTTTATTAAATAACTTAAAATAAATAAAGAATTAAATGAAATATATTCTAATGTATTTCGGTATGTATAAAAGGACAGGTTTACATCTTTTAGGGAGAGAAAAAAAACAATAACCAAACATAAATAACAAATAACAAATAAATTGCATATGAAATAGGAAACTAAACTGTGACAAAACTTTGTTATCGCTATTGTTATGCTGAAATTTAAGGTAAATATTGTATTTAATATGTTGATATATGTCCGTATTTTATTGAACAAATTTCAAAGAATGCAACATAATTAAATCTTTGAAAAAAAAATATACAATGAGGAGTACTTGATTAATCTTGAGAACAGTTGACTATTTGCATTCGTTTTTTTTATATTTTTTTACCTATCGAATTAGACTATTTATACCGGATTTGTAATAACAAGCAACAAGACGGGTAAAACTTGTTGAGCAAGATCTTCTTACCCTTCCGGAGCACCTGAGATCACCCAAAGCTTTTGGTGGGATTCGTGTTGAATAGTCTCTAGTTTTCTTTGTTGTGTCTTCTGTACTATTATTTGTCTGCTTGTCATTTTTTATTTGAAGTCAAGGCGTTGTCAGTTTATTTTCTATCTATGCATTTGACTCTCTCTCTAGTATCTTTCGTCCCTCTTTTATCATTGAATGTTATACGATAATTATTATGATGTTTCTAATACTGTTGAAACGTACAAAACTCTGATCATTGAATTACCTACATGTATTCTGTATATTCCACGTACCTCTGTCAGGCACACAACCAACGGTATATTTGAATTTTGTTACATACCGGTATACGAGTCCAAATAAAAAAGCAGAGAAAACTGGGCATCTTATAATCAGTACGAGTTTATAAAAAAATAGGGTTGAAATAATGTATAGTTTCTTTACTACAGCCACGGATCGGCGATGTCGCGGATTAATTGTAGTAATAACAAAAATAATAATTGACGAACCTCTGTTCGTTTGAGTGGAATTACCTGCGCTGGTGGTTGTTCTGCTACGAATGACTGTTGGTTTGTTCACTATTGTTGTCATGTCGTCTAAATCAGATGAGTACGTCTTCTCACTTGCAGAGATTTCCGTAACCGCCAACTCGACTTCTGAAATTTGAATAATGATTAATTATTCTAAAGGAAAACACATGTACATATGGTATAATAAACTTCATGTTGGAGTTTGGATAATTTGTTAATGATTTGTAGTCAAATGACTTATAACACCAATGCACTGTTTTTGAAAATTCAAGTTATGAAAACACAAATTATATAACAAAGTATATTGAAATATTGCAATTTTACATACATCTTAATTGTAAATATTCACATCACCAGTGTATATAGTTATCAAAGGTATCAGGATTATAATTTTATACGCCAGACGCGTGTTTCGTCTGCGAAAGACTCATCAGTGACGCTCAGATCAAAATAGTTGTAAAGCCAAACAAGTACAAAGTTGAAAAGCATTGTAAACAGGAGTATTTGATTTTCCTGAAATAATGGTTCATTTGATGTATGAAAATAATTTGATTTTACTGACTGAGGAACAACTGACAATCGATTTAGAAACACAGGATTTTTTGTTCATCATTTTTATTTAAGATGACAGTTGCTATTGAAAAAAATAATATAACCAAACTCGATCAGAAGATGTCCATGGTAGCATTTGACTTCAACAACATGTCAATCTATCACAAATCATGTGATTGCCAATTTTCATGTAGAAAACACAGCAAAGTTGAGTACTGCAGCATATAGTGGAAAAATACTCTTGATTTCTCTTAGACTCTGATTGTATAACTTATCTGTAATATTTACCAGCTTTGTCAAACTACAGAGGATGCATCTTCTATCATTGTAAGTTTAAACGTTATGTTTACTATTTTTAAGACTACAGCGTTAGTACATGTATTTAACATTTGAAACTCGATTGGGACTATATAAGTTCACTGCTGGTGGCCGTCTACCCTTATTGTTTAGTTTAAGAGAAATTACTTATCAGATGATGATAAAGTGTATGAAAAGGTTTGCGGGTATTTTAAGTCTGAGAAACCATTACCATATTAACTTTAATGTTAACTAATGTTTAAAGCATACTTTACGCCCATTTCAGTGAGACCCTATTTATTCAAACACTTTTTCAAAGGTTGACTCTGATTGAAATGAATTTAATAGAAATTAGCTATCGATCTTACTTTTGCAGTTTTCCTCAAAATTAGTAAAATATAGTTTAAAAGACCCTTAACAGATGTCAAACAAAGAAGTCTTTCACTTGCCTTATAATCAAACATATGAATATCACTCATAGAACATCGTCTTTTCAGTTGCATATTAAATTTACCTGTCTTATCAACTATCAAAAAGTACTGGTGAATTGTTTTGGAACCATTTGATCTCTTCAAGACACACATATACATTCCACTGTCTGATAATGTTGCATTTATAATTTCGATATAAAGATGCATGCTAAATAAATCAAAATATGTATGAATGCGGTTACTTCTGGTCGAACGATCTAATACAGTATTCCAATATCCCGAGCAGGCTTTCGTTATACAGTACCACAACACATCATCTGGGTACAGCATGTTTGATTTTGGACAATGGAGTTTAACCCAGTCATCTTCTTTCGCCTTAACATTTGACACGACTGTAATATTTGAAAAATATGAAGAAAAAAAATGTTGTTACGAAATAACAAAAACAAATTTCTCAGTGTTAGTATGTGTTTGAATACATGTTTTTTTATTTACGAAATGGGTGGCCCATTGGAACTAATTTTCGTATCCTTTTGTCTGTTGGTTAGATTTTTTGTTTGACTTGCTAGGTTCGGTTACGTAATTGATAATAAAAGTAGCTCTTGGCTTTTTTATCCTTTGGTTAATAAAAATGTTGACATTTTCAACTCTAAAAAAAAATATTGTTCAACCATAGCAAATCTAAATGTTTAAATTTTAAATACGGTAATTTCTATGTTTTTTTAGAGTGTACACAAGCACCTCATAAATGTACTGGCAGAGCGAGTGTCTATTCCAAAAATATATATCTCCATTACTCCATTTGACTTCTTCAATTTGTTAGTAGTTAGTTGTAGTTCGGTAATTACTTTAACCATCTTTTTCCATTTTTCTTTTGGTATGATTTAGTGAATAACAGCGAATTGGTAATAATGATTCATTAACATTTAATTGGGGCTAAAATGGGTCTTCGTGAATATTCAAATGAAAAAATAGGTTTATTTAAAATTAAAAGATGGAATGTGTTTTGCTTTCCGACAAATGCGTCATGATGATTCAACATCGAACATCGCATACAATATTCCTGATAAAATTAATGTAGAAGTCAAAGTAATATTTCATCTGACTTCATTTTGATCTTTTGGCAAGACACTTTTGAGAAAAAAAAACATTTTTTTAACTAATCATACTGTATAAGCCCAGGGGTTGAAGTCATTAAACTTTGCTCAGTGCTCGGAGCCCAAAAAATCATGCTCGAAACATGAAATCCAGTATTTTGATTGGTTGATTCTTCAGTCTGAGTACAAAAATCGAGCTCGAAAGTTTTATGACCGCAAGGCCTGTAATTTTATTTATACAATCGTTATCTACTTACTAATTGCTGATACCAGTAGTAATTTTGTAGCAAAAACAACTAGGGTAAAAGTCCAAATCCAACTAGTATAACTGAAAATATGCGCTCGATATTCTAAAAACATAACTAAAAGTATATGAATGGATCTAGTTTTGTATGATTATTATCTTTTTAGTTTACATATTAATTGAAAATTGATTCCAGTTATAAACAACTGTTGCTTTAAAACTTCCATTAACTACTAAATTTCCAATTGTGCTAAAAATATAACTTTGTTATTCGTTCTTGGTTCCATGATTCTCGAAGGGAAGGAAGGAAATCATCTACTTACATTTATACTTGTCTGATCCCTATATCAACAGGAAAATAAACAAAAAACATTTTTATAAAATCAAATAGCAACAGCAAAAAATAATTGATATCTAGAACTTCAATTTATTTGCAATACGAAAACAGGCTTTACTTTACTCTGTTCGAAATAGAATTTAAAAAAATACGATATCTATTACCCTCTTAACTGCAAGTGAACACAAATATTGATACACAAATTTCACCATTATAGTCTTATCAAACGGAGAAGCATCAAATAAAAAAAAACCTGAAAGCTGAAGATTGCCAGTTTGAGAACTTCAGGCTCTTCACCGTACGAACCAGAATAGCACATCTGACAGACATAGTATGTTTATTTGATTTTTATAACAAGAATTCACAATATATTTAATAAACTTATTTGCACCTTGTTATTTTGTTATATCAACCAAAATGACCCCCCATGTAAGCAGGCAACACAATATGTATTACAACTAAACACTTGTTTCTTTATTTTTATGAGGCTGACTTCATGCAGAAACTTCTTATGAAGAAAGATAAGAAGTTAGCAATATCCTTTAACTCTACTTTCTGCTATATAGATGACGTTCTTTTACTAAACAATTCCAAATTTGGTGACTATGTGGAACGCATCTATCCCATCGAATTGGAGATTAAGGATACTACAGATACAGTTAAGTCGGCTTCATATCTTGACTTACATCTAGAAATTGACAATGAGGGTCGGTTGAAAACAAAACTTGACGACAAAAGAGATGATTTAAGCTTTACAATTGTGAACTTTCCATTTCTTAGTAGCAACATTCCAGCAGCACCTGCATACGGGGTATATATCTCCAAATTGATACGATATTCCCGTGCTTGCATTTCCTATCATGATTTTCTTGATAGAGGGTTACTTTCAAACCAAGAGTTCAAAATGGTGAGGTTGAAATCATCCCTTCGTAAATTTTACGGACGCCATCACGAGTTGGTTGACCGTTATGGAATAACCGTTTCTCAAATCATATCGGATATGTTCCTTACGTCGTAACTACAATCCCCTTCCCTTTCATGAATGTGACCTACCGAATTAGACTATTTACTGGATTTGTAATCACAAAAGCCACACAACGGGTGCCACATGTGGAGCAGAATCTGCTAACCCTTCCGTAGCACTTGAGATCACCATAGTTTTTGGTGGGTTCTTTAGTTTTCTATGTTGTGTCATGTGTGCCATTGTTTTTCTGTTTGTCTTTTTCATTTTTAGCCATGGCGTTGTCACTTTGTTTTAGATTTATGAGTTTGACTATCCCTTTGGTATCTTTCGTCTCCTTTTTTAAATGATCTCAAATTAATCTATAATGTTGTCATTTTTTATAAATTTCCTGTTTACCAAACTGAATATTTGAAAAAACTAAGGATTTTCTTATTCCAGGTATAGATTACCTAAGCCGTATTTGGCACAACTTTTGGGAATTTTGGATCCTCAATGCTCTTCAACTTTGTACTTGTTTGGCTGATGAATCTTATGTAGACGAAACGTGCGTCTGGCGTACTAAATAATAATCCTGGTACCTTTGATAACTATTACCTATTAAAAATATATTCTAAAAAGAATTTGTTTTCAAATACGGAAAATCACGACAATAACAGCTTATTGACAGTTTCATAAAAAAGAGTTTCTATCATTATTATGATAAAAATAGGCAAAAAATATTACACTTCTTATTTGATAAGCAAAGGAGTAGGTTCAGTAACAACAATATAGCAGTTTTACAAAATTGAGAAATTTTAAACTTTAAGCTATCTATTGGAAAAAAGAATGCTTCTGCTATCTAGATATAGACTTTTTTGACAATACAATGTACATTCATCAGGTACTGGCATCGTTAAGTCATGCTAAATTACTGAAAACTTCACAATTTTAGCATTTTAGTTAGATGTTTCCGTGTTCATTCATAATATTGAAACTTAAGTTGTATTTGATTATGATACATAACATATATAAAGGTTGAGGATAAACGCGGATGCAGCCACTTTAATTTTTGACAAAAAAAATCATAAAAATGACCTTTTTTTTGGGCATATTTGAGAGATTTCTCATATTAAGCTTGAATTGGGGCGTTTTTAATGGCTAAATCAGTTAACATCTTTCACAAAAACTAATCCAATCAATTGAAATAGACACTTATGTGTTTAAAAAGTGTCCAAAATCTATTTTTAGATGAACCTGAAATATGAGGCCAAAATTACTCCTTTATCACTTTATAAAGTCATAGTCTTTTCAGATTTTGTATTAATAATAAATTTTTATGGGCAAAATATCAGTTTTATTATAGTCAATATGATGTTTTCCGATTTTATGTTTTGAAGACAGTTGTTTGTCCTTTCTTCGCTTTTTTATTCTTTGTCCTGTCGTTGTAAGTTTGTCTTTGACTTTTGAGTTAAAATGTCACTTTATAACCGTTCTTCTCTCTTTTTCAAGCAAATACGAAACGAGCTAAATTTGATACAAAATCAGTCATAGTGCCATTTTTAGATGTCAAAGCACATCAATGTCTTTGTTTTTACTTTTAAATTTGTTTAAATGTGTTTCCCTAACCGAACAAAATCACTTTGTGTTTTACACTTAATCCATTGGATGTGACATATAGATATCTTATTATTGTTTGGTTTTACCCTGAGCAGGTCTCAGTCCGTTGGGATGTTGCATTACTGTCCCCGTTTAGATAAAGGTTCAGATGTAATCACGTTTAAACATGTCCCATCAGGATCTAGTAATTATGTGTTTGACGCATGTTACAGTATGTCCTGTTTGTTTGGACATTAATTCGGCTGTTAGTTCTCGTTTGACTTGTTCTCATATCGGGTCCCTCTAAAAATTTCTGTTTGCATTTAGAAGCATAATGCAACTGAAAGCTGTTGCTTACATAGTTACTATGAAAATAATTTTATTTGTAGGTATCGATTTCCGTGGCTTGAGCAAAAACTACATGTTTGTGGTTTTTTTTTTTTTTAATTCGTGTAATTTACTTTTTTGATGGGGGAATCGAGTTAAAAATATGAAGCCATCATAAATGAAACATTTTTGAAAATATTCATATATCTGTGATGAAGGCCGTACTTTGACCTATAATGGTTTACTTTTGTTTTTATAATTTGTGACTTGGATGGAGAGTTGTCTCATTGGCACTCATACATCTCACTATTTATATATGTTTATCTTATAAGGATTTGTGGGCCAATACAAAATAACACTTGTTTGTTGGTACTGACAACAATCATCAAATTTCTTTTGAAACAATTGCTTTCGGAAATATACTGATTCATCGATGCTGACAAATTGTCTCGATTAAAGGAAATTGTGAAGAATCATTTCGATTGATGTACACTTGTTATCTGGAGACGGATGTCACTGGCTTATTAGCCCGAATTTGAATAATTAACAAATTAACAATCATCAAACGTTTTAGTTCGGTCATAGACATCTTACTAAAGAAAAGCACATCTTGAATCGGTTTTAAAATGATGTGCCTCTTTCATTCCTTGTTTCAGTTAGTGGTAATTGTGTGTTTTACCTAAAAGACATATTGTAAGGCAAAGGTGAGATGGTTTAGCCTGTGAACTAAGTGTTACACTTTGCTATTTATTGGTAAAATGTCCCCGACCGGTGAAAATATCTAATACGGAAACATTTCAGAATTCGTATTCAAGATCCGATCCGGTATTTAATTTTTGTATAACTTTAACCTGATCAACATTGCGTCAAATTTATTTTCTATTAGTTGGTAATATGGAAGTGATGCGTATAAAGGAATGTTCAGCATGTCATGATTTGCCTAGCAACTTTGTGAGGCAAAAGTTATAAGTTTAATTTGATATTAAATCAATCTTGAAATTATCACTTAAGGGCATACCACGGTGGGTATGGTTGTCCTGCGAGAGAACGTACTGTGCTGGTGATTCGGTCCTGACGGGTGCTGGTGATCAATGAAAAAATGTAAACAAAGACGAAAATGATGATTTTTGACGTTTTCACTCATAAAAAATGGAAGAAAACAGTTGAGATTTTTCAATTTCGTTTCTTATGGGTTTATATATAAACCATTAAAAAAATGACCCTCTAAACTGTTTCAGTAAGAGTAACACAAAAATGCTCATTTTCAGAAAATCTCGAACTGAAAAAATAAAACAAAAATGCTCATAGAGTCCGCTTTCTATGCCGCAATCCACACGACAAAACAATTTTGTGAAAAAACATTGCAATTTATTAAAATTTAGCATTTTCTCAATTTATTCATGTCCTGATACTGTGCTGGTGGGTCCTGATACGGTGCTGGTGATTTTGGATAAGAAGTTGGTCATATTTGAAACAAATGTTACAAAATCAATAAAATTAGCCAGATAATTGTTGCCAACAGGATCTGTGACTCCTATTTTAGCTCTTGTGCATCTATTTTGACTGTTTAATATGTGTTTTCAAATGATCTGAACTTGTATTACATAATAACATAAAAGGGCAACATCTTTCGTCCAATACTGATCAGATAACAATATATAGTATCTAAAATAAAATAAAAATTCCACAATACTACTGCCATTATTCATTTTATGTGTCAATTTGTTCGAAAAAAGTCGAAAAGAAGAGACTTTTTTTAATGTCATGATTATATGTCGCTTTCTAGATCTATGCTTAGCATTTATTTCAGATGACATGGACTCCTCACCCTGATGACCCTGCTGCCTTTCATAACTCTATCCGTATACATATATTAATAGATAAACAAAAGGCTGCATGCAACACGTATTTTTGTATTTAAAATGATTCGTTGTAACGAGAATATTTGTGGTGAATGGAAACTGTGAGGGTCACAATCTTAAATTGCTTATAAATGTTGCTGGAACCAGTTTCGTTATCTGATCTGATTTTGTTCTGAAATGTGCAAGATAGATAGACATTTTGATTTTTTTTTACTCGGAAATGACCCATTGTGTTGATCCCATGCTTAACAAGAAGTTTCCCCTTGATATATGTACTAAATTATATCTCTATTATTCATTGTCTGTGCTGTTTTGATACTATTGCAGTTTGCACATTTCGGAATTGACAGGCCACAGGAGGGGTCATAAACCGTACACGAAAAGATAAAATATTGATATATTAAGTACTTAATTTGCATCTTTGAACCCCCATCCCGGCTTGGTTTTTTTTTAGGAGTCTGGGGTGTCTAAAAATGGTCGATTACAAACAGCCGAGTACGCATTTTACTTTCCAGGCGTGTTATTGTTGATTGTTAAAGTCCTAAAAACGGATAGATGGAAACAAAAATGTTAGATATATCTGGCTTCAGATTCAGTTTTTTTTTTAAATATAAATTAAGGCTACATTTTAATATAATAATTCTATGAATTCACAATATAAAAAAATGCAGAAAAAAAATGAATGAAGTGAAATATCTTAGTAAGGAGTCATTACTACAGAGATGGTGTGTTTGACACACAAAACTTAAAAGCTTAGTGATATTACCAATATTAAAACAAAAGTGTATTTTAGTTGGGTATTTTTTCCATTTACTCATTTTCAATTATAATCAAGGCACATTTTATTTTTATTCATGAAAAATATTTATAGATATAGGAAGATGTGGTGTGAGTGCCAATGAGACAACTCTCCATCCAAATAACAATTTAAAAGGTAAACCATTATAGGTTAAAGTACGGCCTTCAACACGGAGCCTTGGCTATATATATAGAAAAGAAGGACACATTGTTCAATTCCTTCCCCGTAATTCTTTATCAAAAATATTTATTTTGAAATGAAAAAAGCTAAGAAATCTTAATTTTATTAGTGTTCTCTAGGTTATCTCGTCTTCATTCTCTGACATATTCTAGCCTGCCCTTTCATAAAATAGTGATTTTTTTTAGTGTTCTATCGAACTTTCGAAAAAAAAACATAACCTGATAACCGTTTAGACAAAAAAAGGTGTGTTGGAAAAATCTTACAGCAAGTGATTCTTAATAGCTATAAGATTCATTTTTCTTTTACAATACAACTTTTAAATCTTACGGGAAACTGTTCCAAGCTTTCACTGTAACCTCGCTCTTTCTTATCCCCACCCCCCCCCTCCAAAAAAAACCCACTAAACAAACAAACCCGCAATACTATTTTCATTCTTATAGTCAGCACTCAATTGTCCCCCTCCAAAAAAAAAAAACCCCCACTAAACAAACAAACCCGCAATACTATTTTCATTCTTATAGTCAGCACTCAATTGTTCACAAACAAATGTGTTTTAAGCTGCTAGAGACATGATTAAAACGCTCAGAAAGTCCTTTGTTCTATATTTTTGCTCTCCATTTTTATGCAAAACCTTTTACATTTTTATTTTATGGATTATTGTTGAAGGTCGTACGATGACGTATGGTTGTTAACACATACTTCCTTTGGTTTCTTATGGAAATTTGTCCATTGACAACAAACATACCACATCATCTACTTTATATAAGTATTGTATAAATTACAACGTATTTTGGTGATCTTGCAAAATGATCGTAATCCCGAAAATCGTAAACATATTTTCTTATCTTAAAAGGGGACAAGAAGGGTTCCATTAACAGGCCAATAAATAAGATTACAGTCAGTTAAAAAAAAAATAGGGGTATTCTTTCTCTCATAATACCGGGTAACAGTAAACAGATTCACAACAATGTCAATTTCAAGAAAGCAGACAACAGCTACATGTAAGAAGTCAATAACAGTACAGCATCAATGATCTTGAATATATGCCACTTTTAACTAAAATATAAAAGCACAGAACCAGGACATAGGAGCACAGAACCAGGACCGTTTTTCTTATCACCAGCACAGCGTCAGGACAATTCCGTTTAACGAATTTGCACGACTTTTGCAATATAATATTGTTGTAATATACTTTGCATGGTACTTATGACACATCAGAGAAAAATTAAGCAACAAAACAGTCGTTTTATTGCCGTTCTGATACAATGTAAACAAACCCACCAGCACAGAATCAGGACCCACCAGCACCCGTCAGGACCAAATCACCAGCACAGTACGTTCTCTCGCAGGACAACCATACCCACCGTGATACGATACAGTTTTTATTCTGTATTTACAGTTTGATGAACATTTCCATATAAGCTATTTTTGTCTGATTAAATCAAATATGTAATATAAAATATACCTTCATGTGCTACTTTTTGAGTTGAATGAGGTCGAAATTTTGTATATTTGCTCAAAATTCGGATTTGTTGCCGTATTTTCTTTAGAAAGAAAGACATTATTTTTTGTTTGAAAAAATAAACACAAATTGGTTTTTTGTAAAATAATTTGTAATTTCTGTATTTTATAAGTATCATACAAACTTATGCATTTTTTATTCAGAAATAACGCATATTTATCAAATGATCATGAATTGGAAAAAAAAACGTATGTGTTTGCTGTATATTTATCAACATAAACAAAGTTCACTATTTACAGCTTTTTAAAATTTATTTCACATAATCTCCCTGCAAAATGAAACAACATGTCGTTTTAAAAAATAGTGGTCCATGCACTCGTTTTTAAATTAAATCAGTTTGAATGATAAAAATCAGTCGAAAAATGCATCTTTCCCCGATATGTCACAGCTTAACGTCGGGAAAATAACATTTTACGTTAGCAACGTCATTACCTCCTCTGTAACTGTATCGTTTTCCCTTAAGTCAAATATCACGATCTCACTTTTGAAATTTAACATATATTCGTCACTTCTAACAAATGATAAAGACTAGTTGGAAATCATCTGTAAATGTAAATATGGAATAGAAAAAAAACTATTGTACAAATCTATCAACATGGGGATAAATATATACCCAAAGTGTGTTATTTGCAGTAAGCCAGCAAATAAATCCATATCTTCATGCTCGAGTGATTTGAAAGTCGGGAGGTACACATGACGACACGACAAGGCGTTAGGGATATTAGCAGCCACCAATACAGAAAAACACACGACCACCTAGGCTTCACAATGATAAAGCATCGGTAGCCGTGTGTTACCTGTTCTCGTCATTTTTAATATAGCGTCGTACTACAGTACATGATATATATGGCATGGAGATGTTATTGTTATAGATCAGCTTAATTATCTATAGTAAAGGATCCTACAAATTAATGTAATATACAGTCACAGAAAAAATATATATATTTATAAGTACGTCTGAGTCAGTGACAACTCTACAACAGATTTGTCCATCGGATCACCAGCAATGATGGTGATACATGGCGGTGTACATTATGTGTATACAACTCCTCTAAACATCAACCAAACAATGTTAAATCTGTAAATTTTGATAAAACTAAAGAAAGTTCCACGCATTTTTTCTATTTAATTTGATAAAGTAGTATCTAAACTTCATAACCACAGTGCTAATGCTGTACATATTTGCATTTTCTGAAAAACACCAGAGAAAATTTGATAATTTCGCAAAAATCCCCAATTCAGAAAGTTGAAAATATGAATTTTTAGCAAAAATTTTAAAAGAAAATCTAGAAATTTTGTTTACATGCGATCGTAACTAAAATGAAGCTCAAACCAAGTTGTATCAATGTTACATATGAAACTTAATGTAAAATGCTTGATTCTATTCATAATCAGGCTCTGAATTGTAGTGATCTAGCTGATTTTTGAAAGATTTTACTATGCTGCACAACCAAAAAAAATAGTGTCCGTTACCATGGCAACAACTCGTATTTTCCCACTCACATTTATTTGGTGAGCAGTATTAATTCACTGCTTCTTCTAGGCAATTTATAGATAAAATCTGAAACCCTGTATATAAACTCATCATAGATACTAGGACTAAGTTTTGCATTATCGCCAGACGCGCGTTTCGTCTACAAAAGACTCATCAGTGACACTCGAATCCAAAAAAGTTATAAAAAAATGGCAAATAAAGTACGAAGTTGAAGAGTCTCATAAATCACATGTATTTGACAGTCTGCCTAATTCTTATAGAGAACTGTACCTAAAACCTAAAATGTATATCGTCTCTGTTTTTGCTAGAAAAAGAGATGGAGGTATTTTTGACATATAGCTCTTCAACGATTTTTTAGATTTCAAATGTTTGTCTTTGAGCGTTCCTGATGAAGACAAATCCAGAAAAGCGCTTCGGACGCAAGGCATTATTAAAAGTGTTGTTTTCTTTTTTTACCAAAGGAGTTCATTAAAACTTCTAAGTAAGTGTGCATTTCTTTCTAACACAAACGATGCAAACGACTAAGCGCGCACATGTTTTGATCATTTGTTTCTAATATACTGAAGTACGTTTGTAGAGTTTACATAATCTTTGACAAACTATGCAATTACTAAAGATGCGTCTACAGTTTGTCGTTCGTCGTTTGTAAGTACAAACACCATATTTGTTTCTAACTTGAATTTGATTAAACGATATATTTTTTCTACGTTTGTTTACCAAAAACATGCGCATGCATTATTGAAAGTTCAAACAGAAGTAAAAGACTAATTAAACGATGCATTTGTTTCTACTTATGTAGCGTGTAGAAAACAACAACAAACGCGACACAACGTTTACAAAATTTTGGTTTATAGAAAGAAATGCTGCGACGATGAGTCGGTATCTAAAATCACTAGCGACAGGTTGTCGCGTAAATCTTATTGTTATACATATCAACTTTTGATTGAAAAGGAATCATATACAACTTCGAAATCTTCACACTCAACGAGTTTTTGACAGAACTACACTGTTCTATCCATTAGATTAGTTCAAAGAAAATTATTTTTATCGTGTTGCATCTGCACTATTTCTTATGCATTTTTGTTGTAAAATAATTTTTATGGCAATACTATAGTAGTATTATGATTAAATAGTTTGCCTGATTTGATTTTGCCTAAGTAATTCTTAGCAAATCCAGCGGTACAGAATTCGGTATATAATAGAAATTTAAAAATCTATAGTATATAGTATATGAAAATATATGGATTAGTTTCGAAAACTACAATGATTGTAGTGAAATGTTGCCAAAAAAGGGATACCTTGTTTATCGAATTTGCTTGTCTATAAGAAAAGCAATCGAACAAAGAGTGAATTTTCGTGTATTCGATTCCTATATTATATAACTATAAAAAAGAAGATGTGGTATGATTGCCAATGAGACAACTATCCACAAAAGACCAAAATGACTCAAACATTAACAACTATAGGTCACCGTACGGCCTTCAACAATGAGCAAAGCCCATACCGCATAGTCAGCTAAAAAGGCACCGATAAGACAATGTAAAAGAATTCAAACGAGAAAACTGTTGATTTCTCAGTCAAATATTTATGATGTTGAGCTTTTGAACTTAATTTAGATTTTTACTTCTACTAGCATTGCAATATGAAAATTGTGGTACAAAATTCCAAATTTTGTACAATCTTAATATTCATAAAAACAAACAACTTATCGGCCTGTCTGCATCAAAAGCTCAAGCACATCAAAACACATCATCATTTGATTACATTATTTATACATACGAAAATCAGTATGATAAATGTTTATTGACATCATCAAGGAAATAATTGAAGGTTTTATATAGAAAGAAGTATTTGACCTAGATCCCATTTTATTATTGACACATTTTGTTGGTTTATTTCTAAGAAATTGACTCAAATAAATAAAGAAATTTTCCTGTTTTGTTAACCGAAAATCCCCTTCGAGTGCCTTTCACATTGCACGAAGTTGTCAATTTCATTAACACCTGTTATCATATGTTGATTCATTCAGTTAGCTGAAAAGGTCATGACCCTTAAAATCTTCCAATGATCTTTTGAGATCTCAGCAACCACACGTTAATTAAATTTTTTTATACAATGGGTTCGGAAAGGGATAAATTTCCATAGAATTAGAGAAAACGAAATATATACTTCCCAAGAATTATCTCCCTATTATACGTATTGCATAGATGACGATCGTGAATATTTGTAAGTGTTATAATCACGATTCTTTTTGAAAGGTCTATTTTGAAAGTAATTTTGTTTTCTTGTTATCTATTGTCAGCCTGAGTTGATAAAATATCACGCATTTATACTACTTCATTTTAGTGTGTGCTTGGTCGGTAGGGCCAATGAAAACGTAACACTAAGTTTTTTAGAAATAACATTTTTATAAAAAATAATATTTTGTTTACAATTGTTAAAGGCAGTTAAAGGGTTTATCTAAAGATAAAATTCAACCAAAAATGTTCAATTACCACGATTCGAATGCAAGACATCAATGCAACACAACGCTACAATTCACTAACTCACAGTCTCAATAACGAATTTGTCCACCGCGTGCTGCAAAGCAAGCTCTACAACGACGTGGCATTGACCTGACCAGACGTCGGATACGGTGTTGTGGAATGTTTGTCCATTCTTCTCACAATGCAATTTCGAGTTGGCGCAGCGTAACTGGTGGTGGCTGTCGTCGTCTTACGGCTTGTCCAATTTGATCCCACAAGTGTTCTATTGGACTCAAATCCGGCGAAAAGGCTGGCCATAGTAATGTCTGAACATGGTTGTTGTTGATAAATGCAGTTGTGAGTCGTGCGGAGTGTGCACGAGCGTTATCTTGCTGAAAAAGATTAACATTTTGATGTCCAGCCATAAACGGTATAACGGTTGGTCGTAAAACTTCATCAATGTAGCGTTGAGCGTTTAAATTGTCATTGATAGTGATGAGAGGAGTTTTATGGTGGAATGATATTCCTCCCCATACCATGAATCTACCACCACCCCAACGATCTGTCTCTTGGATAAACGAATCTGCATACCGTTTTCCTCTTCGTCTCCACACACGAGTTCGTCCATCACTACGGCGAAGATGGAATCTTGATTCGTCCGTCCATAAGACAGTTGTCCATTGCCTGTGTGACCATTTCTGACGCTGTAGTGTCCATCTTAAGCGAATTTGGCGTCGTACTGCTGTCAGCATGTTACCACGGAAAGGCCTCCGTGCCCTCAATCCACTGCTGCGCAAACGGCGTCTTACCATGTTTGCTCCAATTTGTCTCCTATGGACGCCGACAGTCTCCCGTGCTGTTTGGACAGCCGTACGGAACCGATCTCGCAGATGCTAAAGACGAATGTATCGGTCCTGTTGGGCAGTAGTTGCTCTCTGTCTTCCGGGACGTGGTCTATCATTCAAAGACCTAGTTTGATTGAATCTTTGGATAAGTCTGGTAATTGTTGAGGCTTAACAATGCATTCTGCGTGCAATTTCACGACTTGAAATGCCTCCTTGCACAATGCCCCAACTTCATGTCTCTGGTTGTCTAAATGTCTTGGCATCTACGGTTTAGTTTATTGCAGTGGCTTACAGAAAAGGATGGGAAAGTTCAATTCTTAAGCGAGGCTTTCCAAAACACAAAATGAGAAAATCACTCGTGCGTTAAATAGCAGTGCACTCGACTCATCCCCCTTTTTTGTAACCAAGCACGTAACTTTTTTTCTAAAATTATTCAAGCGTAAAGGTTTCGAAAGAAGTCTGACGATTCATTCTCCAACCGATATAGGTAATCATTTAAAAAAAAAAAATTATATATTTTTAAATATTTGAAATTTACTAGTGTTGCGTTTTCATTGGCTCTCAGTATATATTCTTTGTTGGAAATCTTCAGAAGTTGGAGACAACAATCATGGACAAAAATAAAAAAAGGAATATTTGTAATTATGCATTGTTGAAATTCCAAAGTATGTCTGTGGCTATTAGTTTTTGGCTGAAATTTCAAATTTTAAATTGACACAAACGACCGTTAAGAAAATGTTAACAAATAAACTTCCCAATTATGAGCTATGAAATTCTTATAACCTTTTACTCTTTACATTCAAATAATAACATTATTTATGCATTGATGTTATAAAATGAAATCTATTAACAATATGCAGTTTATCTTCATAAAGAATCCGTAAACGGTTAAATTTTACTACTATTGAAACGGCGACCTTTACTGAGATAGATGTTTCAGTTGAGTAGTTGTTAACAGCGAGTGCAGTAATGTAGGGGTGTTGGCAACTACTTTTTTGATATTGCGCTTTTGTGAAAAAGATATTAAATAAGATTTAATAATACTCTCAAAGTTTAATATCAAGGAACATAAATCAAATTTATAAGTGAGTCAAATGACGAAATTGTTTACTACAATAAAAATAAATAGCTTAAGGTTGCTCGTGTGTCATCCTCTATCTTGGATTTTGAAGTACCATAACAATTGGTCTAGATCTTAAATGAAATGAAAAAAAATGGGAGTACTATGTTATTCATGTGTAAGTTTTTTTATGTAAATGTAGAAAAGTAAGTGCTTTATCATATGTACAACTGTATTTTCTATAATAAAACAACAAAACATTAGTGGCTTATCAATTTTATGTAAAACAAGATAACACAGATAGTAGGGGGGGGGGGGGGGATTAAAACTCAGATCAAGTAATTTTATAATAGAACGTGTTGTTAATTTACTTATTTTAACATGTAGCAAGAAAACATGTCCGGTGACCCCCATTTTTTTCTTTTTCTCATCTGAAAGCATATTATAAGAGCTATCTTCTCACATCTTATCTCGAATTCTGTAGTGTAATTATTTTTAAATCTCGAGCTAAAAATGTATTTGCCGAAGTTGTAAAAACAGCTTCAGACAACGAAATTTAATTTAACAGTATTTGAGTTTTAGAATATTTTTCACTGACATATTGTTTCACGTTTGTCACAATGTTGTTGGTTACAGGAACGCTCTTTTACGATGTATCACTATCTTATTTTTAACTTTCAAACCTGATATCTATGTGGATGGCATTGACTACCACTGGGTGTTACCACTGCTAGGAGACGTTTCCTAGCCCAGTTATCAGCATTTTTGTGTTGACATGAATTATCTTTTATGATTATAATTATAATTCAACTAATACCAAAACTTGTTCTACCCAAAGAGTACATTAGTTGTGTTTGACAAAACCTCTCTAAATTTCAAGTGGGCCTTTTATATGTTATGAGAGAGGGACGAAAGATGCCAGAGGTACATTCCAACTAATAGATAGAAAATAAAAAAGAAACAAATAATAGTACACAAGACACAAGATAGAAACTTGGAAAACTAAGACTAAGCAACACGAATCCGAACGAAAACTTTGGAAATATGAATGTAGCGTCACTGATAAGCTTGTCTTTTTGGTATCTATAATCAGTTTATTTGCATATTGTGTGTCTCAAAATGTTTTGTTTATCCTCAATCGGCGTTTATAACTGTTGTGGAAAATGACGCAACTGTCATTGATTATTGATTCCTGGGGCAGCCTTTGTCAAAACTAAATGCATCGACCAATACATGAAAAGTAAGCTTAATTATATATCAGTAAGGCTAAAAATATCAAAGGTAAATATGATCATTCACTTCATTGTTCTCAGAATGTTCTATTATTAATGCTTCGTAAACATTGCCACATTCGTCATAAATGGGTGGATCCTCTTCTGTTCTCCTGAACTCTGTAGCGGAAGCATCTATTTTTATTTCGTATTCATCGTAAATGTGTTGAACGTTTTGTCGTCTGTCATTAAATCGTTCGTACTGATTTGCTGTGTCAGAAGCGACTCCACCAGGAGGTTCTTGCTGAAAATTTTCTGTAGTTCTGTCTACTTGCAACTGTTCTCGATTAATTGTTTGGGAAGATGAAAAACTATTTGGTTGATGGACGTTGTCATGTGAGCTTTCATTTGTGTTTCTATGTGTATTGGCCCTATCTATTGAATTGTCAACTTCTCGTAATACGGACACAGAGCGTTGGGTCTTTAAAACAGCTATATACCGTCGCTGAGCTTGGAAAAGCAGGAAAGCTACAATACCTATTAGAATGATGACACAACTTGTAACTAACGGAATCAGATACATCCTGGTAGTAAAATCTTCTGCAAGTTTAAAAAGAATACATAAAAATATATAAGTGAATTGAAAATAGTGTATGATAATTTTATATTTTAGAAAAGAGATTTGGACGCATATAAAACATTCTTTGTTTGGCGTCTGGCGTATTAAATTATAAGCCTGGTACCTTTGATAACTATTTGCACCTCTAGGTCGATGACACTGCTGGTAGAAGTTTCGTCCCCAAGGGCATCACCAGCCCAGTAGTCAGCACTTTGGAGTTGACATGAATATAATTTATATGGTCAGTTTATAAATTTCCTGAAAAACTAAGGAATTTCTTATCCCAGGCATAGATACTCAGCCGTATTTGGCACAACTTTTTTTGAAATTTAAGGTCCACAATGCTCCGTAATTTGGTATTTGATTGGCTTTATAACTTTTCTGATCTGATCGTTACTGGTGAGTTTTATGTATATGAAACGCGCGTCAGGCTTATTTAATTATTAGCCTGATACCATTGCTAACTACTTTCATGGACATGTATAATGACTTGATGACTTATTTTATATCTTCATGTCGTATTGAAAATGTGTAACGAATCTCAACTTGCATGGCATTGATTTAATCTCAATATACAATTTCTGCCGACTAAATTAACCTTAAAGAAAAGATTATGATCCCTTTTAAAAAATAAATTATTATCACATAGATATGTCTCGCCTTTTGTAATTTTGATAATGCAAATGCTGAAATCAAAATAGCAATACTTTAACATCTAACACAAGATATGCAAATATTCCAAGTCAATGAAACATGGCTAAACGATCTCCAATCAACATTGTCCTACCACTAAATTAAAAATGCTCCTCCTTGAACTGACCTAATCTCAAACTAATACATGTTAACTAAGAAAAAAATTAAAAGTCAGTAGACCATAACTAAGGGGGCGGAGCCGAATTATCTCCATTGAAATGAGATATGCCAATGCTTATACAACTGCATACCATATATCATTGACCTACCACTTGTGGTTCCCCATAAGCTGACCTAATCACAAACTAATACATATAAAATAAGCAAAAGTTTCTAAGTCAATAGAGTATGACCTAATCACAAACTAATACATTGTTGACGTTGTCGCCGACGATGGAAACAGCATACCTTTGTCTCGCTTTTTGACTCCGTCAAGGCAAAACAAAAAAGCGGAAGGTAACCTCCATTTTGCAAATATTTGATAGATTTTTGAAAAACATCGAGAATGTTTACCAAGGAGAGAGTATATATGAAAGTTTAATCATACTTTTTGGAAGTGTATAAACACAATTTCGAGTGTGACATAACTAACAGTATAATCAAATGGTTTTAAGACCGTTAATGGTTTAATTTTACAAGTGACTTGGATGAAAGTTGTCGCATTGGTACTCATACCACATCTTCTATATATTTATAAGTAGTATTTGCAAAGAGACAAGACAAAAACAAGATAAAGAGTATGAGTAATAGCTAAAAGATGCATCTTTTCCATTTTTTATTATTTATACGAATTAAATTTTATTGCTCATGAATGTTGCTTTTTTATAATTTTTGTCAATATTGCATTATATTATTTTCCCGCGATCTAGTCTTTGGATTTTAAAGCAATTCATGAATTTATTCAATTTCATTACATTTCTATTAACAATAATAGTTACCTGAAGATACCACTTGAGTTACATTTTCGACAGTTGATCGTCCTTTTAACTCTGAAATGTTATCAACTGATGATTTGTCACCAAGTTCAGTGATTGAAACATATTCTAAAGTAGTACTTTGTGGCTCTAAAGCATGAATATGAAAATAACGTTAAAGATTTTATCTTTTAGCCTTAATGCTGAAATAAACATTATATACACCAGAACAAAAACATGAACATGAACAGTTTAATTTTAATTCTCTAATAACGTTTTTTTATTATGAATTATAGTTCAAAAGGTATAAGTATTTTGATAAATCTTAGTGAAATCAATACACAACTTGTCGTGTTATCCCGTAACTTATCCGGGTACATGCACGTTTACGGAATATTAGATGTCAGCTTAATTTTTCAACAACATTACATATAAGTATAATTTGATGCTTTTACTATATGACTGCTAACAAAACGTTTTGTATGCAGTACGTAACATTTTAATTCATCCATTCATTCTTAATTTTTTGGGCCCTTTATAGCTTGTTGTTCTGTGTGTGCCAAGGCTTCGTGTTGAAGTGCGTACATTGACCTATAATGGTTTACCTTTTATTTAAATTGTTATTTGGATGTAGAGTTGTCTCATTGACACTCAGACCACATCTTCCTACTTCTCTTTATACAAATCCAACAGTATAAGTCTACGATTTTTCATATTTGATCGATGATGTGTATCAGACAATAGGAACGAGTTGCATTGTTATGTATCCTAGTCTTTGGTATACTGTGGATTCATTTATTTTCGTGGATACCAATTTTCGTGGATTGAGGAAAACTTATATGTTCGTGGATATTTAATTTCGTGGTTTTTGATAAATCTGCATACAAGCCTATAGAAGATTTGGTATTCGTTGAACATTTAATTTCGTGGTTCGTTTGTTCCCACGGAATCCACGAAAATTAGTATCAAACGAATAATAATGAATCTACAGTAGGTCCTCTTGTGCGAGCGTATAATCGTTCATGACATCTATTTTCGACATGTCGAAGATTTGAAACATCAAAAGGTATTACATCCAGCATTAAATTGATTAAGAAGTTCAAATAATTGTGAAATATTGCGTAAACTACATTGAGCTTGTCATTCAAATCATATATTTTGCAGTTTAGAATTTCAAAAGTATTACAGTTTTGAGCTATTGGAGTTGTAAATTCAACATTTAAAAAAGAAAGTCTTAAGTCTAAGAACTAGAAGTGCTGTAAGCAGATATCAAAACCTGACTCCTCTTTCCCGACATACAGGAATGACAAAGTATATTATATTTTAGTTGCCCAGGGAACAACCCTTTTCCGTCCGATAAACCTTCAACACAGGAAGTGAACAATAACATTATATAGACAGGAATCTGAAAAAGATTTAATAACACTCTATTACGGGTTAAAAGTGAAAGCTGTGGTTACAAAGTGTGAACATTCCGGATTCTGTTCAAATTTCGTTATATACTGATAAGGGTTTTATTTGGACTAATCGTTAAAAAAGTGTACCGTGTAGAGCGGATATGAAAAAGTGCATATTATGATAAAGTAGACCACAAAACATCATGAAGGCGAGGAAATGAAATTTGAGTTGAAATAAAGTACATTATATAAGGTTGTGTCAAAGCTGTACAAATTCTTTTAAACCGATCAGGAGCGGTCGTGCCATCTTTTCACACCTTTCTTTTGAGAAAGCTCCTATACGATGAGAAGATATGTATGGTCGTCAATGAAAACCCATCAATTTACAAACAAAATGACATCATAAAGCCTTCAAGAAAGAGATAAATTCACAAAACCAGGTTTAAATCACCATTTTCCCCTTTAAAAATGTCCTGTACCAAGTCAGGAAGATGGCCATTGTTATAGTAGTGTTCGTTTCTGTGTGTGTTACATTTTAACGTTGTGTCGTTTGTTTTCTCTTATTTTTGAGTGTAAATTCACATTGCGATAAGACGTGTCACGGTACTTGTCTAACCCAAATTCATGTATTTGGTTTTGATGTTATATTTGTTATTCTCGTGAGATTTTTTCTGATGCTTGGTCCGTTTCTGTGTGTGTTACATTTCAGTGTTGTGTCGTTGTTTTCCTCTTGTATTTAATGCGTTTCCCTCGGTTTTAGTTTGTTACCCCGATTTTGTTTTATGTCCATGGATTTATGAGTTTTGAACAGCGGTATACTACTGTTGCCTTTATTTAGAAAGTGTTTCTTTTAAAATGCCCTAGAGGAAAAAATATAAAGCTATATTAAAAAAGGAGAGAAATGGTGAGTTCTCTGCTTAATTTTTTTTTGAAGTTTAAAAATCTGCTAGAGGAAAAATGAAAATCTATAGTCAAAAGAAAAAGGAAAATGGTGAGAATTCTACTTAAAATGATCAACAAAAACATGCATGACAAGACGGCATCTGAAGTACAGGCTCACGGCTGGGGATACGAATGAAAACGAATTTGTCCAAGCATTGAGAATTGGTATAACATAAGAATTTAAGAAGGATGGCGTGCAACCGATATGGGACAACGCGGAGAATTCTGCAGATGCAAGACAGGGCCAGTTGTAGCTGATATCAGACATTGTCATTAGAATAAAAAATATTAGAATGCATAGTTGAGCTCATATTAATCAGGATAACACGATTACCTGTTGAAATTAATAAAACTAACCATTGACTTTTAAAATATAAGACGTAGTATTTACACCTTCTATCGTACACCTATATTTCCCAGAATCGTTTTTTGTTACATTAGATATTTCTAAGTTGTATTGGTTCCCGTTTTCACCACCAACTATCCGTAACCTATTGAAGTTATGAAGGTTTGTGTTAACACTCCAACCGTCCGTTAATGTTTCTGAGTAATAGCCTTTGTCTGTTACTGTTGGTTGAAGCCATTGTCTAACCCGTTTGCCTTGAACGTTTTGACATCGGAGGAGAACTGTTTCACCAACAACACTATTGATCAGCGTCGTTTGTTCAGAATCTACAGCTAAAAATTAGAATAGGGTACAAATGATGATGTTATCAGCATAGTATGTTGTGAAGTTTTGGACAAGATATAATTAGTTGTGAAAGGTACAAGGATTATAGTTCAATACGCCAGACGCGCGTTTCGTATGTATTTAAAATAGTTATAATGCCAAACAAGTACAAAGTTGAAGAGCATAAAGAACCCAAAATTCCAAAAGATTGTGCTAAGGTAATCTATTCCTCAGATGAGAACATCCTTAGTATTCGAAACATGATATCCGAGAATGCCTAAATCAAATTTCCGTATCGACTGCAATTAGGTTTTGACATAGACGTACAGAACTAAGAGTAAATCGTGTGCTTTTCTCGATATATCTTGTACATATTTTTCTGCCCTTCATTTACTCAGCACCAAAAAGTGTTACGTCTAGTAAATAACAAGCATCTAATGATGAAATCCATTAGAGAATAATGTGAAATATAAGAAATCAAGAATAATATAAAAACAAGAATGTGCCCAAAGTACACGTTTGTCCTACTCGCACTATCATTTTCTTTGTTAAGTGGAGGTGAAATTGGGGTAAAAACTCGAATTTGGCATTTAAATTAGAAAGATCATATCATAGGGAATATGTGTAGTAATTTCAAGTCGATTGGACTGTAACTTCATAAAAACTATCTTGACCAAAAACTTTAACCTGAAGCGGTAGAGACGGACGAACGCACGGACGGACGAACGAACGAACGAACGGACGACCGAACGACCGAACGATCCCACAGACCAACAAATACAATGCCCTCTACTGTCGTTGGGCATAAAAACCGGCACAGGCGATCCTGTAAAAATCAAAAACCTTCAATAAATACACACTTACGTATATTTAACAAAATATACACTTGCTAGCAGACATATATCTAGACTATAAAAGGTTGACTAGAAGAGTAAAATTAAAATAAAAGAACGAGCCGTCCGACACGACTTCATAAACATAATGCCAATTTTAGCTATAATTGCATTTCGGCAGGATTACTCGAGATCGCAGACTTATATCCCACTTTTAACAATGATAAATTAAAAATATATCTTTACCCTCAGAAAAGTCAACCAAAATATTAGATAGATTTAAAAACACAATAATAGTTGTCACTTTATATATAGTCAGTTTTCAGAAAAGAGTATGTACCATGGTTCTTTGTTGGTTATTATAAAACCGAAAACAATTGAAACAATAATTGTAATCATAAAAAAAAACAATCACAGATTCCAGGATTACACTTGTGCACGCCAGACGTACGTTTCGTCTTTAAAAGCCTCAACAACAAGGCCAAATAAATGCCGGCGTCACACATTGACGTTGGTAGACCGACGTTCACCAGACGTTGAGTCCGAATACGTTAGGTGTACCAGGAGGAACGCTAATCAATGGTTAGAAGCTCGTTGCATAAGTTTGAAGTACGTGAAAATGCAAAGGTATACTTTTGGTCAACGCTTTATTTGCAAAATTCTTTTTAAATTTTATAAGAATAGCTCAACAAGAAAATAGGTTCTTGAAAATGTGTAACCGCTTTTTACAAATTACATATCTCGATAAATATTGCAATAACAAACAAAAAACGATAATTTAGCGATGAGGATTTTATGGCTTGAAAAATCGAAATGTTTTGTAAAATTCTAGTTTTTATGTCTATATATTCTAGTTGCGTTTGATCATCAACTTGCAAGCTCAATTGAATTAAAAGAAAGCGGATGGCTGATAAATAACTGTACAGGTGTTGACATACTTTCTATACATAAAAATGTCAAATATGTTTGATACTTTAAGACCTAAAATGTGTAAACGCTATGTCGAGGCGCCCTGCAAAATATTGAAACTAAAACTACCTCCCTAAAATTCTAATTCAGAATCCGTTCTAATGATTTGCATTTTAAACAGTTAATGTATTAAAATAAAACCACACACATATATTTATTAACAGCATATTGGAAATTCGTTATTTTGATAATCATAAAATTAATAAATACCTGTTATAGTAACAATGGATAAAATAAATAAATCAGAAAACATTTTCATTATCGCATATTCACAAATCCATTTTTTTTCTGTAAGAGTGACGAAGGTCGTGTACAAATTTCATTTTTTCATTAAAATTTCCTTATAATTACAAGGAAATTGATATAATGTATAATAACTAATTTCCGTTTTTATACAGGATATTTTACTATTTATTTATTTTCAATAATTTCTTATTTCTCACGCTAGGTGCCCTTCAGTAGAAATTTTAACACCCTACATATGTTTGATTATAACTTGAAGTCTACAACCATCTAATGTTCCTTGGAATATAGACTTTTGTAAGATTTTGCATATGTTCGTAGTATACGGAACATTTATTGTAGTCTATCTTTGATCGATCTTCTTTATCTTCAAATGAATGGACACAGTTGTATAAGAACGATTTAGATCAGCAAAGAATACGTGAATTAGCCAACTACTTCATTGCAAGCAATATCATTTTATTAATATAAAAATGATTACCTTATGAGTACCTTAAAATCCTTTAAATAGTTTCCTTTCGGAATAATGTCCTACTGGTCACTTTATTACATGTTATTTGAGGAATGTTACACTATTTTACTCACATTTACCAGAATTAAGGGAGCCTCAGTAAATAGAATGGAAGTGTTATGCGTCAATATTGGCACAGGTGAAAGTAGATACCTTGTCTGAAAATGGGTTTAAAAAATCAATATGAGAACATCAGTCATGAGTTGTAGTAATACATATATTATATATATAACAAGTGTGGACACAGATGAGTGTGGATAGTATGTTTGGATGTTTGACAGTGTCTTATGACAAAAGGAGTTCTACTATGTTTTTCCTTTATGGTGTTATTTTTTTGTCTATCTGATGAGTTAAGCCTTTTTTAACTGATTTTTATAGTTTGTTCTTATGTTGTACTGTTATACCACTGCCCCAGGTTAGGGGGAGGATTGGGATCCCACTAGCATGTTTAACCCTGCCACATTATTTTTGTATGTGCCTGTCCCAAGTCAGGAGCCTGTAATTCAGTGGTTGTCGTTTGTTTATGTGTTACATATTTGTTTTTCGTTCATTTTTTTACATAAATGAGGCCATGAGTTTTCTCGCTTGAATTGTTTTACATTGTCTTATCGGGGCCTTTTATAGTTGACTATATATGCGGTATGGGCTTTGCTCATTGTTGAAGGCCGTACGGTGACCTATAATTGTTAATGTTTGTGTCATTTTGGTCTTTTGTGGATAGTTGTCTCATTTGCAATCATACCACACCATCTTTTTTATATTATTAACTGTGTTGCACGGTGACAACCAACCTGAGCATTAGTCTAAGAACTGTTATTTATTTAATTTTTTTTTTTTATGTTCAAGACAGGCATAGAGGAGACAGTAATAACACTAGTTACCGAATGATTATGATAGAATATGTTCTACATCTTTGATTTTGGATACATTTTGTATCTAGGAGAGCAACACATAATAGATTATTTTTTTCACACATTTTTTTTTTCTATATGGGAGATGATATCTAGATTTGAGAACATGATATAAGGAGCCTGTAACCTCGGTGATTGTCGTTTATTTATTTGTTACATATAAGTTTTTTGTTTATTTTTTTTTTTAACATAAATAAGGCCATTAGTTTTCTCGTTTGAATTGTTTTATATTGTCATTTCGGTGCCTTTTATAGCTGATTATGCGGTATTGGCTTTGCTTATTGTTTATGTCCTATAGTTGTTAACTTCTGTGTCATTTGGTCTCTTGTGGAGAACTGTCTCATTGGAAAGCATACCACATCTTTTTCATATGTATTTGCTTACTATTGGTATGGTTCACTAGATTTAGTTAAAACAAACTTAAGTTAAGACTAAATAATTCTTCAATGTTTCCATTTGTAAAAGGGCATAACCCTAGAATGATAATCAAAGTGCTTGTAATCACTGAATGGTTATTAAAGACTGCTTTAATTTATCAGTTGGTAGTAAAGTGAATTTTGCATTGTATATTGTATAAAGCATTAATTTAAGTTGATTAAACTACTATTCTGGACAGAGAAAGACAACTCTAATTTTCAAAATAGATTTCATAAAGCATTGGTTTTTAGGTAATTCAACAACCATTCTGGACAATTTGTGGTCTCGACTCTACAAACATGCTTGTTTTTGGCCCTCAATTCCTCGACTGTTTGCCCCAATAACCCTTAAAATATATCCCAACCTTCTACTTATGGTATTAAACATTATGGTACAATTTCAGAGCAATTGAAATACTTGTACATGTTGTACACAACTTTTTGTACTGACACTAAATTAATGCTTGTTTTGGGCACCTTTGGAACCTAAACCTTATGGACTATAACCCCCAAAATCAATCCCAAGCTTCCTTTTGTGGTTAAAAACATTGTGTTATAATTTTATTTATTTCTTTTTGCTTATAGTTAAGTTATTATATGGAAACCATCTGTCTTCGGACGACGACGACAGGATACCTATTTAGGACCGCAAAAATTTCTGTGGTTGTATAAAAATTTCAAGCATGAACAATGAAATATAGTTTAAGAAATCAATAAGCCTAGATAGAGCTTATCATTCTTTTAACATAATTGAACAAACATAATATGTTTGGTTCAAATTAAAATAGAATGCTTTTATCTCCCTAATACTTAACTCGAATAATTCAAGCCCTTTCCGTGTCCGATTTTCTCCCACACGAGGATGATCAGCGGAATATAACGACTGAATTATTCGGGTTACCTAATACTTACATTGTACATAAGATGTGATACTACTTTGACAAATCCTTGTACATGAGAGTTGTCTGTCAAATCTTTATTTTATATATAACAACTATACAACTGTCAAATAGTTGGTTGTTTTCCCTCGGTTTAATTTTGTAACCCGGAATTGTTTTCTCTCATTCGATTCATGAACAGCGGTATTCGAATTTTATTTGGCTTTTTTTTAGCATTTTGGGATTCGATCGACACTGATGAGTCTTTTGTAGACGAAACGAACGTCTGACGTAAATACAATATTTGATTCTGGTATCTATGACGAGTTTATATACTGTACTATTCTTGCCTTTTTCATGGCATCAGAGATAAAACATGTTCATGTTAAATATATATATAAGTACGTCTGAGCCAGTGACAACTCTACAACCGATTTATCCATCGGATCACCAGCAGTGATGGTGATACATGGCTGTGTACATTATGTATATATGTTACAGTGAATTTGTATAATCAGGGATTATGTAGAATCCCTGATTTTTCAGGGAATATGTAGAATCACTAAAATCATTAGTAATTATATATAATCCCTGAAAATGACCAGTGATTTTACATAATGACTGAACATTTTAATAATTATTCTACAAATTCCCTAATATGATTTCAGGAATTATGAAAAATTTAATGATCCTTTGGTTGATAAAAAGAATTAATATAGACAAATTATATTTTGTCTTTCATTTAATTCCTTGCCAGATGAAAGAATTTTGCTTTTAAACCCAGCTAGAGGATGATCTAAAAGATATAACCAACACAGGGTTTGGAGATAAAGTTGAAGACTTTAAAATTAATAATATCAACATTCCCTTTATAGCAATAGCTTTACATGTATTGTTGGGTTTTTTTTTTATTAAAAGCCAGTGTCAGATGAATATTCAGGTAAAAAAGAAGATGTGGTGTTATTGCCAATGAGACAACTGTCAACAAGAGACCAAAATGACACAGAAATTAACATCTATAGGTCACCGTACGGTCTTCAACAATGAGCAAAGCCCACACCGAATAGTCAGCTATAAAAGGCCCCGAAATGACAGTGTAAAACAATTCTAACGTGAAAACTAACGGCCTTATTTATGCTCTATTTTTAAATCCACAAAGCATGCTATTTTTAATACATGTAAAGCAAATGGTGAAGAAGATTATGGAACATCTGTTTTGTGTGGTTTTTTTGTTGTTGTTAAAATGAACAATACATTCAAAATGTGAGAACTTAGGTATCTAAATGTAGGAAAAACAGGCAGAACTTAGGATTGATACATATAGAAACAAATTTTAGAGGAAGCTTGCATTTGGTGTAATTTCTCATAGCAATTCCACATGGTAAAAAAGGAAAGGGAAACCCGAAAAACATAATGACAATTGTTTTAAAAAAGTCTGAAAAAGGACATCGCCTGACTACAAAACATTGTATCTTTCTTGCTTGAACCGGTTCAAGGTTGCAAATTCCCATCTTTTGTTGGAGGGTACCTTCAGATTTTTTACTGTGTAGGCGTGTCATTAAAATCTGATTCAATATGTGGAGGAAAAGGTTTTCTAAAATGTGGATATTGTGGTAAAAACAGATGTGAAGCATATTATGTTGATATATTGTGTTTCACATTTTCATGTAGTGTGCCTAGCATTTAAAAAAAAAAGGGTAATCATTTTTTACCGGATTTTTGGGACAAAAATGTCGATTATTGATTTGGATGTACGGCAGGTTGGCGGGCGGCAATCAAATTTAATGTTGTCCGTGCATTAACTCATAGTTCCACCAAAGCTTTTGAAATTTTAATATGCTGTTACTGACAACTAAATGAAGGTCAAATTCAATAATGGCGATTTTGACTTTTACCGTTCAGGAGTTACGGTTCTTGAAAGATTGAAAAATGGTGTTTCCAGTCGTGTCCATGCATTTACGCATGAACCGTTCTACCAAAGATTCCCAAATTTTGATATGTTGTTACTGATGACAAAATAGAGGTAAAGTTCAATAATGACGATTTTGACTTTTACCGTTCAGGAGTTATGGTTCTTGAAAGATTGAAAAATGGTGTTTCCAGTTGTGTCCGTGCAATTTCTCATGAACCATTCAATTAAAGCTTTAAAAAATTTTAATATGTTGTTACTGACAACTAAATGAAGGTCAAGTTCAATAATGGCGATTTTGACTTTTACCGTTCAAGAGTTATTGTTCTTGAAAGATTGAAAAAATGGAGTTTCCAGTTGTGTCCGTGCATTTACGCATGAACCGTTCTACCAAAGCTTCCCAAATTTTAATATGTTGTTACTGATGACAAAATGGAGGTCAAGTTCAATAAGGACAATTTTGACTTTTACCGTTCAGGAGTTATAGTTCTTGAAAGATCGTAAAATGGCGTTTACATTCAAGTTGTTGCATTTACTCATGAACTATTCAATCTAAGCTTTTCAAATTTTAATATGTTGATACTGATGAAAAAATGGAGGTTAAATTGATATTGACGATTTTCACTTTCACCATTCATCAGTAATGGTTCTTGTGATATTGCCAGGACACAAATAAATGTTAAAAAATCAGGTTTGCTGTCGTTGTGAGAGCCACTTGTTATATGTTGTGCTTAACAATTTATGTTACTTTATAATGATTTTTTTAATGTGATTTTATAGAATAAATGATTTCAATTTTGTTCATTTTCTTTATAAATAAAACTATTTCTTCATTTCAGTTATTATGTATAATCACTGACGTTTTTCTAGTGATTATACATAATCCCTGAAAATTTTAGTGATTATACATAATCCCTGAAAATTTCAGGGATTCTACAAAATCACTGATTATACAAATTCACTGTAACATATACAACTCGTCTAAACATCAATCCAACAATGTTAGACCTGTAGAAAGCAAATTTTTTGTTCTTCCCTCGCCGGGATTCGAACCCATACTACTGCGATATCGTGACACCAAATCGCCTGCACTCTAGCCGTCCCGCTAGACCACACGGTATATATATATATATATATATATATATATATACAACTAGGTTTGAACGTAGTTTTCAATTTAGACTCGTTTATACAACTGAATGTATATTCTAAAACTAGTAGCTCAAAAATAAGTTATTAAGCAAAATAAAGCTAACACACGTTTTTTTTATGGGCTTTGATATTACTATAGGAGAGAAAAGGAACAAACTTGTGTTCAAAATAAAGTGGAATTTTAGGTGTCACTTCTTTGCGATAGAAACATTGCTGATGTTGATAGCATCGATTCCTAGTTTGAGTAAAATTGGAAGTCATTTCCTTTTATAATCATATAACAGCTCTGATCGAACAGGTTTTAATTGCCGACTGAATATAATATATAAAAATTATACTTACTAGTTTGTTTATTGGAAAACACATGTCTACACATTCTTTGTCAAGTGCATAACCACTGAAAAGTTTTAGAAAGTTTACAGGCTGTTTTTAACGAATGCTACGAATGTAATGTCGCACATCTAGCTCATTGAAATGTGAAAGTACAACAAAATCTCAGTGAATCTAGATTTGGAAGATTTTTTTTACATTTGGACGCTGATAATGATTTTGGTATTGGCATGAAAACGGATTGTTTTGTGTTATTAAAATTTGCTGTTACAAAATGTTAGAAATTATAATAGGATTTAAAATCTAAAATTTAAATCAGTTATCGGTAGTGCTCATACCCCTGTCCGTCGTTATACTACATCGTCAAGTAATAGTATTTGGTTTCTAGTTGGAGTATCGATCTTTGCTAGTGATTGATTTACCCATAATCCTCCTTTTTGACGTCGACATTTAGGAAAAGCAGACGCATTTTTTAGCCATAGATTTATCTTCTAACGTATTTTTTAGCCATAGATTTATCTTCTAAAAAATCGGAACCAATCTGACACATAAGTTGTTAAAAACCTTATTTGTTTTAAAACTGTTTCAAATAATATTTATCAATGATTTAATTGTCGTTTATTTTGACTCGATGGATACAATTGTGGAAGGGTCATGGCAAATTGTGATTTTTTGAAGACGGCATGGTCAGGTTTTGTCGTCATTCCGAGAAGAAAATAGATTACTTCTACATCGAATTATTTCTAAATTTTATTTCCGATATGCAATTTTGACAATTTGAATTTAGTTCAAATTTAGAGCAAACTTCTAAATCTAAATTTAGCATTATTTTGGTTGATTAGAGACGCACGTTAAAAGTTGAGATGGCTGGATTATTGAATACAAAATAAAATATTGTTTGCTTTACGATGGATGGGCCATTGGCATTGGCAAATCTTATATTCATTTTTTTTTGTTCTCGTGCTTTGAGACACGATCGGCCACAGCAGAATCAGCAAATGCGTTGTTTTTTTGTTGTTGTTTCTTTTGCATTGTTTTAATTCTTATATGTTCATATACATATTTACATAATTTATCATAGCATGTCTTTTTCAGTTTAAAAGGCTCAAGGTATCTGGTAGGAAGAGGCGACAATGTGTTCTACATAGGCTAAGAAAACTTTTTGCGTTCAAACATTGATGGAGATTCGAGTGTTAACATATATTAGAGGGTCCAGAAGCAACAACTTTACACAGTTCAGAGGTTATGTCTATGACTTACTATGGCTCCGGTATTCACGACCGCTACTTCTAGTTCTGCTGATGATAATCAGGTAATTTTCCAGTTTTTCAAAATTCATCTCCATGTAGTATTAAGGACAATGATGAGCTTGCAAGAAATGTCGATAAGTTAAATCATTTCAGGCGAATATGTTGATCTGGCCTTACCATTAGCTTATTCAGAGGCCTCTTCTGTGGATAATTAGAAAGTCGTTATTTCACAGGACTTGTGATACCCCCCAAAAAAGGGGGGTCTTCCTTTATTTTTATATGTAAGAATGTGACACAGAAACAGGCTCCTTATTTTCATGTCTTGCTGATTAGAACAAGGTTGCTTTTTCTTGCACTGCTGTCGGGAACAGGTTTAATTTTTAAACAATTGAATTAAAAAGAACAGATTGGATACTGGATATTGAAACCCGTATGTTTTTTGCTTACATTGATAAACTGATTGATGACAGGATTTATATTTCTGAACTAGTCTAGAAAATAAAGGTCTCTGGCCAGACTAAGGTATACATTTTACAAGCGTGTCTAGAACAGGGTATACATTTTCGCATTCTAAGCATGTCTAGAAGGTGATTTTTTTTCTACAATATTTCTGTTTAGAACGGTATGTTTTGCAACGTTTTCTGGTTAGAACGGGTATGATTTAGAAAGTGCTGTCGGCACAGTTATACCTGAAAAGATAGTCAGTAACCCCCCTCCCCCGGAATACAACCAAGACAGCAACAAAACAGAAATTTACACAATAGGTACATTGGGTAACTGGACAGATGCGTTTTTTAGTCTATATTAGTATATTTTGTACTACTGATCACTCGACTGTTTTCAAGATTTACTCAAGTACATACATAGTATATGGCTAGGCGCTAAGTGGTGCGCACTAGGATGGAAGTCGTACGATGAAAAATTTCGTCTCAGAATGTCACAGGATCCAGCTGGTTCTTGGGCTGTTGTTGACCCTGACTTATGGCTACTCAATATGTATTCTCCGTCTAGTATTGGTAATGGCAATAAGAATGGGGTCCTTAAAATGTTTCGCATTCAATTACCAAGGTTTATGCGGGGTTCATTCATGTGCTTATACTCATTCTTGTTTAAGTTGCTTTGAGGAACACCCACTTATGATTCAGTGTCCCATACAAGACTGTTTTCCTGAAGGCAAGCAAAAATGTAAGATTTAAGCAAACTAGGCCTCTGTTTAGACTGAGAGTTAAGGCACGTGTAAACAACTCGTTGCAGTATCTCGTCAATACGAACTCGTATACTGGACAAAATATGAAGTGAATTTTTAGCAAATGCTATTACAATTGATCTTAAAGAGATATCAAATTGAGAATTTTTGTTATGTTAATCTTATGTTTAATTTTGTATAGAAGTTGGATTGCATTGATTTCGAATCCAAACTGATGTATCATCTATTGGATAAAGGGTGGACTCAAATAAACACAACTGAATTAAACGTAAATTCGTATTACTATCATGTAAAATCAATCAAGAGCTATACTGGGATCAGATACTTTTAATCTTATTAAAAATTTTGTTAAAAGATAATTTTAACCTCTCAATTTAGCAACATTTTTTTTTTATCATTATTTATTAAGATTATATTAAAACCAAGCACTATATTTGATGATTAACAAGCAAATATCAAAGTTAGTAAGGATGTTGATTCGTGCTCTAGTATTGTTATTAATGGTAATTAATTTCAGATTTGAGCGTTGTATATTCAAGGCTCAAGTAATGCAGCTGCAGATTGTCTGTCTCGTTTTCGGGTGATCCGATCCCGTACATTGGGACCGGAAGCATTTATCATACCACACATAACTTTCATATGGTCATTTCGAAACTGGAATAGACTTTCAAATACACAATTCGGTAGTAGATAGTACGAAAAGTTTACACGGGCTTTACATTTGTTAAACAGTTTCGGGAAAGATTTTGGTCTTGCCAATGTATGGCTTATGTCCTTGCAGGACGTTGTGCTTTTACTGCATATATTTTAAATTAGGATTTGCTAATTGAACAATACGTACAAATCGATCAGCTTGATCTGGCTTAAGCATTTACAATAAGCTAAATGTTTATGAAGACTTTACTAAAAATTTACAGTAAGCGTTGGTTTGGAGCGTTCAGGGTTGCTTCAGTGGACAGTAGGTTGACTTTTTAAGAGAGATATTGCATCGTTATTTGTCAATATTATCAGGTATATGAAGTTCTGCATACGAAAGCTATGATATTCCAGGCTGTTTTTTACTGGGCTTGTCGTGGTCTGTTTATGTATGGTTGGGGAGTTGACAGTTCAAAATATGAGCAATACATGGTCTACAAATCATGCTTTAAACAAGACTGATGTCAAAATTTACAAGAAATATGTAGAAACTCATTTGGTTTATCTAAGACCGATCAGTTTGGTAGAGGGTTAACTATAGAATAGAGTCTCAATATTAAAGTGCAACCTGAATTATAACAAACAATTACATTCATATATACAAGTAATACAGCCAGCCAAATAAGCTTATGATGCACTGTACATTGTGTATCATTATTGAAAGTTGAATAAATAAATATAGTTCAAATTTACACGCAAATTATAGCAAGGCACGTTATCAGTTGATCACAGATTGTCTGAAGGTAAAACAGTTCAAAATAATATACAACTATACACATTCTTCCTGAGCAATTAGACAAATGCTTTGCTATTTGCCAGATAGACTTGTAGTAGGTGGACCGCTATTTTGTCTTTTGATGGTTAGCTAGTTTGACTAAATACCAATTTTCTACAATACTCAAAATATGATCTCTACATGTTTTAGGTATTAAACATTCTCGGTGTTCGTCGAACTCATTCAACATAGGTATGGACCTATAATGGTTACTTCTATAAATTGTGACTTGGATGGATTTTTGTCTCATTGGCACTCCTACCACATCTTCATATATCTATATATGGAGAGAACTTGTGTTGTGATGGATTATCCAATAAAATATTTAGGTCATTAAGGAATGTAGCTCCCTCATGTAAAGCTCTGATTCCTTTCACGGATACTTTTTGGACCTTTTGGATTATAGCTCTTCGTCTTTTATATAAGCTTTGAATTTCAAATATTTTAGCCACAAGCATCACTGAAGAGACATATATTGTCGAAATGCGCATCCTGTGCAAGAAAACTGGTACCCTTAATGTTATTACTACCATTAGGTCGATGCTTCTGCTGGTGGACTGTTAGTCCCCGAGGTTATCACCAGCCCAGTAGCCAGTACTTAGGTACTGTCATGAAAATACGGATGCTTTTTGTGTTATTAAAATTTGCTGTTATAAAATGTAAGAAATTATTCTAAATTAAGGAATGTATCTCCCTCGTGAAAAGCTCTGATTCCTTTCACGAATTTGGCCATACTTTTTGTGACTTTTGGATTATAGCTCTTCGTTTTTATATAAGCTTTGGATTTCGAATATTTTAGCCACGGGCATCACTGAAGAGACATATATTGTCGAAATGCGCATCTGGTGCAGGGAAACTGGTACCGTTCATGTTATTATTAAACAAGTATTGAATATATATCAACATCACTACAGGTTGGACTTGACAAATTTCCTATACCTTTGACAATTGCAATCTAATGGCATTGCAGTACCTCATTCCCTGACCCAGAAGTTCCGTACAAGATACAAGATATAAGATACGATATATTTTATTTACCAATCATGGTGGCAACAATTTGAGCCATACTATCGAATGAATTTCAAAATTACTTATTTAGGGTTATATCTTTTAATATATACCAGCTAATTATAACTATAAATTTCATATCTGTTTCTCGTACTTTAAACAAAACATATTTCCGTTCTCTTTTCATACTGTATACCTTACATCAAAATTATTTTCTTTTTTCTGTGTACATTATTCTATATGTCGGCAATTTTATTTGTTCAAGGTTATGATTGACTTTCTGCAATTTTTTTTAACATTTCAGTGGTATACTTCTGTTGCCATTATTTATCCACCCCTTTTCTATTTATTTTCTATTTACATTGTGTCATAGATATCAAATTTATTCGTTCATAGTATTTTCACTTGTGTTAATATGTCTTTTGATTGAGTAAAGCCATTTCAATTTATACTTTATAGTGTGTCTTTCTATTTCTTGACATTACACTATTGTTTCGGGTAAGGGTGAGAGGTTAGTGCCAATTGAAACGTTTAAACCCGCTGCATTTGTTTGCACTAGTCCTAGTTCAGGAACCTGATGTTCAGTAGTTGTCGTTTGTTGATGTGGTTCATAAGTATTTCTCGTTTTGAACATAAAGTATACCTTGTTTTCCAGTTTGAATGATTTTCACTAGTAATTTTGGGGACCTTTATAGCTTGCTATTCGATGTGAGCCAAGGCTCCGTGCTGAAGACCGTACCTTGGCCTATAATGTTGTTGTTTTTTACTAACTTTGATGGGGGTGATTTGTCGCATAAGCACTCATAACACATCTTTTTGAGGAGTATTTGCAAAATTACCAGTCTTGGGACAAATGACCAACGAGAAATTGACTTTAAAAAACACCTGGAAACACTAGAAAAAAGAGAAAGTAAAAATCTACCCGTTAACTATACTACGAAAAGTAAGACAAATCAGTCGGCTGAAGACACATAACCTGTTACAACTATACTTCTGTCTAATAAATCTGTTATGGAATAAAGCTGCCCAGCATGGCAGGTTGCTCAACTAAAAGAACTCCAAAGACAAGACAGAGAACAAAGGAAAGCGCTCACTCTGTGTTTTGAAATGCAGTCAACATCAGGCAGAGAAGCTTTAGAAATAGAGGGTGGAATCCTACCAATAGACCTGGGAATAATCAATTGAAAAGATTGCTATAAAGGAAATGTAAAAAAATCCAATCAAAGTCAATAAAGGCACCAATTCAACAACAACTGATAAATTATCAAGAAGTATCATGGCCATATTATGGCACGCCTGAACCACTTTTATTAATTAATCTTAGATTATCTCAGATAAATTAGGTTTATCTGAGATAATCCCGGTTTATCTCAGATAAACTTAGATTATCTCAGCTTAATTCAAATTCGAAAAAATCCTAGTTTATCTCAGATAATACAGAAAATTCATTATCTGGAGAAAATCCCGGTTTATTTGAAAATATTAAGAAAAGGCTTAAGCTAGGTTTATCTGAACGATTTTCAGATAATTAAGGTTTATTACGGGTTCTAAATATACCAAAGAACAATGTAACGAGTGTTATAATTGGACTACAATCGTTTGCAAGATTTTATATGAAAAATAGTGTTTATACCGTCCTTTTTTAGAAGAGGGGCGACGTTCTGCACACGGCACGCAATTAACAAACTTCTTATGGTGTGGACATCATCGTTATTGACACCTGGACAAGCGAAATTTGTTGAATAAATTAAAAAAAAACAACAGTGAAATACAGAAGGGCTGATTGGATACAATATACATCATATACTTTAAACATACTTAATAAACACATAAATTTGTTAGCTGTTTTGACGCTTACTGATGGTTTATTACTGACGGCTAATTTCGACATCGCCGATAATAATTGATCTCTCATATTCATTTAATCAGTCGATTTTATTCTTTTGATAATGACAACGGTTTTGTAAAATATTTAAATTTAACTATTTCGTCATGTGTCAGTCAACAAATAGAGATGAAAATCAAGTAATCCAATACACAAATAATGCACGATTCAATAATGGAAAAACAATTATTTCATCATGGTTATTGATAAGACATACTTTTCATTTTGCTTTCAAAATAATTAAATAAATAAGTCAGAGTTTAAACCTTAAAGCCAGATTTAAATTGTAGGATATGAACAATACATGTACATTGTCGGAAATACTAAATGTTTGCTTACTCGCTAAGAAACAGGAGAAACCCTCTTCATTCTGTTTTTAAATCTGGATCCAAATAGGGAAATTTTTACATGTAAATGTACTAAAGTACTAAAATGTGTATTTAAGCAATAAAATGTATGATACCATATTTCACTGTTTTAATAGAGAAAATTACGGAAAGAAAATGGAGCGTGGTATCTTTTTTAATTAAGATTATAACTTTCTAAAAGGAAACTCTTTATGACTTCTAAATGGTGTATTTCAACTGTGCTAAACTTGTTTCAACATTAAGGTTATTTGTCCTAGTTAATTGTGCGAATGTCAGATTCATGTAACACATTTCACTCTCTTCATAAGGAAAAATAAAAAACGGATATTACATTCAAATTATCTTAAAAGAAACGTTCAAGACAACTTCCCTCTGATCCTCATTAATATCGAAATACTTGTAATACATGTTTTAAAATCCTGAATAAATCAATTGTTAATTTTTAAAAATTTAGAAAAAAATAAACGTTCTAAAACTTTTCCCGTAAGAGCCTTATCTTTCATTACTCTGTCTGTATAGATGCTCCATGGTCTCTATATCTTATCCCTTATGACCATGAAATTTTCTTCCAATGTGTCGTGACTTTCTATTGGCTCCTTTTTTCAGATAATCAATTTTCTCAGAATTTTCAGATAATCAATTTTCTCAGAATTTTCAGATAATCAATTTTCTCAGAATTTTCAGATAATCCCGGATTTTCTCAGATAATCCCGGTTTATCTCAGATAAACTAAGATTATCTCAGCTTAATTCAAATTCGAAAAAATTCTAGTTTATCTGAGAAAATAAAGAAAATTCATTATCTGGAGAAAATCCCGGTTTATCTGAAAATTCTAAGATAAACCGGCATTATCTGGAAAAAATCGAGATAATCCCGGTTTATTTGAGCTTAATGTAAAAAATTGAGATAATCCTAGTTTATCTGAGAAAATCCTGGTTTATCTGAGAAAATCCTTGTTTATCTGAGATAATTTAGGATTATCTATAAAAGTGGTTCAGGCGTGCCATAATCATGTCATGACATCCATATATTAACACGAATTGACAAAGCATTCAGTCAATCAGTCGATATGGAAACAGAAACTGGCATTACTAAACATTAAATAAATTGAACGAGAATTTACTTACAGATTTAGTGAAACCTCAATGACAAAGATAACACCTTCACATTGGAACAGACTTGGAAGCTCAAAATCCCGAAAACCAGAACAACGACAACTATGTAAAGATATCATGGCAGAGCTAATGGAAATACGGCAAGTGACTAAGCTAATGCATTCACTGATTGGTCATGCATGGGGCACCCGGGAGCATCTGAAGCTGGTGCAATTAAATAAACAGAGGACGCTAGACCAGCTTTAAGTAGACTACACAGAGCCGTCGTACAAAAAGGATCCATCTGGCTGGCAGAGCTCGTAGCAATGTTAGTGGTTTTGGAAATCAGTTTACTGGAATATCAGTAAAAAAGCATTGCAACACTTAAGTTCATTTTTGACAGTCAAAGTGCAGTAGGACTTCTGACACTAAATTGGGCACCAAAATCATACATTGATGTGAATCGAGACATCAAAGAACACATCCAGGACCTAAGATCTAAAGGGCTGGAAGCATTCTATGGATTCCGGGACATGCAAATATACACGGAAATGATGAAGCGGGTTTATTTGCAAAGCAAGCAGCTGAAGAAGCAACAAAACTTTCGCCCGATATAATAACATTATTACGCTTCAAGATGCTTAAAAAGGTGCACACAAAAGTGTCATGCTGAAGTGGGAAAGACGATAGGAAATAAGTAACACTGGAAGAGACCTTTTTCAAAATCCACTCCAGCCAAAATATCAGTACTTTTCATACAGTTGAGAACAGGATATACCACCCTAAACTACTACAAACAACGCACAGTGCAAAACACCGACGAAATGTGTAGCCTTGGGAATCGGGAAACACCACAACATTATAACAGAGAAGTAATGTAAAGGGCCACCAATGACGAGGAAGATCCCAATAGACTAAGTGTTTTAAGGTAGACTAATGCTTTACAGCAATTTTCTGCAACGAGGCCAACACTACAAAAAAAAGAAAGAGCACTTCGCATCATTTACCAGGATCACAATAGCATGATATGAATACTTACTTTTAAAATAAAAAATGCCACCACTTAAAGTAAGGCGTTTAAGAACCATGGCAATAGAGGTCTTTAGAACGGTCAATCATGGAAATCCAGAATACCGGCCGGCCTCCATGATCTTATTAATATTTTTTTTTTAAATCTTTCAGATACCAAAATTAAGCTGAAATACCTGCCGTAAGAACAACAAGGAATAGTTTGAAATCTTTCAGATAGTTATCAGCTGCCAAACTATGAAATGGGTTGAACTTGACATCTTAGTTTGCCCAATTCAAGAGTCTAATAAACTAATGGAATGGCAACTCATGCCATTGCAATGCATGTGTTTAGTTTTATTTTATGTTTTATGTTACAGCTTTTAAACATAATACTGCTGCTCTTTTGTGATTGTTTGCTTAGCATTTTTATTATTTCTGATTTCTGTGCTTTATATATAGTTTTTATGTTGCTTTTAGCTTAGTGCTTATGCATGTGTATAATATATAGCATTTAAATTAGTGCAGCCTAAATGTGCATGAAATGTAGGTTCTATGTCTTTTAGAGACATATAAGTATATGACGTATCTGGCTGACACTGAGTATAGAGTAAACCTGAGACTGTTATAGTAGTCTCAGAGTAAACAGAGAATTTTTAAGTTCATTAAAAAAAAAAATACTTTAAAAAAAATTATAGCACAGTTACTAGATCAATTAGAAAATAACAATAATCATTTTTTTTTAAATAAACCAGGGACATATAATATTATCCGAATAAACACAATGATGCATTCTAATAAAAATAGATACGAGTTGGTAAAAGATGGGTCCGAGTTTGGAATACATGTCTAGAGTTTGATTGTTTATTTGGTTTTGATATTATTCATGCTCATTTTAATTTTCTGACGAGATGAACACAAAGAAATATATTTCTTGAAAAGTTTGCTATTATTCTAACCAATTTAAAATCGTAAAGTTTGCATTTGTGTTTAACTCATCAAATGATGAAAACGAAACTCGAGAAAATTATAACCAAGTAAACAATAAAACTTCAGACAATTCTACATCTTTTGGTATCTATTTTTATAAAAATCGCTCATACAGTTACTTGTTAATTATTTTTTTTAAAATATCGATTTTAGTTGAAATGATAGGACATCTTTTGAGTGAGAACTCACTTTTGTCCCATGACTGTAGCATGACCTCGGGGAAATCCGGTACCTTTTCCGAATGGGGAGCAAACACCCCCTAGGCCGCCTTGGTGCACTAAGCTCATGAAACTGAACTAAGCCCATGATGTGATGGTGCTGTGAATGAAAAAAACATACCATCGGACGTATTTTTACATGTAGATAATGTATCTGAACTTTTTAGTCATTAAAAATTGTAGTTGAGTCGTAATTTTATGTTTTCTGTCTTCAAAGGTTTTGTCCGACGGCACGTGCCAGTAATTAACCACTGAGGTATTAAAATCACTGATCCATGAACAAATCAAGAAACATAACAATATACGGGTTATATAGTAAGTAAAGTAAGTAAATTGTTTATTATAGTGACATGTGTAAGTCAGCATAAATATATAAATTTGTACAAAATATAGTTACATATATAATACACCCGGCCCAATGGACCAATAAGTCACCTTTTACTTTTAATATAAATCTGAGACTACTATAATGTGTTATAGTAGTCTCAGTATAAATGTTCTAATATCACGTGTCAATTGCCAATTTAAATTTAAATACAGATAATTATAGATTAAGAATTAACGATTGTAAAAGTTCATATAATGATAAATTCATCTAAAGTTTGTAAAAAAGTTTAAGAATGTTAACTAGAGTAAACTGTTTGTTTTCTACGGAAAAGTGACGCTGCTAAGTATTTAGCTATTTTCCTTGGATGGTTCACCATTAGAAATGTTAATTTTCCTTGGTCATCTAGTTGCGTATAGTCAGGCACCATTAATATCTCGCTAAAAACAGTTTGTCTGATATCATTATAAAATGTGCAGTTTATAAGAAAATGTAGCTCACTTTCAACATTTTGAGAGTTACAAAAACGACATAGTCTGTTTTCTACTGGTTCCCCAATATATCTACCAGTCTCAATTCTGATCGGTAATATCTCGCATCTAAACTGGGCTAGCACAGATCGCTCGTGTTTCGTAAGATTTAGTTTTACATAGTGCTCTAGTTCGAAGTTTGTTTTAAAGTTTAAGTAAGATCGTAGCTTTGGCTTATTTATCAAGGACTCTCTCCATATATATCACTGTAATGAGTTCGTACAATTTGTTCAAAAGATTTTAAATCCACCATTGTTCTTCTTTCATAATAATGTAACATATTAAGTTCCGTGAAAATATCTTTAGTGTCACTACACCAATTGTTTGTGCAACGATCATAATCCATATTGAACACCACTTTCGCTAATCGGTCGTCTTCAAACGATAATAGCCTATTCCAGTAGCGAATAATGTTTACCCAATGCCGAAACTGACTTGGTATCCATCCAGTATCCCCGTACAGTGCTAGAATTGGTGCAAATCTGTGAACGCCTAAGTAATATCGAATTGCTCTGTTCTGTACGTTGTCTATTGATTGGAACTTCCTATTTCCCCATATTCCAGATGCGTAGTCGAGGATTGGAGTAACACAAAAAGTTTTTCATAAGACTGAAAACCAAAATCCTTTAAACTATGGATTTTCGAGATAATTTTACCTAAGGCTCTTCCTGCACCTTTAGCCAAAGTGTCTGCATGTAAATTAAAGTTACCTTTACAGTTAAAAGTTACACCTAAGTATTTATAATCGTCCACTGTTTTTAACGCATTATTGCCGATTGAAAAGTTAAATTCACTCTGCTTTTTACCTCCTTTACGAAAGTGCACGCACTTAGATTTGTCCGTGTTGATCAGAACTCTCCAACGTTTACACCAGCTATGAATCACATTTAACATTTGTTGAAGTTCATCCTCACTTTTTGCGAACATAACAATATCATCAGCGTAAAGTAGAAGTGAAATTTGTCCTCCATTAATATCAAATCCTAAATTCAAATCATTTACTTCTTTAACCAAATCGTTGATGAAGATAGAGAAAAGTGTCGGAGAAACGTTATCCCCTTGTTTTACGTTTTACAGTCAAACCAATTCGTCAGCTTATTGTTGATACGCACACAGGAGCTTGTATGCTGATAAATGCTTTTAATTGAATTGTAAATTTTGCCGTCTATATTATTTAAGCGCAACTTATACAACATCATGTCTCTATCAACGAAATCAAAGCACTTTTTTAAGTCAATGAATGCCACAAAGACGTTGTGATTGTTTCTCACAATACTGTTTAAGGTAAAAATATGATCTTCACAAGACCTATTTTTCCTGAACCCATTCTGTTCATCTGCAAGAATATTTTCAGTCTCTAGAAAACTTGATAATCTCTTGTTAACAAATGCGCTATAGAGTTTGCTTACACATGATAATAGACTGACTCCTCTGTAATTCATCGGAATACGTGCATCTGACGACGGATCCTTTAATATAGGACAAATTATGGATTTTCTCCAGGCGGACGGAATTAAACTCTAGTCAAAAATCAGTTGAAAAAGATTGTGTATTATTTCAATAACTACAGGAAATTTTAAAACATCGTATGGTATTTCGTCATATCCACTTGCAGATCGTAGTTTCGCTTGCATTACTATAGAATTTATTTCATTTCTTGATATGTTCTCATTTAAAAGATTATTCGGCATATACAAAGGGTCCTCCATATTTTCCTCTTATAGGTTTTTGTGTACTTTAGCTTGAGTATAGTGTTCTGAATCAAATTCATCACTCGACAAACCATTGTATAAATTTTCAAAATCACAACGCCATCTTTCCAAAACTTTTTGTTCAGATCTAGTTATAGTACCATCATTATCAACGACTTCCTGTGGTATACATTTGTTACTTCTAGGTCCTAATTTACGTATTTTTTCCCAAAAGTCAGTTGGATTTTTGCTCGTCATTGTCTCTATTTCTACCGCTACTGTTCTTCTATAGGTACGTTCTGCCCGTCTTAGATTTTTGTCGAAACATTTTCTAGCTTGCATGTAGTTATTGCGCAAAGTTGTTTTAATATTTCTCCTCCCAGAATATCTTTTTCACATGTACGCATCTTATTCCAAAGTTCAGTCAGAGTTTCGTTCCAGTACGGCTTTTTTGTTCGAAAACGCTTCTTAGAGTTATAGTTACAATATTGTGGGATTTTATCGGTCATTTCTGCGATAATCTCGGTGCATAAATTTTCATAAATCACGTCAATGTTTTCCTGAGTTTCTCGCGAGTGTTCGATGTCAGTGATGATATATATATATGTTCCAGTGAATTTATATAATCAGGGATTTTGTAGATAGATAGATAGATAGTTTATTCTCATAAAACCATGCAAGTACAAAGGTTACAGGGAAGTTGAAAAATAATATACATATAAAACAAATTATGCATTTAAAATGCATAAAATTCTAAAATTTCGGATGAGATAACATATTAAAGAATATATATATATATATATTTTGATAGTCAAGTGTAATAGTTAAAATTGTATAAAGAAATACTTCCTATAAGTATAAGTATGGTATATAAATTATGGTTGTTAAGGAGAAGTGAGCTTACTATTAATACATCTTATAAAATTGCAGAGATTTCCAAGTGTCTTTGGTTTTTTTTAATTAAACAGTTTGTTGAATGCAATAGTGTTATGTCTTGGTATTAGTTCATTTGGGATAAATCTTCTTCTTTCATCTTGTCAAAGGCGGGCAAACAAAAATATAGTGGTATTCGTCTCCGATATCACTTTTCGTACATATTGAACATTTTCTATCGCTTTTGTCAATGTTATACCATCTCTCCTTTTCTATTGGCAGTGAATGATTCGATATTCGGAATTTACAAAGTGTATATATATCTCGGTCATTTATGATGGTTGAAATAATTCTCAAATTCAAAATGTTCCTTTTAAAAAGAGCCTATACGTAATGCATTTTGATGTGCTCTGGATAGCTGAATTCCAACTTTGTTTAAACTGGTCAATTAATCTAAGTTTGATACTTTTTGGTAACCATTTGGTGAGGTCTGTATTTTGCACATAAAATAAATTTGAAAATCCGGCATTGTCCAATATATTTTGAATGGTCTTTATCCATAAAATATCATCATTGTGTGTGTGATATCGGGAGTATACAAATTTATATAAGATTGATGATAACTTATGTTCATCTATAAGCAGTCTGCACCAATATGTTATCATTCGAAATTTAATGCTTATTTCCAATGGGTATCGCCCAGTTTCACCGTACACAATCATGCTTGGGGTAGATCTCTTGAGGTGTAGTAAATGCTTTAAAAATTTGAGATGAACTTGTTCAATAATGTCATTTTTTCAAATCCCCATACTTCACATAATTTTTCAGGGAATATGAAGAATCACTAAAATCATTAGTAATTATATTTAATCCCTGAAAATGACCAGTGATTTTACATAATCACTGAACATTTTAATAATTATTCTACAAATTGCCTAATACATGTATGATTTCAGGGATTATGAATAATTTAATGTTCCTTTGTTTAAGAAACAGAATTAATATAGACAAATTATAATTTTAAGTTTCTTTCATTTTCCTTGCCAGATGAAATAATTTAGCTTTTAAACACAGAGGATGGTCTAAAAGATATAACCAACACAAGGTTTCGAGATATAGTTGAAGACTTCAAAATTAAAAATATTAACCTTCCCTTTATAACTATATAGCTTTACATGTATTGTATGTTTATTAAAAGCCAGCATCAAATGGATATTCATGCTCTATTTGTAAATCCACAAGCATGTTATTTGTGATACATGTAAAGCGAATGGTGAAGTAGATTATGGAACAACTGTTTTGTGTGGGGTTTTTTGTTGTTCAAAGAACAATTTGAAAGAAATTCAAACTGTGAGAACTTAGGCATCTACATGCGTGTAAAGAAAAACAGGCAGAACTTGGGATTGACAAATAGAACAAACTTTAATAAGAGGAAGCTTGCATATTCTCATAGCAATTCGACAGGATAAAAAAGAAAAGGGAAACCCAAAAAACATAATGGCAATTCTTAAAAAAAAAGGTTCAAAAAAGGATATTGCCTGAACACAAAGCAATGGTATCTATTTATCGTTCTTGCTCGAACCAGTTCAAGGTTGCAAATTCCCATTGATTTATTTTTATATTTTTTTTTGTGTGGTGGGGTACATTCGTATGTTTTTACTGAACTTTTTATTTCTCTTAGGGATGTTGTTAAAATCTGATTCGATATGTGCAGGAAAAGGATTTTTAAAATGTGGATATTAATTTAATACATTGTGTTTAAAATTTTAATATAGTGTGCCTAACTTGGCTAAAAAATGGGTTTATCATTTTGATATAGTGTTACAATTTTTTTTACTTTATTATGATGTTTTTATGTGATTTATACAATAAATTATATTATATTTATTAACTTTCTTTATAAATACAACAATTTATTCATTTCAGTTATTATGTAGGATCCCTGATGTTTTTTTCCAGTGATTATACATAATCTCTGAAAATTTCAGGGATTCTACATAATCACTAAACTAGCCAGTGATTCTACATAATCCCTGAAAATTTCAGGGATTCTACATAATCACTGATTATACAAATTCACTGTAACATATATACATGATATAATTACACCTTTTTGTTTGTCGTGTTATTGTGTGTATTTAGTTTTTGTAGGAAACAAAACTTTGTATTTCTTTCTTATTTTTGTGTGTATTTTTTAATAAGTTTTTTTTTACTTTATGATAATTTTAATCAAAACTTCGGTGTAATTCAAAAGTGCACAATAAACGACTATTATCATAAATTCATTTATTAATATATAATTTTGATAACTATCAACAGATATGAAACATATAGTTTATAAAACATTTCGGTTCTGTAAAACCATATAACTACATAACTCAATTATTTCAGTTCATTCTGTTAAAACACAAGTAATAGCTTTTCTAAAAAAGTTGCCGTATTTTAGCTGATTATATTGAGGTCAGTGGTTTGTGAGTAGTTTATTTTTATTGGAATATTGCACTTCAAGCAATATGAAAACATAGCGCTTTTTTGTACTAATTTGTCATTTTTGTTGTATTATTGGTGGGCCCGTGTTATAATGGAAGGAGACTTTATAAAATTGAGGATGGAAATGGGGAATGATATTATAATAAAATGTATTTTGTGTCAACAATCAACTTGATAAAAATAGCATATAACCTACACGTACTTTTGAGGATTATATTACTACTTGACAAAATGGACAACAACAGAAGGCAGTGGCGGATCCAGAGGGGGACATAGAGGGCGTGGGCCCCATACCCCTTTTTTGCTAGTTTTTTCTTCTTCTTTAAATGATTTGTCATACTAGACTATGTTAACTTTGTCATTTCCTGTGTACTCTATTATTTAATTTTTATGCGACAATTCTTTACTTATAAAGATATTTTTCGCTAAAATTTACTGATTGTCAAAGTCATGTGATTCGCTATGGTGGAGTTGACCAGTGCTTCGAAAAATGTTGCTCAGTCATTTTCAAATTCAAATTACAGTAACACATTGCTTAAGCTGAGGATGACAATTATGATACCTTCAAAGCCACATAGGATATTGAGCTAGAACGTATTGACTTTTATTTCACTATTCCACCAAACAGGAAGTAATACTCTAAAGACTATAACACTCTCATGAAAAAAGTGCCATGGCAATATTATTTACCTACAAAAACATGTTTAACCCCAAACGCCATTGTCATGATTGATATGGACTATATAAAATGGCTGTTTGGTGTGAACCAAGCTTTGCGTTGAAGACCAAACTACAACCTTTAATAGTTTACTTTTATAAATTGGGACTTGAATAGACAGTTGTCTTTGGTACTTACATGCATATGAGATCCAGTAATATCTATCTACAAGATTGAGAACACATAATGATTTTCGATATTATTGTACCAGATTTGACGACACATATTTTCAAAAAGTACAGGATTTCAGCTTTCCAATCAGCTATTAAAATCCCATGAGGTATTTAGGTAATTTAAATTTCTAAAATTGTCCTCTCCGCCGCTCCACTATTACATCACATTACATCAATGAAATATAAAATTGAGAATGGAAATGGGGAATGTGTCGAACAGACAACAACCCGACAATAGAACAGACAACGTATATATGCAATAAATGTAAAATATCATATTTAATAGTCATACTTTAAAAGGTTGAAACAAATATGAAAAGCAATTAAGCAATTTTGATTTCTTTAAATTTTATTCACCAAGTTAAAAAAAAATACATTTGATATATATGTATCCTATTTAAACTGCGTGCACATATCTTTGCTTTCATAGTGGGTTCATTGGAATTGTTATTCTCCATAGAAATGTCTTCAACTATTTTGCAATAATTTACATAATAAACATTCCTAATAAATATTTATTGATGAATAGAAAGTGACATTCACCTGCAATTTACCTTTGCACAATCGGCCGGCAAATGAAAGATCGAAACTTTTAAAAATCGGCGCAAATGTCAAACACCCAATAAAACACGAGACACTCATTACACAGTGACATAACACTGAATTGATGTTCTCATGACAGGAAACCAATATTAAAAGTGATTAATAAATAAGACTGCCAAAACAAGAAATCAAATTTCTTGTCCAATTGCATGTAAAGCACAAGTTAAAGCTAAATTCGTGAATTTCGATAAATGTTTATGAAGATGGAGACATTAACCGTCATACTGGATACGAATAAAAACAATATTTATGGGTCTCACTAATTAGCGACATCAACCGTAAAGAAGCGACAACAAGCGTCAACAAGCGACAACAAGAATATTTTAGCGACAACAAGCGACAAGAAGCCGTACTATTTAGCGACAAGAAAACATTTTTTTTTATTTAAGAATTGAATGCCTCTTTTTGTAAATTTATTGGGGTGTAAAAGCGTTGACCGAAGTACATTTTGTATGAAGCGCGGAATTAAACGTAATACTGGCTGTTATACATAATAGATGATAAAATAAATATGTAAATAATGTTTCATTTTTTTCTATCAATTTTAATTTTCTTGTCGCTAAAATTATTTTCTTTTGCATATTCTTTTAATATTTATTGCAATAATTAGATTTAATTAAAAAAAAAAAATGTTTTCTTGTCGCTAAATAGTTTCTTGTCGCTTGTTGTCGCTTAAATGATAGACAACTTTCGAGTTCGATGCATTTCCGTCAAAAACTCTGGTTTTAGTGAACGTCATTTGTGCGTTTAGGGGCGTCGTGACTTCCGTTCCAATGTTGAGCGAGTGGTTCGAAAACTAAAATTTTATACTGTACGAATTATTGGGCAAATTAAATTATCAAAATTGTTGTCGCTTCTTGTCGCTTGTTGACGCTTGACGTTGTTGTCGCTGAAATTCTTGTTGTCGCTAATTAGTGAGACCGATATTTATCACTTTATCAGTTTAGCACCACTCAGCACACCCAAATTGTCCTGATTTACAATAAAAAAAACAACATTATACTCAACACACATGATAATGAAAACACTGAGATATAATTTACAGTAGAAATAAGAATTACTAGTAACATAAAAAAAGTTCTAAGGTTCACGTATTGACTTTTTTTTTGGAAATAGGGTGGACTTCGGAAGAAGAAGAAGAAGTTCCGAATGTACACGAAATCTATTAAAAGACATTAGTCAGCTGAGGGAATATAAGGAAGTTAGCTGGTCAAGGTTCTACGCAGTATAATAAATTCCGATACCCTATTTCTACATGTTCTAGTGCTGTTTGAAAAAGCAAAATGTAAGTACCGAATAATGTACATTACACAAGGTACAAATTATGCAGACAGCCAGACACATTTTTTTTTGTGAAAACTTGTTGAACTTGTTGAGTGTTGTTATTATGATCATGATCATGATGATTATGGTTTCACTAAAGTCAACCCATAATCATGATAATAAAGTCATTAACTATAGGCAAATATGTTCATTTAAACAAACTTAGCCTGTTAGCATTACGATTAGACAATAATTTTGCTTTAAAAAATATAAAATTGTGCACAGAGTCAGAAGACTAACGTAACGGTACGCGAGCACCATAGATTTGTGTTCTACCCAATAAATGCTGAAATATCCTCGTGTATTGTATTTTCGACCTACTAACATATTTTTCCGAATTTCCCTGTTATATGTTTGAACATAGACATACCAAATATTTTGAGAGTCGCTAGTATACTTGTGCATAAAGTAATTGTATCGGAAATATATTTCAATCTTAAATTATTTTTTTATTTGAGTTTATTAGATGATGGCACCTTTGTTGACAAAAAACAAGCGTCTGGTGTTTTCGACCTATCTAAAAAAACGGGTCAAAGTCGGAAACGACATGTCGTACAAATCCAAAATTGGTTATAAATATGAGACCAAAGTTTATATCAAAGTGTTAGAGGCCATCACACTTATGACCTAAAGAATTAAATGGTTAGATATACAACTCTAAGATATAAAATATTATTTTGATGTCTTTTTTGGACAAGTTGTACACATTTCAGAATGAGGCACGTTTGAAGCCTTGTATGGTCTTGTATACATTCATGTTTTTTTTTAATTACTTTGGTTAATCCATTGTGAAGTGAGGTTGGTGAGTATTGTCTGTTATTTCCACTGACACTGTTTTTTTTATGTGAATAAAATTTAACTGAAATTTTATTTTTTCTGTTAAAAAGCTGTAAGGAGCATGGGTATTTCCGTATTCAAATTAACGTTAAGTATTACAACTAACATGACTAACCACCTGACAGTCATGTGATTTAATGACCTTGAAGTTAACTTTGCATGCAAAAAGACCTCTGCCATAAGTTTAGAAAATTCGTTTATTTTAGACCGATTCTTTTGGAAGGTAAAACTAGTATAAGTGAAAAGGGTACAAAAATGTGAGATCAAATAAAAAAACGTAAATACTTAATATAATAACTTTATTTGAAAAATCTTCACCACACGTGGTATCATTTGCTATTGTTACTTAGTATAGCAGCCTAATATGACGTCATGCGGGCATGCACAGCCTAGGGAAGTGAAAGTAGAATTAGGTCGAAAACGTCAGACGGTCGAAAACACAATACGAGACGATATGTACCATTGTTATAATCTAGCTGGATGTTATGTTTATATTTATAACTTATTGGACATTTTATTCATACTTTTAATTCTTGATTACAAAAAATATAACCCAAAAAACCTTAAATGATCGTCGATTTATCCAAAAGTTTTGAAGTTGTACATAGGAAGTAGGGCAGATTACATTAGGAATCTTTAAATGTAGTTCATCATCACCCGAGATTTTGGCTAAGCTGTCAAAGAACAAATGTATGAAATGTTAAATCGCCGAAAATGTCTAAAGACAAGTAGTTAAGATTTCCCAAATGGCAACAGTCGTAGGAATATTGTTTGTCGTCAATACGTATTCAACTACGTCAGCAGTCTTAAAATAAGTTCAACTGTTCATGCTGTTGGCGGCAATTTAAGAATATAAGACGAAATTTTTTGTATCTTTTCAATTTGGAGGTAGGGTTTCAAATTAGCGGTTGTCTGAGATCTTCGACCTTCCACTTTTGCAGTCGGACTTTCGATTTGGTTACTAGCTACACTTGACATGCCCAACTTGAGAAGAAAAAAAACAACTTTGGAAACCTTTCTACCAAAGTCTCCTAATAAAGGATCTCAAAACTTGTTTTTAGCATCATTATTCATTACAGCGATGTTCATTTTGTTCAACCGCTAGCTTTATACAGAAAATCGCCTACAAATAATGTGTAAATTCGAGTAAAATCGTATCTGACAAAAACAACATTGAAAACAAAATGGCTGACATGAGAAGAAAATTACAATATTGGATCCGGTTCTGGAAGCAGATATGGGTAATTCCGGGTTTTGGCGATCAACTTTCAAAAAAATCAAATAGATGACAAAATACATCTTTGCACAGTAAATAAATATAAACACTAGAATTGAAAACCAAAGATATATGTAAAAGAATGAAAAAACAGAAAATATTTTGTACTGAAATTCAAAATTACTTTTTGACAAATTTTAATGTCAAAATCCAATATAATGTGAGTCTTTGTGACAGCTGGAAACAGTATATAACTAACAATATTTATGGTCCTGGTGATAGTATAAATTTTCTTTATCAGTTATATATGTTGGAAAAGCAAGTTACATGTAGATACTTTTAAAGTGTAAACATAGACAATAGACAATGTTAGGAATCACTGGGCCAAAAAGGGCCACAAATAAGCATTTTTCTTGGTTTTAGCACATTAACTTTAGTATAATAATATAAGTAAATTGAAATCAAAAAAGGAAGGTTGGGATTAATTTTGGGAGTTTTTGTCCCAACAATTTAGGAATAACAGTCGGAGATATACATGTAACTCTACAGGGTTATTCCAGGAAATAACTTGGGTGTGTTATTACAGATACTTTCACCTTAAATTTTCTAAATCTGTAATAACATATGCTTGTTATTTGTAAAATTATTTCATTTAAAGTGGGCTCTAGGGAACTCTCGAGACTTTGCGCAGAAACTAAATGCATAGTCTTTAAAACTAATTTTTAAATTAAATTAATACATTTTTGATGGACCATGATAAATCAATGAGTCAAGGCTCTTAAGGGATAAACTTAGCTGTGATTACAAGGCTCAGTAATTGAAGTAATGTAAATTATTATATAAGACACTTGCGAATTACTGAGAAACTTGCGCAGAACCTCATTACATGCTCTGGTCATTATTTCTTCCAATAAATTAAACTACATTGTAATTAAGCATGATGTATGTCTGAGCAAATGCTTTGAAGTAATATAGAGAAGCTGTGATAACACCCTTTAGTTATTACATGTATTACAGGCATATTTTTTCTGTAATAACATATAGGTGTACTATGCAAAATTGGCAAACTATGAACTGTAATATCTTTAAATAGTTAAGTATACATATAGAAAAAAGTAATATCAATAGAACTTTTATACATTTTAACTAAACTAATGATGTATATTGTCCCTTTGAAACATGTAACATACATATGTTATCAAAATTCTTTGATTTTTTAGTCCACAATAACAAATGTATGTTATTTTCCTGTAATAACCCTATAGAGTTATATATATCCCTGACTGAATAAGGGACCAAAAGGGTCCAAAATTAAACTTTTTTGTTTGATTTCAACAAAAATTGAATGTATAGGGTTCCTTATTATGCTGAATGTAACCATGTATTTATGTTTGATGTTTGGGCCCTTTTATCAAATTGGTTCACAATAAATTTTAAAGGGTCCGAAATTGAACTTTATTTGATTTCATAAAAATTTGAATTCTTGGGGTTATTTGATATGCTGAATCTACCAAGTATTTAGATTTTGGATATTTGACAATAATAGGTAAATGTCAATTTAATTTTAGACCATATTCATTCTGTGTCAGAAACCTATAGCTAGTTTGTGTCGACTATTAATTCGCAATCCAAAATTTGGATTCCAAATTCAGAGCTGTATCAAGCTTGAATGTTGTGTCAATATATATACTTGCTCATTAACTGTTCAGGATTTGACCTCTGAGGTAGGATAAAACTGTGTGTGCCCTGCTTATCATCTGGTTGGCTTATGTCTCTGAAATCAAAGCATAAAGAGCAAATCTGACTGGGTTAAATTTTTTCACTAGGTGAAGATCTATCCACCCTGAAATTTTAGACCAATCAGGCAACCAGTTGTTAGGTGGCTACCCGGGAATTGGAGTAAATCAACCATACATGTATATGAATAATTTGCAATGTTAAGGATGTTTACTACTCTTGGTTTTGACTTTTGTTTGATATTGAGAATCCTCTTGTTTTATCCATGTGATTTAAACTTTTGCCCATGTTTTAGTGTTTGTACTCTTTCATGATCATGATGATAATTGTTTTAAAATTACATGTATTTTAAAATGTATTTCAGTATGGTCAAACCACTCAATCATGTCAATAGTCTTTTCCAAGATGGCATTATAGATGTACATACATGTATTTCTGCAGATGGGATCAATAACAAGACGGGTTTTACAACAAGAAAAGGTATTATTGGACAATGTTTATTTAAAAAAAATAATACAGTGGCAGATTTTTTACGATTGTGTATAAATACTACTCTGCATGACTACATGCATATATGTGTATGATATTGAAGAACTTAATTTGATATTTATGCGTGAATACATGTAGGTACAACATACAATATTTAGTTGCTTGTTTACCTATGAGTCTCTACCATCTTGTTAGACACAATACATTGCAATAACTAAAAAATTATAAACATGTACATTTTGTAACATGTGTAAGTCATTGTAAGTGGCTCAGTCTTTAAAAGAAATCAATCAGTCTAAAAATATTTAACTTTTAAGAATGCAAGCCATATTCAATTTTAAACAGTTTTAAATTGTTTTAAAAGAGTAAGTTTAGAATGAATTTGGAATTACACAGTACAGTTTGTAATGAAAGCCTGTCTACTGTCTCTTGTGTGTCACGCCATGAAAGATATTGTAAAGACCCCATCTATATATCATGTATATCCATCCTTCCAAAATCATTCAATTCTCAAAGCACACACAAAAAATTCAAAGTGCATGTACAAGAATATACCATCATGAAAAAATGACTGCATATCTAGCATTTATAAAAATCTGTTGCATAGTACAACTCGTTATAACACAATGTAGAACTTTATAAATACATGTATAAAACAGAACACTTTCATGCTAAAAAGATGTGCTTATATGTCATATGCACCTGTCTTAAAATATTTCTAGTAATGCTAATCTGGTTAACTATTTACAGTTATATGTAATATATATAGAGATTCTACTGCTGTATCAAATGATCATATATTTACAACTTGGCACAGTTAGATTTCTATACATGTATTTAAAAAATATTAGTCTTGCAAAGTTTTTTTATACCGTATATTTTCGAATTTAAAGCGCATCGTTTTATAAGCCGCACGGCCGTTTTTAGGGGGGAAGATTGTTTTTGTCCTTACATAAAACGCACCTGAATATTAAGCGCACACTGAAGAAAACGTATATTTATTCTACTGACCTGATAGTGTCATGAATATTTTCTCCTTTTGTAACTCACACCGTAATTTGTTTCATTTCTATTTTCAGATTGGTGAGAAAGTTGAGAGTATTTTTGAATATATTTATTTGTGTCATATTAAAATAAAAAATCGTAATAAAATAATTATACTTTTCTCATTGTTTTAATTATGCCAGTTTCGTTTGATGTTTTTTGTCAACAATGGCCATGTGTTGACAGCTTGGGTGTCCATTGAACCTTGTTGTTTTGATTAAAATTAGTATGGTTTTGATTGCTTGTTTATTGTTTGAATTGGCATTAAGGATTTAAATTAATCTAAAAAATGTATGCATGAAAGGTCACCCAAGCCATAAAACTGCCATTGTTTACCTTGATTATGACCTACTTACCTGTACCCACGTGTGAAAACTGTTCACCCAAAAGTCAGATTTTTTTTTAATTAAACCAATCTTAAGAATTTTATTGTTGTCTATAAAATAAAAGTTGAAGTTCTGAACGTAACAAACATTTTTCAATTTTAATTTGGATGAATACAACAAACAAAACAATTTACTTTTTGCAAGTCATTGTCTATTTTTAAATGAAAGTGTTATGAGCAATGACAAGGGGGATTAAAATAAGACGGCAATAAATAAATGTTTTAACAGATTGAATTATAAAAATTAGTATTCTTTATTTTTTTAGAAAAACATCCAATAATATTTCGTAAAGATATTTCGTTTTGAAACACAATAAAACGACAAACAGTTACTCTTCAGTATTTTATCCTGTTTGGTACCTCTTCTCAAACACGATTATCTCTCTTTGTTTATGAAGCACTTTAAAGTGTCGATTTAAGCACATGCATCACCATCGTCATTTAAAGAAACTTGTAATATTGGCAAGACACACAATTTCTTTCTTTATTATTTCATTAGAAAATTTTATATTAAAACACATTAAATCAACTAACAACTACATATTTATGATAAATACACAATTAATATCCTGTATGGACACAGTTATCTTTCTTTGTTTACGAAATGAACACTAACACATGGTTATCGACTTCCTGTAAACCAACAATGATTGAATGAAATAAAAACAAACGATTTAGTTAATATATTTATTTATTCATAACAAAATATGCAACATTAACAATTTATCAAGTCACTGCAAGCACTTGAAAATCTGACTGTCTCCAGAAAACAAATCCAGATATTTTTTTTTCACCGTCGTCCTGAAAACAGAAAATAATACTTACATAACACGCACCCGAGTATAACACGCAGGGACAAAGACAGAGAAAAAAACCTGCGGCTTATTTAACGATTTATACGGTACTTGAAATTTTAATAGCCATCAAAAGAGGACAATTGCATAAGATTTTGGTGAACTGGTAGGATCTGTTTCTCTATTGAGTTTAATTCTTAATGATCTTCAAAAAGATATTTTTAAGTACAAGATATCAGGCATCCTTAACTGAAATTCAGGGGAAAGTAAGAAAATGTGATGTCATTCTTACATTTTGACCAAGGCAGAACATTAATCAAATTCATCAAACTAAGATTTTTTTTTTAAATCAGAAAAAGTATTAATTTGGTAAGAATTGTACTAATATAAAGAAATGAGTAATGAAACTTTTCATCAATGTCTGGCATTTGTTTGGTAAAGAGTGATGTATGCTTTTCACAGCATGGTGTTCAACTTCTTGTTTGTTATAATTTTATCCTATTTAATAGATTATGATTTTTTTTACAGATGACCAATATTTCAAAAAGGTACAGAAATTGTCAGGCAAGGAATTATTTCATTGTATTGGTCATGTTGGTAGAACCAATCCATGGTGTAAGTAACTCAATTTATCTTTAATTAACACAGTCATGACAGTTGAACTTTGTTATTTTAATGAGAGCAAATTACTCATGTGGGGTAAATGGATTGTCAGTCCTACTTATTTGTAATTCAGTTTAGTAATCAAAATTATGCATAGACTGACAAAATGAGCAATAAAATAAAATTGAGAAAGGAAATGGTGAATGTGTCAAAGCTACAACAACCCCACCATAGAGCAGACAACAGCCGAAGGCCACCAATGCATGTATCTTGGAATTTTAAAACTCTTATATTTTCTATAATCTCATCAATTGCAAATATTAATTTATTGGATGCTGAAGTCAACCATAAATTTTAAAGATCTAGTACTTGTCAAATAATACAGTTAGGTATAACCAAATTACAATATATTACAAATTGTCAAATGCAATGTTATGTTTATGCAGATAATGAAACTGAACAGGAACTTTCTTTCAAAGGAGATTCCAATTGGCTTGGTAACACTTGTTTATTAGGTAAGTCATTAAATTTCTTTAAATTCATCTCAGTGTTTTGAGAGTTTAGAAAATGATGTCACTGTATTTAACAACTGTTAATACTACTACATGGCCAACATAAATGTTGTGTGTTTTCTATCTCACCTAAAAAATAATGTATACTTAGTTAAAGCATTTTATTTTACGAAAACATTCCAATTTCTTTTTATTGTTGACAGAAAAAGGTTCGAAAACAAATAGTTGATATACCTTCAGATATTGGGCTGATTTTATGGTATGTGAGTTAAGTTTCTTTCCCCTCCCCTAATTTTTGCCCAAATGACAGGCTTTGAACTTTGATAAATTGTTGAAATACTTATAAAGTTATACTTTATACACACTTTTTTTCTAAACACCTTCAGATATTGGGCTAAATTTTGGTATGCGAGTTTATCATGATGAGTTACAGATCAAGTTTAAGTTTAGTATCGCTCTGCTGATTTTTGCCAAAATTAGCTGGATTTAAGACTTCAAAAATTGGTCAAATTACAGCTACATTGTATACAGACTTTTTGTCTAAATACCTTCAGATTTTGAGATATATTTGAATATTATTAGTTTCCTGGTTATTGGGTTTTATTGGGGATTTTCCAGTTTTTTGTCCAATGACTCAAAACCCTTTCACCAATTTGCAAGAAACTTCGTTCGATTGTTTATATCTATTAACATGAGCTCACTTTTGATTCTTTTTTTAATTTCAAATTTTTACGTTTCCAATTATGGGGTTTTATTTGCTATAAAAGGTGGGTTTTCAAGTTTGCAGACAATAACTCAAAAACTCTTTCAGCTATCTTCATGACAGTTTGATGGATAATTGTTTAAATCTATTGACATAAACTGCCTCTCAATTTTAACTGGATTTTTTGTGACAAAAATGTTGATTATTCATTTGGGGATGTACGGCGGGTGGCTAGGTGGGCTGCCGGGCAGGAGGCAGCCAAATGTTGTCTGTGCATTTACTCATGGACTGTTCGACCAAAGCTTTTTTCTAATTTTAATTTGTTGTAATTACTGACAACAAAATGAAGGTCAAGTTCATTAATGACGATTTTGACTTTTACCGTTTAGGAGTTATGGTTCTTGAAAGATTAAAAAAAGGCATTTCCAGTCCTGTCCATGCATTTACTCATGAACTATACAACCAATGCTTTCAAAATTTTATTATGTTGTTACTGATGACAAAATTGAGGTCAAATTCAATAATGACAATTTTGTCTTTTACTGTTCAGGAGTTTATAAATGGTTCTTGAAAGATTACATATGGGGTTTCCAGTCATGTCCGGGCATTTACTCATGAACTGTTCAACCAAAGCTTGTAAAATTTGAAGATGTTCTTACTGGTGACAAAATGGAAGTCAAGTTCAATAATCACAATTTGACTTTTACCGTTCAGGAATTATGGTTCTTGAAAGATTAAAAAATGGTAATTCGAGTTGTTTTCGTGTATTTAATCATGAACTGTTCAACAAAAGCTTTTAAAATTTAAATATCTTGTTACTGAAGACAAAATTGAGATCAAGTTCAATAATCAGATATTGGTGATTTTTCTGTTCAGGAGTTGTGGTTCTTGAAAGATGGAAAATTGTGTTTCCAGTCATGTTGTTGCATTTACTCATGAACCATTCAACCAAAGCTTTTCAAATTTTAAAATGTTGTTACTGATAACAAAATGGAGGTCATATTTGATATAGATGATTTTCACTTTGATTGTTCATCAGTTGTGGTCCTTGAGATATTGAAAATGCCAGGATACAAATAAATGTTAATAAATCCTGTTTGCTGTCTCTTTGACAGCCTTTTGTTATAAATTTAGATTATACATTTCCGAGATATGGGATTTTCCAGTTTTCAGGCAATATCTTTGAAGTAACTGAGCAGTTTTAATGAAACTTTGGTTAATGGGTTTATATCTGTTATAATAACCTGTCTTTAGTTTTTCATAAAACTCTGAAATGTCATTGAGAAGTTATTGAACTTCATTCTTTGAAAAAATAATGAGCATTTCATGGCTCATGGAGCAGCTGTTTATCAAGTCTTTATTCTCTATCATGAATTTTAGAGAATATTTTTTTCAGGTCTTGATAGTGCTGATGATGAATCTATAGATGAACTGATACGTAGTAGATTGGAGAAGGACAAGATAAAGGTTTGTACTGCTTATTGAAGTTATTAAACATTGTAAACTATTTCCCTTTCCAAAACTCAAGATCTCATGTCAACCATTCAATGCTTAACATTAAGGAAAAACTCAAGCTTCTTCAGATTGTACCACAAAGTTCCATACCAAAACATAAGGTTAGGATTGTTGTTTGGGGTTGTGGCCTTAACTCACAGTTTAGGATAAGGGGCCAAAAAAGGATAAAAAAACATTTTTTTTCAAATACTTTGGATAAATTGCATATTTTAACAACATCACTGAGGCTAAGTTCTTAGTCAAAATTGAATATATTGGTTTCTTTAATATGCTGTATCTAACCATGTATTTATATTTAAAATTTTGAGCTCTGTATTAATTGGTCTACTAAGATTGTGAGTTCAATGGGTCCAAAATTAAACTTTGCTGCATTTCTCAAAAAATTAGTGTTAAGGTTACTAATCTGATATGCCAAATCTAACCCTGTTTCTAGATTTTAATTTTGGCCATGTTTTCAAATTAATTAAGGTCCAAAGGGTCCCAAGTTAAACTTTGACTGATTTCATGAAAAAATCAATTTCTTTGAGGTTCTTTGATACATGTTACATAATGCTTGATCTAACTTTGATTATATTGGTGATTGATTTTGTGCTCAGCTCTTATTTTAATTGGTACACATTAAGGTTCAGAAGGTCAAAATTAAACTTATCAATAATTGAATTCTTGAGATTCTATAATATGCTGAATCTAAAAGTTTAATTTTAGATTCCAACCATTGAGTTTTAGGCCCTATTATCATATTACAGAAACCATGGTATTAACAATTGATAATTTTTCTGCTTAAGTTCATAGTTTTATAGAAATTGCTTGTGATAGATTAATAATATTGTGTATGAAGTTGGTTTCTATCAGTATCAGTTTAGATCAGTTTAATGACTATTTTAGCCACTTTCAATTAGTTAGCAATGTTAAATGTTAATTATCTGCTTTAGTCAGTTTGGTCAGAACCTATATTGTGAAAGATCAATGATATTTTGTCTAAAAATGCATTACATGATCAGTACATATTAATTTGATGAAGATTTTCAGCCCTGCCCCTAGGTCATGGTCCAGTGACTTTGAAATTAATTATCATTATTTCAAGTAATATGCAATTTTCAATGTTAAATTTGCTGCATAAGTCATATTAGTAGGAACTACTTACAATAGTCAGTGATATTATCTATAAAATTACATTACTGTCTGTAAATCTCAGTTTGTCCAAAATTTTCAACCCTGTCCACCAGATTGGTGGATCAGTGATTATGAACTAAAAAGCAGTATTGCTGTCTGCCAGATTGTTTTTTTTTCTGAATTTGATGCAGACAGTTAGACATATCTCTGTGACAATTATTGATTATTCTTTTGTCAAGATTATAATTTCAAAATCAAGGCAACAAGTTTTATGATTATGACTTTCAAGCACATATCCATTACCCTTTAATTTAGTTGAGTTGTTAACTTATAAAATTTAAAAAGTAGACGATAAGGCACTTATTTGTTTTGTGCTTTTGATTGCAAGTTGTTTTCTAGATACATGTATGTGGTAGTGTAAAAAAATATAAAACTGCCTTTTCAATAAATGTATATGGTAAATTGCAGGAGAATCTGAAAAGAAGTGAATATGATGCAGAGGAAGACTGCTACGAGCAAGGTAATTATAACAGTCTTATTTGAGTGTATTAACTGACTGGGCAAGATCATCAAGAGTAGTCAATGTTGTTAACCATAACAGAAGTAGTAGAATGTATAAATTTGAAAGTAAAACATATCTGTGTATGGATTAGAATATGCTCCTTTGAATGAAGCGGCGTTTTACGTTTCCGCAAATTGGCATTACTTTTCCGCGAAAAAAAGATGACGTTTCCGGAAAAAAAAGTTTACGTTTCCGCAAATAAATATCTTACTTTTCCGGAAAAAAAGTCACTATTCCGGAAAAAATAAATTATTACTTTTCCGCAAATAATTCAGGAATACCTATTGTTCGAAAGCAAAGCTATAATAAAAAAGTGAATATGTATTAAGTTAAAGGTCAGCATATATTGTATGTAAAATACATCATTAACGTATGTTTAAAAAATATCTTTATTTGAGTTCATACAAGTAAGTCAGTTCTGGCAGAATATTTGTAGCCAACACCACGTACAAAGCTTAAGTCCATAGTAGCACATTCACCGTTTACAAGATTTGTATTTTGTTCAGGAAGAAAGTCCATCTTCTCCTTTTCATATTTCCTAACGGGTGTTTTTACAGTTAGAGTTCTCATCTTTATGTAAGGTGTTGTCTTCAGTTTCAATAAAACATCGACAATGACAAATATGGTAGGATGGCTAGCGTAAAACTGCTCGTTCAGATAGGCACGAAAAGACTCGACACCATTCGTTGTTCTCTTTTCCTCGGGGTCAGGAGGTGATGCCTAAATGGTTGGTGGAAACACAGGCACTTGTCTCAGAAAAAAAATCCTATATACCTTATTATAACATAAGGTATATAGGAATTTTTTTTCTGAGACAAGTGCCTATGGGTGGAAATCTCAATTGCCATCTATATAAAATTCCAGCATATAATCGGCAGACCTCATGCATTTATCGTCAGATGGAGCATCGGCAACTAATTCAACAAAGCATTCTTCAATCATGATAGTTGGCAACTAAGCCAAACCAAAGATCTCTCAATGAAGTTTAACTCACCCTTACTCGAGTCAACTAGTTATATCTAGTAAATTTTAGCTATACTGAGATCAGAACATTTTCTTTATTAAAAAAAAATTAAAAAATATCATATATGTACATTCAAATCTTTATAATTTACCAGGTAAATTTGCGGAAAAGTAATAAATACAAATTGCGGAAACGTAACCTTTAAATTTGCGGAAACGTAGTATTAGGACTTTGAAAAATTAGCGGAAATGCAATACGCCCAGTAACCCGAATGAAGATATCACTTTATGAATTTGTTATATTGCATCCAAATTAATTGCTTTTCATGTTTTACCTTTTTACCTCACCTGTTCCAAAATTTATTATATCTGATTTTAATTTCAGAAATCAATTTACCTGTGAGGTCTACTTTATTTCCTCACAAGTACAATCCATCTATTATTTGTGAGGACAACCCAAAAGATTATGTTGAAAAACAAAAAGATGGGAAAGAATCTCCAGATAAATCTACCAATATCAAAGGATCCATGTTTACAAAAGGTTTGTACGAGATGAGAATATTAAAAGTAGCAGTTCATGTGAATATATGTTGAACCTTGATATGAGTACTATTCATTTGGTCTTTCTGAAATTATGCTTCTATTGGGACAGACCAAATGCTTAGATCGACCCAGTCTATAGATATGACTTTCACATTGGTGCATTTTCCTGTGTCTCTGATATCACTATGCTAAATTTCTTTAGTGTTGTCACCCAGCATATCTCATTCCTTAAAAAAAACTGAATTTGGTCTATATGAGTAGTAAAAGATGTAAATAAACTCATCATAGATACCAGGGCTAAATTTAGTATATACGCCAGACGCCAGTTTCGTCTACAAAAGGCTCCTCAGTGACGCTAGAATCCAAAAAAGTTAAAAGGCCAAATAAAGTACGAAGTTAAAGAGCAGTGAGGACCAAAATTCCTAGTTTTGCCAAATACAGCTAAGATAATCTATGCCTGAGGTAGAAAAGCCTTAGTTTTTCAAAAAAATCAAAAATGTAAATAATTCTTATACGTCTGCAAAAATTTAAAAAAATTTGGTCCTATATTGGTATCACATTGTTTTACTAATCCATTGTCGTCGTCAGCGTCATCCGAAGACTGATTGTTTTCTAGATAATAACTTTTGAATAGGTAAAAAGAGGTCAATAAAATTTTAACACAACATTTATAACAACAAAAGGAAGGTTGGGATTGATTTTGAGGGTTATGGTCCCAAAGGTTTAGGAATTAGGGACCCAAGGGTCCAAAACAGCATTTCTCTAGTTTTAGGACAAAAAGTTGTGTATTAGTATTTTAATTGTTCTGAAATTGTACCATAATGTTTAATATCATAAGTAGAAGGTTGGGATCACAATATTGCGGAATAGATTTGAAAGATCTTGACATTTGTTTTGTGTCAGAAACTCATATTATTTCAAAAATTAGATCTGTATCAAGCTTGAATGTTATTTCAGGATTTGACTTCTGTGTTCGTTTAAAGCTAGGTCCTGGGGAGCACCTGGTTTGAATAAGCAGACAGATGTTTTAATTGAAACAAGAACCTTAAAAATTGTTGTAAATTGTGATATTTAAGTTTTATCTTTGCAAAAATTATTTGTATAATTTTTTACTTTGGACAATTGGGATGTTATTATGACATAGCAAATTTTCATTTCAATTGTGAGTCTAAATATGCTTTTTATTCTCCATCACCTATTGTTACTTTCTATTATATAATATCCTCTGTAATTATCTGTGAAATTGGAGCTAAATAACTGTGCTAGAATGATGTGTTATCCTTTTCATATTTTATTAAAACACAAGTGGTAACCTTTTTTGTCTTCACTAGTATGTTTACAATGAAGGTACTTTCATTTGTGGGGAACCAATTTTCGTGGTTTTTGTGGTTTTCTTTATCCACAATTTTAATAAAAATGATTTTAAGTGTCTAACAAAATAAAACAACTGTTGTCCAAATGAAGAAATAGAAATATCCCCATGAAGGTTTGACTACTGATGTGATCTAGAGAATATATTGAATATCGCCAAGTCTGAGAATACTATAATAATTATAGTAGATTATATCCATTTATTTTTTAAAATTCTTAACTGTACAAATTTTGATTTTATCATAAAAAAATATTTGTAAACGATGATAGTCAGATTTTCAGTATAGATATGCTATGTTAAAGTGTTCATTTAATGTCCTCATGAATCTCTTACATATGAGAAATAATAATAAAATCTTATTTTCTTGCTGGGCTTACTTTTTATAAGAATTAATTTTACAATCAAAGTAATTTTATAGCATTTGTTTATGTTACTGTTTTCTTTAGGTGAAATGTTTATGGCCTTATTAAACCTTTGATTGTCTTTTGATCACTCTATCTCAGGTTAATTAGTGTGATCACTATGATTTACACAGGTCAATGTTTACTTTGCAATTTTCTTCAATTAAGACAATTTGTAACCTTCCTTTCTAATGATTTAGGCCATAATTAATAATAGGTTTGTTTGCCCAAACGCTTCCTTCCCAGAAAAAAGCTGCCTACTCAAATTCTTTTATTGTCTTGATTTAAAGAAGTTTTTTTTTCATCAAATAGGCATGAAGACTTATAAACATCTGATACATCAATTTCTTTTTTTGAATAAAAAAAAAGAAAATGCCTACCTACCTACCCATTGTCTCAACCTTTGGGTAGGGTTTGGGCAAACCAAAATATTTTTAAGTGTGGCCTTAAATGATTTCAATTTTTTTTTTGAAAACCAAAATCCATGAATTTAAAAACCAATGAGAATGTAAATGTTGCTCAAACCAAGAAAATTGATACACACAAATTGAAGTACTTTCACAATTATTAAATGCTTAACCATACAGAAACATTGCTACTTTTTCTTTCAAAGACAATGGAGATTTATGTAAAGATGACAACAACAACAAATTTCTTTTACAGAATGGTCCACAGTTTGGCAAACAATTCCTACTCAAATTCTTTACAATTTGAAAGGATTTTGTGATCAGCTTAAGGAAAAATCTAATGGTTTCCATGAATGGAGTTCCAACCTTTTGAAATCTTTCTCAGATCTATTAGGATTGACTTTCCGGAAAGGTAAAATAGACTAAAAAAAGTTTAAGTTACTTATTTGCTATTGTATCACTTGACCACTGCTATCCACTGTCTTATTTTTTAGGTCCCTCCTAATTTTAACCTTGTCATTCTGCAAAAAAAGCATCTAATACAGCCTTTTTCCAAACATATTAACATATGGAGCCGATTTTCAATATTTAAGTCTCTTATATTGAATTAGAAATCATAGAAATTGTCTATCCTTCAATGTGTCTGTGCATCCATCTGTCCATTCAGTCTTAGTAGTGCTCTCAAGTGTACAATTCTTGCCAGACTTTTATGAAACTTATATCATTGGTTTATACCAACTTTGTCTTATACAAATTCTAAAATCAGTGTGATCAATTGCTTTTAAAAGAGTTATGTCCCTTTATAACATCAGTTATATGGAAAACTGCATTATGTTAGCCTTCTCATGTGTAGAATTCTGGCCATAATTTTATTGAACTTATATCATAGGTTTATATTAGCAATTCAATTTCCTGTAGGAACTCCTTTTTTGGCTAAAACTGTACCACTTTAACTATTTTGAATAAAATATTATCCTAGAATTGAAAGTTCATATGCGCTACAATTTTTTTCAAGCGTCAAAATATAGGGCGGTGTGGCATATTTTCAACATTTATGTGCCCTGAACTTCTCACAGTTAAACTATTACTATTTTAGGTGGAAGAAGACTTTAAGTCTTCTGAAGGCCTATGGTGCAGCTGACTTAAAATCATTGAGCCTCTGTATGCCGCATTCGTTTCTGTGTATTACAATTTCATAACAACTTCTGACACTGATTTTCACACATAATTAAGCATCTGAATCGTTTAATTTGTAAATTAAGATTGAAAAACAATCACTATCGTAAATATGTACCCTTTTTATTTATTTTAATTTTTAGATTTCATCTCATCTACATGAACGTTATTTGTTTACTTGTAACCAGATGTTTTTATATTTGTAGTACACATGCTTGAAATTGGTATCGGGACAACTCTCCCTGTTTACATGTTTGCTCTTGGTCTGTTCGTCCTGAGTTCTTTCGCCCGTATAGTACGTTCGCCCTGTGTTCATTCTCTTTACTCTTATCAAGGACGTTTTATAATATGTCCTTGCATTTATTTAAAAAATATTAATATTAAGGGTAACGTTAAAAAACTCTAAAACATGATTTAGTGAAAATCATCTGTTCCTTTTTTTGTTCCAAAGTTAAGACAATCGTGTTCAGCCAATATCATGATCAATTAATAAGCCAATCAAAAATGTTTTCTCTGAAGATTATTTTAACATGCTAGATTTTGAACTTGTGTTGTTTTCATCTAGTTGTAAAATGAATTTTCATCTGCAATCAGTCTTACACAGCTTTTAGGATAAAAGCATGGCTGATTGACAAAATTCAATGATGCAGGACTACCAGAAAGATAATAAATAGTATGTTTTTCACTAATTTATTGACATAATACTTGTTGTAACACATCATTTTTGTATTCAGTTAAATCATTTAAAGGACAATTAAAGGACAATGTACTATTCTTTTTTCACAAAGACCAAGAAACAGGTTGGGAACCCCCCCTCTTCAATGATGACTGGTGTCCCTTAAATGAGGGACTGTCTCTAAAACAATTTATTTTACTGTTGAAAAAAAAATTAAAACAATTTAACTTTAAAAAGGGAAAATTCATTATATTTGGAACAACTTTTCTAAATGAGGGGTCAAATTAATAAAGAAGAACATTCTTTTGACCTGTTTTGACCATTTAATACTTGATAGATGCATAGTTTTGGAGGAAAAGTTTCATCAAATAATATGAATATAAAGGTGCTGATTTTTTACAGTGGGTTGTAATGTTCTTCCAATGAGGGTTACCCCTCATTTGGAGTGTTGTTTCTAACCTGTGAAAGGTCCATCTTTGTACATAATTCAAAATTTGAAATTTTAACAAGCATCTAATATTCTTACACAAGAAAATAAACCCTGGTCTGCTAGCTACATGTTCATCTTTTCTACCGATTCAATAACTAGAATTATGCAAACAGACTTAAGAAAAAGGCATGTAAGTTCATCATACAAATATGACACTTTTTCTAGACAATCCAGATCGTGCAAAATACTTCGCTAAAAATTGTAACCTTTAAAATTGTTGTTGCGCACTAAAAATCCCCATGGAAACTTTCAAAAGTTGGTGGGTATGTAACAACTGTTACTATTTTTATGCCCCATTTATGGGCATTATGTTTTCTGGTCTGTCTGTCCGTCCTGCTTAAGGTGTTTATGGTCGAGGTAGTTTTTGATGAAGTAGAAATCCAATCAACTTGAAACTTAGAATGCATGTGTTCCTTATGATATGATCTTTCTAATTTTACTGCCAAATTAAACATTTTACATAATTTTCACAGTCCACTGAACATAAAAAATGATTCATCGGATGGGAAATCCATGTACTTATGACACATTCTTGTTTGAAGAAGAAAAAAATGTCATAATGATAATGGAACAAAGCAGGCTGGGTTAGTGGGGCTGCTTTTATGGTAGTTCAAGTTACCTTTTATTCACCTTCTTCCACCACAGAGCTATCAGCTCTTTGATTCTTAACTACCCCTGCCTTGAATAAAAGGTTACCACAGATTTCAATATAAACAATATGCACATGTATATTTACTGGTAACATTCCCAAGTTATGTCTCTATGAGATGGAACACAGAGATCATAACTGGGAACCAGTATATATGTAAAAAAAAAAATAATCTATAAATATTCTTAATCTCCCCAAAAGAGGCATGGCTTGAGAAACAGCTGTATTTACAAAGTGCAACCTTACAGGAGTTTGAAAATCAGTGCTTATCAATTGTTTTAGCTCACCTGGCTCAAAGGACCATGTGAGCATATGCCATCACTTGGCATTTGTCATGGTCTTCCTCAAAAAACTAATTCAACAATTAAAGGATAAAAAAATAAACTTTGTTTGATTTCATCAAAAATTGAAATCTAGGGGTTCTTTAGTATGCTGAATTTTACCATGTTGCATGTGTATTTAGATTTTGGATATTGGACAATAACAGGTAAATTTCAATTTTCAAATGTTTATACTGTTCAGTGTTTGACCTCTGTGGTCTTTATCAAGCTGCACCCTATGGAGCATTTTATTAATATATGTAATGTGTAGTAGGGATAAGCTACATACTGGAATAGGTTATTATCTCAGGTTCATGATATAAGATAAGGTAACAAAATTAAGATGAAATACAATAAGATAACTGTGTAAGTAAGTTCAAGGTCGTACTTGCTTAACAAAGATATGCATTTGATATTATGAAACCTAGGCTGCAGGTATACAAGCTCACTAAAGGCTCTCCTATTTTCATTTGTATACAAATTTAATTGATTTTTCTAGGTAGACACATTAATAAAAGTTTGTGTCAGGATGAAAAAAGAGCTGAGACACCATCTACCCAAGAAACTAAGAAGAATCCTACACAATCATTTAACAAAACTGGATGGCGTAAGTATTAATGTTTTACTGTACGATAGATTGCATTAGGTTAGATAAGTTTTACCCTTGTTCGTATATTCTTCTGTATGTCCGTTCATCCAAAAAATTGTTCCCATTCTCTGACTTTAGTTTGCCTCAACCAAATATTATGAAACTTATACACAATGCTTATTATCACATAATGCAGATCAAGATTGAAATTGGGAGGTGTCACTTTTACAGTTCTAGAGTTGTGTCCCTTTATAAATGTAAAATTTCTATTTTTTTATTAAGCTTGCCTCATCTAAATGCTTATATTACAACAAAACTCTGATCAAGTACAAATTTGAGTAGCATTTCTTTTACAATTCTTGAGTTATGTCCATTTATAATGTTATATGCAAGCAGGGGCATCATCTGTGTACATGTCCAATAGACACATTCTCCATCTATTTAAAATATTCTGTTATCCTTTATTTGAAAAGAGTATATTCAAAATGAAGAGTTAAAAGTTGTATGCAATGAAAATAAGGGGGAAAACAAAGTTTCCCAAATTATTCAATGATTTTGCAAACATTTTACATGTATGTTATTGATTTTTTTTAATTATTTTTAATTTGTCTCCTTAATACTTATTTGTTCATATAAAAAAGAAATATTAGCCCACTTCCACCATTAAGATTGATAAGTGTGGGCCCTTATCACTGCCTTTTAAAATTAGCAAAACCCACCATGATTAAAATAGTCAGCAAAAAGGATCCAGATACGACAAAATGTGAAACTCAAACAAGAACAACAACCGGCTGTGGTATGCAACAACAAAAGTTTATCATGCAATTAAATATAACAGAAATATTGAAAAAAATCATAAGAATGGTAATAGAAATTCCTTGTTTTTGTTTTGTTTTTATTAGGTACTGGTATACTAGTACTGATATTGCTGATTTTTTGTGCTGGATCATTAAGTGCAACTGCTACAGGTATGTATTGAAACACATATTAATGCTGCAAACAGGTGTATATACTTAATACAATATTCATAAATTGTTTTAAAAATAAAGAGAAAAAATGCAGCTGTCTATTTTATGCCTTATTTCTCCTGTTTGGTAGTAGGTACAAATAATTCTATTTTTAAGGTAATTGTCTGATTGATATTGTTTTTATCCTGCATTTTTTGTCTCACCTGGCGAGAAGTATGTATTTTTTTCAGCAATAACACCCTCATCATTTTGGGTGTCAATGATTGTTTAGTTTTTGTTTATTTAGTTTGATAAGAACTACTTAAGATAGCTGTATGAAGTTGCAAAACTATCATTTCAGATAAGTTTGACAACTATTTTGAGGCCCTGTGCCCTATGTCATGGTCCAGTGACTGAATGAATTGTCAATTTTTAATGTTAAGTTTTCTGTTTAACATACTTTAGTTTGAGTGGAACTACTTACAATTAAAAAACTGCATTGTATTTTTTAGCTTCTGACTGCATCAATTTGTGATTTGATGGCCACAAATCAAGTTTACTGGCGACATGTTAGCGGAGCCAGTAAATGGATATTTGCGACCATAAAATCACCAGGTGAAAGGGTGTCTAATTGGGGGGTTCTGATCCCTGATCTGGCTTACTGTTTTGTCAGATTTCTGTATACCGCTTACACTCTGTACATAAGAAATTCTCATTTTTTTTAATTTCCCCTGTCCCACTAGACTTCATTTCCAGTTTTCATGGCACAATAATATGACTTTCATGTGTAAAGCTTACAAAAAAATCGGCAATACTGCGTCTTGCTTAGACCCCAATGAGACCCACTTGAAACAGTAGAGGTGAAAATACAATATTGGTATCTCCATTCTATTGAAACTGACAGAAAACAATGTTCAAAATCATACATTTAAAACCTGTCATAAGCTTAAGGTCATCTGTGCTTGAGTTAACATTTTCATAGCATCAATTGTGAATTGATGAAAATTGGTGATGTTATCCAATGAAATTGAACATAACAAACCATGTTGCATTAGAATAGACAATAGTATTTTCTATATAGTTCAAAGTTCCAAGTGAGCATTACTCTGGTTCTCTTTTGTCCGCTTTTGACTTGTCTTTAATTGTCATCCATTTACTCTAATAAACATTTTCGCCAAAAACTAGTGGGCCAAATTTAATAAAACTTAGCCAAAATATCATTTGGGTATTTTAAGTTAACAAAAATGTATCAAAGAGGCCAACAAACATTTTGCACATGGTCAAATTCAAGTTTTGCCTTTTATCTGAAAATGGTTTTGTAAAAAGAACATCTGACACATTCAGACTTGTTCAGGATCATTTAAGATTTTGACAAAATAATTGCTTTGACCATTTGACAAAAATATAAAAATTTCAAAAAACCTCACACTTCATCAGAAAAATTTCTTCGGATATATATTAAAGCAGTTTGACTAACACCAACTTTCATAATTGAGAAGCTTAATATTTTTCTAACAATAGAACGGGATTAAAATGTTCAGCTGATTTTAACAGAGTTATCTCCCTGTAGTGTTATGTACCATTCAATATATAATTCTGACAGTTGAACCATCAGTAAAACAATTTGTATTTCAGGGTTAGATGTTAGACCGATAACTAAAGTAGCCCTAGAGGAAAGGATTGTACTGCAATGTAAAAAAGCAAATGATGGAGGAACAAAGTGGATTGGAGGACCAAAAAATGAGCTTTTGACGTTCGGAAAGACTATTGAACAAAACTATTTTAGTCTCATAGACACAAATGAGAATTACAATCTTGTTATAAAAAATGCTACATGGGAGTTAATTAACTCTACCTACACATGTCATGTCGGTTTTATACAAGAATCAACAAAGAGGCTCTCTGAATATGGATATGAAGGTAAATCTAATTCAAATGAAAAAAAACTTAAAATAAAAGAAACTATCACAACATACTTTTTGAAGCTCACCTTGCCAAATAGGAGGTTAAGGAAGTTAAATATCTAATTAAGCTCTATTGTTAGAGGTTTAATGCATTGTTTATACATGTTATAGTTGAGTCATTGTTTAAAATGGATTTTTTCTAATTCAGATATATAAATATATATAAAATTGTTATAAACATGTAAATATTTTCTTAAAGTTGAATTTTGGCGACATCACTTTTATTGTTCTAGAGTTATGCCTCTTTACTAATAGAAAATTGCTCAATTTTTTTGTTTCTAACTTAAGTTTGTCTCAACCAAACGTTATGAAACTCATTCATAATACTTATTAATACCAAAATTTAGATCAAGTAAAAATTTTGATAGCGTCCTTTAAAGAGCTTTTACCATTCTTCAGTTATATCCCTTCATAACTTTTTTTTAATGATATTCAAGCAGGAGACCTTCTGTGTTCTAAGGACATATTCCCATTTATTTTCTGATATTTTCTGAATCCTTTATTCTTTTTTTCATTCCCTTTTTTTCAGTTATACCAAAGCTTGAGTCATTAACCGTAATGCAATCCAAAAAATCTGAATGCTTAAATGAGACTATTGAGTTCAAGAAAGTAAACCCATTGCCTAACTGTACCACCAGTTTAGATGTAAGTATTTTATATGAACTACTTTTTAAATTGAAAGTTTTGTTTTACAAGGTTCAATTAGGTGAGTATTGCAAAATTAAGAACACACATTTTGATATCTGACATATTTATCTGTATAAAGCTTTTCCTGAAATTGCAATAATTAATATCACAGTTATGTCTATTCTTCAAAAAATGCATTAATAAATGCATGCAATATTTTCTGAATTTATATTCTTCAGGGTTCAACCTCTGCTGTTCTATCATGCCTATTATGAGTGGGGATAGGTTGGGTCCTGATCCCGAAATCCCGGGCTTAACAAACAAAATTCCTAAATCCCGGGCGTAAGAATACGAAATCCAGAGGTCAGGAAATTCAAAAAAAGAATTCCTGGATCCATAAAGGGTCAATCCCTAAATCCTGAGCCCTAAAACACCCCATCCTGGAGTCCTGAAAAAGGTCCTATCCCATGTCTATTGTCTAGAAAACTATAAAGGAAATTAAAGCTAGACTGATCAGCAATGCAATATCAACTTAAGGAGATTTTTGCCATAAATTCTATTCTAGCCTACAATGTTGGAGTGTGTCCACTGTTGAAGCTGCTGATAGAATTAGTTTGTGACATGGTCTCTTCAGAACCTCCAGATGTTTTGTTTAACAACATATTCGGATAACTTCTGACATCTTACAGCTTCATATGCCTGACATACCTATACACTGTTTTAAGCCAAAACTCATTGAATAAGCTTGACTATATTCAAACAAACTAGAAAATAGTTGTATATCATTTTCATACAAAATATTTGTATTACAGTTAGTTTAATTTATGTTGACTAGACCATTGTTTGCTTTCATCATCTGGAGTTTTAACACACAGAGTAGTTTTCATGAAGTTATATACAAAGAAAAATATACAGAAATGTATGTATTGATATATACATGTTACTTACACCATGCTATATTAATAATGATCTTTATTTTATAAAAACCATCAGGGAGAAGTAACATATTCACATAAGCAGTGGTATGGGTATTACTATGCTGTGACAGTAGGTCTTGTGGTGAAGAATTGTGATGGATGCAATGGCACAATACATTGCTATGTAGGGAACAAAGTTCTAAACATAACTTTTGAACAAGATAGGCAAGCTGAGACCTTCCGTAAGTAGAATTTGATAAAAATAGTTTTTGGAATACAGTATTTGAAAGGACAGCTTTTGGATTTGTAGAGATAAACATTATAGTCTTTCTATCATGTGTTTAGCTGTCCTTTAAATCTATAAAAGTTGAAAGTTTTGTATATATTATTTTGTCAGCACAACTCTGGAACCCCTGTGACAGGCTGTCTAGTCATTTTAATATGCCCATGTATTGGTTGTATATCCATAGCATACCATAACTCAAAAACACTTTCATCAATTTGCAAAAACTTTGATGAATTGTTTATATCAATAGATATGAGCTCTTTTTATTTAAATTTAATAAGTTTAAATTAATGTTTTCTGAGTTTTTAATTTATTTAAAAAGATTTTTTTTTTCAGTTTTCAGACAATAACTCAAAAAATGCCTTGAGTGTTCATGTAAATGTCATTTTGGTCTTTAGTGGATAGTTGGCTCATTGGCAATCATACCATATCTTCTTTTTTAGTGGAAGAAGACGTCAAGTCTTCTGAAGACTTAAGGGGCCGACCCTTGGCATTGAGTCTCCGTATGCCGCATTCATTTCGTGTATTACAATTTCAAAACAACTTAAGATTCCTGACACCGATTTTTACACATGATTAGGCATCTGAATCATTTAATTTGTAAATTATGATTGTAAAACAATCACTATCGTAAATATGACCCTTTTATTTATGTAAATTATTAGATTTCATCCCATCCACATGAACGTTATTTGTTTACTTGTAACAGGATGTTTTAACTGTAGATATTTGTATTACGCATGCGTGAATTTGGTATCGGGACAACTCGCCCTGTTTACAAGTTCGCCCTTGAAGTTACGAATTTGCAATCCTGCAGACAAGAAGATTTTGTTTTTATATAAATAAAAAGGATATATAAAGTGTTGTCTTTATTCATGGTTTTCCTTTGTCATGTGAATTAGATGCCCTTCGTAAAATACATGTGAACCTCCCGACGGGAGTACAAACTCCCGTTTTCAGGGGTCTCCTCCCGTCCTCCAGTTTAGGAGAAAAAAACTCCCGTGTATGAAATATTTTATGAATGAAAATTTTCAGACGCCATATTTGATCATTTCTTACTACTGTACGGGTGTAATTGACACCTGTGTTAAATTTTACATGAACATCAAAGAAGCTGTATAATTATATGGCTTCACTTGACAGCTTGGGTGTCAAACATACTGGTAATCAACGATGTTTACCTCCGGCTTACTGCTGTTGTTTTATCAAAACGATGTGTATTGGGAATATTGAAATACTTTTTTGTTACTTCCCTTTGTTTTATCCTGTTTTCAGTTATTTTGCTTTTAAAAATGTAAATTGTAAAAAGACTATAAATGATTAATATTTTAATCAAATAATCATAAAAGGATGTTGATTAAATGAATTTAAATGATTTTGGACAAATAAAAAAATTAAAATTTATAAATTATTTTAGCAATCTAGACCTCCTTTCAAGGATTAAATTGAAGTTTATATCATAAATTTGTTTACTACTGATGAGTCATCATACAATATGTGCAACTAAATTAATAAAAGGTATCCTTGAAAGGAGGTCTAGATTGCTAAAATAATTTATAAATTTTATTTTTTTAATAGTCCACTGAACATAGAAAATTATTGTACAGATGGGAAATCCATGTACTTATGACCTTTTCTTGTTTGAAGAAAAAAAATACGTTTTAACGATAATGGAACAAAGCAGCCTGGGTAAGTGGGGCTGCTTTTATGGTAATTCAAGTTACCTTTTATTCACCTTCTTCCACTTCAGAGCTATCAGCTCTTTGATTATATTCATGTAACTCTGGTGGATTAATTGTTCATATCTGTTGATGAAATCCCTATTTTTATTTATTCACATTTTATGTTTCTGAGTTATTTGGGTTTTGCTAATTATAAAAAAATGGATGAAAATGGGGGAAATTGTTTTCAGAATTTTATTAAACTTTTCTAGATGATATAATAACTACAGCAAAATTTGAAAATAAGCAAGAATTATTAGTTAAACATTCATGCAATGTTATGCCTCAACCAAATGTTATGAGCTTTTATTAGCTGACTTATATACAATGCTTATTACCACATAATACAGATCAAATATGGCCAATGATTGTTTATCACAAATTTATGTAGGTGTAATACAAACTTTATGCATAATTGTGATTTTATTCATCTACAGTTTGATTTATTGAGAAAATATATACCGACGTCAAATTAAAAAAAACAAAACTATTCCAGTAGGTCACTATTTTGCCTCTTTGCAATTATATGTGGCCATAAAGTATGTTAACAGTCTTAATGTTATTAAATTGTTAAATGCAATCATGTTTATAACTTCTCAGATATATTTTGACTATTATTTATATTTTATAGCCTTAGGTAAAGAGTCAGATTCACAGACAGGCCTTATTGTTGGTTTGGGAGTAGGTGTAACGGCAGCAGTAGTCATTGTAGGAGTTATAATTGCAATACTGTATAAGCGTGGTATCTGCAGAGGTAATTTAGTATAAATTAGCATATAAAGTCAATCTTTGTCAATGACCCTTAAATCCACTGTGATAAGGTCTTGGTAGTTTGCAGACCCCACAAAAACTTATTTTGTTGTAAATCTGACTAGCTTCAACCACACTATGATGTGCAACAGGCCAGTGTTTTGGTAATCAGTTGTGGAAGATCTCCCCAAGTATGTCTGCCAATAGGGAGTCTAATGTGTACAGTTAACAAGAGAGCATTGACATGTCTGCAATTATAATTTGAAATTGTATTATGGTTGTAAAATGTCACATTAATGTATAAATGTGTATAAATTATCACTTTATTTAATTTCACATTAAAAGTCACCTGATACAACAAATGTTTCTATCATGCAATATTTATAATAAGCATGAAATGATTGCAAGGTGAACTTGTTTGTAATGCATATTTGGTGTATGGAATGATTGTAAGGTTTACAAGTATTTGCAGTTTGATTTATCTGATCTTGACCACAAATTTTCTTGGATCATGTTAAGTTTATTAGAAAGTCATAGGAAAGCTTTATATTTAGGACCATCAATTGATATGGATGGTTAGTAACAAAGGCTACTCATTACATCATGTACATTCTTGTTAACAAAAACTGAATTGTTTTGATTCTTTGATATGCTGAATTTGTACACATATTTACATTTTTAAGCCCCTGCCTTAGTGTAGAAGTATTTTATAGTTGTCCATCTGTATGTAGTCCCAAAGTTGGTTCTGTTCTCTATCTTAATTTTGCCTCAATCAAAATTAAATATTATAAAACTTATTCACAATACTTATTACCACAAAACACAGATCAAGTTTTGAATTTTGGTAGCATCACTTTAACCATTTTAGAGTGTTGCCCAATACAAATTGTTTCTGTTTTTGACTCAACCAAATGTTATGAAACTGTTACACAATGCAAATTACCACAAAATACAGATCAAGTTTGAATTTTGGTGGTATGACTTTACTATTTTACAAATGGAAAAATTGTTGAATTTTTGTTTCTTTTCTCTAACTTTAGATTGCCTGAACCAAATGTTAAAACAATAATACAGAGTACTTATTACCACTAACTCAAATCAAGTACAAATATAGGTAGCATCCCTTTTACTATTCTTCAGATATATACCTTTATAACATTATAAATTATTTGATATGCTAGCAGGGATATCTATCATCTGTGTCCCATGGGCACATTCCCCATTTATCTTGGATTCATTGATTTGCTGAAACAAATTGTGTATTAAGATTTTGGATTTTGGGTCCCTTTATCAAATTATTCCCTATTTATGCCAAAATGATACATAATTAAACGTTATGTTTTTTTTTATCAAAATTTGAACTTTAATACATGATATAGGTTCTTTGGTATACTGAATCTAACCATGTATTTAAATTTTGGATATTGGACCATAAGTAAATGTCAAATTCCAAAACATTTTAAGTTCTTATAAAAAAGAAGAGGGTGTATGATAGCCAATGAGACAACTGTCCACAAGAGACCAAAATGACACAGACATAAGCATCTATAGATATAGATCACCATACAGCCTTCAATAATGAGCAAAGCCCATACCACATAATCAGCTATAAACATGATAAAAGGCCCCAATATGACAATGTAACACAATTCAAATGTGAAACGAGAAAACTTACATATTCATTATGTGTCAGAAATCTATCCAGTGTCAAATATTCAAATTAAGAACTGTATCAAGCTTGAATGTTATGTACATACTTGCTCCAACTGCTCAGGGTTCGAACTCTGAGGTTGTTTCTAGTTGCACCTTTGGGTTATTTAATTTTTTTACTGTTACCATAGCGGCCTCAGGCCAAAAAATATAATCAGTTTTCCACACTTTTACTTCATGCTTGGAGATATTGATTTGATATTTGGTTTATAGTTTTATCATCAAAAGGTACAGATCAAGTTCAAATTTTGTTCTGGTCTGATGATTTTGTGCGAGTTATGGTCCTTGTTATTAGAAAATTCATTTAGATAATCAGTTTTCACCACTTTGTTTGGTCATATGCTTGAAGATATTGACTTTATATTTGTTATATAGTTTACACCATAACAAGTTATAGATCAAGTTAGAATTTTGTTCCAATAAAATGAATTTGTAACCAGAGGGCACTATATATTGCCATGCAATACTCACAGAATGGTTGTTTTATCCATTTATCTGTTTTGAGAAAAAAACAAAAGAAGATATATGTAGAGAGAAATAAAGAGACTAATAATATAAATGACCAGCAATATAAAATCATCAAGTCAGAAAATTTTGTCATTATGTCTGTTCTTGTATATAATGATGTAGAGTTTCCTTTGTCTAATATGCACATAAACCAAGGTTACCAACTGTAGCTTCTTAGAGCCTTTAGTTTCTGTATTGAGAGTAAGTAAATAGCAACCATCATCAAGTTCAGGGGAAAAATGGTTAAAGTAATTTTGTATTAGCTTGTTTATGTATCAAATAGGAAATATTTATAACTTTCTTTTTACCTTATAGAAAAGTCTAAAGGACAAAAAGGAAAACAAGATGAAACAGGTATGTAGGCTAAATTTTTAGAGTCAACCTGGTATTGTATTTGCAAGACTTGCATGACTTGTTTCAATAGATGCTGCACAATACAAGAAAAGTTGTTATTTTTTAAACAGATTTGATTGTGAACTCGTTGTGATACTGTCTAAAACAAAGTTAGGGAAACTTATTGTTGCTTTTGTTTGTCTGTCCAAATTATTATTTTTTAGGTCAGAGACCACAATTATTTTGTAGTGCATTTCTTTAAGAAAATAAATGAAAATTTAAAAGATTCCACCTGCGTGCGCTTTCTCAATGAAATTTTTTCAGTGTGTTGTACTACTTTTGGGACAAATTATATCAAAATTAAAGAAACTTCATCGGCTCTTACTCAAAATATGGACAATTTTATGTTTGTTTAGGGCGTCTTGAAATCTTTTGACAGCTTCTGAAGTGCTAATTTTTAACCTTTTTCAGCAGGACCAAATCACTACTTTCCTTTAAAATTTGGGACCCAAATTGTTTTACAGTCTAATTTCACCCCCTAATTGCAATTTGAGGCATTAAACATGGAGAAATAAATTTGGAAGGGGTATAAAAATTAATGGCAAGTAACCCACTGTCAACACTAGGGACTATATTCATGAACAATGAAAATCAAGAGACCACAATTGTGGTCTCGGACGACCTACTGTCCTTAACAGATAGATCCATCATAGTACAATAAAAATGTACTATGATTAATCAAAATTTTTCTAACCTCCCTCATAGTTTGCATAACTACTTGTTGGTCTGTTTCTAGTTTATAGCCTATGTTTGTATTGTGTACTCTTGAAATAGGGACATTCCTTTCATCTAGAGACAAAAAATGTTTTAAGTGCTATCAGGCCTAGGGTCAACATCATCAATTTTAAAAAAGTTATTATTTTGTTATTTTAACCCTTTCCATGCGGTGACTGTCATATGAGGGGGGGGAATCTAATAACTGTTATTTGGAGTTCCATACTTTTAAAAGTCCACTTTATGATGCTTGTTTTAAAAGTTATGCATGTTTCGTCAACCTGAGGCTATCCATATTCACGTTTTTCATGTATAAATAGCATTTTGAGCTCAAATACTGACTTGGAAAATTGAAATTGGCTAAATCTCAGTTTTCTGGAGGAGTGGGCTTCACATCTGTGTCTTACCCAGGAAGTTCAGAGGCATATAACTGGCAAAAATAGTGCAAACCCACGGCCATATAACTACTGATCATTATTATTGAAATACGCATAGGAAACAACTACTTCCGGTTTTGGGTCCATTCGAAGTCAAAAATTGGCAAAAATCGTGAAATTCAGTATTTTTTTGCACCTGATGACCCACTTTGGGGCAAATTTGACTCATTGTTGGAGGATTACTTTTTTGTGTAAGATTGGAACAAAATTGCACATTTTAGATTATGTATCATTTAAGCAATACTGACCTCAAATTGAAACTAAAATCAATGTTATTAGGTTTGGACATTCATATCTTAGAGAGAACAAAAACCTGTCTATGGACAATGATGTTTATACTACATCTTTTGGTTGTCTAAGAGACAAGAATTTACATGGCAAGTTGGCAAGCATAGTTTTACAGTTGATTTTTTAAGACATATATTCGGAATTGATATTGTTGATGTTCATTGAAATATATTCACACCCAATAGACTAGATCATAAAATGATTTGAGTTTATTTTTTATTTTGTAGATTTTGATGGAGTAATCTACAAAGGAATTAACCGAGGAGAAACTACAGAAAGTATGGAAATGGTTTAGAAACGAGCAGTTATATGTTTAAAATAATTGTATAGATCTACATGAAACTACATTGCTTATTAGTATCAGATAGTTTATAAAACAAGTTTTTTGTAAAAAAAAAAGTCTTCTTCCTCGTAAACAAGTATTTCTGTAGCTAAATTGTTTTATATAAGCCATTCCACTTTCTTCCTTCCTTATTTGTATCATGTGCATGTATGTTCACAAAAATGGTTTCAATGATCCTTATTAATGGATGTACTTTACTATCATTGTCGAGCCTTCGACTTTAGTCGAAAAAGCGAGACTAAGCGAGACTACATTCTGGCGGCGTCGGCGGCGTCAACAAATATTCACTCTGTGGTTAAAGTTTTTGAAATTTTAATAACTTTCTTAAACTACACTGGGTGTCTACCAAACTTGGACAAAAGCTTGTTTTTGATCATAAGATAGTATCCAGAAGTAAATTTTGTAAAAATAAAATTTCACTTTTTCCGTATTTTACTTTTAAATGGACTTATTTTTTTCTGCTGGGAAACATTACATTCACTCTGTGGTTAAAGTTTTTAGACTTTTAATATCTTTCTTAAACTATCCTTGGTTTCAACCAAACTTTGACAGAAGCTTGTTTATGATCATAAGATAGTATCCAGAAGTAAATTTTGTAAAAAAACAAATTCATTTTTTCCGTATTATACTTTTAAATAGACTGAGTTTTTCTGCAGGGAAACATTACATTCACTCTGTGGTTAAAGTTTTGTAAAATTTTAATAACTTTCTTAATCTATCCTGGGTTTGTACCAAACTTGGACAGAAGATTATTTATGATCATAAAATAGTATCCAGAAGTAAATTTTGTAAAAAAACAAATTCATTTTTTCCGTATTATACTTTTAAATAGACTTAGTTTTTCTGCAGGGAAACATTACATTCACTCTGTGGTTAAAGTTTTTAAAATTTTAATAACTTTCTTAATCTATCCTGGGTTTGTACCAAACTTGGAGAGAAGCTTATTTATGATCATAAAAAAGTATCCAGAAGTAAATTTTGTAAAAAAACAAATTCATTTTTTCCGTATTATACTTTTAAATAGACTTAGTTTTTCTGCAGGGAAACATTACATTCACTCTGTGGTTAAAGTTTTTAAAATTTCAATAACTTTCTTAATCTATCCTGGGTTTGTACCAAACTTGGACAGAAGATTATTTATGATCATAAAATAGTATCCAGAAGTAAATTTTGTAAAAATAAAATTCCACTTTTTCAGTATTTTACTTATAAATGGACTTAGTTTTTTCTGCGGGGAAACATTACATTCACTTTGTGGTTAAAGTTTTTAGACTTTAAATATTTTTCTTAAACTATCCTTGGTTTCAACCAAACTTGGAAGGGATCTTGTTTATGATCATAAGATAGTATCCAGAAGTAAATTTTGTAAAAAGATAACTCCATTTTTTCTGTATTTGACTTAAAAATGGACTTAGATTTTCTTCCTGTGAACATTACATACAGTCTGCAGTTAAAGTTTTTAAAACATTTATTAGATTCATTAATTAACTATCCTAGATTTTTACCAAACTTGGACAGAAGCTTCTTACAATCATAAGATAGAATCACGAGGAATATTTTTCCTCATTTTTGTTGAGCCTGCGATTTACAGCAAAAGTAGGCGAGACACTGGGTTCCGCGGAACCCTTACAAATTTTTTTAATCAAGATCTACAATATTTGAATTTTCTGCACAAGTCAAGACCATGTTTACTGATATGACTCAAATTCTCAAGTTTGATTTATCACAAAAAAATATGCATCCAAAATCTAAAATAAAATCTAAATGAACAATTTATGATTCATATACTCAGTATCAGCATTTGGTTTGTATTTTTTGTCATCTAACAGGGGGATTTTTTTTTTCGGATTTAGGGATGCAAGGATTTACTTTATTTAATTTTGGGACCTGGGGATTTAGTGTTTTTAAGCCTGGGATTTTGGGATCAGGACCCCTCCTATCCCCCTCATCTAAGTAACCATGTTGCTGTGTGCAATGTTCTGAACTGACTGGTTTTAAAATTCATGATAAGAAAGTACATCAGAGGCAAAATTGATGTGTGGTTTATCAAAATAAGATCATTAAATTAAATAAAAAGAGTAAAAAGAGTAAAAAGTTTTACTGCTTTTGTAAGTTCAGGGGCCAGCAAATGGCTCTAACAATACCTTGTTTTCTTTAGCCAATGTTCTAGATATGATTCAATATTTTATTAAAATCTCACCACTTTATATAACATGTATAACATGAAATATTGGATAACATTTATAAAACATATTGTATATTAAAACTAACAGTAAAATATCATTAGCTAAGATACTAAAACATATACAATTGCCATTCTATTAAGAATTATGAGAGACTAATATTAAAGGATTAATTAGATATGTACAGAGTTATAGAGTAACACTTTTATTGTTGAAGATTGTTTTTTCTCCTTAGAATTAGATATCAAATTACATTTGTTGTGTTTTGTGTCTTTTGTTATTGTCTGATATTTTTATATGCATATAGAATCCTTTATGTGTTTTTAGTATTTACAAGTTATTTATTTAAAGATTTATTAATTAACTAGAATTAAGGGATTTTTTAGAAGAAAAAAAATTGATGAAGAAAGAGAGGTATATACATTAATGAGAGTAAATCATCAGTATTTTGAATAATTTTCCAGGTTAGCATGATGAGGTTGACTCCTAATTTCATGTTTCCCCGAACATTTACTTATTATAAAGCAAGCATAGCTTGTTTAATACAGGGTTTAACCATTATACAATTTTCTGACTTTGAAATCCTGCTCTTTTGATGCTGCCATTATTTTGCTCATATATGTAGTAAAGCTTTGAAAATCATTTGCTCAAATTAAGCTCAATATCCATCTTTGTTAAGGTAACACGATACCGAATGGCATATCTCCCGATTTCCAAACTTTTTGGCACACGTGTTCTTTTTATTGAGTTACATCGGAATATGTAATAAAAAATGGGGTCCCCATTTTTATTTTCATAAGAAAACGTCAATTTAACCTAGGTATATAGGGGAAATACCATTTTTTCGGCTTTCCTTTTTAGATTTTCCAATGAATGGCTATGTTCTAATATACAGAGAAAAAAAAAAAACTAACATAATATCCAGAATTGCATACTGAATCCATACACGTATAGAAACTCATAGGTCACCATCCTTGTTTTTGAGATAAATGGCTTCAAAGTTAATTGATACCCTTAGAAATGGACCGAAAACGTGTGACGTTGTTGAATGCAGAATGTAACGTTAAAAGGTATTACTATTTAGAGATATAGGAAAAAAAAGCATGTGTCCGGATCTGAATGGTGTTTATTTTATTTTCATTTCCGCTGTCTGGTTTCGTAAATTTCCTAGTAATGCAATATGCATTTTGCTGATATAATTTTTTTCGTCCTGCACCTGGAAATTTCACTCACATGAATAAACATTATAAATCTCGTCTGATTTTTACACCAAGCGATCTTGAACTGGTTGGTTCCACGTGAATCTTATATACGATAATAGTTCATGCATAAATCACCGGAGTTTGGTACACGTTAAGTATACGTAAATTTTTAAAATAAGATTATTCAAATAATATCTTTATTCTTAAATTTCATTAAAATCATGAAAAATACTTTCATATTTTTGTTAAGTTCATGTGAAAATAACATGAAAAATTTCACGTGTGATTCCTTTGAACTACTGAGTTTTTAACTCCATCATTTAAGACAATGGGCGTGTCGTTGCTTCATCCATGCAAAAATAGAGTACTTTAAAAAGTTGATTTTAGAATTTAGAATTAGAATTGCTCGGTTTTTGGTGGTTGTTTAACGTTCAGTGGCGAATAGTTCATTCATGTTCGGAACGATGGTTATGGTGTCGTTAAATGTATACCCCATATCTCTATTTATCATTCTGACAGCCAACTGTTGTACAAATATCATGTCCCATATATTTTTTTGTTTTATTTGTACTTGTACTGTTACAAATAAAGTCTCATGCTACCCCACTTCCATAATTAGTTCGAATGGCGTAAATATTCTTAACCTTTGTCAATTTCTTTGAAAATTTAGAGGGAATGATTAAAATTTTAACAAATGAAGTTTCAAGTGACGAATGGAAATTGTAGGATTGATTTTTGGTTGCTTAACCATGTTAACGTCCAGTGGCAAATATTGCATGCACGTTCAGGAAGAGAACAATCTGAGGTCAAGTTTACACTATTCACAATACTAGATAGATTTTGTAATAGGGGCGATCAAGGAAGATGGTTGAGAAAATTTGGACTGACACTAAAAAAATGAGGGTTTAATATGCTGTCTGTCCCGTGTAGACTTAGTCTATAATATTACAAAGCTAGCACTTTATTTTTAAAGTGTTTCCGAAACTATATCGGATTTAATCTGTACAGACCCATGAGATTGTTTACACTTGGAATGTTTTTCGGCAAAAAAACCCAAGTTAAACCACTTTTTTTTTTACATTCTATACTAACAAACTATTTTCTGTATATATATATGAGTTTCAAAGTCTTCTTGTATTGTGCTTTTTACGCCTTATTCTATCCGTATTCTCATCCAGATAAATTTCCTTTTTTCATTTTGCCCGAGCATTTTCACACGAATTAATAGTTGGACAATTCCCCGTTTTTTCACACATTATCTTAAGTTTCTTTAGATAAGATTTCCATTTTCCAAACAAAGATTCGTGGGAATACGGCGTGCATCATGCACAAGTATTTATTGCATAAATAAGCTAAGAATAAAATAAAAGTGATAAAACTCAGTCTATTTTGCATAAGAACATAATTATATAGATAAATCGTGCAGATGCTTAAATATTAAAGAACCAGAATATAAATTAAAAGTAAAGTAGTACATTTTTTAAATGGTAAACGATAAGCAGAAAAATTGCCGGAAAACGATAAAGCAATCTATCATCATCATCAAAAAGTTAACCGTAACGTATTGCATTAAAACTCTCGGCACATGTTACCGTTTAAAATGTCACATAGTTATCAAAAATATAATTTTTATTATTATTCAATCACTTTGCGATTGCAGTCAGAACCTGCTGCATTGACTTGTAAGTGTAAACGTAATTCGATAACGTCAGGAACGATAACTCGTGGCGTAACGTCATTCGGTATCGTGTTACCTTAATTGGAAGGCTCAATTCTTGGCCAAATCATTGCTGTAGGCTCACATTCACAAATGATTTTAAATGCACTTGATTGATTTACATATTTTTATATTTGTAAATATTTTTGTATTATATTTATAAATGTATAAATGGGCTGCAATTAAAAGTTATCTAATAATTAATTAATTTTGTAAGTTATTTTTAGATGTCTCAAATATTTATATATTAAAGTAACAAATAGAAAAAAAAATGATCACTCTTTGTAATAATACTCAGATTTATGGGTTATGGTTTTATTCATTTATAGCGAACCCTATTGAACCTTTCTATAGATTCACCTGCAAGTTACCTGTCCATTTAAACTTTTGTAAGTTCTATTGTCCCATCTAACAAATACAACAGGTATTGTTCTCTGTATAGGACCTTTTTAACAATTTCTTCTAAGAGAAATATATCACTCATTGATTAATTTACCTGAGTAAAAAATTTATCTGCTAAATTAGATGGAAATATACGGAAGCGTATTAGGGACATTTAAAAAATAAATTTGGCAGTGAAATTTTATTTCAAAGTCGAAATTTTGACATTTCAAATCTCAAAATTTCGACTTTAACTCGAAATTTTAACTTTTCTTATCTTGAAATTTTTACTTTCTAAAATCTTGAAATTTCGACTTTTTCTTAACTCGAAATTTCGACTTTTTCTAAACTCGAAATTTCGACTTCTTTTTTACTCGAAATTTTGACTTTTTCTAAACTCAACTCGAAATTTCGACTTTTTCTCAACTCGAAATTTCAACTTTTTCTAAACTCGAAATTTCAACTTCTTTTAAATTCAAAATTTCGACTTTTTTAAAACTTAAAATTTCGACTTTTCCTCAGTATCTATACGTTTGCGATTACTACATTCACAGTCATTTATATCAGCGAGACGGAGAGCCATTTACATCATAAACTTCATAAGCATATTTTAATAAACTAAACCATTTTAAAGAGATTATTTTAGATAGAAAATCTTGTTCTTGCCAAAGAATAAACAAAATATGTTTCAGGTTCAAATACATATTTCAAGTCTGGACTTCAGATATGTGTACCAAGACAACCCCGCTATTCCGACACACCTATATTACGACATTCTTTTACTCAACAGTCTAATATATAAAGACAAGGGTTAATAGTTGTGTTATAAGAATTCAAACTTCCAAAACTAGAAAAAAAACTGAGCAGCTCATTGTTCGTTCTGAATATGCATGGCATTTTTGGCTACTTGATTTACCATTGTTTAAACAAGGCAAAGTCAGTGACTTGCTATTGGTATACCAAACAGGCCTTTGAAACTGTGATGCTAAATGTTCTCAGACCTAATGATCCTATGACAGTGTTGTGGAAACTAAAACATGGAATATGGAGGGGGGACTCTGTCAACATGCATGTTCTTTACGAATGATTTCTTCAATATTAAATGCTAATCCATATCTTAATTTAAGAACAAAACCAGTTTCTGAATATAAATTGCCAAAATGTGTGGATGACGCTTAAATAATTTGCGTCCATGTCTACTCCTTCTAAAATTGTTTAAAATAAGTCGAAATTTTGAGTTTAAAATAAGTCGAAATTTCGAGTTTTAAATAAGTTGAAATTTTGAGTTTAAAATAAGTTGAAATTTCGAGTTTTAATAAGTCGAAATTTCGAGTTTAAAAATAGGTCGAAATTTCGAGTTTTAAATAAGTTGAAATTTTGAGTTTATAATAAGTTGAATTTTCGAGTTTTTAAAAGGTCGAAATTTCAAGATTCTAGAAAGTCGAAATTTCAAGATTCTAGAAAGTCAAAATTTCAAGATTTTGGTAAGTCAAAATTTCAAGTTGTAGTCAAAATTTCGGCATTTGAAAAGTCAAAATTTCAAGTTGTAGTCAAAATTTTAGTGATTTGAAATGTCAAAATTTCGACTTCGAAAAAAAAGTTCATTGCCAATTTTATTTTTTCTATGTCCCTAATACGCTTCCGTAGAAATAACATGTGTACTATTTATAAAAAACTGTATATGAGTTTGAATGTATTATATTTTCAATCTGTTGAATGTAAACACTGATTCAAACATTAATAAAAGTTGATTCCTAATAAAAATTAACATTATTCCTATTTCCAAAAACAAATTGATAAAAAAAAACTAAAAATGTTGATGTTTACATATTAAGGCCTTCTTAAAAGTATTCTATAACTAAACAAAAACTAAAAAATGCAAATTTTCATACGAACAATACTTTTTATTTTAAAAACAAACTGTTTTTGATTAAGTTATTATTTATTTTGATCATATTGAAAAAAATATTATAAATGTTTAATAAACACGAAATCCCAGGCATTTTTTTTATGTGAAACATGTAATTTCTATCAATTTAGCAGATAAATTTTCTACTGAGGTAGATTAATCAATGAGTGATATATTTCTCTTAGAAGAAATTTAAAGGTCTGAGTGAATAAACTATACAGAGAACAAAACCTGTTGTATTTGTTAGATGGGACAATAGAACTGCCAAAAGTTTAAATGGACAGGTAACTTGCAGGTGAATCTATAGAAAGGTTCAATAGGGTTCGCTATAACACCTTATATGTATTATGTTCTTAATGAATAAACATATTACTAGGTAAAGCACTCACGGAAAAATCTCAGTTTGTTTCTCAAAAGATAAAAGTTAATTATCATCACTAAGTTTTTTTATCCACATAGGTTTCACCTCAACATCACCTCTCAATGTCACCTGCTTTTAATCTGATAGGTCAATATTTACCACAGCAAGCCTGATTAAAATGGTTCACACTTTCATTTATGCCACAATCCTGCCAATTTTGCTATCTTTATTTTTAAAGTAAACATTTACATAGCAGTTATAGTAGCATTAATCTAATCCAAATAATGATGGCATCATGAAAGGCAACTTAATATTTAAAGGTGTCATAGAAAAAATAAATGGAATAGCATTTTAAGACGTCATAATTATTTGTGCTATAGCTATAGTAGCCAGCAGACAACATATCATCTAAATTACGATAGTTGTCATCAATTTGACATGTAATTATCCTGCATAACCTTTTAACTGTCATTACACTAGAATACATGTCTGTGAAATTATAGGCTTAATTTGATCATCCAAAGGTTGAATATTTTTTTTTATTTCAATCAGCTCAAACCAAATATAGCGTTAAAAAAATACTAATATAACTTTTGATATTTATCAATAAATTTTGTATGGATGCTGCTTACAAATGTATATACTTTCATCTTAGACAATTTTAATGATTTATATAATTTATGTCTTGCCTTTTAAAAGGGTTTGTGTAACAGTATGAGTGTGAATACATGTACCTTTTATAAAATAACTTAAAAAATACAAAGATTGAGTGATTTGAATGTCCCTTTCAACATTATTGGCTTTTTGTGGTGGTCTCTTTTTATTGGTGAAGGACATGGGCATGCCCAGAGGTAACCCTGATATATGGGAGGAAAACTGCCTATCCAATTAAGATTAAGAGTTGAGTGCACCTACCATCTGCAGGGTTTGAGCTCACAACCACAGTGTGGATAGGCTAGCTAGTGGTACAGTAGTTTGATTACTTAGACCACCTAGCCACTGAGGCCAGATCAATAAATAGAAAAGGTAGCGTAATTAAATGTAGTTTTACAGGCATATTCATCAGTTTTTTTTTCTGAGGTTAAGAATTTCTCTACTTCATTTTATGTTGTTACCTGTCTTATTCTAACACAAATACATTTTTACTTAAAAGCTGATATTATTGGCCACAAATCCAATTTTTTATTGTTTTGATTTTTAAAAGGAGATTATTTAAAAAGTTTACACAGACATATGACAACAATAAATTAAGACTAATGGTTAAAACAATGTATTCATATTTTTGTGTTCTTTTTATACATTGTACTTGAATATTAAAAGTATTTAATTTCTTAACAGTGTGAAAGATCATGAAGTTTTAAAGACTTTTTTAATACTTTAGGTAACCACAAATAAGTGCTTTTATCTCATATGAAAATATGACATGTGTGTGTGCCAAAAGCAGTTTTTAATTTTTATATATTTTTATATATTTTATTAACTGTATTTTAGAACTTTATTTATATGTTTCAATGTAAAATAAAAATCACCATATTAATAGTCTCATAAAATTATGTTTAGATTGAATCTGATTTTATGTGTAATTGTTTAACAATTCATATTTGCATATTGACAAGTTGTGCTAGCTGGAGATGAGACTTTGTTTTTGTTTATGTGTGCGTACTAGCACAACAGTATTATGCTATCAATGATTTATGATGTCATGGTTTCTGTGAATGTTAATGAAAGTTGATCAATGAAGGAGAACTACAATCGTTTTAAATTGTCAATTAGCACAGAAGAAAATGGAATTGTTAAGTTAACATGTTCTTCAGTTAAGAAAATTTGTTGTTCCTTTTTGATTTCGATGAACAACATTACAAAAATGAATGATCCCATGTTATAAGAATTTAGCAGGATAGCCTAAGACATTATTGGTCTCCTTTCACTGTCTATCTTTAATCAATACTCATAAATTTTATTTTAGTAAAACATCTCCTTTCTTAAAATAATTTAAAAAAAAATATTATTTAGAAATTGAATTTTTGTTCAAAAGTTACACACTCTTGTTAACTAAATCATAATTTCCATTAATATATGTGTGCAATGCGTTATTTTTTAGACACCGCTTTTAGATTTAATGTCTGTGCTAAAAATTAACTATCATCATGTGTGTATAATGTTCATCAAGTTTCATTGAAATCAAACGAATATAACAAAACAGAAAATTATGGGAATAGAATTGTCCTTAACCTGTAAAAACATTGCCAATTAGGCCTGATGTCTTTAAAGTTTGCTTTCCAATTTGATACAACGTATCTCACCAATTCTAGTTTTTAACTTTATTTTAGACATAATCTTTTTTTAGGTATGATGAACCTATGCTTTTATTTCCTTTTTAGCTCACCTGGCCCGAAGGGCCAAGTGAGCTTTTCTCATCACTTGTCGTCCGTCGTCCGATGTCGTTAACTTTTACAAAAATCTTCTCCTCTGAAACTACTGGGCCAAATTAAACCAAACTTGGCCACAATCATCATTGGGGTATCTAGTTTAAAAAATGTGTGGCGTGACCCGCCAAACCAACCAAGATGGCCGCCATGGCTAAAAATAGAACATAGGGGTAAAATGCAGATTTTGGCTTATAACTCCAAAACCAAAGCATTTAGAGCAAATCTGACATGGGAGTAATATTGTTTATCAGGTCAAGATCTATCTGTCCTGAAATTTTCAGATGAATCTGACTACCCGTTGTTGAGTTGCTGCTCCTGAATTGGTAATTTTAGGGAAATTTTGCTGTTTTTGGTTATTATCTTAAATATTATTATAGATAGAGATAAACTGTAAACTGCAGTAATATTCAGCAAAGTAAGATTTACTAATAAGTCAACATGATCAAAATGGTCAGTTGACCCCTTTAGGAGTTATTGCCCTTTAAAGTCAATTTTTAACCATTTTTTGTAAATTTTATATATCCTTACAAAAATCTTCTCCTCTGAAACTGCTGGGCCAAATTAATCCAAACATGGCCACATTCATCATTGGGGTATCTAGTTTGAAAAATGTGTGGCGTGGCGCGCCAAACCAACCAAAATGGCAGACATTGCTAAAAATAGAACATAGGGGTAATATGCAGTTTTTGGCTTATAACTCAAAAACCAAAGCATTTAGAGCAAATCTGACTATCAGGTCAAGATCTATTTGCCCTGAAATTTTCAGTTGAATGAGAGAATCCATTGTTGGGTTGCTGCCCCTGAATTGGTAATGTTAAGGAAATTTTGCTGTTTTTGGTTATTAGATAGCTTGAATATTATAATACAGTAGATAGAGATAAACTGTAAACAGCAATTATGTTCAGCAAAGTAAGATTTACAAATAGGTCAACATGACCAAAATGGTCAATTGACCACCTTAGGAGTTATTGTCCTTTATAGTCAATTTTAAACAATTTTCATAAAATTTGTAAAGTTTTACTACCGGTAACATTTTCCACAGAAACTACTGGGCCACGTTCAATTACAGATAGTGATAATTGTAAGCAGCAAGAATGTTCAGTAAAGTAAGATGTACAAACATATCACCATCACCAAAACACGATTTTGTCTTGAATCCATCTGCTTCCTTTGTTTAATATTCACATAGACCAAGGTGAGCGACACAGGCTCTATAGAGCCTCTAGTTTATTTTTTAAAAAAACACGTATATTCTATTTTCATCTTTTTTTTAATTTAAACTTCATTTTTTTATAAACATTACACCATAAAAAGGACTGGGAAATTATAAAAAGCAACTTGTGGTTATGACTTGTCACTCATAAATATTTGACTTCTTATTTAGTACTACAAGTCCTTATTAACAAATCCATAATTAATCGATAACGAAGTCTGAGATCCATATTTTTTATTTGCTAATTTTGAAGCATTTTAATATCTTTTATGTCCTTTGAAATGTATATGCTTTTTATGTTATTTTTTATATCTACATTAATATTAATAAACATATATTCCTTATTTAAGTTATGTTTTATTATGTTCTTTCACCAAAAAGTCAACCAAAGAGATACATATTTTTTTCAATCCTGTCATTCAAATGCATAAAAATATAACGATTCTACCTTTAAATCTATTACAAACATGCATTACTGATGAGTCTTTTGAAGACGAAATGAGCATCTGGCACAAATACAAAATTTCATTCCTGGTATCCATCATGAGTTTATTAACAAGACTAATACAAAGATAATGCATGCTACCTGGAAATCTACCCATATTACTAGACTTAGCTGACCTACACACATTTTTAAATTACTGTTCTGTTTAGGCTACAATTGAAAAAATCTTCATAAGACACTTCCTTAAAAACATAAATTGTATTCTGTCTGTAATTTGTTGGCAGATCAGAGAATGTAGGAATTCAAGGAATACCACGAGGTAACTAGATGAATGACTTCATTATTGAGTTTCCTTGAAGATATTGGATATTTTTTACATATATTTGTTTAAAATAATAAATAGGTCTATAAACACTACACAATAATAAAAAAGACAAAGCAACACAAATTAAAAAGAGGAATAACTGACATATGGATAGAGGCCTCATTCCAATGTTGATGTCTGTCCAGTGTAGACATGGTTTATATGATTTAAAAAGTAGCACTTTATTTTTTGGATTTACTCTGTACAGACCAATAAATGTGTTTACACTTGGAACACAGGGAAAGTTATTCGTCAAAATAAACAAGTTTAATCACTTTTTATACGACCACAAAAATTGAAAATTTTTTGGTCGTATATTGGTATCTCGTTGGCGTCGTCGTCGTCGTCGTCCGAATACCTTTAGTTTTCGCACTCTAACTAGTAAAAGTGAATAGAAATCCATGAAATTTGAACACAAGATTTACGACCACAAAAGAAAGATTGGAATTGATTTTGGGAGTTTTGGTCCCAACATTTAAGGAATTAGGGACCAAAAAATCCCTAATAAGCATTTTCTTGGTTTTTGCACTATAACTTTAGTTTAGGTGAATAGAAATCTATGAAATTTTTACACAAGGTTTATGACCACAAAAGAAAGGTTGGGATTGACTTAGGGAGGATGGTTCCAACAGTTTAGGAATTAGGGGCCAAAAAAGGGCCCAAATAAGCATTATTCTTGGTTTTTGCACAATAACTTTAGTATAAGTAAATAGAAATCGATGAAATTTAAACACAAGGTTAATGACCACAAAAGAAAGGTTTGGATTGATTTTTGGGAGTTTTGGTCCCAACAGTTTAAGAATAAGGAGCCCAAAGGGTCCAAAATTAAACTTTGTTTGGTTTCATCAAAAATTGAATAATTGTGGTTCTCTGATATGCCAAATCTAACTGTGTATGTAGATTCTTAATTTTTGGTCCCATTTTCAAATTGGTCTACATTAAGGTCCAAAATTAAAATAAGTTTGATTTTAACAAAAATGGAATTCTTAGGCTTCTTTGATATGCTGAATCTAAAAATGTACTTAGGTTTTTTGATTATGGGCCCAGATTTCAAGTTGGTCAAAATCGTGGTCCAAAATTAAACTTTGTTTGATTTCATCAAAAATTGAATAATTGGGGTTCTTTGATATGCAAAATCTAACTGTGTATGTAGATTCCTAATTTTTGGTCCTGTTTTCAAATTGGTCTATATTAAGGTCCAAAGGGTCCAAAATTAAAATTAGTTTGATTTTAACAAAAATTGAATTCTTGGGGTTTATTGATATGCTGAGTCTAACCATGTTTTTAGATTTTGGATATTGGACCATCATAGTTAAATGTCCAATTCAAAATTTTAAAGTTTTTATACGACCGTAAAAATTAAAACTGTTTTGGTCGTATATCGGTAGCACGTTGGCGTTGTCGTAGTCGTTGCTGTTCGAAGACATTTGGTTTTCGCACTCTAACTTGAGTAAAAGTAAATAAAAATCTATGAAATTTGAACACAAGGTTTTTAACCATAAAAGAAAGGTTGGGTTTCAGAATGTGTGTTTTGGTCCCAACAGTTTAGGAATAAGGAGCCTAAAAAGGCCCAAATAAGCAGTTTTCTATGTTTTCGCACAATAACTTTAGTATAAGTGAACAGAAATCAATGGAATTTTAAAATAACATTTATGACCACAAAAGGAAAGTTGGGATTGATTTTGAGAGTTTTAGTCCCAACAGTTAAGGAATTAGGGGCCAACAACAGGTCCCAAATAAGCATTTTTCTTGGTTTTTGCACAATTACTTTAGTAAAAGTTAATAGAAATCTATGAAATTTTAAAACAAGGTTTATGACCACAAAAGGAAGGTTTGGATTGATTTTGGGAGTTTTGGTGACAACGAATAAGGGTCCAAAAGGGTAAAAAAAAACTTTGTGTGATTTCATCAAAATATGAATATCACAAACACATGTCTGCTTTTTTGGAACATATTTCACTCTTTCAGGTCCTCCAAAATAGTTTTAAAAAAATTCTTAATTTTCTCATTTCAGATTTCAAAAATAAAAAGACAATTTCTTCAAGCATTTGACCACATTAGACCACATTCATTCTGTGTCAGAAACATATGCTGTGTCAAATATTTCATCACAATCCAAATTAAGAGATGAATCCAGCTTGAATGTTGTGTCCATACTTGCCCCAACCTTTCAGGGTTCAACCTCTGCGGTCGTATAAAGCTGCGCCCTGCGGAGCATCTGGTTATCTTATATGATTACCCGGTAGTCAATATAAAAGCATTCATAGCTGGTACAGATTAGAAAGTGGAAAGAAACCTTAATCTGTAACCATGGTCATCAGACCACTTTAACCATAGAGAAAAATTGCTTAAAACGCATGCAATTATGTGGATAATTAAGAATTTTTTAAAATCTATTTTGGAGGACCTGAAAGAGTGAAATATGTTCCAAAAAAGCAGACATGTGTTTGTGATATTCATATTTCAAATGAGTTTTTTGTATTTAAAATTGATAGTAGCAAACACCAGCTAAAGAAACCGAACTCCAAGGCATATTCAAATCGGAAAATCCCTTACCAAATGCCAATTCCGAAAGCTCAAACACATTTAACGAATGCAAAACAACTATCATATACCTGCCTAGAAAACGGTGAATTAGATAAAGGCAACATTAGTATACCACTGTTCGAAAGTCATAAATCGATTTAGAGAAAACAAATCTGGGATATAAACTAAAACCCTGATTTAATAGCTAACTAATCCTCTCATATATTGATGATGTTCTTTCCATAAACAATCAGAACTTTTCTGATTGGGTTCCATTAATATATCCCCTAGAACTAGAGATTAAAGAAACAACAGACACGGCTTCCTCCGCCTCATTTTTAGAATTATATCTCGAATTTGACCTACACAGTCATCTCAGTACCAGAATCTATGACAAACGAGACGACTTTAATTTGGAAATTATAAATTTCCCAAACCTTAGTAGCAATATACCAACTTCACGTGCATATGGGATATATATTTCCCAACTTATTCGATATTCAAGAGCTTGCAGCTCCTACTCAGACTTTGTAAAATGTCATCAGTATCTGAGTAGAAAGTTGATGAACCAGGGGTATGTCAAAGAACGTCTCGTCCTTTTTCTGAATAAGTTCATCGAAAGGTACCAATACCTTGTTGATAAATATTCCGTATCATCTTCTCAAATAATACACGATGGTCTTAAAGCTTGATGTATATTTTCTGCGTACTGATGTTGTTTATCATCTTAACAACGTGTTTTATTGTTCTTTCATTTGTCTTGTTCTATTATTAATATTACTTTTACTGTAGAATTGTTTTATGTGACATCCGTTTGACGTGGCTCGGTACTTATACATCTCGTCAATGGGTTTGTATTAGCTTTCATTGTTTTGTGGTTTGTTTTTTATATGCGACTTTTTGTATTTCTTTTTTTCTTATAACGTGACTCTGTACTTTAAAAGATCCCGTCAGTATAATTCTGATAAATTATATATATATATATAACTTTTGGACTAGTTTAAATCTCGGTCTATTTCTGAAATTTATTCTTACATACCTTTGATTTTTTAACCCTGTATGCTAACATTGTCTATGTAAATTTTAAAATTGTTTGTATGCACATTGAACGACAAATTTATGTAGAGTAAAAAAAAGACACTCAAATAAATCAATGTATTTGCAGATAGTAGATGTTTTTGTGTTCTGTTAAATGGTTCCTTTTAAAATTGTTATACGATGATGACTGATGTACCCATATTTTGACTATTTGATTTATTGTGTCTTTTTATTTAACGCATCAATGTTAATAGAACTGAATTTGATGAAACTGTCATTAAAGTGATAGGGTTACCGCTATAAAACCAGGTTTAAGCCACCATTTTCTACATTTGAAAATGCCTGTACCAAGTCAGGAAAATGACAATTCTTGTCCATTCGTTTTTTATGCGTTTTGTTATTTGATTTTGCTATGTGATTATGGACTTTTCGAATTGATTTTCCTCTAAGTTCAGTATTTTTGTGATTTTACTTTTCACTTGTAGGACAGTCTCAAGAAAATCTTTTATATTGACAACAATCATTGAAATGACACGATCATATCAGTTGTGATTCAAGTATCTTCCTAGTGAATGGCTCCAAGGCACGTTAGTAGTGGGACTTCTTATCAAGTGTCTATTTAGTAAATATGTAGGAAGCCGGAGACTCCCTCCCTCCAAAAAAGAAAATTGAACTCTGCTTGTGACCCTGTTTTACTCTTGAATTTAAATCATTGCAATATATGTGTTATTTAATTGTGTTAACTTTTACATGAAGGTTTGTCAAAGTTTTTCAAATCCTTTCACAACAGACTTTTACTATAGGTCTACTTCCAAAAATTTGTTAATAACGTAACGGAATAATGCATGACAATTCTAAATTGTACTCTGCATGTCGGGTGTTTATCGAGTATGCAGAATCTTCTTTAAACATTCCCGAAGTTCCATGATGGTTTAAGGATGTTTCTGATGTTTTGTTTACTCTAAAACTAGGATGTATCTTAATGTTTGTTAATCATACATTAGTATAATAATAAGTAAAATACTGAAAGTAGTTAAATCAACAACAACATAAAACATGTTTGGCTCAAAAAGAAACCTCTGTGCTCGTATTTAACATTCTTTAAAGTTTATATTGATTTCGTGACTTTAGTCTAAGACTGTATTCAACTATCAAATTCTAAAATGCAATTTATCAGTAAAAAGATTAAAACATACATACATTTTAAAATTTTATTTTGTATCATTTCAGAATATACTTATATCATTCAAGATGTCTAGGTCGCCGAGTGGCCCGAGAACACAGTTATTTCGTAGTGCATTTCTTTTTGACAATAAATTCAAATTAAAAAAATCGCACATGCTCTTTCTCAAAAAGATTTTTACGGTGTAGTGTACTACCAGTGAGACAAATAATATCAAAATTATAGAAACTTCTACCAGCTCTAACTCAAAATATTGACAATTCTGTGTTAAGGGGGTGTAAAATTCAGTTTGACAGCTTCAGACGTGATAAAATTTGACCTTTTAGAACTGGACCAATTCACTACTTAACATAAAGATTCAGCACCCAAATTTTTTTTGACATGTAATTACATCCCCCTACTTTATATTTCATGCATTTAAGATCAAGAAATAAATTGGGAAAGTGTATCAAATAAAACATGCAAGTTATACACTGTTTACACTAGAGACTATATTCGTAGACAACGATAACCAAAGGACGATAACGGTGTACTTGGACCAAGTGTTTGAAGTAGTCGAACTGCTGTAAACCAAGCCTGTCAAAACTAAGACTGTGAGTTTGAATCACACATGTAGCAGAAAAAAGTAAAATCACAAAAATACTGAACTTAGAGGAAAATCTAATCGGAAAATCCATAATCACATGGCAAAATCAAATGACAAAACACATCAAAAACAAATGGACAGGAACTGTCATATTCCTGACTCGGTACAGGCATTTTCGAATGTCGAAAATGGTACGCTCGACTCAATTTGGTCAAAAACTCTATGTGAGTCGTTAGATAGATAATATGGCTTCTATTTATATCTGTTAGGCTATTCAGATTTGCCATGTATGCATATTTGTTAATCAATTTATGATTATACGATTCTGGCGAGGAAAGGTAACACACGGCCATCGAAGCTTTACTATTGTAAAGCCCAGGTGGTCGTGTGGTCTAGCGGGACGGCTGCAGTGCAGGCGATTTTGTGTCACGATAATTCAGTAGCATGGGTTCGAATTCCGGCGAGGGAAGAACAAAAAATTTGCTAAAAGCAAATTTACGGATCTAACATTGTTGGGTTGATGTTTAGACGAGTTGTATATACATAATGTAAACAGCCATGTATTGCTATTATTGATGGTGATCCGATGGATAAATCTGTTGTAGAGTTGTCACTGACTCAGACGTACTTATAAATATAATTATTTTCTGTGACTGTATCTTACATTAATTTGTAGGATCCTTTACTATAGATAAATGAGCTGATCTGTAACAATAACATCTCTATGCCTTATATATCATGTACTGTAGTACGACGCTAGATTAAAACTGACGAGGAAAGGTAACACACAGCCACCGAAAGCTTTATAATTGTGAAGCCCAGGTGGTCGTGTGGTCCAGCGGGACGGCTGCAGTGCAGGCGATTTGGTGTAACGATATTTCAGTAGCATGGGTTCGAATTTTGGCGAGGGATGGACAAACAATTTGCAAAAGCAAATTTACAGACCTGACATTGTTGGGTTGATGTTTAGACGAATTGTATCATATATGTATCAGAAACATAATGTGTAAGACTGTAAGTTATATTATATATCGTTGAGGTCGCATTTAACTTTTTCTAATGCACCGATTTTAATTAATATATAAACACCGACCGCTTCTATTGTAAGACACTTGTTGATAATATTCAAATGTTGAAGAACAGTGATTAAACCATCACCATTTTGCTCTAAATTTGAACAAATGTACTTATCATGTATATATTGCCCTTTTGACAAAATTTTCCTTCACGGCCTTTCCGAAATTTGATCTGAGTTTTTCTTTCTCATGCATGATGAATATGATAGTACTTCTGATCATTTTTTTAAAAATGTTATATAATTATTAGTTGATCTGTATGTTTGTCCTTCCTGGTGTGTCCATTTTTTTATGATCCATCAGTTGTTTAATGTTAAAAGTCTTCTATGAAAACATAAAAAACTTAAAAATGCGTTAATATAGTTTATGACGAATGGTATAAGAACACAGAAAAAATTGTTCAAACCATTTTTTTTTATTCTTCATTATATTACATTCTGAGAAGTCTCATACGATTGAATAAAAAAACACTGGAAAGAAGTACAGTGCAGTTGGTTTCAATCGGAAATGCAACGGTGTACAGTTTTACAAAACACGTATTAGATTTTATGTGGGAAAATTATCCAAAGCCATCTGGATGATGTCATTTATAGAGAAATAAACGGAACTTTGTATAATACATATTTAATGGTACAGGAAGGAATTGATAGTCATGAATCATGTGTACAATGTCCATTTTTATCATTTATTTTAATGAAACGTTATGTCCATGTCGGGTGCCGAGTCTATATCTTACATGCCTCAGGCTGCATTTTGCAAAACAGAATAAAAGAGCACAGAATCCACATAACACAGTATATATCAATATTGATGATACAGTGACAGAGATTGTACTGGTTTCTGAAAATAAAAGTAAAAGTATAAGATTTTATTGTCACGAAAATTAGCCAAAGAAAAATAAAGAAAATATATATTTGTATGTTAGTCTACATATAATCTATAACCTCGATTTCCTTGTGGAGCAGTATCGAAACATCTTAATTCATCACGTATTGTGATGATATAAATCCCTCTTAATAGAACGGGGGCCTCGATATCCGAGTTCCGTTGGAATCTACTGAATCATAAATCTGTCTTGACTGAAGTGGTGAGTGCGATCACCGTACATGGCAGGTGCGTTCGATCCCGATCTTTATTGATCAGGTCAGTAAGTTTTCCTTCCGGAAGTTGGTGGATTAATCAAGACACTCCAGTTGCCCTACCTATGAATAAAGGCAACAGTAGTATACTGACCGACCATTGTCTATGCAATGACTCCTAAATTATTACATCAAAATATTCGAAAAAAGTTTTTCTTCATTTTTTTAATTTCAGAATATTTACAACGTTGAAACTGAAAACTGAGTGCATATATAAATCCAAGATCACCACTAAATTTTCTAAAATCATCATTTGAATGGTGTCCTTCTTTAAATATTCGACCTCATTATTTGATACCCTGTTGGTTAATTAAGTAATGCACCATAGGTGAGGTTTCTTGTATTGTTTAGCTATACTTTTGTGTGTTGTTGAGTCACCTTAAATTTTGTAGTAAAATAGGCTTAAGAGATCTCAATATATATTTACCGTGAGCATCATTTCAGATAGATAAATTGTCAAAACTCACATCTGATGTGGTTTAATAGGTACTGTTTATGATATTGTTTGTTTATTCATTTGAAATCAATCAAACCATCGAACCGATAATGGTTTCTGTCTATAAATAAATCTCATAGAATTGGCATACCGAATAACCCGCGTAACATATAACATGCAGTCATTCCTTATAACTCAAATCAAATTCCATTTTAAGCAGGAGTAAATAAAGAAACAAGAGGCTCTCAAGAGCCTGAATCGCTCACCTTAATTTCTTTGGTTAAATCTCTCATCAATGATTATTTTGGCTTTTCAATTTATTTAAATGTTCTTTGAATCGTCCTATTTTCTTCAAAAGCAAAAAAAAAATCATGTTCTCCTATGTTCTATTTTAGCCATAGGAGCTATGTTTCTTGACATACAAGGAAATAAAATATAAAATTTATACTAGATACTCTGAAACTCATTTAGCCTAAGTTTGGCTGAAATTGATACAGCAGTTTCAAAGAAGAAGATTTTTTAAAGTAAGTCAACATGAAGAACAAATTGTGAAAAAAAGTCTTTAAAGGGCAATAACTCCTTAAGGGGTCAATTGACAATTTTGGTAACATTGACTTATTTCTATATCTTACTTTGCTGATCATTTTTGTTGTTTACAGTTTATCTTTATCTATAATAATATTCAAGATAATGACCAAAAACTGCAAAATTTCCTTAAAATCACCAATTAAGTGGCAGCAACCCAACAATGGGTTGTTTGATTCATCTGAAAATTTCAGGGCTGATAAAAAAAAAATTCCCGATGTCAGATTTTCTCTAAAGCTTTCGTTTTTGAGATTAAGCCAAAAACTGCATTTGACCCCTATGTTCTATTTTTAGCAATGGCGACCATGTTTGTTGATAGATCAAAACTTCGGATACAATTTATAAACTAGATACCCTAAGGAACATTCAGTTAAAGTTTGGAAGTATTTGGCCTAGTAGTTTCGAAGGAGAAGATTTTTGAAATAGTTTACGACGACAGACGATGACCACGACAAACGACGGACGACGGACGGCGACGGACGCCAAGTGATGGCATAAGCTCACTTGGCCCTTCGGGCCAGGTGAGCTAAAAACGTGGATGATGTCACAGTCACATGACAAAATTATGTCTATGAGGTGAAAGACACGAATTTGTCAGCAAATCAGAAGACGCGTTACATCCAAAATTAAAATTATTACAGACCTACTTTTTAGAATTGGATTCCAAGTTCTTTTTAAAATGCCCTTAACATATATCGAAAAAAAATCAAAATGATTAAACATGAGTACATAAACGCATCATATATACCAGGAATGAAATTTAATATTTGTGCCAGAGGCGTGTTCCGTCTACAAAAGACTCATCAGTAAATATATATTTACTTCAAACGATGTTAATGGTGTTTGTACATGTAGATGTTAAAATCTTGTAAGCACCACCATGAGTACACACAAAAGGTATTGCTTGAACTTCAAATAAAGCTGTACGAGTGCATTGACAGAGTGTTAATTTCTACTATATATGCTTCAAGCTTCAACCATAATGCACAACTACTCTCCAAACGTAAAGGAAAGGGTTTGCGCAATGATTTCCATTTACATCCTGTGTTTGATTCTCAGCTTGTGTCCCAACTTCGTTCTATTTTCTAAGTAGAACTCAAAACATACTTCTTAAATATGTTCAAATTTAAAAAATTGACAGTCGAACAATTTATGTCTACATTGAGTATACCAAACATTACTTACCATTTATTTGTAAGTTGAATGTACAGTTCTGGTCTCCGTAACTATTTTCCAAATTTATAACAAAAGTATTTACATCTAAAACATCTTTTGCATTGACTGTAATGTTAATCACATACCCTGCTACCACAAAAGATCTATTACAGGATGGAATAATAAAGGAAATAGTTTGAACAAACATATTGTACGTTGTGCAGTTGATGAAAGTATTGTTCATATTGTTCAAGCATTTCAAATCCAACTGTCCGCTAGGGTTGTAGACATTAAATGAGATAGTTATATCTTTATTTGCGGACAATTGAGTTTTATTGTTCTCATGAAAACATTCTGGTTGACCTGAAAATATAAATAATGAACGTATACTGTCAAACCAAGAAATGTATTTTTCAATCAAGTAAATTCTGAAATCGCGTGACTGTCAATAATTTATAATATACGTACAATAATATAAATGTATAAGACGATAATTTTCTTTAAATATGGATAAACTAATTTCTCTAATTCTTCGTCAATTTATCCCTTTCTGCACCAATTGTATAAATAAATTTAATCAACTAGTGGTTCGTTTGATCTCAGTACTTCATTGGTTAAACTCCGATTATGACGTCGAATTTTCTTGCTTTCCTCTGAAATTCCTATTGTGACGGCATGAAAAAATGCGACCATGTCTGATGACGTCACATAGAAAGAACACATCTTTTTGCAGATCATTCGAAAAGAAGGAATGGGTTTGCCTAAATAATGTTAGAAAATCATTAGAGAAACAGATTCTACCACCAAATATCGTGTAATACGATATTTATACACTCTCGACAGTTAAATTTTAAATATTAAAAACGCTCGGGCAAGCCTCGCGTTTTAAATTTGAAAATTTAACTGTTTCGAGTGGATAAATATCGTATTACACGAGATGCAGTGGTATAATCTATATATAATGAATAACTTTTATAGAAAAAATACAAAATAAATTAAAGTACATATATGAAATAAAAATATGAATATTTTGTTTGAGACATGACATAGATTTTTATTATATGTTTTAAGTCAAATATTACCTTTTACAAATAACAATATTGATGTCTGAAGGTCGAAGTCCAAGTAATCTGCTACACATGTTAAACATGGTTGACCTTTGATGGTACAAATAAGTACTGAAGCAAGGATGTGTTAGTACTATTCAGGACATCTTCTTGATATGACAAATACAAAGCTGGTCCTGGTAAGTCACCGTTTACGAAGCAATAAACCTCTAAAGGTACCCCTTCTTCTCCAAATAACACACCCAAACCTTTATTAGTGCGAAATATCGGGTTTTCTTAAACATAAAATAATTTCTAGAATGCAAATCTCAGTGTTCCGTCTAATGTAAGGTTGAACTTGCAAATTAATCTTTTTCTTTCAAAATTACATTGATGAACAAAACACATCATGACAATATTTATAATAAGAAGATTGTCAACCATCTAGGACACGTTACCTTTCCAATGATTAAACCAGTTATTTTTGTTGCCCCGGAATTTGCCTTTTTGATATTAAATAACAATTTTGAAAACTGTTGTTTGACTATTCACTTCTTACCTTCAAATTCTACTTAAAGTACTGAAAATAGTTTCATTATCTGATGTACTAAATGTGCATTTTGAAAGGCATACGTTTAACAAAAATCGGAATAAAGTTTTGTCAAATATTTTCCAATAAATGTCAAAACAGTCCTTTTGAGTGTGTAAAAAGTTTAATCACAAAAATACTGAACTTTGAAAAGAATTTAAAAGTGAAAGTCCATAATAAAATGGAAAATCAAAAGCACAAACACACCAAACGAGTAGGTAACAACAGACATATTATTGTCTTGGTACAGGAATTTTCTTATGTAGAAAGCGGAGGGTTTAATCTGGTTTTATAGCTTTAAATATTTCTAATTGTTCAAATAACAATTCAAATATTGGAAATTTTGGATTTATATTTATACGGGTTTGGTTAAAATCAACTATAAGTAGAATGATTAAACGCCAATTGGTCAGAGCACAATTTTAAAGCTCTTTCCACATTATATTTGTAAATAATTTACAAGGGCTTCTGTGTTTTCTCAAAGTCACTAAATTCACAATCTTATAATGTCAAATTTTACTTTGACCATGACTTGACTATTAACGTTATTAATACTTAAACTCTCTTGCATGTATTGTTATTAAGAAAACGTTCTCTGTTTCAACATATCGTAACTTACAGTTGAGTTAAACAAATTGTCAATATATATATGTCAAGACCTAGGAGAAGCATGTACAAGCTAAAGCAAAAATAAAAACATTTCCTTGAACTTTAACCTTGACCGCTGTCACATTTTGGTAGACACAGAACATGAATACAAAAGACCATAGGTCTCCACGACTTATGGTTAACAAGTTACAATAACATCTCACTTAAATATGTTGAGTTAATAATTAAAAAGAAATAACTCTTATATGAATCCTCCCATCAAAATTATTCTATGATCTAACGAACAATTTGGCAAACTATTTCTGTCGTAATCTTTTACGGTTGCAAAGGAGAAGTAATTAAACTCACCAAAAAATAAAAATGATATCTATACAATCATACTGCCTAGGAATAACGTGTTAGGTAGATAAACACACAAGGGAAAAAATATCACTCAAGACGAAGTCACAGGTGATATTTTTTTCAATGAGTGTGCCAATCACCCTTACACCTTCATCTAAGAATAGAATGGGTTTTTTTTATTATATCAAATGGCTTCTGAATCAAATGTAAACCTTTTTATTGGAAGGAAAATTAAGTCATAAATTAAGGTTGTTAATAAGAACACAATAATGACGGAAATAATATAGAAATGAGAATCAAACAAACTCATCAGAAGAGAAAATACCGCGTGTCAAATCAAATGAATGGATAAAAAAAGAAATTTCTTAAAGTTTGATGATATCAATATTCATTATAATTACCTGCAATTAATACTTTTATTTTATGAACTTTCCCATTTGTCCCAGAGTCACAGCTAAATAAGCCTTGGTCGTTCTTGGAAAACATAACAACCTTTAAATTGTATTTTCCTTTTCCATTTTTTATAATGTGTGCTTTGTGGCTGATTATGTTGAGGTTTAGATTAACTTCTCCGTTTATTCCATAAACTTTAAGGTTGGGTGGACCTCGCCATACAATTGGTGAATTCTCTTCCAGAATTGGACATTCTAAAATCACCGTAGAATTTTCTATCACAAAAATAATATTACCTGATACATGTCCATCTGTAATGATACAAAATCACATTAACATTACTTAAATTTAACTGAAGTAATGAACTGACTATAAACCTTCTTTTTTGTAAAGATATTTTTAGATGTTTTTTGCTTGAAAACATACAAGTCAGGAACCTGAATTTTAGTGGTTTTCGATTGTTAATGTGGTACATAAAAAGTGTTTCTCGTTTTATATAGATTAGCCCTTTGGTTTTCCCATTTGAATGATTTAACGCTGGTCATATTTAAGGGCATTTAATAGCTTACTATTCAGTGTCAGCCAATGCTCTGTGTTGAAGACCGTTCTCTACCTATAGTGGTTTACTTTTACAAGTTATAAATGCAAAATAAGAATTGTCTCATTGGCACCAATTCCACATCTTCTTATATCAATGTATGTTTCTGTCTCTTAACGCGAAACATAATAATTAAAATTTATTGTTCCTGTAGCTTCAGTGAATTAATCAGTAATAATTTTATGTGTAAGAATAAAGAATGTTTCATCATTTTTGAAATATCATTCAGAAACAGAGAGGTTAGGGAAAAAAGAGAAGACAATGCCACGGCAAATGGTTTTTTTTCGAAAAAAAAAACAACCATCAAAAACAAACATTTAATAAAAGCTAAAATAAAGGCAACAGTAGTATACCGCTGTTCAAAACTCGTAAATCTATGAACAAAAAACAAAATTTGGGTAACAAACTAAAACTGAGGGAAAGGCATTAAATATAAGAGAACAACGACACAACATTAAAATGTAACACACACAGAAACGGACTAAGCAGTAGACAAAATCCGATGATGTGTGCTTTTTCTACATGCGAATCTGTATTTGCTTTTGACTAGTAACAAACCATTTATAAGGAATCAAGAACAGCATTTTGCAGAAAAAAAACAGGCTAAGGTAATTACACCTTGGGATAGAAAAAAGCTTGATTAATATAATTTATAATAATTCATCGTTCATCAGCAAGAAATGAATAGAAAAATCACAATATGAGTAATACATCATGACAACACAGGAGTACTAAATATTAATATCATGCTATTGATACTACCCAAGACAAACTGTCCAGCTGCAGTTGCAATGTTTTAGTAATTGTAAAAACTAATGAATAAAGGCAACAGTAATATACCGGTGTTCGAAAGTCATACATCGATTGAGAGAAAACAAATCCGGGTTACAAATTAAAACTGAGGAAAACACATCAACTATAAGAAAAAACAGTACAAAAAGATATGGTTGATATGCATGTCCACGACGAAGTGCTGACTAACCACAGAAAAAAAACGAACACGTAAAACAACATAGGACAGCACACACCAGGCATAGTATATTGTACGAAAAAACAGGATTCACTCTCCATATGACCAACAGTAGCACTCAATTCAAAACCATTTAAAGGTCACAAAATGAATAATTGAAATATTTGTTTACAGAAATGCAAACAACAACTAAAACATATGATGAATAATTGTTGTATGGCTTTTTGAACTTAGACCTATAATTCCAATCATTTATTTTGTTGAACACTTGTTTACATTTACGGGAAATTTGTTTTCGCACATAATTTGTTTTTAATTTATTTTATTATAAGTCAATTCATTAATACTTTTTTTATATATCATTTTAAATTATCTTCTTCTAATGGTTAATAAGTTTAATCACATGTTTACTTTTTGGTAATATGCATGTACACTAATTGAATCTTATACTTGCATTATAAGGTTAAAAGATACCGACGTCAGTAATTGTTTTTGAGAAACTTTCATTTTGGAATACGGACGGAGAGGTCTATAAAAATTATTTTTATATGTGCAAGGTAACATCTGCACTGTGTCAGCTTCATAGAACAACCAGAAATAAAAGGTTTATATCATTTATAGCATTCCTTAAAAGCTTGATATTCTTTCCTTTTTAGCTATACCTTAAATCGTAATGCAGTATTTTCCATTCTTTTATAAGTGACTACTACCTTTGTTCAAATAGAATTACTTCTAGCAACTGTACAATGTTTTCGTATTATGCATAGCCGTTGTAACGACGTATTTATGTTTGAATATGAAGTATGACTACAAAAGAGACAGCTATATAATATTGCAAAAAAGTAGGATCTATACTGTACAGTTTGCCATAGAATGAACAACAATATGAAAGAACGACCGCTGCCTACAAAAACAACCGTAAAACAAGCTGCTGGATTTTGTTCTCTGAACACTAACTTAGGTTTTCCTACGCCCGACTATTTTTAATGACAAATACATACATTTTCCCTTTACATGTGTGTTTTTTTTTAGTATCTTTACATATCATAACTAAATATCAATTCCAAATAAAACTCCGAAGAATATATTTCAAAATGAAAAACACTATACATATTTGCTATGTTACAACACATAATCTGTAATTTCAATATTTTGAAAACTATGATTCAATATATAATTTTTCACTTTACCTCCAATACGAAATGTCATCATCATGTAGACAGGCAACATGAGGGTCCATCTGTGCACCAACATGTCTTAAAGAAGCGTATCGAATCACCAAAAATATTTCTTTCTTTTACGAGAGGGTCCTATACCATGTATACAACTCTGAAAAATACATCACAGATATTCGCTCAAATTGGTACCATGTTTTATAGATTAACTAAACCATCAACATAGTAAAAATGAATATATATAGATCAAACGCATCGCTATAGTTATCATCAATTAAATTGATAATCAATACAATGATTTATGAATGAGAATTAAAACCCAATGAATGAACTATTGCAAACAAGTAAGCTATTTTCCCCTTAACATTTACGAATATATACAGTGTCTTCTAATTCACCCTTGTTTGTACAATATGCAACATACACGTTGATTGATATGGTAAACTGAGATATTTTTTCCATTGTGGAGATCAGTAAGAACACCCATCTGTGTATTTGGATAAGAAAGTTGGACTTTTTTTGCTCTAACTGATTTGGTTTGTATATTATATTTTGCATTTGACAAACCAGTGGTTTTGCTCAAAGACACAATTTGGTAATTTCTTATGGTTGTTAATGTTTAAGACTTACAATACGTAAAACGTATGACATAGATAATTTGTGATACACTCACTTGATAACAAATATAACCATGAAACACATTTTAACACCAGCACATTAAACGTCAAAGATGATAATAAAAATAGATATTAAAAAAGAAGATGTGGTATGATAGCCAACTCTCCACAAAAGACCAAATAACACAGAAATAAACACGATCCCCGTACCGCCTTCAACAATGAAAAAAACCATGCCATATATTCTGCTATAAACGACCCCGGAATCGTAAATGTAAAACATTTTAAACGAAAATACCAATGGCCTTATATGTGTATGAAATAATGAACGAAAACAAATATGTAACACAGCAACAAACGAAAACCACTGAATTACTGAATATGTCTTCTTTCGAACTTTTTAATTAATTCATAATACACAATACCAAATATTTATATTTTTCTTAAATTTAACGTGTCATAAAATTTGTTAAACTGATACAATACTGCGCCATGTAAGTGTCCAACTATCAATTTATTCTCCTTCTAAAAGAGAAAGAGTTACAAATTCGTGTTTAAACGCATATCTGGTGCAGTAAAATAAAATGAATGTTATAACTTAAAATGAGTCGAAACCTCTATTGGTTGACTGTTAGTATTCGAGAGTATCCCGAGTACACTAGAAATACTTCAGTATTGACTTGAACGGATATTATGTTATTAGGATATGCTTTTAAACATTTTGACAATTATTTCAAATTAAGAAATATATCTTGTTCATGCAAAGGTCTTGTTTCGTGCTGGCTTTTGCTATAACTTTGGTCCTATTTGGTTTCATTAGATCTTAATTTTTTCATAAGTCTTCGAGTTTTATATTTACTGACATTTTTTAATTAAAGTCCTATGAAACTTGACACGCTTTTTTTGTGAAACAAAATCCTTATCGTACCAAAATCTTTAGAAATGTACTGTAACAACTGTTTTGGTCAAGTTAAAATGATAAATAAATTTGGTGTATTTGCTGTCTTTTAATTGGTTAAAAGTATTACTTTTATTTGCAATGTTGTCATTTTTTATGGCAACACACCCATTCTCACGTTGTGTATACATACGCCAACATGTGTGTACAATATTATTGTTAATATACATAAAATAAATGGTCCTTGAGCCTTATTTTTGATAGAAATTTATTCATAATGAATGGCAATAATTTATGTTAAATTTATTGTACCATAAATTTAATTGGTTCAACAAATTCAAAATAAATAATGGCCATTCATTAAATAAATCGAAACATATTAAAAATAGAACACATAATTTACATCGTTCAATAAACTTGCTCAATCTTCACACGAATACCATGTTTTGTGTTGATTTGTTCACAACAACAGAGATGTTTTAGGCTTCCATATTTAAATGCCATATTTGTCATTTGACATGCAACACGTATCAACAGAGACATGGTTTTTACAATATGAGGCCATCATTTAAATTTTGAACCATCAATTTCTGATCGCTTCAGTTAAGAGTTTTAAGAGATGTAAACGAGATCTTTAAAATCTCACTCTGATATAAGTGCAATATATGCACATCTTCAGAAAACAAATATTTATTCGTATTAGCTTAATTTCAATAAAAATATAGACAAGTGATGAGTTACGATACATCTAATTGTTTATGTCGCTTAAAGACGAACAAAAAATACCATAAAAAAATGCGTTAACCGAAACTACTTAGTCTAGTTTCTTTCTCGTATATTCTTTCAATTTTTTCTACATGTTTGTGCCTTTTGGCTTTATAGATTCCTGCGAATTCTGGTATTCTATGCATATTTTGAACTCAAATTTTTGGAAGTGAGCTTTCCTGATGAAGGTGAGTTTTCATCGGTTTTCGTGTGTTGTCCGGACTTGCCTTTTTTCTAAATGGAATTATGACTATCAAACAGCGGTATGTTACTGTTGCTTTTATCTAATATCAGGTAATAAGTCACTTTTGAAGACCTTCCAGTAATTTTCAAACATCAAAAATAGTAAACCGATGTTTATTTGAATATTGACAAAAGTAAAAATGTATGAAAAAACTGGCAACAAAGAACATTGTCATAAATTTCTTTTTTCTGTCATTTGCACATCGTGAAAAGCTCTTATAAGGTAAATTTATGTATATTTGACTTGTATAGGACACACATATTTAGTAAAGTTTTTTAAAATAAGAGTATTACTAGTACATATGTTTGTTTCATAATATATGTTTAAAATGAGTTAGTATAATATATGTGACAGTGATCTATATTTTAACAGATGGTAAGCTGTTAACAATTTAAGTATTAAAAATCTAAAAGGATGGACAATGCCATGAACAAAACAAACAACAATAATAAAACAAGTCTTAATTAGTGTTATTAGAATGCGTCAAGGTATTTATCTGCGGTTCTTTGTTACCAAAAGGTAAGTTGTATTTATCAGCGTGTGATTTAAAGTTTCTTTACTGTATATATGTATTTCTTTTTGTGTATTTTATTAAAAAATAATTAGCTTGAACATAACTTTGACGAGAGCAGTTTGCTTTAACATTGTTGCAAATTAATTCTTATCTAATTAAGGTAGGCATGATAAGGAATGATCTATAAGGTGCAAAGAAGACATGAACAGATTTTGAATTTTCTAAAAATGTTCTTCATGATCAAGTTTAAAAGAGACGTTGTTGTGTGCGTTAGATAACATTCATGGATTGTTCATTTTAAAATTTAATAAGCAGGTGTGCTTAAAATTATGAAACATAATCAAATACTATTCCATTGGTCTTTAGTATTTATAAAAATGCTGTCTCTTGTGCACTAACCCTATGGTCTCTCATTCCACATACTGCATTAAACAGACATTGCAATTTATTAACATAAATTCAATGAAATGTGAATAACTGAGACTCCATAAAAGTACACAAATAGTTGCTGTGTGACTTTTGAGGAAAATAGATACATCAACAAATCACAACATTAGAGATTTTGAAATCAATAAAATTTTCGATACATATTACTATAAAGTTCAGAAAAACCAAAATAATGCATAAAATACTTGCGTGTTATTTCTAGAGAGTCCTACTATGTTTGTATTCAATTTGATTATTGTCAGTTTAACATGCAAAAGCACAGGAAAACATAATTCAATGTCACTGACCTTATACAATATTATTGCGGAAACTCTATTTCCTTGTGAAAAAGTATAGAATTCTATATTTCACATGTTATCATTCTGTAATGAGCCTTTTTTGTATTAAATTGTTTTTTATTTCCCCTAAAATGGAAAACTATAAGATGTACTTTGACAACTGTTCTTGTAGATATTTTTGACAATGTACATCGTTTAATTTGCTACAAGTTATTGGAAAGTATAGCTCTAAATATAAAAAAAGTAACGTCTTCTATAGCAAATACTTTATACAATAATTTTAGAGTTTTGAGTATTTTTGAAAACAAATCTATATTTAAATAGAGAGAAAAAGGATTTTTTATACCTAAGTAAACTGTTGAAAATAATGTGAAGGTAAAGACTTCCGATGCGTAAATTTGCCAGCTGTTTTCTATTTCCTATTGTGACATGTTTGACATATTGTGAAATAATGCATACATAACAGGAGAATTCAAACCTGTTAATGCACTCGGTACCGTTTCTTATAGAGTTCAGACTATGATGGGTATGTTGATTTGTGATCATTTTTATGAATATCCTGTTTACAAAACTTTGATTTTTTTCGAAAAACTAAGGACTTTCTCATCCCAGACATAGATTACCTCAGTCGTATTTGCCGTTTCGTCCCCGAGGGTATCACTAGCAAAGTAGTCTACACTTCGGTGTTGACATGAAAATCAATAATATGATCATTTTTATAAATATCCTGTTAATAAAACTTTGATTTTTTTCGAAAACTAAGGACTTTCTTATCCCAGGCATTTAGAACCTTAACCGTATTGCCCAGTAGGCAGCACTCCGGTGACAAATATCAATAAAGTGGTCATTTTTATGAATTTCCTGTTTTCCAAATTTTGACTTTTTCGAAAAACTAAAGATTTTCTTATCCCAGGCATAGATAACCTTAGCCGCATTTGGCACAACTTTTAAGAATTTTGGATCCTCAATGCTCTTTAACTTTGTACCTTCGAAAACGTCAAAATATGGTAAACAGGAAATTTATAAAAATGACCACATTATTGATAGTCATGTCAACACCGGAGTGCTGACTACTGGGCAATACGGCTAAGGTAATCATCAGGGACGAAACGTCCACCAGCAGTGGCATCGGCCCAGTTGTGTAAATAGTTATCAAAGGTACCAGGATTATAATTTAGTACGCCAGACGCGCGTATCGTCTACATAAGACTCATCAGCGACGCTCATATCAAAATATGTATACAGCCAAACAAGTACAAAGTTGAAGAGCATTGATGATCCAAAATTTCCGAATAGTTGTGCCAAATACGGCTAAGGTAATTTATGCTGGGATAGGAAAGTCCTTAGTTTTTCAAGAAATTCAAAGTGCGGTAAGCAGGAAATTTATAAAAATGACCATATTATTGATTTTCATGTCAACACCGAAGTGTTGACTACTAGGCTATTGATACCCTCGGGGACGAAACGTTCACCAGCAGTGGCATCGACCCGGTAGTGTAAATAGTTATCAAAGGTACCAGGATTATAATTAGTACGCCAGACGCGCGTTTCGTCTAAATAAGACTCATCAGTGACGATCATATCAAAATATTTATAAAGCCAAACAAGTACAAAGTTGAAGAGCATTGATGATCCAAAATTCCAAAAAGTTGTGCCAAGTACGACTAAGGTAATATGTGCCTTGTATAAGAAAGTCCTTAGTTTTTCAAGAAATTCAAAGTTTTGTGAACAGGATATTTATAAAAATGGCCACATTATTAATTTTCATGTCAACACCGAAGTGTTATCCCGTTTAATTATACCCTGTCTACCAATATGTCTAACTAAGACCCTGATCCAAAGAAATTAGTGTTACAGAGCATTGAAGATCAAAGTAATGGCCTACCATAGACACTTTCGTTTCCCGATTGGTTCAATTTTGTGACAATGATGCAATAGCTCTAGAGCAACTACGATTACAATATTTTGTCATAGCAAAGAAAAGACCGGACTTTCCGTTTGCATCTGCAATTTTGAAAAAACGCATGCAACCAAAAACAGAGAAAGGCGAGTCATTGGTAAATAAGCTTGGTCGTGATTGCTTTTCCATCCGTCTTGCAACTAAAGGCGAATTATGCGATGATTTAAAAGAAGCTCTAAGTAATAAAGCATCGATAAGAGAAACTCCTTGTGTTGATGACTTTGTCACATCTACCCAGCAGCTGTATGTAGATAGTTCCATTAGAGACACTTTAATACATGTCGAAAGTTCAATCATTGAATTAAAGATTGCCCACGAGAACGACAAGTCTGCTTTACTGTGTGAAATTGATAGTTTACAAAAACAAAATGATGATTTCACTTAGCAAAAGGAACGCATGATTAACATTCAAAATCAACGAAATTTGGCTAGAACTGCAAATAATAAACTAAATGATATTTTAGCATGTGTTAAATCGGAACATAAAAGTGTGTCAGTAAAGCAAGTGGATTAAGCTAACGATAACTCGTATACCACAGCAAACAAAAAAAATAAAGTAATCGAACATGTTATTGAAAACAACACAACGGCTATTTCGAAATGCGAAACTATTATCTGTTGTGACAAATGAAACAAAAACCCGTTTGAATTCTGAAGCATCACGCATCACAAACATAAGTGATATCCGCTCAACTGGAATTTGTAGTGTAAAAAGTAAGGTGATTCTGTTAAGTGACCACGTTAAGGACGTCAATACCGCTTTAGATGATTTTCAGACAAAAGTTAATTCATCTATGACATCCACTAGTGAATTACGAAGACGCGTAGTTCATGTCGAGAAGAACTTCCAAGCGAGTAAACATGAAGTTATCACTTATGCAGCAGCTGCAGTTCAATTCTGTATCTGCTGTACCATTTGATTCTCCGATTAGGTCCTAGACACCTCGCACTTCAACTACATGTCCGATATTACCTGCACACGATCGAATTTGTGTATCTCAAGAGACAATATCTAAAACGGATTATCAAGTTAGAAACATGTCTATATATTATACATTTATTTATTATTTTTATTCTGAAGAACCTATGTTGATACAATGGTGTCAACTTCATCCAAAACAATTGTGCATTTTCCATGATCAGTATGTAACCCAAAAACCTCGGATTTTAAAGGTTTCATTCGTAAAAGTAGACGTGTTAGTTATTTCTATATCGGCGGGATCGATAAATCATGTAGTTCTGAAGATATAGAAGAAGAAGATGCTCCTCTGCCTATATCTCTACCACCACTCCAACGAGTTCTGGTAGATGTTGGTGGCATAATTTTGAGTACTCTATGTATCTAAGCATTAATGAAAATGTTAAACTCCAAACAGAACTAAGAAGGTAAAAATAAGGCGAAGGATTTGATTGAAAATGTAGCTTTTGTACGACTGTTAACATTTAACGTATTTCATTATCTGCTTGAAGGGCCGTAATTGCGACAATAGGACATGTTTTTGGATTACTTATAGTTGAAAATTGAAGTATGATCAACTTGACAAAAATCAGAAATGAAAACTATTATGTTATTTAATAACGCGTGTAAACGAACACGGCGGTTCTCCAAGCACAATTTAAAACATAGTATGATTGTATAAAGATTTAAAAGGAAAACAATCGTGATTTCTTTCTAATAGTTTAATTTTATTCATTATGACATAATATACATATTCACAAAGTTTCATTGCTATATGTGCAGTAATAAAGAAAAAAATCAATAATTAAAAAAAAATAAAACAATACGAAGTATTGGCTACTTCCTGTAGGTTGTGTCGTTTTTCGCGTCGCCAGTAAAACGGCATTTGCGACCGTCAAATCTACAATAGGTTGTGTCGTTTTTTCCTGGCATTGCACAATTCATTACAAATGTTGGACCTTCTCTGAATATCCAAAGAATCTCTTAGTAATGACACTAATGATACAGATATAAAGTGTTAAATCATTCAATTCTCTTCCAGTTTAACAAATATCTACTTTTACACCAAATACTTGATTTAAAATAATCTTGGACTTCAGTTCTCATGAAGATTATACACATATATATATATTTTTTCCGAGGATTTGACCTTTTCGGTAGAAATGACGATTTGTCAAGGAACAGTCTACCAGCAGTGTGAGGCACAACATAGAGTGTAATGACCATACATTTCAGTAGTGACATTTTATTATTATCAGTTCATAGAATTTAACAAAAAAGCAATGTGTAACTTTTAAGCTCAACCATTTATACAATTACAATATCCTTGCTCTTTTTCTTATACGTTTAACAATGAATCCCGATACACAAAAAACAAGTGCAGAAAACCCACAGACGATTGCATATGTTGTTATGAGCGACATGGAACTAGTGCCTGAAATGATCAAATGAATAATATTTAAATACGGTAGAATCAATAAAAAGGTTACAGCATACATTGATCAATATCCAATTAATTTTATTCTAGCCAATTCAAAAATCATGTTCTGCAACAGCAATGTCATTTTGTTCTACTGTCACACAAAACCAATAGTCAATTGCCATCATTCAGTCAATATGCTGTTGATATCCACGGAAAAAGGCTCGACATTAAATACTGATTATTTAAAAATGAATAGCATTCATGCATCTGCCGCAAGTAGAAATAACAAGAAGTATTTTACCTGCGAAAGATAAATATGTTTTTCGAAGGGCAAGTAAACGAGAATTGTCGAAAGTAATAGGTGCAATGATAACATGAAACTGGTAAGCAAGACAATACCAATCAAAACCAATGAAGAGTAAACAAAGACTCACAAATCAAAAAAGTAAAAACACAAAAATACTGAACTCCGAGGAAAATTCAAAAAGGAAAATCCAAAATCAAAAGGCAAAATCAAAAGTCCAAACACATCAAACGAATGGATAACAACTGTCATATTCCTGACCTGGTACAGGCATTTTCTAATGTAGAAAATTGTGGATTGAACCTGGTTTTATAGCTAGCTAAACCTCTCGCTTGTATGCACCAAAGGACATGTACATCAACAGTTATAATAATAATGAAGAAACAACACGAACTCAACTAAAAACAGGGAGTGAAGTCAGGTGATCCGGAAGGGTTAGCATTTCCTGCACCGTATACGGCACCCGTCGTGTTATTTCTTTGTTCAGTTCGGTAATGATGGAAGGTTATTATGACTAAGAAAGAATATCAGATATGATTTCTGACACACTTTTGTCATAATGGCCAATCAGCTCATGATAGCGATCGTAAGATGTCTTGAGTGATGACCTTAATTTGATTGATTCGTAGCCCTGTTTTAGCAACTTTTGAGAAAGCAGTATTCCTCGTTCAACAAAATCAACGTACTTGGAGCTAGTTCTAAAGTAACATATCAATTGAGACACATATACTCAATATGCTGGTGCCGCTGGGATTTTGCTACACAAAAATGGAAAGTTGACTATAGGAAAATTTAAATCATCTCGTTTGTCATACATTTTAGTATTCAACCTACTAAGTTACAGCAGTCATTTAGAGAAAAAGGTGTTATGGTAAAGGTTAGGGTAAGTGCTAAGGTTACGATTAGGGTTACAAATAAAAACATATTTTTTTAAGGAAACAACATTATTGTCAAACATTTCTTATCACAGCCTAAATCTGTATTCAAGAAGGACAAAATTAACCCCAGAGTGATATTCAAACTCATGCCAAAAACAAGCTAACAGCCCAAAGCCAAAAAATCTCTTCATATTTTCTATAACGGGCAACCAACACATGATGGCATGCATATAATATTCAAAGGAATGAATTCAACTGAACCAACTGAACTATTGGTTTTAATAGCTTCTGTTTTAGCTCAAAAAAATCATTAAGGAAATTATAATCAGATATGAAAGCTCTAGAATATCGTATCAACTTGGAGTTTGTACGCCGTATACAGGAGCTGTTAAGCAGTTGTTAAATAAAAATAGAAATGTAACAATAGTGCAGCTAGATGCATGTCAAATTATTGAGCATATAGTTGTATCTGTTAACATATGAATTTAAAGTTCGTGAGATAGAAGCGAAGCAACTAAACTTTGTAATTCTTAGTTAGAGGACAGCAACTTTTTCAACGTAACATACTGAAAGTGATAGTACTAGTTTCTTTTTATCTTCCGAAAAATTTGCGCTTTTAAAAAAGCTCATGTAAGAGGTCATCTAATCATATCTAATTAATCATCTAACTTTTTATAACAAAATATTTCATGAAATGTTTACAGTTATATAATTCATTATGAGTATTATAATTCATTGTCAAAGCAATGTGTTCGCTACATGTAAGAGTGGGAAAATATGTAAAAATGAAAAGAATGTCAAGAATATTATAGATTAGCAATAAAGATTCGGGATATATAAAGTATGCATTGTACTAAGCAACGCTTACAATATCATAAATGTATATATAACACATACGTACTGGGAATTGTATATGTACTGGAGATGTTTTCCGTCCATCCGCTTAAATTATCAAATGCAGTAGTTCCAAACAGCTCTAGAAAAAAAATGAAAAGAAGCTAAACAGACCGGACTATGTGATATAGGCTTTGTTCATTGTTGAGGGCCGTACGAAGACCTACATGTATATTTGCTTATTTCTGTGTCATGTTGGTCTCCTGTGCATATTTGTATCATTAGCAATCATACCACATCATTTTTTTATAATCAATGATTTGCATTATGTGATTACGTGTGTTTAATTTCTTAATTATCAGGTTACACCGCGACAAGTAAAGGTATGGTCGGTATATACAAGTTTAATATTTAGTTTGCAATGTGGCGTGGATGCACATACTAGATTTCTATGGTAGGATTCAATTTATTATTAATGTGTATTTACAACTAATTTATAATTATGTGCTAATTAGTTATCAAAGGTACCAGGATTATAATGTAATACGCCAGCCGCGCGTTTCGTCTACATAAGACTCATGAGTGACGCTCATATCAAAATATTTAAAAACAACAAACAAGTACAAAGTTGAAGAGCATTGAGAACCAAAAATCCTAAAAGTTGAGCCAAAAACGGCTAAGGGAATCAATTCCTAAAATATTCGGTTTCTGGAATAACTCAAGTAAATGATATGTATATGTTACAGTGAATTAGTATAATCAGGGATTATGTAGAATCTCTGATTTTTCAGGGATTATGTAGAATTATTAGTAGTTATACATAATCCCTGAAAATGACCAGTGATTTTTCATAATCACTGAACATTTTAATAATTATTCTACAAATTCCCTAACATGATCTCAGGGATTGCCAATAATTTAAAGATTCTTTGTTTGATAAAAAAAAATAAAAAAAATCCTTTCATATTACTCGCCAGATGAAATAATTTTACAGAGAACGACCTTAGGATATAACCTATACAGAGTTTCTAGATAAAGTTGAAGACTTCAAAATTAATAATTTCAACATTACCTTATGGCGATAACTAAATGCATGTATTGTTTGTTTATCAAAAGCCATCTTCAAAGGGATATTCAAATCCAAGGAGCATGTTATGTGTAATACATGTAAAAGAAATGATGAAGAAGATTATTGAGCATCTGTTTTGTGTTGGGTTTGTTTTTTTTGGTGTGTTTTTTTATTGTTTATTTAATGAACAAGAAAGTTTAACTGAGAGATCTTAGGCATGTAAATGAACATAAAAACGAGCAAAATTAAGGATTGACAAATAGAACAGATTTTTTAGAAAATTTGGCATTTTGTGTAATATTCTCACAGCAGGGTAAAAAAGGAAATGGAAACCCGAATAGCATAATGGTAATTGTTCAATGAGTTCGCCTGACCACAAAACATGAAATCTTGCTCGATCAAGATCGAGGTTGCTAATTCCTTTTTTGGGGTACCAGTCCTTTAGATGTTTTTTTTCTGAACTCTTGATTTCATTAGGCGTGTCGTAAAATCTGATTCGATATGTGAAGTAATTGGGATTTTAAAATGTGAATATTGTGGTAAAAACAATGTCAAGCATATTATTTTAATATATTGTGTTTAACACTTTAATAAATGGTGCCTAATATTTAAAAAAAAATGGGGTTATCATTTTGATATATAATCCATTGTGCTTAACATTTTACAATTTATTTTATTTTAATATGATTTTATATATAGAATAAATTATTTCACGTTTATTCATTTTCGTTATAAATAAAACTATTTCTTCATTTCAGTTATTATGTGTAAAAATTCCAGTTGTCTGTTAGGTCCCGATGATATCATTATTAGCTCAGTAGTCAGTTACTCGATAGAGACATTATTCATACAGGCATCTCTAGAATTGTACGTTTATATATTAATTAGAAATTATAAGGAATGTTTCTAATAGCTCAGGCAAAGTTGACCTCAGATGGATTTGGCTAAATTTGGTTGGTCCTTTGTTAGCTCATCTGGCCCAAAGGAAGGGCCAAGTGAGCTTTTCTTAACACTCAGCGTCCGGCGTCCGGCGTCTTTCGTCCGTCGTCGTTAACTTTTAAAAACATCTTCTCCTCTGAAACTACTGGCCCAGGTTAAATTAAACCAAACCTGGCCATAATCATCATTGGGGTGTCTAGTTTAAAAAATGTGTCCGGTGACCCGGACAACCAACCAAGCTTGCTGCTATGGCTAAAAATAGAACATTGGGTTAAAATGTAGATTTTGGCTTATATCTCTTAAACCTAAGCATTTAGAACAAATTAGAACAAAAAATCTGACATGATATAAAATTGTGTATCAGGTGAACATCTATCTGTCCTAAAATTTTCAGATGAATCAGAGAACCCGTTGTTGGGTTGCTGCCCCAAAATTTGTAATTTTAAGGAAATTTTGACGGTTTTTTTTGGTTATTATCTTGAATATTATTATAGATAGAGATAAACTGTATACAGCAATAATGTTCAACAAAGTAAGATCTACAAAAAAGTCATATCACCAAAATGATCAGTAGACCCCTTAACGAGTTATTGTCTTTAGAGTCAATTTTTGCCAAAGCATTTAGAGCAAATCTGACAGAAACAATTTGTTTGAAGGTCAAAGCCTATCTGCGCGGAAATTTTCAGACCTATCAGACAACCCGTTGTTCGGTTGCTGCCCCTGAATTGGTTATTTTAAGAAAATTTTGTAGCTTTTGGTTATTATCTTGAATATTATTATAGATAGAGATAAACTGTATACAGCAATAATGTTCAACAAAGTAAGATCTACAAAAAAGTCATATCACCAAAATGATCAGTAGACCCCTTAACGAGTTATTGTCTTTAGAGTAAATTTTTGCCAAAGCATTTAGAGCAAATCTGACAGAAACAATTTGTTTGAAGGTCAAAGCCTATCTGCGCGGAAATTTTCAGACCTATCAGACAACCCGTTGTTCGGTTGCTGCCCCTGAATTGGTTATTTTAAGAAAATTTTGTAGCTTTTGGTTATTATCTTGAATATTATTATAGATAGAGTTCAAATGTAAACAGCAATAATGTACAGCAAAGTAAAACCTACAAATAAGTCAACATAATCAAAATGCTAAATAATTATTGACTTCTTCAGTAGTTATTGCCTTTTATAGTCAATTTTTAACAATTTTCATAAATTTTGTAATTTTTTATAAACTGAGACTTTAACTACTGGGATAGATTCATATGTTCATTAGATAGAGATAATTGTAAGCAGCAAGAATGTTCAGTAAGGTCAGATCTTCAATTAAATTGAGAATGGAAATGGGGAATGTGCCAAAGAGTCAACAACCCGACCATAGAACAGACAACAGCAGAAGGTCACTAATAGGTCTTCAATGCAACGAGAAATTCCCGCACCCGGAGGCGTCCTTCAGCTGGTCCCTAAAAAAATATATACTAGTTCAGTGATAATGAACGCCATACTAAACTCCAAATTGTACACAGGAAACTAAAAGTTAAAAAAAATACAAGACTAACAAAGGCCAGAGGCTCCTGACTTGGGACAGGCGCAAAAATGCGGCGGGGTTAACATGTATGTGAGATCTCAACCGTCCCCCTATACATCTAGCCAATGCAGAAAAGTAAACGCATAACAATACGCACATTAAAATTCAGTTCAAAGGAGGCCGAGTCTGGTGTCAAAAGATGTAACCAAAGAAAATTAAAAAAAATTGACAATAATGCATAAATAACATCAGACTACTAGCAATTAACTGACATGTCAGCTCAAGACTTCAATCGAACTGATTGAAAAATTCGTTAATGATATGCTCATAGACCTAGGTGAGCGACATAGACTCTTTGGATCCTCTAGTTTTGGTCACCAAGCTTTTTCAATGTTTCGGTTCTTATTTAATTACAAGTATTCGGCCTTGAGATCTAGAATCAAGTAAAGCACTTAGAGACAATTAATCGGGTGTCGTCCAGACAAACGCTGAAATGTAAACAAACGTTGTGGTGGTTTTTTTTAAGATTCGTAAATCAACGAGGATAACGGCTTCAACGATCAAAAGTCAACAATTGTTTTACCACATCACTTTGTTTCGTTCTAAACTTCTCGTCTAAGCTCAATATAAATAACACGAAAATTAAAACAAAAATCAATATGAAAAAAAGCTATATATGCACGTTAGCTGTTTCAAATCTTACACGCCCTTATTTTTTCCACAGTGTTAATTTACAAAGGCAGAATGCGAATAATTTCAGCTAACGAGAAAACAGACAATTTTAAGTTGCAAAATAAAGTAATTGTAACTCTTGCTATGCTTCTCAATAAAAACTGGAATGTCAATGTATAGTAGCGGTTTGTTTTTCACTAAAATACTTAACACTGTACACCGCCATTTTTAAACATCCAGCGGCTCTTTCAACAAAAAATATGAAAGGAGATACACAGTATACTGCCATCTTGTATTGAACAATCACAGTTAAAAATAGGTCTAGTTATTTTCTTAAATCTGCAAATTTGGAGACAGATTTGAAGTTTAATGGTTAGACTGTTCAATAATATAAACAAAACTTGGCAATTTATTGTATAATTCAAAATATTTAAACAAATATTATTTTTCTTGCTTTTAGAATCATTTTTTCAAACGAGCCATTTAAGGGAAGATAACTTTTTTAGTAAACCAATTATACTGGACAGATAGGGATTTTTTTTTCTTTTTACTTGTAGCAAGAAAACAAGTTCGGTGACACCATTGTTTCCTTTTATTTTCTTAAAACATATTACAAAATCTATCTTTTCACATTTTATTTCAAAATTCTATCTCATAGATCTTTTTTTATGCACACAAAAGAGTTTTTCCATGAACAATCTAACCAAATTTAGGCAATTTTCAACGATTCATAGCTTGAAAAATAGCACGGTGACCCCTACTTTTTATTATATTTTTGAAAAGAGCATATCAAAATCTTCACTCTGGCTAAGCATAAGAAAATTCTGTCTCAAAAAACATTTATTTAATTATAATCTACCTTAAGCGTAAAAATACTCGTAAGTCATACACATTTCAGTATATCGTACGATCGATGTTAGTCGTAAGATGTTTTGTGAAAAGAGTCGTAGACTATCAATAATACAAGTGCTGATATTGGTCAGATGACATTGTTCGGTTTGGTGTGGCTTATATCTGTCAATAGATACTATAATGCTGTATATAAATTGTCTGTTTTAATCTGCTAATGATGGCGAGGAGGTGCAAGATCGTTTCTTTTGGCAATCAACGATTAATTGATATATACTAGTACCAGAACCGAAATAGTTAAAGAATTATTTAACCAAAAGGGATCTAAAATTTAATAGCAAAATCCATTTAAAGTCGAATTCGAAGTTTCGTTTCGATTTTTGCATTAATAATTGATTTATCATTCAACAGTACTTACCAGGTTGATGAACGTTGAAAGTGCAAACTTCACAACACTCGTTTTTCACAAGTACTACCAGAACACAAGAGTTGTTGAAGTCTTTCCCAGCAAATGTCATATTAATAGTATGTCCAAAAACAAGAAAGGGTATGGTTCCATACAGTACATAAAAAAGAACCGCTTTCAACGAACAAATTGAACCGTGAACAGTTATAGAATACATTCGATCTTTTGTCAAGACATTCCACTTTGATAAATTCAGTAGGGTTGTAAACTTTGAACGATATAATGAGTTCTTCATTTCCTGATAATATGATAGGAGTATCCCTATTTAAACACACTGGTTGGTCTAAAAGAAAAAACATAATTATTATAAAAAGAATGTGAAATATAATATTTATCCAAGAAGAAGATAAGATGAGGTAAGTTTTTAAAATAAATATCATATATAGCGCATACCTCATATTTTTCGTTAGACTGTCAATCATCGTATCGGTAGTTATTTTTCAAACCAATTGATGTGATCTATGCAAGTTGTGGAGTTTTTTGTTGTTGTTTCTAGAAGTAACGTTTGACAATGGAAATGCAAGTGCGAGGGTGTGTGCCTCGTATAAATAATTTCCGATCATTTATTTCTAAATTGACTACCCAATAGCTCATTTTAAATATCGAGTAATTTTATAATTTGTCTTTTGATAGTTGATGCTTTTTGACTGTTTATTTAATATGTGTTTTATACACCGAAATCATTAAAAAATCCTTTTTTTGTTAATGTAAATGTCTTCACAATCGAGTTTAAGTGGTGACAGAAATCAACCAACACCTTTGTTAAAAATATTCAGCAAAATGGATTGGAATTTTGAATGTTTATTTGACATGATAGTAACTGGTTGTTTTAATTGACTGGAACACATGGAATAAGTTTGTATTTTGATTAAAAGTATGTTAACATGACAAAATAGAATTACCGAACGCAGACATAAAGTTGCAGTATGCGTTCAACATTTAACGAAATGTTTTGTACAGAACAAAAAGTTTCTAACAAGGAAGCAGATAAAAGTCGCCTATAGATAATCTGATGAACAGGAATTGAACATCAACTATCAATCAAGCAAAGTGCATGTTTGGATAATGTTTTGATTTTACTTCAAGGTAAACATGGTAAACATAAGCCCTGGTATTATATCAAAATAGAGATTTATTTAACGCATTTCCTTCTGAGCTTATCGCTGTGCTTGAAATCATACAGGTCCACATACCTGTAACAGAGTGGCGAACGATACAAAAGGGACAGTCAAAATGGTAGATCGAAAACATACTGACAACGCCATGGTTAGAAAAAAGTCAAACAGACAAACCTGAACTGGTATCCTGTTAGATCTACGTGAATGTAGGAAATTTTGCTTGGCTATATATCATTTTGATTATAATTGACTTTTATATAATTCCATTCTTATATGAGGCAAAATGATTTTTCATATTGAAGTATAAATTATACGATATTTTTGTAAACATAGATAAATCTTAATGATACACACCAGTACAAAAGACGTAAATCAGTCGCTGCTTTCAAAAATATAAACGACGTTCGTACACTGCCAGCTTGTAGCCAATAGATTAAGATGAGATTTCAAATAACGTTGAAAGTAAATGTGTGTAGCTTTAATATTGATTCTCTGTCTTTTTTTATTTGTCTTCACGTTTTTTGTTCGTCCATTGTAATTTCTAGTTATCTAAGTTTGATTGGTTTTGTTTGAACGTTTTAATTAGAATATATATTTTCAGTGTTTGTTGTTTATTATTGACTAATTCACTTGTTTCAAACTATATTGATAACTGTCAAATATGTTGCAAATTAACCTTAAGAAAACAAAAAGTTTGGTTTTCAATTGTACAGGAAAAATAAATCATGGAGAGTTGTCTCATTGGCACTCACACCACATCTTCCTATATCTATCTTTTAAATTAAATAATTGTCCTATTGAAAAGCTAGACAGTATACATACTTAGGGATAAACTTCAGTACCTCCGGGAGCTTTACAGAGGCTAAACATGATCTATATCAAAGGGACTAAAAGCTCTTTTTTTAAATTTATAAAATATTAAAGATCGGAAGCCCAAAATCAAAACTTTACTTCATATTCTTTACAACAGTAAATCCAATTTTAACTTATGGAATTGAAATTTGGGGTGCATATAGATTCAAAAAAGTAAACTGAAAAAGGAGATTGTTATTTTTAAAAATTATGTAAAGAACTGCAAACTGAATCAGTTCATTCAAAAATCTGTAAATTTTCACTGGGAAAAGAAAAGAGAAGCACAAATATTGCAGTGATATGTTAGCTTGCGAGATATCCTTTATTTATTGAAGTTATAGGTCATATGTTTTCATACTTATCACGTTACATCTAGGACAAGTTATTGTCTGAAGCTCTCCTTGTATCAAAATCCTCACCAAACCATAGTAAGAAAAGTTGGTTTAATTCGTTTTTTATGTGTTTTAGTAATTTGATTTTGCCATGTGTGATTATGAACTTTCTGAATTGATTTTCCTCTAAGTTCAGTATTTTTGTGATTTTACTTTTTTATATATATTTTAATGTAAAAAGACAGAGGCATAATTTAATCCACCATTTTCTACATTTGAAAATGCCTGTACCAAGTCAGGAATATGACAGTTCTTGTCTATTCGTTTTTTATGCGTTTTGTTATTTGATTTTGCCATGTGATTATGGACTTTCCGTATTGATTTTCCTCTGAGTTCAGTATTTTTTTATATATCTTTTACTGTAAAAAGACAAAGGCATGATTTAATCCACCATTTTCTACATTTGAAAATGCCTGTACCAAGTCAGGAATATGACAGTTCTTGTCTATTCGCTTTTGATGCGTTTTGTTATTTGATTTTGCCATGTGATTATGGACTTTCCGTATTGATTTTCCTCTGAGTTCAGTACTTTTTTATAAATATTTTACTGTAAAAAGACAGAGGCATAATTTTATCTACCATTTTCTACATTTGAAAATGCCTGTACCAAGTCAGGAATATGACAGTTTTATTCGTTTTTTATGCGTTTTGTTATTTGATTTTGCCATGTGATTATGGACTTTCCGTATTGATTTTCCTCTGAGTTCAGTATTTTTGTGATTTTACTTTTTAGATATTAATTTGTAAAGCTTCTTATTGTAGGATTATAAAAGCACCAGGGAAAAAAACAGAATATTTAAATTCAGTTACCTATATTTTTTAGGATCACTGTATTTGTGAAAGTTGAAACATGATACATTGTTTTAAGAATATACATTAAAAAATAGTGTGTCTTTCTTTTCTCTTCGTTGTTATCATTGATTTAATTGTATTCATTGATTTAATCGTATTCAAATAATTGTAATCATTTTGTAATCATTTGTACCAAATTTAACTTGTGATTAATCTGCCTGTAATGGGCGTCTTTAATTGACAATAGACTATATTTGATTGATTTTGTTGCACCATACAAATGAAATTAATCGTGTTACAATGAAGTTATTATCAATGATCGGTTCTTGTTCATTTTTAATGACGATTATGTTAACCTCGTGAAATGCCAAAATATAAAAGCTATAGGATGTGATCATAAGTGTTGATAAATAATTAACAGTAAATTGTACTTAAAACATTATCAAATAATGTAACTACAAAAAACTGATAGCTATAAAATGAATTTGTTGTTATGGGGAAATGTAGCTATAAAATGTTTTGATATATATATGTTAGACTCAGATCGACGTCCGGCCTCTAATCGACGTCCGTTCTTCAAATCGACGTCTGCTTCACAAATCGACGTCCAAATCTGACGTCACATTCTCAAATCGACGTTTAATGTTTTGATACTCTAATCGACGTCCAATATTATGATACTCTAATCTACGACAAATGTGACGGCATTACTTGCCAAACTAACACTCGATTGATTGTTGTCTTAAATTATTGGTCACAGATAAGGCTTTTAGTTTTTTCGTTTGAATTGTTTTACACTGTCATTTCGGAGCCTTTTATAGGCTTAGCTGACTATGTGGTATGGTCTTTGTGCATTGTTGAAGGCCGTATGGTGACCACGTAGTTGTGGAGAGTTGTTTCATTGGCAATTCCTATTTATAATAATAAATTACATGCATGTAAATGTAGGCAATTAGTAATGCATACCAACGACAAATAAAACCGAACGACATATATGAGCTTTATTCGGTCTGCATCAATGGACAACATAAAGAAGCACAGCCAAGCGTTTTTTTTATATAATTCGGGTTTTTATTTTAACAAATTTCTGAGTTTTACACTTGGAGTGAAACGTAAACGCAAGATAATTGGCATTATGTTTTTATGTTAATATATGCTTTTACACCACTGTTCTAGGTTGAGTGCTCTCACACATATGTAACCCCCGACATATTCTGTATGGGCATGTAGTACATTTGTTTCCATGGTTTATGTCTCTCATATTTGTTTTTCGGAATTGTTTTTTAATAAATAAGTCCGTTAATTCTCTTATTTGAATTGTTTACATTATTTATGTCGTGGCCTTTTATAGCCTTTGCGGTAAGGGTTTTTATTATTTTGAAAGCCGTATGGTTTATAATTGCTGACATCCATTTTATTTTAACTCTGGTGTATAGTTGTCCCTTTGAAAATCATACCAATCTGAAAAATTGAAAACACAACCTGTTTACATACTTAGTCTAGTATAATAATTTTAAAAAAACAACACATTTCTTATTTATTCCGTATTTTACTTGGACGTCGATTTGAGGAACGGACGTCGATTAGAGACCGGACGTCGATCTGAGTCTTACATATATTGCAACCAATAGTGTCTGAACTGTCATCCGGAAAGGATTCAAAATGGTTTTCACTGAACATTAACCAATCTTAATAGTATACAATATCAAATAACTTACTTGTAGTAGTAGTCGTCATTAAATGGCCTTTGTGAATATCAGCGGAAACATGCACATTCATGGCGTCTTGTAATAAACAAAACCTTCCTAAAGAACAATCACAAAACGATATGAAAGCTCCATAACCACAAATGAACACCATGCGAAGTACAATTTGTTTTTTAGCTTTAGTAACTAGATTGCAACGTTTTAATGTCTCTGTTAAACTCCATTCTGAACCATTGATGACAGGAAGAAAATTAAGAATAGAGTAGGAGAATGTATGAAAGCTACAACAACCCGACAAAACAGCAGAAAATATCCAACAGCCTCTAACGGATATCAACACATCGTACAAAAACGCACACGGAGACGGGATTCTCAGCTGTCTCAACTGTACCGGTTCAGTGAAAATAAAGTCATACTTTTAGCCGGAACAGCTTATTTTCAATTGGGAAATTAAAACCTGTCTTCACATAAGAGTGATATAATAAAATAGCAAAAGCAAGTGATACTGATGTATGAGAGCATGTGCTTAAATCTAAGCATTCAACAGTTATTGGCATGAAACGGGTTATATTTAGATTCTGATATATTTGATCATGGTCTGATAATAATACCCTTATAGGAAGAAAAGTCCTTGTTTTTCATATAATGTAGACATAACCTTTCGATCTGTTAAATGCATGTCTTGCGCTAGTAGTCCTTTGTTCATTTATGTACCATTGTCATTTTGTGTAGTTTTTTTTCTGTTACCTATTGTAACATCAAACCCGGACTTCTTTAAACTAAGTTTTATTTTGCGTCTTGTGTGTGTTTCTTATTCTACATAGGTTAACGGGTATGGGGAAAGGTAGTTTTCATAAATCATTTTAAAACCGCGGGGTTGTGTGCCTGAAATCAGTAAGGAGCCATGGCTTTGCAAGTCTTGTATATTTTTGTTATTATGGTTCGTTTATATGTTTTGGAGTTTAGTAAAACGTCTATATTCTATTAACCTTTACACTTAGGGCCTCATAATATTCCCTTTATCCGTCTCTTACGATAGTAAACGGGAACAACTATTGAAATGGATTCCATATTTATATTTTAACAAAATTATGTCATCGAATGTTTTACTTTTTGAAGGTTTAGATCAGTTCTCAACATATTAAGAACAAATGAAAATATCTGTATTCCCTAAGTAACGAATATTTCGATATTTGTTGTATACAGACATTGTGGTTAACACTTGCAGCTGATCAATTAAGTAGATCTTTAAAACCAACGAACTTTTATATCAACTTTGCGAACACTGACTGACAATGGGTTATTTTATAATCTTTTCCCGTTCAGTCATACACTTCATTTTGTTTAGCACATCATCTGTTACCAAATGTTTGGTTCTTATTGATTTGATTTTTTGTTTCAGTTAACTTTTTAATTCCCGTTAATGTTATAATCATTATACGAAATACATTGCTATTGTACGCTATTGAAGCTCAATGTCTTATTAAACGCATTTTTCTCTTCAAAGAGACATTCATGTTTGTAAAGTGGATAAATTTTAGAGCGAATAGTTTTAATTGCACGGGGAATAGAAAAGATTTTTTTTTGCTATCATTGTTTCTGTGTTTAGGAAAACTTAATCATGTGGTGATGCTACCCAGTGAGTGTTTCCAAAATATTTATGCATTTTGCTTCCGAAACGTTTGTACTTGGGCGTATCTGAAACTGATGATCTGGTTATTTCTGAATAAGGCGTTGTATGCATCGAAACCATTTTCTATTTTTTGGCTACATTTTGAGTTCGGATATATCACTACGAAATAAGAACCTACCTTTAATAAACAATGCGACCAATACTATGAACATTATGTCTTGCAAACTTTGATTGAGAATTTGTCCTATGTAGAAAAAGTTCATATAAAAAAAACACTATAGTATAATAGAAATGCGATCAATACAGGGAATATAAAATAACCATTCTTTTGTCTCAAATTTCAATGTTATTTGTACAAGGCTAAGAAACAGGTAGAAAGCGAGGCTGTGTCGAGTATTTCTACCTGTTTCGAGCTGAGTACATATATAACATTGATATTTCGAGACAATGTATGGTTATTTGTTATATATTGCAACTCTTATAACTGTTCTAAATGAAGTATTTATAATAAAAACCATCATATTTTAATTTGGAGCGGACGACGTTAAATTTAAACGAACCTGTATGTTTTATTGACGCCATAAATAAAACTGTACGGAAACGTATTGTCAACGTCATAAACAAGACGATATACAGCCAGTGACTGTTTATCACATATGAATATACAGTCAATGCTCTAATAGCGCAGGTGCATTATATACATCATTTCATCTACTTTAAATGGGTATTTTTCCTATGTAAAAACAAATCGCATGAAACGAAGTACTAGTACAAGCCTACTGTATCGGAAATCAAATATCTGTCGAATTAACTGTACACTAAACTTCCTTCCTTCATCCCTTCCTTCTTTTCGTCCGTCGGACAGTCAGTCATTCAGTCATTCAGTCATCATTCATTCGTCCATTTATCCATCCATCCATCCATTCGTTTATAAACGGACGTGTTTGAATTCCTACTATAATATGTAGTCAATCAATCAATCAATCAACCAAATAACAACAACAAAGATATATTTTTAAAGTAAATAAATATACACTATTGTGATTGCTTTTTTATTGACTGCATGTTGTATACAGTTTGTTTATTCTGTTTTTAAACATTTTGATATCGAATTCTTATAATTTAAATAACCAAACGGTTGTTGTCAATATAGCATAATATGGCGCAGCAACAAATGGAAGTTTTTAACGACCTTGTTTGGCTATACAGCCCTTGCACGGTCGGCTGATATCCCATAATGGCACAGGTTCTATGTATTCCTTTTAGACCATATGTGATAAAACCTCGTAAAAAAGTCTGCATGCCAATTAAATGACCCCTAATGTTCGCCAGATTTCAATGTAGTTAAACTTTAATATACTTACAGAACTTTTATCTATATGTTACCAAATGAATGCAAAATAATTTTATTTTTTGAAAATTAGTACGGAAATTATAATTTCCTTGTCACAAGCGCCTTTGTTTTATTTTGTTATGAAACATACTAGCTTTAATAAAAGTACTTACACATAAGTATATGTCTGTATTTGACAATTTGAAAACTACGTGTATTTATGTGCACGTAAATAAGTGATAAAATATACCACAACAAACTAAATGCAAGGGCGTAATAACTTAAAATCCACAAGAAATAAAATCTTAAGTACCACGATAGAAATAACATCCTACACGAATAGATGTATACGAACATTAAGGATAACAAATTAATTACTTTGGCACCCAACACCGGGGACTAATAGGATAAGTTACTCTAATATTGATTTGTATTTGACAAGCGTTGAAGGATTGTTTGATAATCTAGCTTACTTGATAATTGCTGAAATGAGCCACTCGTGTAAAAATAGGAAATTGTCTAAGATCAGAATAATAATCATGCTATTCATGAATCGTCTATAAGAGAAAAAAAGATTATGTAAACGCAGAAAAAAGTATGTAAAAGCGTAAAATATAAACGGTTGATGGCTTAATTGAAACGATTGTCAATTTAAGAGAGGCGAAAGATAACAAATGGACATTCAAACTATGAATGGCAAATAGATAAAAAAAAAATATATCAAAAGAAAACAACATTATTAGTCTATGAAAGAAGCGATCCGAAAAAAAAAGCTTTTCTTATATCAACGAGCGATATTGTCTTATATCAACGAGTTGCATTGTGGGAAATTTCAGACGTATGTTAGCATTTGTACGAAGAAAGGCAGGTTTCTCGGTATAAAGTAATGACTCTTTTCTTAAAACAGGGTGTTATTTAACGTCTGATGTATAATTTTCATGAATTATTTTATGTAATAACAAGCTAGGTGTATTTAAACGAAAAAATTGAATTATTGAATAAATGAAACATAAATGCACGATTTATCATCTGTAGATGTACACATTCTATCAATATCATGTAGCAAATTCAGTGGAATGCAATTGAGATGAATTCAATTGTTTGCTACGCCAAAATCACCTATAAGTCAACGATACTGCTATATTTTAAAATATCAATGCGATATTTGTCTTATATCATAGCGATGATTTTTTAATAGCAAAAATGTATGAATGCAATACTTATCTAATATAACTGCTATAGTTTTCAAATATAAAATGAATACGATGACACGTCACAATGCATGTCAAGAAAACTGCAAACATAATTCACAAACTTAGATCATGACCGGTTTAATATTTTAGGATCAATATCACTAAAATTTTGTAACCGTAACAAAATAAACGCTTACATGAACTTATCATTTCAAAAATGTTTCTTGACCCTATTGATAGTTGAAAGTGTTAATAATCTGTTCAGTCTATTGTTTTCAATCACATGGTTTTACCGACTAACTAACATGTTTAACCCGGCCACATAATTATGTTTGTGCTTGTCCGAAGTCAAAAGCCTGTAATTCAGTTGTTGTCGTTTGTTTATGTGTTACATATTTGTTTTTCGTTCATTTTTTTTAATATAAATAAGGGCGTTAGTTTTCTCGTTTGAATTGTTATACATTTATTATGCGGGAACTTGGTCCCGTCTTTGTGATTCGTGTTGTCGTCTTTCTTTCATGGTTTTATCGATTCTTTTGCGGGGAACTGCTCACATAGATGTTACATTGTTTGGGAACTAGCTTGGACTCGGCATGACAACGGGACCTTTAAAAGACAATCCAGTCTGCTAACTACATTTTATTCTGGTTCACAGTCTAGTCATATATTTACAATAGTTACAATAAAGATTACATAAGTTTTCCATCATAGTTATACATCAAATATTTCGCGATATCAATCGAACAATAATACAAAAACCGACAATAGTATACGCGCCATAAATGAACAGTCGTGTAATCTGTTATCTCCCCTTATTTCGTTTACTTATAATATTCAATCAAATATCAAATTAAGAATTGTATTTTCAAAAGTTATCTATACGAATAAGTTACTTCCTTTTTTATATGTTAAGAATATTTTATACAAATCATTTACCTAAATTTTATGTCAAACTTTGTCTCCTATTTATTTTAACTGTACCACGATTTTACTTGTGAATGTGATTAAAATTACTTTACTGGAAAACATCTTTTAATTCTTTAAACTCGTTTCTGCTTAAGTATAAAAGATAAACTATTAAACAAATTTAACATTTTTACTAACCTTTAAAAGACAATCCAGTCTGCTAACTACATTTTATTCTGGTTCACAGTCTAGTGAACCAAATAGTTTTGCACGACTTTATATAGCAGACTGGACTTAATTTGACACGTAATATTTTGTTACTCATTACAATAGCTTTCTCTGATCTCTTTTAATAAACAATGGATTTTGTCGGTTAAAGGCAGAATTACTTAATCTTAATTGTTCAAGTCTATTAATTTTAAAAGTATATACAATTATCTTTATGCCTTCGAAGCTGACACATTTATCAATTAGCTGGGGGACATTTTTGAGACAACGTTATCAAATATGCTTAAAAGATTAAACACTTTACATTTATATTTTTAGGAAATTGTTTTATAAACAAGTTAAACTTTCTTTAATTTATTTTATTTACGTTTATTTTTCTGTCATTTAATTTTACAATTAAATGACAAATATTCTCTTTAACTTCTGTGCAATTCTTCAATTATTCACCAACGCTTTACTTGTAATTTATTTATAAATCTTATCTTTAAGTATCACGCATTTTTGCATCATTATATTACCCCTTTGTTTCAAAATGTTTGTCCCTAAAAATTAATAATGATTACTTAGTAGAACAATATGTGTTTTATATGAGATAATAATTAATTGCCATTATAGTTCAATGTTTCTTGGTTGTCTGTCATCTTGGTTCGCTGGCTGTTTGTTCCGACTCGAATAAATCCACTGATTTGTAACTTATCGTTCTATATACACTATTTTACACAGTTTTTTTCTATTTCTGTCAATTTTCTTAGAGTCATGTAGATTTGAGGTTATATTACTGTCACTATGTATCTTTATTTCCCTTCAAATGCTTCTAGTTTTCTCTAAGCTGATTAATTTTCGGGGCTGTAGTCCCGGACCAGTCACCATGCAGGATACTCAGGAATATGAAACGACAATAGAAATAGTTAGCTTATGCATACACAATAAAAAAAATATTAAGTAATAAAACAATTTATGTATCATTGTATTTTATTCACCAGCGCCAGGCCTCGAAAGGAGAAAGTGTCCGAGATGAGGGACACGACAGCAGAAGGTATTACATAGACCTGAATATGAGCGAGAATAGTCCCCAGTAAATGATGCCAGTCCCCCGACATTTAAGTGTAACTAACGTTTTGGAGGGAAAGGGGAGACAACCCGACAGTGCAGCGATTCTTCCCCCTTTTCCCGCATTACAGAACTTTTCCTGCATTACAGATGGTGGAGCAAGAGGAAAGATCCTTGGTACCTCAAAACTCAAAAACCGGCGTTTGGTGAACTAATATTTCAAAGAACCAGTCTAAAGTGAAACTTTACAAAAGAATTCGGACCTGAAAATGTGTTATATACCGAAAAATTGGAAATTTCCTTAAGTTTGAACCTGGAACATTATACCTGTTGTATGTGATTAGCATTTCGGAACCTATCGTTATTCAAATTTGCGGAGAAGACATAAAGAAAAATCGGAACAATACAGAAACTGGACTAAAAACGAAATTATCGGACCATAGTGATTATGTTTTCAAAATATTGTGTGAATTGATAATGTATATATATGTGTAAATATTGTGTGAGTATTGGTATGTGTGATTTGTTAAAAAAAGATTTGCTAAATTAAAAATAATTCAAATTCTTTAAAAAGAATAAGTAAGTTTAACTAATGGAAAATGATCATATAATATGTGAGTTAACGTAAAATAAGCGAAAACGGTTTTAAAAATAGGCTTATAACATATTCATAAAAAAGGTGAAGTCGAAATTCCTTTTACTTAATGGGCAAACGTTGATTTGCAAAATCCTTTGTATAAGTGAGGACTGAACAGCGGTTAGAAAAACGCTATAAAAATAGTAATGATGAAAAATAAAAGTAAATAAAAATAAATGAAATGAATAAATGTGTTGAGAAAACAAATCAATTTGAAAGAAAACAAGGAAGGCAAATAATGTAAATGGTCGTTGAAAAATAATGAAGAACAAGATTCGTTCATGAAAATATGAAATAGAACATTAATGAATTTAAAATGTAATATTATTTGGAAGCTAAAGTTCAGGCGGTTAATATTCATTAAACTATGAAGGATTAAAAGAAATGCCTTTGTTTAGATGAGAACCATAAAATAATGCCTCAAATTTTAACTTACAAAAGATAAAAAGTACATAAATTTAACATCTGTATAGAAAAGTAAAATAAATGTGAAAGTTGGCATTGTGTGCTGCACAGCGATTAATTTAATGTTGAGTTAAAATTGATATGTAAATTTCCCTTTAAGAGGAATAAAGGTTGTTTAAGTCGTAAGAATTTTTGGGTATTCATGACACCCTTAAAATTAGTGCTATGTATAGATTCGCCATCCATATAAAAACGTGACTAAAGTAACATAAATAGTCTCTTCAAGATTAATTTTGATATAAATTGAAAAACTTACTAGGTAATCAAAATGTTGTAGAGTAATTATACACTTTGTTTAAAACTTGTCTAAAATAAGAACTAAAGCAGTATAGTAGTATTTGAGAAAGAGTATTTAAGTCATGTACTTTGAGGGTATGACTCACGATAGAATTTGGAGTCGGAGCAAACTACCAAAGAAAAAGGGGCATACGCCGAAAAATGGGTATGACACCGAGGTAGATTTGGAGTTCGAGCAAACTATCAAGAATGTGGGCTTATCACCTAGTAATTTGATTAAATACATAGAGGATAAAAACTGCTTAAATATGAAAAATGAATAAAATGAACAAAGAACGAACGCCATTATGCCTTGTAAATAAATCAACACCGTTGAAAGAAAAATAAATAGGACCATCATCAAAATGATAAGCTTTGAAAAATCTTGTCCTATGTGAATAGCGCTTTGAAATATAAGTATGTAAATCAACATTTACTTGAAACAATAAAATGGATAAAAAATTGATAATGCTAAATAAACTCATAAATAAAATTGCGGGAGCAATTTTTTTCGAACAACAGGGATATATAATGATGGAAAATTGTATGTTGGAAAAGGAAAATAAAATAAAGTAAACTTAGACAAATAAACTAATAAATAAATAAAATTGAATAAAATCGTATTGCTAAAGCTCCAAGGCAAAGTATGTGACGTAAGATTAAGTTATAAATAGTTTCGTCTTTTTTTAATAATATAGTTAATCTCATTTCTAGAGTTCTTTTGATCAAAGCTATTAATCTGACGTTGAGAAACAAATTAAATAAACTGTCATCTTTTAAAAGAATAAAAATGTTTGTAATTTGCCGTAGGAAAATAACCCTTAAAGTGTTTCTATTGTCCACTTAATAATTCTGTAAAGTAAGTAAAGATTTTGATAATCCTTTAATTGCTTTTATGTAACTAAATAAAATATATATTAATCATATAAATCTATAACATAAAAAGAGAATAGTTGACCAATAAAAAGTAACTTTATAAAATTCAAAATTGACGCTTAAATTTCATAGGTGAATAAAATAATTCCAATCAGCACGTGATGTTGGGGTTAAAAAGGGAAGACCGCAACTTCCCAACATCACATATCACACTTAAATGTAGATAGCTGTTTGGAATAAATAATTGAAACATCATTGTATTTTATTCACCAGGTATGTAAATTATTAAAGTATAAACTATTTCAAATTGTATTTCAAAAGTAAGAATTTAGCTTCTGATTTAATAACTTAGTTTCGTATTTAAAATTTAACTTAAATTTATAAAATATTTTCATTAACAGAAATAAGTTAAAACAAAGTTTACTATTTAGATCACAGATCACATATCACACTTAAATGTAGATAGCTGTTTGGAATAAATAATTGAAACATCATTGTATTTTATTCACCAGAGACAGGCCTCGAAAGGAGAAAGTGTCCGAGATGAGGGACACGACAGCTGAAGGTATAACCTAGACCTGAAATGAGTGAGCTAGTCTATTCCCCTGATTTTCACGAGAGAAGCGAGAATCTCCGTATACACAATAGCGAGTCAGAAAAGTCCCAAGTGAAAGATGTCAGTCCCCCGACATTCAAGTGTTATGAACGTTTTGGAGGGAAAGGGGAGACAACCTAACAGAGCAGTGATTCTTCCCCCTTTTCCCGCATTACAGAACTTTTCCCGCATTACAGATTGTCTTATCGGGCCTTTTTTAGCTGACTATGCGGAATGGGCTTTGCTTATTGTTGAAGGCCATACGGTGACCTATAGTTGTTAATGTGTGTGTTATTTTGGTCTCTTGTGAACAGTTGTCTCATTGGCAATCGTACCACATCTTATTTTTTATAATTCCATTTGAAGTTATGATGCAATCGCGGAATAGATTATAATATACTGGTCACACTGCTATAGCCTATCCACCTTGTAAAATCGAAATAGACAAAAAATATCATTACTTAAAAGAAACATACATTCAAACAATCCAATCCAATACAGCTTCAAATTACAATAAATAGTCAAATGGTAAAATCAATAATCCAAACAAATTAAAATGTACAAATGCTGATACCCCGAACTTTGAAGATACCAGCTGAGTAGCCTCAGACTATTAATTGGACAACTTCAGATACAACGAAAATCAAAAATCTTGTCAAACAGAAAATGTATTTATTATTAACATAGAAAAAGATAATGAGAAGGAAAACAGTTCTTTTTTGGATATCAAATACTTTTCCGGTTGTTAAATCGATATATCTATGAACATAATCAGCTCGCCGCGTGGACGCTCTTTTACATCGCGATGACCATAAGGGTATTCCGATGCATTGTTTCCACAGAGATTTGACTTTCGTTTTTGGCTAGTAACATATCGTATGAATACGCAAACTTTTCTTAGTGCAAAATAACAATCCGTATCGCTTGTTATAAATTCATTTCTTCAATGAGTACAAAAAAAAAGTTTAGAACACAAATAAATAAGATGTAAATGTCTTTTGATGTTAGAAATGTGTATATATCTTTTCTATATTCATACATTTAGATCGTTTAGTTGGAGAACTGGAAAGCATTTATTTATAAGGGGAAATTTTAAAGATTTATAGATATAAGAAGATGGGGCATGAGTTCGAATGAGACAACTTTCCATCAAAGTAATAATTTGTTTAAAGTAAACCATTATAGATCAAAGTAGGTCCTTAAAGACGGAGCCTTGGCTCACAGCGAACACCACGCTATATAGGAACAAGAACATTGCTAGTGTTAAACCATTCAAAGAGGAAAACCAACGGTATTATTTGTAAAAATAAGGAGATTCAAAAGTACAGGTCAGATTTTGTCGCATCAATCTGAACGAGGACAGTATGATTCATCTTTGTCACAAGTTAGTTTCATTGTTATCCAATGAAAGTCTTCCATGCGTGCTCTGCGAGCATATCGGATATATATTATTTCGGTGCGTTCATTATAAATTTGCTAAATGTTTTATATGTAAACAATCATTTTGATACGTAGCTATTTGATTACGGCATTGTTTATTAAACCCTTATTTGATTAGGTTTGCTTCCAAAACTAATTGAGAAATTTGTAAAATGTTACCAAAAAAAATTTGAATTTAAGCAATGGTCTTAAAACTGTTTATTTACATACAATACTAGAAGTAAAATCACAAAAAAATACTAAACTCAGAGGAAAATTCAAAACAGAAAGTCCCTTAGCAAATGGTAAAATCAAATGATAAAACACCAAACGAATAGATAACAACTGTCATATTTCTGACTCAGTACTGGCATTTTCAAGTTTTGAAAATGGTGGATTGAACCTGGTTTTATAGCGCTTAACATCTTACGTGTATGACATTCTCACCAAATTCTGTCATATTTGCAACGATGCGTGAACAAAACAGACATAATAGGTAGAATTGTCAAAATATGGGTACAACATTATAATATAAATACTAATCGGTACTAATATTGATATAAGAAAAACACTGCTATGATATTTTAAAAGTATCGCATTGATATTTTAAAATTATCGCATTGTTTATTAATGTATATAAGAAAAACACAGCACTTCAAATTTTACACGGACATAAACTTTACCTTCTTACTAACTTCTCAATGTATATCAGTCTATGGAAGGTGCGATACGATAAAAACTTTTCTTATATCAATGAGCGATATTGTCTAATATCAATTGTAAACATGCAGACATTTCATGCGGAAAATGTTGTTTTTGGCAACAAAAAATTAAGAAAATACTAAGTTTTAAAATTATTATTCAAATATAAACAACAATTGAGTCTAAATATACAGTCAGAAGTTAGCTAGAAGCTAAAGTTTATGTCCGTGTAAAATTTGAAGTGCTGTGTTTTTCTTATATACATAAATACGCCATGCGATACTTTTAAAATATCAATGCAATACTTTTAAAATATCATAGCGATGTTTTTGTTATATCAATATTAGTATTTATTAGTATTAATATTTGACTGCTGTACCCATATTTTTACAATTTGACCCATTATGTCAGTTTTGTTAAAGTAACGTTGTAAATATGACAGAATTTGATGAGACTGTCATACACGTGAGAGGTTTAGCGCTATAAAACCAGGTTCAATCCACCATTTTCAAATATAAAAATGCCAGTTACGATGGGGTTTAATAAACAATGTCGTAATAAAATAGCTAAGTATCTAATTATTGTTCACATACTATATAACATTCTTTTTTAGCAATTTTATAATGAACGCACCGAAATAATATATATATGATATGCTCGTAATGCACGCATGTAAGACTTTCTTTATTGATAACAATGAAACTAACTTGTGACAAAGATGAATCATACTGTTCTCGTTCAGATTGTTTCGACAAAATCTGGCCTATACTTTTGAATCTCCTTTTTTTATACAAGTTATACCGTTGGTTTTCCTGTTTGAATGGTTTAACACTAGTAATTTTTTTTTGTTCCTATATAGTATGGTGTTCGCTATGAGCCAAGGCTCCGTGTTTAAGGCCCTACTTTGATCTATAATTGTTTACTTGAAACAAATCATTATACTTTGTGGAAAGTTGTCTCATTCGAAATCATGCACCATCTTCTTATATCTATAAATCTTTAAAATGCCCCCTTATAAATAACTGCTTTCCAGACCTCCAAAAACGTCATTTGGGTGCTGAATCTTTTGTACAGTGCAATATAAACTAGCACACTTCTAAAGCTTTAACGATAACGACAGTTATGATGGTACAAGAACGATTACGTCAATAAAAATACCAAATAAACAGCACTGAAAGATCTAATTTATAATTCTAGTATGACGTGCTTCTTTCGCTTTGTAAACAACACTGTGACAAAATTCTCGATAGATCTATACTTACTATACTATACTATACGGCCCAATCCATGTGTAAATTTCCAACAATCTATGGCTTCCCTGAATTATTTCTTAAATATAGAAAAGATGTACACACATTTGGATTCGAGCGTCACTGATGAGTCTTTTGTAGACGAAACGCGCGTTTGGCGTATATACAAAATGTAGTCCTAGTATCTATGATGAGTTTATTTGTAACTTCAACAGACATTTACATTTTATTTATTTGTTTTCTAAACATTTGTTTTTAGTATTCATTGTAGAAATGAATTTATAACAAGCGATACAGATTGTTATTTTGCACTAAGAAATGTTAGCGTATTTATACGATCGGTTACTAGTCAAACACTAAGGTCAAATCTCTGGCAACAATACAGCGGAATGTTCTCGCGGTGGTCGCGATGTAAAAACATTAAAGGTACCAATTTTCCTGCACCAGATGCGCATTTCGACAAAACATGTCTCTCAGCGATGCTCGTAGCCAAAATATTTGAAATCCAAAGCTTATATAAAAGATGAGGATCTATAATCCAAAAAGTATAGTCAAATCCGTGAAAGGAATCAGAGCTTTGCATGAGGGAGATACATTCCATAATTTATCATAATTTCTAAAAATTTGTTACAGAAAGTTTAAATAACACAAAAAAATCCGTATTTACATGCCAGTACTTCGTGGCTACTGAGCTGGTGATACCCCCGGCAACTAACAGTCCACCAGCAGAAACATTGACCCAGTGGTAGTAATAACATTAACGGTCCTAATTTTCATGCACCAGATGCGCATTTCGACAATGCAGTGTCTTCAGTGATGCTCGTTGTCAAAATATTTGAAATCCAAAGCTTATATAAAAGATGGAGAGCTATAATCCAAAAGGTCCAAAAAGTATAGCTAAATCCGTAAATAAGCGTCCATGTTGATAATAAATACATTTTCTGTTTCACAAGATTTTTGATTTTCGTTCGATCTGAAGTTGTTCAATCTATAGTCTGAGGCTACTCAGTTGGTATCTTCAAAGTTCGGGACATCAGCATTTGTACATTTTAATTTGTTTGGAATATTTATTTTACCATGTGGATATTCATTGTTATTTGGAGCTGTATTGGATAAGATTGTTTGAATGAATGTTTTTTTTCTTTTAAGTAATGATATTTTTTTTTATTTCGATATTACCCATGTGGATAGGCTATATGAGTGTGACCTCAAGGGCGGATTCAGCCGTTTCTAAAAGGGGGGTTTCAAACCAAGAATAAAGAGAGTTCAATCATATGTCCCCATTCAAATGAATTGATCGACCAAAAATGGGGTTTCAAACCCCCGGACCCCCCTCCGGATCCGCCACTGGACCTATATAAGAATCTGATAGGTCGGTATACTATTTACAACCGCATTCAAATTCCGCCATTGCATCATCACTTCAAATAGAAATTGTGGGTTAAAGCATGTGATTACAAAACAATAGACTGAACAGGTTGTTAACACTTTCAACTAACAGTAGGGTCAAGCAACATTTTCGAAAAGATAAGTCCATGTAAGCGTTAATTTTGTTGCAGAAACGAAATTTTAGTGATATTGATCATAAAACATTAAGCCGGTCATGAACTAAGATTGTGAATTATATTTGAGGTTTTCTTGACATTCCTTGTGACATTTCCTCGTATTCGTTTTATATTAGAAAACTATAGCAGTTATATTAGAAAAGTATCGCATTCAAAAATTTTTGATATTAAAAAAGTATCGCTATGATATAAGACAAACATCGCATTGATATTAGACAATATAGCAGTAACTTTGACTTATAGGTGATTTTGGCTTAGTAAACAATTGAATTCATTTCAATTGCATTCCACTGAATTTGCTACATGATTTTTATTGAATGTGTTCACCTACAAATGATAAATCGTGCAATTATGTTTCATTTATTCAACAATTTAATTTTCTCGTTTAAATACACCTTGCTTGTTATTACATAAAATAATTCATGTAAATTATACAGCAGACGTATGTCGTGTTAAATGTCATCCTGTGTTAAGAAAAGAATCATTACTTTATACCGAGAAATCTTCGTTCCTTCATAAAAATGTAAACATTCGTCTGAGATATCCCACAATGCAACTCGTTGATATAAGACAATATCGCTCATTGATATAAGAAAAGTTTTTATCGTATCGCACCTTCCATAGACTGTATATTTAGACTCAATTGTTGTTTATATTTGAACAATAAGTTTTAAAGTTAGTATTTTCTTATGTTTTTGTTGCTGATAACAACATTTTCCGCATGGGTGGCCAACATAAAAAGTTTTTATCGATACGCTTCTTCCATAGACTGAGTATGAAAAACACAACATAGAAATATAGAGATTAAGCAGCAAAGACCTAGCCAAAAGACCAGTGGTGATCTCAAGTGTTTTGAAAGGATAAGCAGATCCTGCTTCACTCGAAATGTTGCACCCATCGTGTTGCTCATGCAAATACAATTCCGTCAAATAAGTCGTTAAGCCTAATTCTGTCGGTTGCATTCATGAAAAGGGAATTACAACTAACGACCAAGTCCGTAAAACTTCAAAGGAATGATTTCAACTTCAACACTTTGAACTACTGGATTCATAGATATTTTACTGAGAAGCTATTTTCTATCAAGGAAACATAAAAAGCAAGCCTTACATATCATATCAACTGTGTGATGTGTTTCTGTATTACCTCCCCTAGCAATAAACCAACACTATATTTTAGAAAAGTTTGTTTAAAGACAATTTATTGTAACACACATTAGTGTCAAAAGCTTTTGTATAATCAAGAAAAACGCAAACAGTGTCTTCTTTTCTGACAGTGTTTTTGAAATAATACATTTAGAGCAAAAATGGCATCAACAGTGCATGGAAAGTCCGTTTCGAAATCAAAATTGAGCATCAGTCATTGCAGCATACGTGTTTGCCCATTCAATAAGTCTAGTGTTTATAATGTGTGTAAAAAAATTTGTTTAACAGCATTGCCATCTGAACTGTCGTGTTAGGGACAGTTCTTTTTATACAACTTCAAACGTGACTTTAATTTAGAAAGCATTCTTTAGGATAGGTATTTAGCTCAAAGCCACTGGCCACAACACGATGACCACCTGTGACTGAATAAAAAAGCAATTGTCATAAACTTGAACATCCCTAAAGCCAAAGCATGTACATATGAAAGTCTAACAACAATACATACTTTGATTTTATAATTATCAACTTTACCATATATATATTCAATAATTGCAATTATTTCGATCAAGGCATAGTGTTATATACCACCCAATGATCTAGAAATATAGCATATTTTTTTACTACAAATATAACATTACAGGATCGAAAGATACCTAAAGTAAAGCATTATAATACAAAATCCGGAATAAAACATATATATACATATACAAAACATTCAATTAATAAGTGTAAGTGCTTACCGTTACAGGGGAGGTAATGATGTTGCTAACGTAAACTGTTATTTTCGCAACGTAAAACTGTGACATATCGGGAAAAGATGCATTTTTCGACTGATTTTTATCATTGAAACTAATTTAACTTGAAAACGAGTTCATGGGCCCGTCCTTTTTTATATGACATTCGATTTGATAACGTATAAGAGGCATTTTTGTATTCGTTAGACATGTACAAGAATAACGGACATTTCAAGGCGAGATAACTCGTGAAACTTTTCTATACTGGTTCCCATCTTGTTCTTATCGTCTGGTGATCAGTAGATAAGAAAAGATAACTCCCATCAACGAACACCCCGCCAATAGATGTCACTTTGCCGTTATGCCTTTATCGTAATTAATAATATTAGCAGTTATACGATAATTTCGGACGCAATGGATTTAAGGAAGAAACCCCGCTTAGACTATAAACAGATGAATGATGGAGAAATTGCCGACAGAAAAGAAATAATTAAAAAAAGAAAAGTTTTGCCAGCCCTTTACGATGTAGAAAGAATAATTTCTGTTAAAAATGGTTCAAAAGAGGTACGAGTATGTTATTATATATACCCTATATTTATAATGTATGTAAATCTGTTGATCGATTCCCCCTTGATTACGTATACATTTCTTTTTTGTAAGAAATCTCACTCAAACCGCATCTATAGAAGTTGATTTTAAAATAGTCCAAACAAAATTTTTTCGGTGTTTTTCATTTAAACCAGTTCAAAATAAGAAACCTTTGAAAACTGGAGGCAAACTGATCTATCCCTGTATATTTCTTTCTAATTAAGTTATATGGAAAATTCAACCAATATACATTATCCTTTCAACATAAAGCAGGAGTATTAATTAGATAATGTAAGGTATATAAAAAAAAAAACATTATTTCGGAAAAGTTTAGACAATGAATGAATTATAATGTAAATCCTGGTTTTCATATGAAAAATAGTGTACTGCCAATTAAATGTTGAGGGCCTCAATTTTTATTGTGTCTTTTTTGTTAAATTATCCCCTAATGTTTAAACTTTAAAAATGCAAATTAAATTGCAAATGTTTCTAAGTATTGTCAAATTATCTGGTTAAAGGTCGTTTAAAAAAGAAAAAGAATTAAGCTACAAAAAGATGTATCATAAAAATGACAAGATGTACGTACATTTGCTGTCAATTTAGATTTTTTTTTAATAGGGGTAGTTCACATGTATTCGAAAATGACATTGTATAATGCCAGATGTATACTCCATGCTGAATTTTATTGGATGTAGGTAAAACGTAAAATCATAAATACCTATGGATTAAATTTAATATTTCCTGTCCTCTAGGAACATAAAATTTACATAATTTACTACCTTAAATAAGACATAGATATCAGTAAATTAAAGCTCAGGCTCTCATGAATATTTGTGGCAGCTAAGTAACCTCTTTTGGCGAGACTATTCCTTCATTTCCAGAAATTGAATATTTCTATTTTTACCACGGTGAGTCTTTTTTTTATTTGTTGATGAAGTTTCAGATTTCTTTAATTTTTAACTTACTATACAAATCCCTGACTCTATATTAAAGTTGTTTTACTTTTTAACTTATACTGCGTGTCGAAAAATTCGTTATTTCTTATAAAGGATAAAAAAATAACTTTCGTGTCACGTTAAAAAATGAAGTACAATGCAAAAAAGCATATTCATAAGTTACACGAAAGTCCTCGAGTTTGATGATCTGATTAAAACAACTTTGAATAACCCCTTGTTCAAGATACCCCTTTGTCAAATACTCCTTTTTATTCTGTTTGTCCCCGGTAGAATTACTGTAAGATGCAAAATAAGATGAAATTGCTTTGATATTAAGATTGATAATGCTTTTATAAATTACTATTTCTTAAAAGTTTACTATGATGTGTGTGCTATGTATCTTAATCGTTTGCTTGTTATATTTTCAAAGAAATCTAACGATTTTTGTTTAACTTCAGTTATCGGGATGGAAGGGGGGTTAAATATTGTCATTTAAACGGTCCTGTGGTTTTTCATTGCATTTATCAAACTTTTTGACTTTTTAATGTAGGTAATCATGTTGAACGTAGATGTATAAAAAGGGTATAAAGGGAGCGTAGGGTTGGATTTTTTTTTTTTTGGGGGGGGGAGGGGGTAAACATTTAAATACCGCAAGATTTTGATTTGATTCATTATTGAAGTCATTATGTTGTAGGGACCACTCTATCTTGTTAAATGGCAGGGATATGGTTTTGATGAGTGTACCTGGGAACCAATTCAACATCTACCAAAAGAAGTGATTGAGGAATTAAACAAACCAACAGTTACAGAGGAATCGATAGACTTTTACTCGAAATTGCTGGCAGAAGGGATCAGAAAGAGACTTAATTCCCGTAATGGCGTGTTTTCAGTTACATTCCCTTCAGAATTGTATAGATTTGTATTTGGGACAACGGGTGAAATATTGGCAATGAAAGACGATTTTGGAAAACTCAACTTGAGAGAGCATTGGGATCAAATTTTTAGAAATAACGGCGTTGGCATTGGACATAAGTTCCCCGTAAGAATATCACATGCAATACGAAACAAAGATGATTTTGTGCCCGTAAATGGTGTTCTTAAGAAACAGAGAAATTTAGTAGAAAGACTAAGAATAACGTCATCGACGGGTGTTGTTTTCTGTAGCTTAAACTAAATAGGTGCTTTCCATTCGAAAAAAACTCACAAACTTAAAAAGTCTTAATGAATTTTTATCAGTTATATTATTTGACACTCATTTTGGTTAATACATATACACGTAAATAGTGCGTGGTATATAATATTAAAGGCATGTGTAGTATTTAAAACATTTGATATATATATTATTTGTACATAACTTTTTTTTCATATTTTTTCAATTTTTATGTCATTATGTCTGATTATTTTTCACCATTGAATGATCTTAAGTTCAAAGATAATATCAAAGTAGCTGAAAATCCAACATTTACAAACAAATCAGCAGTAAATGAAACAGAAGTAGCTATTAGTATACAATTTACTTATAGATTTTTGAAACAGCTAAATGAAACTGCTGACAAATACTCTTTTTCCTATGTGGAAATACTAAATAGTCAAATCGATTTTGTTCAGTTTATTGAAAGTGAAAGATTGAACAAAAGATTAAGATTTTTAAGTTACAAAATTTTAGCAGAAATAGGTTCAGTTAAAGGAAGACAAAGAATTAATTTATTATCAAAGTGTAAAGTTGTTTCGATTTTTAAGTCAGAACTGCTAGATGTTAGGTGTTATGAAATAAAACTTTGTAAATTAGACGAGAAGAAAATTGAGCTAAAAAGAAGTGCAGAGTCCTAAGCGAAAAACTAAGCAAAGAGAATGAGATGGCAAATATCATAAGCGAACAAAACTTGGACATATATGCTCTTCAGGAAAAGAATTCTTACCTAGCTAATTATATTCAAAAGCTTGAATCTCAGTTGCCAAACGTACAGACTGAGAAGGATATAGATATAGATACTTTAAAGCCAAAAACACGACAGAGAACATTAAAAAAGCTTGAAACTGAGGCACAGAGAGCCTTGTGGTTTGCCGAAACGTTTGGTCTTACACCAAAGTCATTAACAATGACCAGCAAAAAGGGCGAAAATATTTCTATCCGTCTTCAAGAAAAGGAGAAAAGCGACGTGTCACATTTTACATCAATGTCAGAAGAGGATAAAGAAAAAATTAAAAAAACTAGTGTTTTTGCTGGATAGGTTTTGCATAAGTGATGCAGCATATCATGAGTTCAAAATGATTCATGATGATTTGCCACGTTCCTATTTACTAATTCAATGTAAAAATGAAGTAAATAAAATGGTCGAAATTGAAAGGTTACCGGGAAATGTTCCAGGTGACATGATAAATTTGAATTCAGAGATTGAAAAATTGTTGGAAAGACATACTGTTAAACATAGTGATGTAAATGATATAAAAATCAAATTTTCGGGCGATGGCACCAAAGTTAGTAGAATTTCAAATTTTGTAATTTTTTCCATTTCTAATATGTCAATAAATGGATCTTTGTCTTTTCAAGAGCAACAAACATTTGCTATTGTAGAATGCTCTGAGACATATGATAACTTAAAAAAATGTTGTAAACCTATTTTTGATCAATTTAATAGTGTTTTGTCTAAGAGAAACTGGCATATTGGAGAAAAAACACTAAATGTTGAATATTTTGTCAGCGCCGATATGAAATTTATTCAGCTGTTATTAGGATTATGTGGTGCAACGGGTGAATATGCTTGCCCATGGTGCAAAGTTAACAAAGAAGGACGATCAGATTTAACTCGTCCCTGGGATTATTATCATAATCCTAGCATAGGTAGAAACATTGAAGATATGTTAGACAGTAATTTAAAAAAAAAGCTATGGTTGTAAACATATGCCTTTAATATCTTTGCCTGTCAATCATTATGTTCCGGATGAGCTTCACTTGATGCTCATAATAACTGATGTTTTATTGAGGAACTTGATTGACGACGCACTTGAAATGGATGATGATTCAAAAATGAGACGCATAATCCCAATAAATTTGAAAAAATTGACTGAATTGTTATAGAGTTGTGGGGTTTCTTTTCATACATGTATGTGGCATAACAAGGCAGGGGAAATAGAATGGACGAGTTTGTCCGGGACAGAAAAAGTCAAGCTTTTGAATCACCTTCCATCAGAATTAGCTTCTGAAGATGGTGTTATTTTTGAAAACTCAAAACACTCAGTTATCAAACTTTGGGAAGATTTTTATGCTCTTTATAAGTATGTTAATGATACCACAGACAGCGGAGAAGTTATATTTGAAAAAGCAAAATTATGGTTAGAAAATTTTTTGAACATTGGTAAACTTTGTAGAAAAGGGTATAATTTGCATAATGTCACTCCTTATATGCATTGTCTCGTGTATCACGTCCCTTTCTTTGCTTCACATTTTGGACCATTAAAGATGTTTTCTGGACAAGGATTAGAAAAAAATAACGATATAGTTAAGCAAATTCACCAGAAAAAAAGTAACAAATGGGACTCAGCTGTTAGTGCTCTAGTTACAAGAAAACGTCTTGAATTTGGACATACCAATAATTTAGAAAGGGAAAAAAGGGCTTATGAAAAAAGTTCCAATTGGTGGACTAATGACCTTAAAAACTCTAGGTCAGTAAAACGAAGGTTAATATTAGAAGAAATTTCAGAAGCAGATATCTATAATAAATCATCTGTTGATTTTACAAATATGACAGACCATGAACTTAAATTGTATTTGAAAAGTAACGGTGTAAACACAAAGTTGAGGAAAAGGGAAAAGCTGTTAAGTCTAATTGTGTCATTGAATGTGTAAATGATTTGATTTATAGCTATGTATCTGTTCCGGACCATATGAGTATTTGGACCATACGCGTATGGTCATGACCATATGGGTATATACTCATATGGTCCGACCATACGCGTATGGTCGGGGTAATTAACACTCTGTTACAGTTTACTTTTCATACTTCTAAACTCTTCATATGGTATGACCGTTCATTCAAAATACGCTATCATAAAGGTAATTTTATCATTATATTATAATAAAAAGATAGAGCTAAATAATAATAAAAAGTTTCACATAGTTACTTAATTTTACTTAATTGCCAAATTTAAAGTAAACACATTTTATACCGATGGTCATTACCGATTTGTTATTACGAGTAATGGCAATATGTCGACTTAAAAATTAAATTCCAAAAATTTCTTAATGAACTGTTACATAAGAAGTCACTGGAAAGTAGCATACTATTAATTTATTTAAGTTGTGTTGTGAAGATGGTGTATTGCAGTCATTTTACGATATTTGAGATCTAGAGCTTCTTAAAAACACCGTAGACATCAGAATTGCCAAAGACCTCGGTATCACTGAACGCAGCTGTAAAAAGGCTTGTTTTTCACTCGCAAACAAAATGTGTAAATGAAAAAGATCGTGCACAAATTTCTTGCAAATGCAAAAAAGCTATGATACCGTGTGGAAGTGAATGTCATCCAAACCTAAATGTAGGAATGTAACTAGCGATGAAAACTAACTATGGCATCAATATTAAATTTTACGTAATTTTTTTTTATTATAAAATTACAAAAATTGTCATGTTTTAAACCATCACTGTTTTTTTAGATAAAGTTTTTGTATTATTGAAACGTTTATAATGTAATTTGAAAAAAATATATATACCTATATGGTCCAAATACTCATATGGTCTGGCCCGTTAATAACCAAACGAGTATTATACTCATATGGTCCGACCATACGCGTACGGTCGGACCATACGCGTATGGTCGGACCATATGAGTATACGCATATGGTCATGACCATACGCGTATGGTCCAAATACTCATATGGTCCGGAACATATCCATTGTTATTTCTGTATACTTTATTTAAAACAAATGTATATAACAAGTTTGAATTGTGCATTTTTCTATATATATTAGTATGAATGTGCAGTTCTATACCATTTAAATTCAGTAAAGAGAAGTAAAATTAATATTCCAGACTCATTTCTTGTTTGTTTTTAATTGAATGTGTTACCAAGTGCTTTAAGTTTTTTTAATAGGAACGTACATTGGCTTTGTCAATGACGACAGAATATCGACTGTGTTTGGTACAGGAAATGATTTTTTAGTTAACTTGAAAGCTTCAACATATTGCTGCTGTATATATAAAAAAAGATGTGGTAAGATTGCCAATGAGACAATTAATCATCCTCCAGTTCAATGGATCTAAGCAATCATAGGCAAAGGTTCGGCCTTCAACCATGAGAAAAATTAATAGCGTATCTTCGGATCGGCAATAAAAGGTCCCGACATCAAAAATTTGAATCAATCATTAAGTCAAATGAGAAAACTAACGACCTGATTTATAACAAAACAGTTTACAAAAAAAAAGAAATATGACACAACTTTAGATATAAAAAAGGAGATGTGGTATGATTGCCTTTGAGACAAGTCTCCACAAGAGACCAAATGACACATAAGTTTACAACTATAGGTCACCTTACGGCCTTCAACAATGAACAAAGCCCATACCGCATATAGTCAGCTATAAGAGGTCCCAAAATGACAAATGTTAAACGAGCAATTTAAACGAGAAATCTAACAGCCTAATTTATGTACACAAAAAATGAACGAAAAACAAATATGTAACTGGACGAAACTAACCCTACAGTGATATAATCAAAGAATGTTACCTCAAAAAAGGATTTCCTCTTTATGCAGTGGTTAAATAAAGAGAATCGAATGTATAATTTTACAAAATATACTCGGAACAGAAAATTCAATATTGTTTAGGAAAAAAAACAACCAGTATTTATGAGTGCATGCTAATTAAATGTGTAAATCCCGACAAAAACATGTTGTGATTTAGGAAGATTGACAACAACCAAGCAAACAAAAAACCTACAGATTAATAGAGTACTGAAACAACCTCTGTCTGTAAACAAAAACACAAAAATTATTCAAAACAGAAACAAAATACATAAACGAAAAGCGATACATAGAAGTCATGTGTTTGTTAAGTAGACAACCCTTTTTTTTTAATCTAATTTGAAATATTTGTTCATTTTTCAACCTATCCCGATTTAGTTTCAATAATAAATTAACCACAAAAAAGGGGGCACCCAACAAACGCCTGTGCGTGAAATACTCTACTTTAAATACAATACTTCCATGATAAGATAAAATAGAAACATATGGTATTGAATGATGATATAGCACCGGAAAGGATTTGTCGTGGCCCCATGGGACGATTATATACTATGTAAATAATGTCACCTTCGTATTTATTTGTTAGTTGAGATCGATAATTATGTATAGCTTTCTTTAAAAGGAACTTCGATGTTTTTCGTCATTCAACGATTTTCATGAATACTACTTATACTAAACAATTAAATAAATGAAGGAAGGAGAATATAAAGATAACTCATCATACCAATATGATTTTCCGCTATACTATCTTACTGTTAACGTTCAAGATACTTGCATTTACTTCTTTGGTCTCTTTCATATACTAGTAATAACAAGAATAATATTTGTGTATTCAAATATTTGATAATAAAAATATAAGTACTCGAAACCATTCAAGATAAATTAGACAGAGCTTCTCTCTTTAAGATGTCAACAGAAACACGTACACTACGCAATTTTGATGTTTAAAAACCTTCTTGTATAACAGAAATTAATGTATTAGTTAAATCCTAACTATATATATGTATAATGATGGAAAATGATAATTCAAATAAATAGCACCATAGCAGTGATTTACTTCAATGATAACACAAGCAACAATTTGTCTTTGAAGACGGCAAATGTCAGTTGCATGAATATACGTTGTAGTCATAAATAATAAAATTTCACTTTCAAATGCTAAGGGACACCAGTTAACATTATTATAAATTTTAAAATAACGATTCTTACACCATTTGATAGGAAAATTAATTGCCAATACTTTATAACTTGTTAATTTGATTTACAATAAACAAAGAATTTAATATGATCTTTTTATAAGACATGTATACCTCATAATTTAACATAAAGCAACCAGAAGAGAACTCAACGTTCAACGTGATAGGGACACCAGTAAATATCAACATAAAGTTGAAGCTATAGAATTGGTGAAATCTCCATAAGGTATTAATTTTATTTGAGATTTATAAAATAGGCAACGTATTCGTTTATCTATATATATATATAGTGGTCATAATTTCCCATAGACAATAACGTTAAAAAAAAAATCAATGAGTATGGTTCTCTGTGTGATAGCTGATAAAGCCATCCAGCTGAGCTGTCCGCAATTCTTGTGTATGTCTGACCTAGCAGGAGATAGAAACAAACAAGCTGAATTCCATGACATTGAATCCATTGCACTTGAGGTAACAACAGAAGATAATAAGTGGTTATTTATTGGTGCATATAAACAACCTAGCATGCCAGACAGTAAATCTAGTACTGACTTTATCTTAACAACAGACAAAGTCATTAAAAAGTAAGATAATGTTTTGATAATGGCCCTCTTACAGAACTGAAATGTTTGCAGCAGATCTGCTGCATACTTGCTGCAGGTCTGCTGCAAATAAATAGCTTGCAGGAACTCTTTGAATAATGTTTGCAGAAGTTTGCAGCTAGCTGCGAACCTCCTGCAAACATTGCAGCTTTTTGTTTCAAGCTTGCAGCAAGTTTGCAAAAACTTTTATGTTTGCAGTAAGATTGCAGGAAACTCTAGAATTTAAGGGATGTTCGCAGCTACATTGCAGGAATCTTTGACAATTCTATATGTTTGCAAGAGCATTGCAAGAATTACATAAAACGAATGAGCATGCCCATTGGCAACTTCCTGGAAGATACAGATTTGAAATTTGAAAATGTTGAAGGTGTTTGAGTCATGGTATCATACAATTTATTAGTATTCAGGGAGTATTTTAGGTTGGAAATTAAAAGAAAAGTTTTCAAAGACATTTGTTGTAAGTATTGATTCTTCATAGACGTGTAAATATATGAAATTCGTCCCCTCAATAAATACCGGCTTGCATGAAGTTTTGAAAAACATTTTCAAACATGTAACAACTATACAGTACACTGAAGAATGTTTGGAGATTATAACTTATTTTAAAATATTAGGTTGTTATAATTCAAGTTGAATTATGTGAAAGTATTAATTAAAATGCAGTATATATATAAAATTAATTTCAAATAAACCTTTTTTCGTATTTTAGATATGCATGTAATTCATTTACGCACGTACTTGAACAACAAGAAATCTATAAAAAAAAATTTAAAGGAATAAACTAGGCCTTTGCTATGATAATTATGCAAACGATAAATTATTCGAATTATTGTATGTATGTATATGTTACCAAACTTTTCAGAATTTACTGTGTAATAAAGATAATGTGATGTGTATACACAACATGACTTAACTGGTTAATACTGTATAATCATTTATGTAGTTCCTGCAAGTTTGCAGCAAGCACGCAGGAAAAAAAAATGATTTGAACATAAATGTTTGCAGCAGGTCATCAGCAAACACGCAATAGGTCTGCTGCAAACACGCAGTAGAAAGATTAATTTGCATCAGGTCTCAGTGCCGCAAACACTCATTTGCATATAAATGTTTGCAGCAGGTCTGTAGCAAACACTCATTTGCATATAAATGTTTGCAGCAGGTCTGTAGCAAACACTCATTTGCATATAAATGTTTGCAGCAGGTCTGTAGCAAACACTCATTTGCATGGTAAATTGTTTGCAGCAAACAAGCTGCAAACACAGACTCTGTGTTTGCTGCAAGTCTGCAGCAAGTTCGCGACAGACCTGCAGCAACTATTTGCAGGAGGCTGATTTTTTCGGTAAGGGGGTGATTTAAATTTCAATATGCTTGATGACAATAAAAGCTCAACTTTAAATGATTCTTGTGATATTTTCTGTATGAAGAAAATTATTAAATAATAAAGCAACATGTTATAATAGAAATTCGAAACCAACTCTTCTTGATGTGATTTTAACTAATGTAGAAAATGAGTGTGGTAAAAAATGTAATTTTGGATGGGGCTTAAGTGATGTTCACAACCTAATTGGGGTTCAAATAAATGTGAACGACCTAACATCAAACCAAAATACAGAAAATGTAGAAGTTTTAAAAATTTTGATGTAAATGATTTTTTATCCGATTTGAATGAATTGAATTTGGATGTTGACCCAAGTAATACCATGTATACTGAGTATGAAAGCTTCAACAAGAAGTTTATCGAAACAGCTAATAAACATGCACCCTTTAAAGAAAGAAAAATACTATCTAAACAGATACCATACATGAACAAACAGATCAAATTTATTCGTTCTTTGTGTAATCATACGTTTTTTGATTGAGTTAAGTCTGCTAATTGATATTTTATCGTATGTTTTTATATGTTGTGATGTTATGCTATTGTTTCAGAAAAGGGAGAAGGTTTGGGCCCATTAAAACGTTTAATCCCGCTGCAAATGTTTGCACCTGTCCTAAGTCAGGAATCTGATGTACAGTAGTTGTCGTTTGTTTATGTAATATATACGTGTTTCTCGTTTCTCGTTTTGTTTATATAGATTAGACCGTTGGTTTTCCCGTTTGAATGGTTTTACACTAGTAATTTTGGGGCCCTTTATAGCTTGTTGTTCGGTGTGAGCCAAGGCTCCGTGTTGAAGGCCGTACTTTAACCTATAATGGTTTAATTTTTAAATTGTTATTTGGATGGAGAGTTGTCTCATTGGCACTCACACCACATCTTCCTATATCTACTAGCTAAAATTAAAGAAAACTCATATAACTTCAGGTACAAAGGCATAGCAGATATACCACGTCCAAAAACAACAAGGTATGGTAAAAAAAGCTTTAGTTATGAGGCAGCAAAACTCTGGAACTCCTTGCAAATTAGGCAAGGAGTTTATCAACTTTTGGCCAGTTCAAAATTTTATCTCCACCTGGTGTATTTCAGAACATTGTACATGCAGTTCTTGTAAATAATGTACTTACTTGCTGCCCCATAACTTAATCTCTAAGCCTGCTGTTTTGTTTTGTGTTTTGTGTTTTTATTTTTATTATTATCTTTTTGCAGTAATTTTATTTTTTATTTAGCCATTTATTCTTCTGTTTATGCATTACCTTTGCTATAGCTGCATGTAGTCTTTCGTTTGTGCTTATAGTGCTTAAATTTTGCATGTGCTACTCTGATATAAATACTATGTGCTACTATATATGTGCTGATATTAGACATTTGTTTTAATGTATCTTGCTAAGCTTTTATTCTGCATGTGCTATCTATGCATTGATATATATATGTGCTGCCTGTCTGTATGTTTGTGTTGTGTGTATCTGATGATATTACATGTCTTCTTTGTTTGTTTTAAATATCAGTCGGTTAAAGAGCTCTTAAGAGCTCATATTCTTTGTTATAATGTATATATGAAACCCGACTTTAAATAAAAATTACTTTACTTTCCTTTACTTTACGTTTCTATACAATAAACAGTCATCTGCAAAAAGTCTTGCATTGCAAGTTACATGTTCGGGTAGGTCATTAATAAAGAGTAAAAATAATGTTGGGCCTAAAACTGTTCCCTGAGGGACACCAGAATAAACAGTTAATTTTGAAGATTTAACACCATTTAATAGTACCTGCTGTTGCCTGTCAGCTTAAAAGTCATTTATCCACTTTAAATTTTGATTCCTAATACCATAGAATTCTAATTTCTTGGCTAGTCTTTGATGGGGGACTTTATCGAAAGCTTTGGAAAAATCTAAAAGTATAACATCTATTTGGTTACCATATCCCAATGATTTTGCAAGATCTTGTAAACTGATGATAAGTTGGGTTTCGCAAGACCTTTTTCTTCTAAACCCATGTTGACTATCATTTAATATGTTATCAATTGTAAGATGTTTCCTTATGTTACTTGTTAAAATGTGTTCTAGAATTTTGCAACATATTACAGTTAATGAAACTGGTCTATAATTAATAGCGTTATGCTTGTCACCTTCTTACAACATTAGCCTGCTTCCAATCAGTTGGGATTTTACCAGTATCAAAATATTTTTGGAAAAAGAATGTCAAAAATTGGGGACAATTCTTCTGCAAAATTATGTAAAAAATATGCTGGCAGATTATCAGGGCTAGTGGCTTTATGTGGACTTAAGTTTTTAAGTAACTTTAATAAGCCATTATTACTAATAAATATGTAAGACTTGAAAAATAAACTATGTACATGTATAAGTGTAAACAATTGATATAAAAAAGATAATGTGGTATGATTGCCAATGAGACAACTCTCCATACTAGTGGAGTGACAGAGTCGATGAATTTTCAACTTTAATGGACCACCCTACCTGCAGGCTAAATTATACATTTTTGGATAGAGAAATGAATAAAGTTTAATGTTTGCCTGGTCGTAGAATCGAAATATGGGGCATTTTTTTTTTAATTTGGGGTTAAAGTGCAGTGGTCGATTTTTTCCACCGAAGTACATTTATTTCACACGGGGTAATGAACAATCAAAAAAATAATATCACGTTTGCTTTAATAAACAAAATTTAATTCTTAAATGAAGCAATAAACTGTAACAATTCACTATCCAAAAAAAAAAAAAAAAAAAATTAAAAAAATGGCGATTTTAAAGAAAATTCAGATCAGCAAAAATATTTACACACAAGATAAACATGTTTATGACCTTTAATTGGTATTTTTTTCTTCACATATACATTTTACGATGTATTTCTGATTTATACGTTTTTTCAAATTAAAAGAGAGTAAATTATGCTTCTGGTATGGTATATGCCATTTGTCAGTGGCAAATATTTCACCAAAGGTATGTGAATGAGATCGAAACAATTAATTCCAATGCGTCATTGTTATGTGTACTCCAAAAAAAAAAATACATATTGTACGGATAGAAAAACAAACTTTCCCTTATTGCAGGACAGCTATGTATACAGAAAAATCACAAAACAAATAAAAAGTGGTCAGTCATAAAGGGCAGTTGCAAATGCAAAACAAAACATACAAAAAAAACAAAGAACCAAACAAAATACACTGGTTCAAATAATCGCATAGTCGAAGTGATATAAACCACAAAGAAACCAACTATAATCATTTTGTTAAAAATATTGTCATGAATATATACAGCTTTACATGATTCACTCAGACGCCATTTTCATCGTCATCTTCCTCACTAATTTGAATGTGAGTAAGATAGTTTCTACAACTCTCAGAACCTTCACACGAACAAATAGTTGTACAACCTAGATTTTGCTGGTTGCAGACACAATTTTTATCGCAAGCCTTTTTACCCTTGCATGTGCAAATAAGGTCTTGAAGGAAATCTGCTGACATAGGTCCTTCAAACAATATCGGTAGTAAACCATTTTTACCCTCTTGCCAACCAGAGTTTTTGGGCTGTCTGGTTGCAGGTTTTGCAATGTGTGAATGCATCCAAACTTGCGTCTGTAACATTGCACGGAGGATGTGTTGTAAAAAGGACGCCTCACATGGGGGTAATCTAACAAGATTCATATCTTTTGTTGTTGCAAATTTCACCCTTAACTTGTTCAGGTCTTCGTGTAAATCACTGAATTTCCTCTTCGGATCGTATAACAAAAAAACAAATTTGCGTCCATCATGAATGGCGGATTCCTGATCTCCCGTTGAAAAACTCATTTGAAGGGATTGGAAATTGTCTGCACTTTTCTGCAAAAGTTTGTACATAGACTTCTTTCCGAGACCAAAAAAAGAAGAAGTCGTATCGCATCCTGTGAGGGCATGTGTGGCTGGCAGTAAATTACAAATTGAGGGTTCAAGTGAGCGACATATATCGTGAACAGGTAGAAAACGCCTTCCATCTTTCAAATTTGATACTGACCCAGTTTGGAACCACATCTCCTCTGTGTTTTCAAGTTTAGGAAAATAGTTGACACAGAGCACTAACACATCAGTGTCAGATGACTTTATAATAATACGACCTTTTCTATCATTCGAAAAAATATTGGCATCTGCAAACACCGAATGAAGAATCATTCGTGTATCTGCTTCTTCTTGTGTGCTGTATAAGTCAGTACAATTTGATAGGCCATCACAAGAAAATCTCTTGACAACTTCTGGGTTATCAAAAACACCCGCGAGAAACAATTCGGTACCTCCCTCTAAAGAAGACTGTCCAAAATACCGTTCACAATACTCACCAAGTAATCGGATAAGTGACTGTTTATTTTCTGGATTGCAAAGGAACTTTTTCCAGTCCGGAATTGCTCTTCCTTCAATAACCTGATAAACCTTTTGAGCTCCAAATGACAAGGTTCGACGCAATCTTTCCGCTGCTTTGATTGAATGTTTAACATCGTAGCGATCAAAAACATCGACCACTGTTCTAGCATTTAAAAAACACGTCAGAAGCATTGTTACATAGTTTCGTAGCAGATCACCAAATGTGTTGCATTTCTTGACATCCATACATTGAATAATTCCCATACCATCACGTATCAAAACTGTATTTGCTGTGTCATAACTTGGAAGGTTGAATGAAGAGCAGATTTCCTCTTCAAGTAGGTGAATTATATCTGATTTGCAACACTTACGCATGGTACCATCATCGTGGAAAAGTGCTGAAGGTATTGAACCAATAGGATATGCCAAGATCTTGTCTACTGTAACATCTTCCCGAACATTAGCCAGGGCTAAAGCGCGACGAAATACCATCTCTGGCTTTATATGGGCTTTCACAAAGTCACCTGTTTTACATTTGAGTTTTAAAGTCTTAGTCATATCCTCAAATGTCTTTAGTGGAGACCTCGAAATAGGACTGTAGAAAACACGGTTTTCACCTTCATTAAAGCAACCTTCGACAAAAGACTTGACCATTTGGTTGCCACGTTCAAGAGATTTTAGAAGAGAATCTTGAACGTCTTTTGAGGCTTGCATCCCTGTAGAAATATTGATCAAGTATTTTGGATGGTCGGTGATGTTAAATGGATCAGTCATGTTTGAATGCACATAACTAACCAAATCAGACACATTTTGTTCGTCGCGATTCATTGCTGTTGGTTTGTTTTCTTCGTGCTCACCTTCTGTGTCGGTAGATAATCCAGATCTTGCTCTCATTTCAGCACTGAAATGCGCAAGAATATGCCTTGTAAGCATCCATCGTAGTAATGCTGGTTTTTTTCTTGTCAATCCTACAATGCCGCCACTACCTTTGGAATCTTTAATGATAGTTTTTTCTGAGGCCATGTCACTCCAGATACCATTAAAGGTTCCAGGCTTTTGTCTGACTGCAAACTCACCTGACAAAAAGGAGGACTTAACCGTTTCTGGTAAATTTAACATATCCAAAACATAGGCTGGAGTCCACCTAGCATAGTTTGTCCGGCATAGACCATTTCACCTGTTGGGCAACAGCATATAATTGCTGATCAAAAGTTTGTACAGCGTATTGTTGACCAGCACGAATTGACATATCTAAACATTGTTTCATGGTTGTATATACTGTTGCCATGTCGCTAGGTTTGGCGTCAATGACCGGAGCATAGGCTACAAACGTAAATTCATTTTTTGATTCAGATAATCTTTTGTAGAAACCGGTCCAAAATGGGACAATTTGTACATTACTTTCTACAGAAATAGGAATAGGATCAATGCTGCGTCTCGACAGTATTCGCAGGAATACCCAAGACATGTCAGCAACATCTAGTCTTGAATCAATAAAGCTCGACACAATCTTGTCATAAGCATCTGCATATCGTGGGGGGCCATAACGTTCTTTTGGCTTGTCGTAAGGTAAGCATGCCATAAGTTTGGTATTAGAATCATCCAACGTCAGAGATCTTTCTGGTCCACGTTTAACCTTAATGGAACTAATACTTGCGTTGGATGTGTCATTTTGATACTGAAAGACAGCTCTAGCCATTGAGTGAAAGGTATTCTTACCATCTATAGTTTCAGCATTTATATCAATATTATCAGCCCCCTCCTGAATAATATGACCACCTTCTTCAAAAGAAGCAATCCCATTAGGTAAATATGATGTGTCTTGGATTCTGCCTATTTCAAAATTTGCTAGACTAGTCAGATATCTTCGTACTTCTGAGTATGATGAACAAAAGCCATGTGAATTTAGATTTTCAATCAGGTTTTTGGAACCAAACTCATGGTGGAGTTGTAATGCCAAACCAAGATGAAATGGGGTAAAAATGCCTTTATTCAATGAAACAATACATTCGGCTATTGCAAGGACTTTACGCATCACATCGACAGGAAGATCAGAAACATTACCCTCTCCGTTGTATGACTTATCATCAATAATCCACAACAAAAACTTTGTTAATAAGCAAGGAGTGTGCTGTGTAGAATAAGACAACGATATTTCAGATGGTGTTGGGTAAGTCTCATTTGATATATCAAAGGACTGCAATTGTCTACGGATTATTGAAGCGGCTGCATGTAAAGTCTGGTCTTCATTTATAGGTCCTATTTCAACTGCAGCTTCAATTTCCGAAAGTTTTAGCTCACATTTTAAATTGCTAGCTGCTTGAATAGCTTCGGCAATTGATATAGAACTGCTGAATACTAAATTGGATCTTCCCTGCCCTTTCTGTGTCTGAATGACGATAGAATTTCCATAATGCTTTTCTAGCCTTTGTTGAAGTTTGGCTGAAGTATATCTCGTTTTTAATTCGGGAGGTAAGAAGAAACAGTATTTTTCTAAAAGAAAAGACATTAAGTATGCCTTTTTGTGAATAAGCAAGTCTTCATTTATGTGACCAACAAAGGATTGAAAAGCCTTGTCATGTACAGAAATGTCCAACTCATCATTAAATTCTTCTTTCTTTGGAATGCTAAGTAAATAATTAGCAATGCAAGCTCTGTGGTAGAGAGCTTTAGATTTAAATTCTTCCGAAAAAAGAAGTGACTTCAACTCGAAATCACGTTTATGGTCTGCTAATTCACTTATTTTTTGTAGTCTTTCATCACTTTCTAAGTGACGTAGGTTTTTGTCGCGCTTATACGACTTGTGCTTACAGAAAATGCAAGTAGTCCAATCAAACGGCGTGAACATTGATCTGGTCTGAACAGGATGGGAACAACTTGGTTGATTTACATTGGAAGTGTCTTTAAGATTGTTTACATCAGGCATTACAAACTTTTCTAGATTGACTCTACTAGTGTAGGATTTGTAACAAGATTTGTGATAACACAATCTTTCAATATCTACATCTTCAAGTGAACTATATTCATCATGAAGTCGACGAAACACGTCATCTTTTCTTGTATTCACAGCATCTAAAAGTGTTTGCTGTCCTTTCGTAGATAAAGAGGACAGTTTTTCCACTGTTGAAACTTGACATATAATGCAAAGATTCCACTGGTTTGATATACGGCGAATTTTAGCTTGCGAAGCCGTAAGCTTCAAAGGGCTACTAAAAGTAGACATTTTCCGGATAAACAACTTATCCGCACCAATTCAACTTTTAAATTATCTGTATCTGTATTTCCCACTTCTGTAATTAGGATGGGTACGTCACAGATTCCTTTCGGCTATTATGTGACGGGTTGGTCTGCGCACAATTAGTCGCGCTTGCTGAGGAGTGCTGATTTAAACTCCTCGGCAGTAGTGGCGCACACTACTGAGTCTTCCAGATGGTTCCAGTTTATTGCAGTGCGCACAAAAATAGAGTTCTTGTACTGTTCTGTTTTACTAGTTGGAACTATGACCGCACGTTTGTTGTTACGGACTTGGTGGTCTATAATGTTTTTTGTTACAAAGTTAGTATATGTTGTTGCTTTGATTTGTCTCTTTGGTCTATGAAATTGGATTAAATCGTCGGGAGGAAGCGCTGGTATCTTCCCCTCAACCACTTTGAAAAAGAAGATCAGTCGTTGTTGTTGGCGTCTTGATTGTAATGACGGGAGCTGAAGTTCTTTTAGCATTTTTGTCATACATCCTTCCTCTCTTGATTTGTAGTCTTTGGTAATGAATCTTGCACCTCTCTTTTGTATGGATTCTAGTTTGTCGATGTCTTTTTGGGTATATGGGTCCCAAATAATTGATCCATACTCCATTATTGATCGTATGAGAGCTATATATGCAGTTTTACGGCATTCCATAGGACAGTGTTGTAGGTTCCTTCTAAGGAAGCCTAGGGTAGAACTGGCTTTGTTACACGTATTTGTTATTTGTTCTTTCCATTTAAGATCTTCTTGTATTTGTAGTCCTAGGTATGGGTTGGATGACACTTGTTCAAGCGTGTGGTTGTTGAGGTTGTAAAAACGCTGACTTTTACTTTTCAGGCTAAGCATATAACATTTTTTGGCGTTGAAGCGCATACCCCAGTCGTCGGCCCATTTTTCTAGTGATTTGAGATCCTCTTGTAGTTTGTTATGGTCATTTTGGTTTTTGATTTCCCGGTAGAGCAAACAGTCGTCTGCAAATAGTCGTACTGATGAGTTTACTGCATCTGGGAGATCATTTATATGACACAGGAAGAGGATGGGTCCTAGTACCGTTCCTTGGGGGACTCCGGATTCAACTGAAGCATTGCTCGAGTTTTCTCCATCAAGTTGTACTCGCATTTTTCTTTCGGTTAGGAATGAAGTTAGCCATTTGTGGATATTTCCTCTAATTCCATATTGGTCTATTTTGTGCAAGAGTCTATCATGAGGTACTGTGTCGAACGCTTTTGAAAAATCCAGAATCGCAATATCTACTTGGTTTCCTTTATCGTAGGATTGTAGCATATCATGGATTGTAATGGCAAGTTGGGTCTCACAGGAATATCCAGATCTAAAGCCGTGGTTTAGTGATGTTAATACATTATGCTTTTCCAGATGTTTGAGTATATGACGGCATATGATGTGCTCAAGAAGTTTACATGGTACTGATGTCAATGAGACTGGCCTGTAGTTTTCGGCCGCGTGTCGGTCTCCTTTCTTAAATATGCTAGAGATGTTTGCATTTCTCCAATCCTCTGGTAGTGTACCACTGTCTAGTGAGAGCTGGAATATGAGTGTTATGATTGGTGCCAGATGTTCGGCGCATTGTTTTAGTACTCTGTTTGGTATGTTGTCAGGACCAGATGCTTTGGATGGGTTTACTCTCTGTAGCAGCTTTTTAACTCCTTCTGATCTGATGGTAATTTGATGTATGGAGTCTTTTACCCTGATGTTTGTTTTGGGTAGTGTTTTAGTTGTTCCTTTTGTGAAGACAGACGCAAATTGCTCCAGTAGAATTTGCGCCTTCTCCTTACTGTCATTTATGAGCTGTCCATGTTTCTTTAGTGGTGCAACCCCTATATTGTCCTGTTTCCTTGACTTAACATACTTCCAGAAGGGTTTTGTGTTGTTCTTATTCATTCCTTCAATTATAGCGTTGTTAATATAATTGTTTTCTGCTTTCCTAATTTCTCTTTTGCATGTTTTTTGGAAATGGCGGTAGTTTGTCCATGATTTTGTTCTTTTGGCCTGGTTATACAAGTTTTGTTTTTTCTTCAGCATCTTTTTGATCTTTTGTGTTATCCATGGTAGTCTGTTGTTGGACTTGACTATTTTTGATGGTATGTTTTTATCAAGGCTGGCAAATAGGTGTTTCTTGAACATCAGCCATGCTTCGTTGACATTTTGGTTGTTTTGGATACTGTTACTTATCTGTGATAATAGTGAATCTAGATCTTTATTCACTTCATCCCAGTTGGCTCTTGCCCAGGAGTAGACTTTCCGAGGATTAGATTTGTAGTAGAAAGGTTTGATGTCCGTATCAGTTATGATGATTGCATGGTCAGAAATACCTGGTATGTTTGTTGATGTTTTCATAAGTGACGGGTTTGTTGTGAATACAAGGTCCAGTAGGTTGTTTTCCCTTGTTGGTTCTTCGTGGAATTGTGTAAGGCCAAATTGAGTTGTGATGTTTACGAGCTGTTTTTGAACTTCTGGATCTTGAGCATCTTTCCTAATGGTGAGGTTGTCCCACATTATGTCTGGGCAGTTGAAATCGCCTGCAAGAATGATGTTACTGTTTTTGTTCTCCTCTGTGATTTTTTCCAGAGATTTTTCTAGTTCTTCTAGTTGGGCTTTGTTTCTATGTGGCATGTAGAATGAGCCGATGATTAGGTCTTGGGCTGTTTTTAGTTTGAGCTTTACCCATTCAATTTCACATTTTGTTATGTATTGCGGTTGTTCAGTACTAATCATGCTGTTGTGGACTAGTATGAATACTCCTCCTCCTAAGGTACCCCTGTCATTCCTGAATGATGTGTAATTATCAGGGAATACTTCAGCTGATTTTATAGCATCTTTAGTCGGATTCTTTCCGGGTTTTACCCCTTTTAACCAAGATTCTGTGCCAATAATAATATCTGGCTTTGTGTATTGTAATGTTGTTTTGAATTCTGAGGTTTTATCTTTGATGCTTCTACAGTTTACCGTCATGATTCTGAGGTTTCTTTTATTGATGATGTTAAAGGGTGGTGGTGTTATAAAAGACCTATTAATTTGTCAAAGTAAAAACACATTTTAATAACCATTTGACTCAAAATTAATCAGTAACAATTAAACACTAACAATGTTTAACAACCCTTAAATACAATTTTTTTAATAAAACGACTTTGAAAAGGAACAACTACGAAAAATACTTAAACTGGTCCGCCGTTCTATCTATAGCTTCGCACCGAAGGAACGGGTTGGTGCTATTGTCACATTGGCATTAATTGGACGAGTCTCACAAATTCAACGATTCGCTAATAAAATTGGCCAATTAAAGTGATAGAAAATTGCGATGCCGAAAAATAAACAAGTATCTGCTAATTAACCCCACGGTAGTAGCACAGATAAATGACCAACTAGCGTGTTAACATGTTCTTGACAAACTGAGCCGGTATCTTTTGTTCCCTTAAGAACACAGTAGGGTAATAAATGTGCTAATTTTTCTTTGATTTGCTATCAGTATAATACATAATTAAACATAACCCACGATGTTCTAGTCTCGTCGAATTATTAAATCCCGTGGTCAGAATTCTGACCACGGGATTTAGGCCATACCTGTTGTCAGTGTAGCGATAAGTGAACACAACAGGGGTCCAGTTTAAAAAATACTATGACAAAATGTTGATGTGATTCATCCAGGTAAATCAATCAAAAGTAATAATTCTGCGTATCGGTAAGGAATTAAAAATCCGGAAATTCAATGAATTTCATAGCAATATTTATAAATTGCTAAAATTATAGATATACTCATCCGAATGAGCTGAAGTTGGTCTCATAAGTTTAGAAAATGAAGTTTTATTACTTTTCACATAAAAAACTTTGTAATATATCGACAAATTATTAATTACAAGTTGTGTAACCTCTTCGTTCAAATAAAAAAAGGAGTATGCATTTTTAAAAGGGGATAAAAAAGTTAAAAATAAGGTTCAATAGAACAAATTTTCATTTTATAATATACATGTGTAGTTACTCTCTTAATAAAATCCAAAATTAAGAGTTTGTTGATTATAAAAATGAAATCATGTTAAAAAAAATTTTTGGAATGCATTTCAAGTTAAAATCGAAAATTCATTTTCTTTTCACTCTCAAAAAAAATTGCACCGTACGAAATGTCTACGACCGGGCAAAAAAGTTAGATTAATGTATTGGCTTTGCAAAAATATAATTTTCAGCCTGCAGTTATGCCGGTCCATTAAACTCGTAAAATAAGCACCTTTTTCGTCATTTGTCACTCCACTATACGGCATTCAACAATGCGCAAAGCCCATATCGCATAGTCAACTATAAAAGGCCCCGAAATGACAGTGTAAAACAATTCAAATGAAAAAAATAAAAGCCTTATCTGTGACTAATAATTTATTATTTATTGATATTGGACATTGATTTAAGACGACAATCAATCGGGCGTAGTTTTGGCAAGAAATGCCGTCAGAGTGGACGTAAATTAGAGTATCAAAATATTGGACGTCGATTTGAGAATGTGACGTCAAATTTGGACGTCGATTTGAGAAACGGACGTCGATTTGAGGAACGGACGTCGATTAGAGGCCGGACGCCTATCTGAATCTTACAAATATGTCTGGCATAGTGGGGTGGGGACTTGTACCTTTATTTGGCATAGAGGATGTATCTTCGGTAGTAAAAGCCTTTTTAAATTGTTCACTTTGGATGTTAGCTTGCGTATTCGGCTCACTATATAATAATCCATCCTTTCCTCTTAATGGTGACACTCCAGATGTTTCTGTTTTTTTTTTAAATTTTTATAAATTGCCAGAAAGATTTATGTTTTTCTTCTAACTGGGGGCTAATTATTTCTTGCATGTACGTGCTCTGGGCTCTTCTTATTTCTCTTTGAGCAGTTTTTTTTTAACTTTTTATATTTATCTTTATGTTCTTGTTTACCAGTCTTTTTAGCTTTGTTGTAAGCTTTCCGGGTTTTTTTTTACGTAAATGGTCTATATTCCTATTTGCCCAAGGGTTGGTGTACTTAAATTTAGTTATTTTGCTTGGTACATTATCAACTATTATTTTATTACTACCGTCTTTGAATTTATTCCATAATTGGTCAATATTTAAATTTTCATTAGCCTGAGATATAAGTTCAGATATAAAATGAGATTTTACGTCTTTTATCTTATTAATATCAACCTTTTTCCATAAATAAATTTTATGTTGTGATTGTTTAGATCTTTAGGGCTTGCAGATTGCATTCACTAATACAATATCATGGTCAGATATACCTGGTATAGATTTTATTTTTGTTATCAATGCAGGTTGGTTTGTGCAGAAAAGGTCAAGGATACTATCTTTCCTAGTTGGAAAATCAACCATTTGTTCAATGCCTAAGTTGTTCAGCATATCTATATTTATACGCTTCATTTAACTCCTTAGAATACATTGAGCCAGATATATTTTGCTCCGGCCATTTATGTCTGAAAGCTTAAGGTCACCACCAAGCCAGTTGGTGGAATTTTTCAAATTTTAATTTAAGTTCATTAATTTCAATGATCATTTGTTTGAGATAGTCTATATATCATTTTTATTTGGTGATCTATCAGCTTCGCTAGCCAAGGGTAGCGATCCACTGTCGCTCTCTTTGCCGCTCTCTTCGTGAAGAGAGCGGCAATGGATCGTAACCCTTGGCTAGCGAAGATGGTGGTCTATCTGCAGAAATAAAAACTAAGGATTTAGTGTCAGTTATATTAATTTGGGCAGCAATAAGTTCTACATTTTTGCTTTTATATACTTCTTGGCAAATAAAACCTTTTTTCATGGCGAGTAATACACCTTCACCATCTTTTCCGACCCGGTCGTTCCGGAATACATCTTCAAATAGTGTGTTTGGAAAAATTTCAGAAGATAATACATCTTTGTTTAGCCAAGTTTCATTACCAATAATAATATCTGGTTTAGATGAAGTTAATAAATTTTCAATTGGAGGAACTTTATTTTTACAACTTCTAAAATTAATCTGTAGAAGTTTTGTCTATTAAAGTCATAAGAAACCTCAAATCCAAAAAAATAATGCATATGTATTTTATAACTCAATGGATAGTTTTCATTATAAAACTTATGTACATATACTTTTTTCTGAAGAAAATTCTTTAATTTATTCATATTTAGAAGAAGTTTACTTCATTTTAATTGTTTGCTTCCAGCAACCAATTCCCCCGACATATTTTCCGTATGCAAAGTGACCTCAGTGTGACCCATCTCGTAAAAATCCGGTGATCACAATACGCATGGATGTCCTTAACATAAACTATTATCTGAATTCACATGTCAAACACGTGCTCTCTTTCCATGCTTTTTTGTTTATTTTTTTGTCGATTGTTGACAAACAGGTGACCATCGTTAAACTTCGGCTTCAAAACACGAACTTTAATTACCTGCCATATTTTCACAACAACACTGACCAATTGAGAAAAAAAATTGACGATTATACGAAATTTACACGAAAAAAATTATAAATTCGTGCACAGAAGTCTAAGTTTATGATGTGTGTATGCATTGGATCAAGAATTGGAAGAACATAATTTTTCACCGGTCACTCGTTTCTTATGACTTTAAAACTTTTATTTTTTAATTGCTTCGTCACTGGTGGTTTTAGTGATGATGTAGCAACTGGGTCTCCAAAATTTTCATGATTATCATTTATTGAAGCTTTTAGGAAAAAGCTGAACTATCGTTATGCCTTCCATTCATCATGTGCAGGCCCGTATCCAGGAATTTCCCGGCAAAAGGGGGGGGGGGTCGTTGGACTCACCCCCTGGCTACGGGTATGAATAGTGCCATGTGACTGTACAGTCAGGGGCGGATCCAGCCTTTAAAAAAAGGGGGGGCAACTATACGTCCCCATTCAAATGCATTGATCGGCCAAAAAAAAAGGGGGGTTCCGGGGGTCGGAACCCCCCTGGATCCGCCAATGGTACTCATTTAAATAACTCTAGACAAGTGATTGCTGAGCTTTCTGTATGCAATGAAAAATACAAATTCAAGCTCAGTAATCACATGACAAGAGTTATTTAAATGAGTAGTCACATGCAATTTTGTTTTTTACATTTGAATATTTGAAAGATTTGAAATTTTTACTTTATAAATCATAAGTTATTCAAAAATAATTTTAAAATGCAATTTTTCAAAAATTTAGTGCTTCATATAATGTTTTGGTATTTTGCAAGATACATGTATGCTATTACAGAATCCATGACAAATCGCCCCACTGGAAAATCGCCCCACTTTTTCACAAACTCGCCCCACTTTCTAAAAAAGCACGTGCACCCCACTCTTGTTTACCAACTCGCCCCACTTATGAAAAAGGGTAAAATCCCATTTCAAATAGGTTGGATAACATGCCCCACTTATGAAAAGTTTAAAATCCCGCTGAAATAAGGTCTGCCAACTCGCCCCACTCATGACTAATAGATAAACCACGATGAATTCATTAGTGCCAACTCGCCCAACTTATGTAAAAGATGCAATCCTGTTGTATATCTATGCTCCTGTCCAACTTAAAAAGCTATGAAAACCTTAGTGCAGTGCTATAAAATTAAATTGCTGTTAATTTGAATTCTTAAATTGTAACAAATAACTAAACTTACAAGTATAAAGTTATTCTCCAATAATGATACGAAATTGTATTTGCAATTATATTTGTATGCCTCACCAATGATAGTAAGAGGGCCAGCTAGCTGAAGGACGCCTCCGGGTGCGAGAATTTCTCGCTATATTGAAAACCTGTTGGTGACCTTCTGCTGTTGTTTTTTTTATTTGGTCGGGTTGTTGTCTCTTTGACACATTCCCCATTCCATTCTCAATTTTATTATGTTTTCTGGTCTGTGCGTCTGTTCGTCCGTCCGTTTGTTTGTTCGTCTGTCGCGCTTCAGGTTAAAGTTTTTGGTCAAGGTAGTTTTTGATGATGCCGCAGTCTAATCAACTTGATTGAAACTTAGTACACATGTTTATTATAATATGATCTTTCAAATTTTAAAGCCAAATTAGACTTTTGACCCCAGTTTCAGGGTCCACCGACATTTCAATTTCAATATTTTATTGGAAAGAGCACAATAGAGGCGTGATCCAAATACAGACAATTATAATAGAAAATGGAAGTGCCAGTTTCAGGTTAAAGTTTTTGGTCATGGTAGTTTTTGATGAATTTAAATTCCAACCTACTTGAAACTTAGTCCACATGTTCCCTATGGTATGGTTTTTCTAATTTTAATGCCAAATTAGATTTTTTACCCAATTTCACGTTCTATTCATTGAACATGGAAAATGATAGTGCAAGTGGGGCATCCGTGTACTTTCACTACTTTGGACACATATTCTTATTTTAAAAGTTAGTGAAAAAGTGGGGCGTTTGAAAAGTGGGACGATTTGTCCTGCATCCCTATTGCTTAGAGTTAATTTTTGGTGCTGCTTTTTATCATTTATTGCATGCTGCATGCCTCACGGTTTTATTTCAGTTAATTTCATATGTTTTTACATTCGGGGGAAAGTTGATGAGAGCTCATGTTTGTACTGTTTGTCAATATGTCGAATCCACTGTAATACCAGAGTTACCATCTGAATAGTGACATTTTTTGGCAAATTTGATAGGTTTTTCCAGAGACATATATGTGTATATATGTCTCTGGTTTTTCATATCTAAGCTTGAATCGGAGAGTTTTTAATGAGTAAATCAGTTAAAATCTTTCATATATATATATATACTATAAACCAATTGAATTGACTGAAATAGACACTTTTAAAAATTACTTGTATAAAAAGTGTTCAAAATCTTCCGTCAGATGAACCTGAAATTTGAGGCCAAAATCGTCCCTTACCGGACCTACTCCTTTTGTCAACGTATATTTGTTCCACCTAACAGAAGTTCCAATGGAAACTTTGTTATAAACAATGTCATAATACCAATTCCTGTTGGAAAAAATATTCTATACTATTTATTCCGTTAGGAACATATACTGTAATATTTATTCCTATGGAAATAATATCCCAGAATATTTTTTCCTTTTGGAACTTATCAAGGCCGTAGCGCATGTTCTTTAAAAGTGAGGCATTTGCTGAGCGGAGCGAGGCGAAAAATTTTTGGGTCCTTTTTTTTAGGGGGGTTGGGATGCATGAAGCTTATTTCAGCATTACTATCTATAATAAAAAAACAAAATATATATAACAGAAATGCGGTTTTTTTTTGCAAGCCTAGTAAGTAACAAAACAAGTTTCAACTCTGTTAGTCAACCAAAACTTTCCGATTCTCCTATGACCTGTACTATCAAAAAGATTCAACACACGTTCTGATGTATATATATATATATATTTGCGGTTTTTATCCAACGCAGTCATAGGTTTGAACGTAGTTTTCAATTTAGACTCGTATTTATATATATATATATACATATTTATGTCCAACAGCAAGTTATAAGCTTCTAAAAGACGAGAACATATTATAAGTTTTAAGTCATTGGTCTGACCTACCGTTCGGGGTTCGAACCCACGGCCTACCGCGATATAATCAGTGGAACACGCTAGCATACAACCAGACAATGCTAATAATAATAATAAAACAAAGAAACACGAAAAAGATATTTTCAAACAATACCAAAAATATATTTCATACTTTTATTAAAGATAAATAAAAATCATGAATTGCCTTATACATTAAAGACTTCCATATAAAAGGCGCTTCACGATTTTGTTTAAATTAATTATAAATAATCATTATATTTTTGGTCAATGATATATTTAATCGATTTGCATTTGCGGCATGTTTGTTGTTCAGTGTGTAAACATTGGTAGTAGATTCAAAAATAAACCAAGAAAGTTATAAGCCAGCGTTACTTATTGGGGTGTTTATACTCATGAGTTTCCCTTTTCATCTTTTTTTCTCTTTAAAGAACCCGTCTTCAACCAGTTTTGTAACGACATAAATAAGATTTGTTTCAATTTTTGTATTTTGATTTGTAATCGGGACACTTATTTTTGTTACCGTCACCGTCATGCATGTAAAATAATTATAATCAGAATCGCTGCTGCAGATTGGAAACACTGTATGTAGTGTGCCGGTGTGACTGTCCTATAGCCATTCTTCCCCCATGCCAAAATTTCCGGGGGGAAATACTGGATCGATCCAATATTTCCCCCCGGAAAAATTGGCATGATCCAACTTTTCCCCTTCAGCGTTGTAAGGGGAAAACTAGGATCATGCCAATTTTTCCCCCGTGAGTAGCATGATAAGCTAAATTTTCCGCCTTGTAATATAACGTCGGCGACGTCACGATAAGATTTTTAAAATGATTGTAACTTTTTTCTCAGTTTATAGTTACCAAAGCTTCATCGTGTGACTATACATTTGATATGTATTTATATGTGTTTTTCTATGTTGTGATGTATAACATTGTTTCAGAAAAAGAGAGAAGGTTTGGCACCATTAAAACTTTTAACGGCCCTCTGCAAATGTATGCACCTATTCTAAGTCACGAATCTTATGAACAGTAGTTGTCGTTTGTTTGTGTAATTTTAAAATACGTGTTTCTCGTTTCTCGTTTTTTATATAACTTTAATAGACAGTTGTTTTTCCCGTTTGAATGGTTTTACACTAGTAATTTTGGGGCCCTTTATAGCTTTTTGTTCGGTGTGAGCCAGGGCTCCGTATTGAAGGCCTATTGTGGTTTACTTTTATAAATTGTTATTTGGATGGAGAGTTGTCTCATTGTCACTCATATCACACTTTTGTATATCTATATTGTGCTGTTTCTACAACGAAATTTGTTTGACATGCACACGTATAAAAATTGCGGTTTTTATCCAACGCAGTCATAGGTTTGAACGTAGTTTTCAATTTAGACTCGTTTATATACATATATATATATTTATTCACACGAAGCACATTTTGATCACATCCATTCTCTTTAGTGGACCCATGGTATCATTGACCAAATAAATACAATTACTAGTACTTTTCCTTGCATGTGGACATATAGACAGTCATTTAAAAATGTAAAAAGACTAGAGGTCACATATAAAGACTATTGAATAGAGAGACAGACTTAATTGTTGACTCATAGACAGGCCGTACTGTGACCTATAGTTGTTAATGTTTGTGTCATTTTTGTCTTTTGTGGATAGTTGATTCATTGGCTGTAGAAAGATTTGTGTAAATGTAAATGAACAACAAATTTGTATATTTATAAATAAATCTAATTCTAACACTGTTCGGTTTAATTTCCAGACTCTACATAAACATAGTGAAATATATGATGGGGGAAAGATTGGTATGGGGGAAAAGTAACTATATGTATACGTATTGTCAACTTTCCGCAGGGGAAGAATAACAACGATCCAAAATTTCCCCGGGGGAAAGATTGGCTCATGCCAGTCTTTCCCCCGGGGGAAAAACTGGCATGGGGGAAGAATGACTATATAACACCGGTAGATAGTTTGAAACTGGAAACTCGCATATTGATAATGTAAAATACGTGAAATAAAAAAAAAAAATACACTTCTAAAGTTTGATCGTCGTTTCAAAAGTGAGGCATTTGCCTCATTTGCCTCCATTACGCTACGGCCCTGGTCTAACAGAATTAGACAGACCCAATACAATATACAATGTAAATTATATATCTTTTGTACACAAAAAATTGATCTGATAATTGAATACACACATGTATATATTAGATGTTTGATATATAAGGATGATTTATTTAGTGCCTATTTCTTTTGATCTTCATTACTTAAAGTGATTCTGTAAATTATATCTGAAAGATAAATGATCTTTTAAAAAGAATGAAATATGAATATATAAAAGTATCTCAAATAAGGCCTATAATTTAATTGATAAATTTCCAATAATCATCTGTAATTAATCAACACTTTAGTTAGTTAACTTTTTTTTATCAGGAATTGGCTTGAAATAGTTTTAAAAATTTTAAACTTTTAATTATAGCAAACCATTGTTTATAAGTTTATTCCCCATCAAACATTATGTCTATTTTGGTCATTTGAAGTTTTATTAGAAGTGAGTACATATATTTTTTTTTGCAATCAAGAAAGAATCCACATTTCAATAAATAAGATTTTAATTTGTTTATGTTGAAAAGGTACATTTTTAGTGCCCTGTGTTGAAAAATACTTAAAAAATTGATCAAAAGGCACTTTACAACTTTTAATCTTCAATGTCATATAACCTCTTTTTCAACTTACAAAATGCCCCAAAATAACATTTTTAGTTATTTTTGTTGACACTTTAAAGTTTTTAGATGTTGGTCTAGATTATTTGTCTTACAAGGATAGTTGGTAACATTTACTAGAAGAATTTTTGATTTGGAATGTTATGTTTTTTTGAAACATGTTCATTACAGGCAACATTATTTGGTTAAGATATATATAAACTGCAGTTTAAATAAAATTATGCAAATTAAGAGACCCTTATCATTTAATTCGAGCTCATTTTATCCTCATACTGGAAAAGCATGATTTCTTCAAAAGACCTGCTGTTTATGCAATTTTCAGCAAAAGTGCTTTATTGTCGAGCCTTCGACTTTAGTCGAAAAAGCGAGACTAAGCGATCCTACTTTTCGTCTCAGTCAGTGTCGTCGGCGGCGTCCACAAATATTCACTCTGTGGTTAAAGTTTTTGAAATTTTAATAACTTTCTTAAACTATACTGGATTTCTACCAAACTTTGACAGAAGCTTGTTTATGATCATAAGATAGTATCCAGAAGTAAATTTTGTAAAAATAAAATTCCATTTTTTCCGTATTATACTTATAAATGGACTTAGTTTTTTCTGCGGAGAAACATTACATTCACTCTGTGGTTAAAGTTTTTAAAATTTGAGTAACTTTCTTAAAGTATCCTTAGTTTGTAACAAACTTGGGCAGAAGCTTGTTTATGATCATAAGATAGTATCCAGAAGTAAATTTTGTAAAAAGATAACTCTATTTTTCCTGTATTATACTTTTAAATGGACTTAGATTTTCTTCCAGTTAACATTACATACAGTCTGCAGTTAAAGTTTTCAAAACATTTATTAGATTCATTAACTATCCTAGATTTTTACCAAAATTGGACAGAAAATTCTTACAATCAAAAGATAGTATCAAGGAATATTTTTATTGATTTTTTTCCTCCCTTTTGTTGAGACTGCGATTTACAGCAAAAGTAAGCGAGACAATGGGTTCCGCGGAACCCTTACCAATTTTAAATGTTTATTTCCCCCGCCATACCTTAATATGAAATAATTCAAACTACTCTTCTGATCTTTCCATCAGGGATATTCATCACTTTGATTAAAATACTGATTGGATCCTTGTAAAGTTGACATTTTGTCAGACAGGGATCACCTGACCATGAAGTCATTTTAATGGATCAGTTTTAAAGATTAAGCTTTAGTGATTAAGTCAAGATATTGTATATATGTTGTGTACAAATTGTAATGTTGTACAAATTATAATTTGTACAGATTTTTTGTACAAGTCATAAGTGTTTTATCATGAACTGCATAACACAAATGGATGATGCAAGAACACAGTCTTTTGTTTTCGCATATTTCTGTAAAATTTTCACAACTACACGATACAGTCTAATACTGAGCATTGATACAAAAAAAACATTATACATGTAAGACCACAAAAAGACTTTTTGCTGATATGAATTTGGGATAAGGAGAAAAATAAAATTAGCATTTAAACCATTCAGGTATCCTCGTTTCACGTTTGAAAACAAGGAGAATGGTACTAAATGATAGGTTGAAGTATATAAATTTGAGTTTTAAACATTAAACTATCACACTTTAGAAGATAAACCTGTATCACCTGTTGCAAGAAGGTATGTGTCAAAAAAGTTATAACTTGCAGATTGAAATTTTTACAGAATTTGTTTTAAAGATCTAAACTTAAAACATGCTTAAGAATAAGAAAATGAGACCAGAGGTGAATTTATTATGTTCTATGTGTGTATTATGTTTTTATACTTTCACCATGTTCACTCTAATTCTCTTTTAGGACAAGTCTCTCCATCAGTTCAGTTGAAAGAGATTGAAAATGATGGCAAAGATTTTATGGTATGTAATTTGTTATTTTTTAACATTATTCCTTCACAGGGGAAATTCGTGATTTTTTAATTATGGTTTAAATATGTTCATTATGGCATAACATATATATTCACAAAGTTTTATTGCTATATGTGCAGTAATAAAAGAGAAATTCAATAATTAATGAAAAAATATTACCTACTTCCTATAGGTTTTGACGTTTTCTCCGGTTTTTGCATGCCAGGATTGAAAATGCAATCATTAAAAGTCTTGGTTTTTAATCATATTTTAATGTAATCGTAACCGCACCAATGACTATATGATATATCACTAATGCTATATCTTATAACCATCCGAAAATAAGAAAATAAAATGCACAGACGTGCAGTTGTACACATTCATCTCATGATTTTTCTATGTTTCCAGTATGCATGGTATACATTCGCGCACATTTCCATTTATTTTTTGTAGACAGCACAAGAAATTTTTATTATTATTATTTTGCTTTAATATATATGCTTTATCATACTGATAAAGTGAATAAATTAAAGTATTTAACTTTAAACTGTTAAGTCAATATATTTAGGTTTACCATTATTGACCTATTACTATCTACGCTATTACTAGGTTTATGCTATGTGTGTATTATTCCCTGACAATACTTGTGAAGGTAAAATGTTATTTGCTGATGGTAATTAGCTTGGCCTCTAGGGGACACCGTGTCAAGTGTGACTGTTTATTTGGATCAGTGGATTATAAGACACAGGCATGACAGGAGGTTGCATTTAATACACAAATTTAAAATGCATTTTCAAGTTGTTGACAAATACAAGTGAATCGCCGTGGAATTATTTAGTTATCTTTGGTGCTATTAATTTATTTGAATTCAAACAAGTTACTAAACTAAAAAATAATCCGGTTAAAGTATGGAAATTAAATTTAGTTGTCGGAATAAAATGATATGCACCATGTACACTCTTATGATTTATTTATGTTTTTTAAAAGGAAATATAGAACTAGTTTTACAAAAGCATTTTAATTGTCTTAAATAGGCAAACAAATTTACGGGAACACTTAAATTTAGTCATTTGAAAGCCATGATCAAATGAAAGGTGTACAATGTACTTGTATTACATTTTTACTTCAAGCATTTGGCATTAGAGTTTAGCTGAGACCACTATAACAAATAGTCTCAGATTTAAGTGAGATTGGAAGGGTTTATCTTATGAAAAATACAGATTATCTGATACCATTTGGATTATTGAAGGAGCTATACAATAAAAATGCATAAATTTATTACCAATACACTCGAGATCAAAGGTTGTTGATTTTACTGTTCCAGTTAACATGGTTAACTTTAACTCATTTTGATTTGAGCATGCTTGTTTTTATATGACAGAACTTTTTCAGTTCTCTTATCTCGTTAGACAAAAGCAAACCTGCACAGTATATTTTGCATTTGTATAGTCCGAAGTTTACTTATTGATATTCTTATTCCACATGTAAAACGAATGAACAATTATCAAAATAGAACGGCATTCATTCTGAAATATGCCACTGTTTTCTAGAGTGAAAATGAAGTCACATATGTGAGGATATAAACAGGACAAATTACTTACATGTACAAGAAGTAACGTGACCAAAAATTATGTATAAAAATGGAAGAATAGGAATATAAATAAAAGTAAAATTGAAATTAGGTAACAGGGGGGGGGGCTACTTGCTATATAATTAATGGTAGGGATGAGCCTCTGGAATAGGTAACTTTTTCATGCTCTATGTTATATGAAAAGGGTGAGAATTCAGATTAAATATATCAATAGGTTGATATTATCACTTGCTTGGTTATATCATAAGTATCTGAAACTAATCAGATGTCGGTATTTATTCTTGATGCGGTTAAACCACAGTTGTAAATGCATCAGTTATTTGCCAAACCACTTAAACTCTATTTATTCTGATGTGGTATTTCCACAGATGCCAGTGATACTGATGCAACAAATCCAACTATTTTGACATATGCACCTTATTAACATTCAAGAGTTTGTATAATAATAATAATAATAATAATCTTTATTTCAAGAGGGTATGCTCAATTAGTACAAACACTATTCTCCCTTGAGGCCCTCATACTCCACCCACAATGCAATTCACACAATTTCTTCATAACAAAGAAAAACATAAGAAAACATAAATCAAAGTTGATCATGTTGATATAATAGTCATTTAAATATTTCCTGGATTTTCAAGTAAAAACTTAAAGCAGTTTGTTTTAAAAGTATTTATGTTTGACATGTGTCTTAGTGCTTCTGGTAGTTTATTCCATAAAGTTGGGCCAGAATATGAAAAAGATCTTCTAAATGTGTTTGTTCTTGCCTTTGGTATATTAAGTAATTGGGTAGTATTTGATCTAAGTTGCATTCCATTTTTATTTGTAACATAAGAGATTTTGTTAGACAAATATTCTGGTACAGATCCATATAAACATCTATGAACATATAAGGCCTTGTGGTAAATCACACGATCAGTAAATTGAAGCCATGATAACTTTTTAAACATTTTATTAGATGGGGTATCATAAGGAAGTTCAAGAATAATTCTAGCTGCTCGTTTTTGAAGTTTATCTAATCTATTTGTATTTTGGTCACTGGTGTTTCCCCAAATTGTACAACAGTAATCCAAAATAGGGAGAATATAACCATTTTAGTAAAACTTTCATGTTTCTAGGGGTAGGGATTTCTTTATCCTAGACAAAAGATTAAGCCTTGTACTGATTTTTGTGCACAAAGTATCAATTTGGGCTGTCCAATCAAGATTTTCATCAATAAAAACCCCAAGGAGCTTTTCACAATTAACATCTCTAATGTGTGAGTTACCAACACTCAAATTAAGAACATGGTCTGTTTTTGCTAGTTTCTGTCGAGAACCAATAACCATAGATGTAGTTTTTGTTGGATTTATATACATCTTATTTCCTTTGCACCATTCTTCAATTCTTTCTAAATCATTTGTAATGCTGTCCTGGATGGTATTGAGACTACGACCTGTGCAGTGAATGCTAGTATTATCTGCATAGAGGTCTGCTTGAGATGAGGTTATATGAAGGGGCAAATCATTAATGAACAATAAAAATAAAAGGGGGCCTAATATGGAGCCCTGAGGTACTCCAGTTTTTATTTCTAGTGCCCTTGACTTAATTGTCCCATTTTCCACTTGTTGGAATCTATGAGATAGATATGATTTAAACCAGTTACATGATAAATTTGAATGTATGCATAAAACATGATAACAACTTTTTAAAGAAATTCCATTTTGTGACAGCGTCCTTTACAATGAAACTTTTTATCAGTCTTTAATTAATATTTAAACATGTTAAAATCAGTGAAGGTGTTACAATCTGGGGTGATAGTACATTTATCTGACCATAGATGTAATAATTATCATCTATGATCTGACCAAACGTCTTTTATATGTATATATTGTATTTTGGAATTGAAATATATTCATAATGAAAGATGTAAAATGGTCAATAAGAAAAAAAGTGTTCAAGATGTGACAAATTTATTGGAAAAGAATTTTAAGGTGATAGTATTGTGACTATTTTGCTTCTTAACAATAACAAGAACATGATGATGGGCGGGAAAAATATTGAAATATATCTATAGGTCTGTTTTTGTTAATTAATATATGACAAGGTATATATTTTTGATTAACAAAATATATGAAAAGGGTGGGGTACTTGAAGTCTCAGCTGCTCACCCCTACCAAAAAAAGTTTTAAGTGGCCCCCCGAGGTTTCATGTACCTTGTTCATTGTGTATTAAATTAAACAAGCCTGTCAGGAAGTCAACCGTTAGGATTTCTGAATATGTCACATTTACAATACCCTGGTATTAAATTACTGGTATTAAGCCATGCTGATTACAAGAAGACAAGTTTTTGAAATAGGGTCAAGTAAGGTAAAAAAAAACAAATTAGCTAAAAATATATGTTAGAAAAAAGCATTTTTAACAAAAAACTTTTACATAAGAGATAAATCTCAGTTTATAATACGTATCTCTGGACTTTTTTTACTTTTTTGAGACCACTTTAACATTATAATAGCATAATTCCTATTTAATACTTGATACTGTATCTCAGTGCCAAAAATGTATATTTAATGAATGACTAGCTAAAACCATAGTACGACCTTATGTCATTTACAGCTATTTAACCTGACCTCAGCATTGTACATTGGATATTCAACCCTCTTAAAAAATTAAGATGTCTTGTAAAGTATTTTTAAAAATATTCTTATCAATCTTTGTGAAGCATTAGGCGAAATTCCCCTACTTGATTTGATGATCTTGGAAACTATGCAGATTTCTTCGGCTTCCATTACTTGGTCGGGTAGAAAATCTATCAGCGTGACAAGTCATATTAACACTGATTAATGGACATGTCATGCTGTGTACTAGGACTTTGTGGTCATTAGATATCCGTGGTCACTTGTTTTCAAGATGGTGTCTTGCCTGAGGTCAATTTTAAAAATCTAATAACTCACTTATCTAAGAAAAAAGTTGTAATAATTTGAGAATATGCTTATTTATTTAGGATGAACATAATACATTATGTAATATCAAATTTTAAATTTTTTTGAGAATTTTCCCTTTAACGAAATGTTTAAGAAAAACCTTTAACACATAATCTATAGATGAAAACTCATTGTTTGGGTTTGTCCATGTTTGATTTCAGTTCCTCACTCCAAATAATTTTGACTTCGCAACACTGTATATATATAGTGACCAAAAAACTTATAATGCCATGGCAAAATAGGAAAATAAATATGAAATATACAAGCAACATTACACAAAATACAACATAAAAAACTAAAGACTGAGTAACATGAACAGCACAACAAATCAGGAGTAATCTCAGCTTCTCTGATAGGGTATAAAGCTGATCCAGCTTATGGCACACATTGGGTTGCTCATTTAAGTATGATTCAAATTATGATTTGATTGGTCACATTCTGGGAAAAGAGGATCATGAGTGTGGTAAGACAATTGGAACATTTCTTTTTCGCTCACCTGGCTGGAAGGGCCAAGTGAGCTTTTCTCATCACTTGGCGTCCGTCGTCCCTCCTCCGTAGTTGTCGTCGTAAACATTTTACATTTTGAACTTCTTCTAGAGAACCACTGAATGGAATAAAACCAAACACGGCATGAATGTTCTTATGAGTGGCTGACCAAGTGTTGTTACTTTGTAGCCGATCCATCATCCAAGATGGCTGCAAGCAGGGGACTCAGTTTAGCATAGGTCCCTACGGGAATTGCATACAAATGACTTTTTTTAGAGAACCAATGAATCGTATAAAACAAAACATGGCATGAATGAGGTGCTGACCAAGTGTTGTTTCTTTGTAGCCTATCCATCATCCAAGATGGCAGTCAGCAGGGGACTAAGTTAAACATAGGACCCTATGGAAAATATTGCATACAAATGACTTCTTTTTGAGAACCACGAAATTGAGTGCAACCAAACATGCATGAATATTCCTTATGAGGTGCTGACCAAGTGTTGTTACTTTGTAGCCGATCCATCATCCAAGATGGCCGCCAGCGGAGGACTTAGTTTAACATAGGACCCTAGGGGCAATACATACAAATGTCTTCTTTTAGAGAACCAGATGAATGGAATGAAACCATACATAGTATGAATTTTTCTTATCTGGTGCTGACCAAGTGTTGTTACTTTGTAGCTAAATTTTATCTTTTTTTTATATGAATTCAAAAACCCAAGTAGAGTCAGGTGAGCGATACAGGCTCTTGAGACCCTCTAGTTTTATATGTGAACCTTGAATATGGTGAAACTGATATTCAATATAGATAAATTGGGCGCATTTCATTTGAGCCAATTTTTAAAAAATCCAATTTTTTATTTGCGCCACAATGTTATATTTCATTTGCACCAAATAAAAAAAAACTTCATTTGCGCCATTTCATAGGTAATTCAAATAAAATATAACCAAACAGTTGAATATTCTTTGCTGTATCTTGAATAAGATTTGTTTTTACAGAATTTCCCGTGGAATCTCCTTATTTCTAATACAAAACTGAGGTTTAAATTTAAATAAAAATGTTTATGTGCTTGAGGTGTATAGATGGACATTGTCAGTTCAGAGTCCAATAGAGGAAATAAGTCTGTATTTTTTTATTATCACACAAACGGTATACATGTATATAGAATTGAGAATGGAAATGGGGAATGTGCTCATATTAAAAATCGTTAAGGTGATGCAAACTAAGCCAGAATAACAACTGATATAGACAGAATTATAAATTTACTATAGTGTATAATGCATACAACTGTCTTGCAATTTTACTACTTTCTAAATATGTTCAAAGAAACAGAACTGTGTTTTAACAAAGTATTAATATACCTTGTGTATGATTTTAAGATGCCTGAATTCTGAGGAATATGTTTTATTCTGCCAAAAAAACTGTATTAATTTTTAGCTCACCTGGCCCGAAGGGCCAAGTGAGCTTATGCCATCACTTGGCGTCCATCGTCGTTTGTCGTTGTCCGTTGTCTGTCGTCGTCTCCGTAAACTATTTCAAGAATCTTCTCCTGAAACATAAGGCCAAATACTTCCAAACTTTAACTGAATGTTCCTTAGGGTATCTAGTTGATAAATTGTATCCAAAGTTTTGATCTATCAACGAACATGGTCGCCATTGCTAAAAATAGAACATAGGGGTCAAATGCAGTTTTTGGCTTATATCTCAAAAACGAAAGCATTTAGAGCAAATAAGACAAGAAGTTAAAGTATTTATTAGGTCAAGGTCTACCTGTTCTGAAATTTTCAGCCGAATTGGGTAACTGGTTTTTCAGGTATAATGCCCCTGAATTGATGATTTTAAAGAAATTTTGCAGTTTTTGGTTATTATCTTGAATATTATTATAGATAAAGATAAACTGTTAATAGCAAAAATGTTAAGCAAAGTAAGATCTACAAATAAGTCAATTTGACCAAAATTGTCAATTGACCCCTTAAGAAGTTATTGCCCTTTAAAGACTTTTTTTCACAATTTGTTCATCATGTTGACTTACTTTAATAAAATCTTCTCCTTTGAAACTGCTGTATCAATTTCAGTCAAACTTGGGCTAAATGAGTTTCAGAGTATCTAGTATAAATTTTATATTTTATTTCCTTGTATGTCAAGAAACATAGATCCTATGTCTAAAATAGAACATAGGAGAAAATGATTTTTTTTTGCTTTTGAAGAAAATAGGACGATTCAAAGAACATTAAAATAAATTGAAAAGCCAAAATAATCATTGATGAGAGATTTAACAAAAAAAATTAAGGTGAGCGATTCAGGCTCTTGAGAGCCTCTTGTTTAAAGTGTTTTCTGAAAGAATTAACAATGAATACTATTTACCTTTATTTACCTGTATTATTGGCGCAAATGAAAGTTTTATTTTTGGCGCAAATGAAATATAGTTTGTGGCGCAAATGAAATGTCAATTGGCGCAAAAGCAAAGCACCGATCAGAAGTAACATGCAATTATCAGGTGTCCTCCAATTTCAACACTTGGAATTCTGAGTCTAATTTTACTTCTTTTTATGCAAATGCATATAGAAAACAAAAAATATTTCTGTGTTGAATGATGTTAATTTCATGAAAATGATTCCAGATTTAATAAAAAGTACTTTTTAGAACTTTTGCCAGATTGTTTTTTATTCATCATGTTTATAGGATAAAAGCTGAGATGGAAAAACTTTGAGTACGTGCTATAAATATTAGTTCAATTATTTTAATGTTACATATTCATTTTTAAACATTATTGCTATATTTTGATAAAGCAGGTAAAGCAGCTCTTAAGGAAAATACAAGAAAACCCATCATTATTACATGAACCAGTTGAAAAACGTCATGAGAATGATGTTCATGTGTCAAAAGAAATTCAGACAGAAGGTATGTTGTTTTTTTTTAAATATTATATTGGAAGTTCATATTGCAGTTTTTAACCGGATTTTTGTGACATTAATGTCGTTTTTTGATTTGGGGATGTACGGCCGGGCGGTCAGGCGGGCTGCAATCAAATGTTGTCCGTCCATTAACTCATGAACCGTTCAACCAAAACTTTTAAAACTTTACTATGTTGTTACTTACAACTCAATGAAGGTCAAGTTCAAAAATGGCGATTTTGACTTTTACCGTTCAGGAGTTTTGGTTCTTGAAAGATTAAAAAATGGAGTTTCCAGTTGTGTCCGTGCATTTAAGCATGAACTGTTCTACCAAAGCTTCCCGAAGTTTAATATGTTGTTACTGATAACAAAATGGAGGTCAAGTTCAATAATGACCATTTTGACTTTTACGGTTCAGGAGTTATGGTTCTTGAAAGATTGAAAAATGGTGTTTCCAGTCGTGTCCGTGCATTTTCTCATGAACCATTCAACCAAAGCTTTTGAAATTTTTATATGTTGTTACTGATGACAAAATAGAGGTCTAGTTCAATAATGACGATTTTGACTTTTACCGTTCAGGAGTTGTGGTTCTTGTAAAAAACATAAAATGGGGTTTCCATTCACATTGTTGCATTTACTCATGAACCATTCAATCTAAGCTTTTCAAATTTTAATATGTTGATACTGTACTGATACAAAATAGAGGTCAAATTAGATATTGATGATTTTCACTTTCACCATTCATCAGTAATGGTTCTTGTGATATTGCCAGGACACAAATAAATGTTAATATATCCGGTTTGCTGTGACAGCCTCTTGTTAATATCCTACATTGATTTTTTTTCCCCTGCTTATGAAATTAACTAGTTTGATGCTATTCCTTGATTAAATGTTATCACCTGTCAAATCATCATTTTACTTTACTTTGCATTCAAAAACATTAATAGGTGTACCAACTACATCGAGTCCTAATTGTCCATGTGTTCCTTTAAACGGTTTATTCCTTGAATGCCAACATCCTTTAATCTACCGACAATTTACCTGTAAAATTATGTTGGCATTCAAGGAATAGGTGCAAGTAGTTGTCACAACAAAAGTGCATGCTTATCAACACAATCATAATAGTTCAACAGATAGGTAAATTACAGGTAGCTAAATCTAGTTCATGATTGTTAAAAATCTTATTTTGCTGCTTCTGCTTGAACACATATGGATTTTCTTAAAATGAAACTTTCAAAAGTGTTGCATCACAAAGTCAATATGTGCATATTGTCAGGACTGTAAGGAATTCCAGTTTGCACAAATTCTACAATAGACTTCTTGGACTTTGAAGGTTTTTTTTCAATATTTCTATAGTTGTGTGTGCTGTAATATCCTACCATATTACTGATTAAATTTCTTGAAACTTTGTATCTCGTGTTAGCTAGATTACCATTTTGTTTATTTCAGTCTGTTCAGGATATTTTTCTTGGTCATACAATTATACCCCCTTTTTTTTTTTATTGTAAGTGATTAGTAAAATAACATTGTTTAGTTGTTTGTCATGTGCGCAACTCATCTGAATTCTTTTTACCATATTTCTGACATGAATTGTATTGAAATTTTTGTAGAGTTTCCAGCTTAGAAGTTATCAAATTAACTTGATTATTTTTTTAAAATTCAATTAATTGTACCACTGAAATATTCATATTTTATATTAAGTAATGAAATATTCAAATTGATACGGAACTAAAACAATCTCGTATATCCTTTATTTAGTTTGAAATAATTGTATTTAATTAAAATTTCATTCATTTTTTTAATATTTCTTTTGTTATTAACATTTTTTAATGATAAAAAATCATATTCTTTCTTTCTTTACAATTCATAATACTTTTACCCCTAAAATCTACTATTTTTCCTAATGAGAAAGTGATAAAATTTTGCATTTCTATAAAGTTCATTAATTATTTTTAACAGTTAAATACTTACTTATAAAACAACTATTGTTATTATATAAACATCTATTGAAATATTTTTGTTGGCATACAAGGAATAGGTAACATATAAAATGTTGGCATTCAAGGAAGACACCCTTTAAACATTTGCAGACTACTTTAAGACGTGAAGTATCTTATGCTTGTATAAGTTATTGGATAAAATTTGATTTTATATTGATTATTAACCCTTACCATGCTGAGTTGTTTTCAGAAATTGTCTTTTTTTGGCGGGAATTTGCCCCAAAGTTGGTCCTCAGGTACAAAAAGCGTCAATTTTGACCTTTTTTCGTTCTTTTTCTCGACCTGTAAGTCCGAGAGATGCTAATAGATGCATCCATCTGTAGTTTACATGTAGCATGGACACCAGTGAACACTTTTATCACAACAGTTGTTAGATCGGAGTGAAACTGATCTGGGTTCACCAGTGTAAAGAAGGTCATTTGCACCAAAATTCACCAAATTTCGGAATTTTTCCAATTTTGAACTTTAACTGGACTTGCAACCGGAAGTAGTCGTTTCCTCGACATATTTTGATAATAGACACGACCAGTCGTTATGTGCCTTTAGGTTAACAGTATTTGTCAAGGTTTAAGTCCTCTGAACTCCGTGATTCAGACCTTGAAGGTAAGCCCACCCCTCCAAAAAAACCAATTTTGTCCGATATCAAATTTTGAAGTTCGTATTTGAGCTCAAAATGAATATTTAAAGTGAGAAACATGACATGAATAGTTTCAGATTGAGGAAACGTGCATACACTACGAAATTAATGGTATTACGATGACCTCTAAATGTATGGAGCGCCATTGATGCCAAAATAACGGTATTCTGGGTACGGCCGTAATATTACGGCCCCCGCACGACAAGGGTTAAGGTTGATATCAAAGTGGATTAATTCCCAAACATTTGTGTCCTCAGGGTTAACTGTCTTTGACATGGAAAACCCTGTGTCCGATAGTCCTGTCTTGTTAATAGAGCTCTTACTAACATGTACAATTCGTGCAAAATTTTTATGAAACTTATATCATAGTAATATATCAACTATATGTTGGAAAATTTCTAAAATCAGTACCAATCAATCATTTCTAAACAGTTGTGCCCCTTAAAATCAGTAATTACATAAATTAAAATAGCATCGTTAGCACTAGCTTCCATGTGTTAAATTCTTGCCAGATTTTTATGAAACTTTATATGTGTATTATATGTTTAAATCAGCAATAAAATTGAGAATGGAAATTGGGAATGTGTCAAAGAGACAACAACCCAACCATATTTATTACTAAGAAAAAGAGAAGAAACACAATATAATTTATCAAATATATTTTGTGAAATGACTTAAATATGTTATAAATACTAATATTATGAAGAAATAATATCTTGCCAAATATTGCTTCCCTTAACTATTAGGTAAGCTAACATGAGGGATACTATTAGTTAAAGCTGTACACTTAGTAAATTGTTACAGCAAATATGCAATAAAGATATTGTTATGTTAAAAAAAAAATAAAAAAAATAACCCAACCAAAGAGCAAATAAACATTGGAATTCTGTTCTTTCAGTTTAATTCGAACACATATTAACCTAGGACAGAGATGCATGTAACAGCACTTCCAAACTGTAACTAGTGAATTAATACTGTCATTATTATTTTGTTTTTAGATAAGAACAGATGTAGTATTGAAGCTATCTTACAGTGTATTGAAAGGTATTTTGATGATAAAAATGATGAAAACATCAGTCTGAAAATACTTGAAGTAAACTTTGTTCAAGGTAAGTGTATATTTGTGTAAGCTTGGTACTGACATATATATAGAAAAGGAAATGCATGATAAAATTATATTTGTTTTTTATAATTGCTCTCAGAAAAAATCTGTTGGGCAGGTGGGAGGTGTAATGGTCATATAGACAGCTTAGTGTACCTAACTTATTTCTATCTCTATCTATTTATGTCTGAAAATAATAACAAATTTTGATTGGAATGTTTTAAATTTGCAACATCACTACATATTATTTTAAGGGGACTCTTTTGCTTTTACACACACCATTCTTTAGTGATATCCATTGAATTGTCTAGATACGTACAGATGATAATTGAAATATTCCAAGAACAAGCTTAAGGATCTACAAGATCAATACAATCAGATTTAGTTTGATTATTACTTTCAAAAGATTTCTATAAATATACATCATAGAGCATTAATAATTCTTATTTTTATAGCTACAAAATAAAAAGAAGAAGATATGGTATAATTGCCAATAAGACAACTTTCCACCTGAAACCAAAAGAAGCAGAAATCAGCCATTATAGGTCACTGTATGGCCTTCAACAATGGGTAGAACATAACTGCATAGCATGCTATAAATGGCCCGAAAATGACACATGTAAAACAAACGACTCTACTAAAAGCTAATAGTAAAAAGCTTAAAACTACTAATAAAGATATAATTTATCAAAGACTAAAATATCAATTAATTCACATCAAACATACAAGGGAATTAGTGTAATGACAATTAACCCTTTCGCTGATGAGTCCCGGTTTACTGGGACTCACACTTCAGACAGATAACTATGAGACCCGTTTTACCATGATTGGAAATTTCTTTTATGATTCCTGCTCAAAACAGTGCAAACATGAGTTATCTTTCTTTGTTGAATACCCGGATGAAAGATTAAATGAAATTTACAGAATTTAAGAGAATTTGAAATGAGGGAACATATTTTGGGAAAGAATATGGAAGAATTGAAGCCAAACTAGTATACTTTTTGTCGAGCCTTCGACTTTAGTCGAAAAAGCGAGACTAAGCGATCCTACATTCCGTCGTCGGCGGCGTCAACAAATATTCACTCTGTGGTTAAAGTTTTTGAAATTTCAATAACTTTCTTAAACTATACTGGATTTCCACCAAACTTGGACAGAAGCTTGTTTATGATCATAAGATAGTATCCAGAAGTAAATTTTGTAAAAATAAAATTCCACTTTTTCAGAATTTTACTTATAAATGGACTTAAACTAGTATAAGTAGTATAGTATAAACTAGTATGAGACTTAAACTGAACTAGTATATATTTGTTTAGGGGCCAGCTGAAGGACGCCTCTGGGTGCGGGAATTTCTCGCTACATTGAAGACCTGCAGGGAAACAGAACATTCACTCTGTGGTTAAAGTTTTTAGAATTTTAATAACTTTCTTAAACTATCCTGGGTTTGTATCAAACTTGGACAGAAGCTTGTTTATGATCATAAGATAGTATCCAGAAGTAAATTTTGTAAAAAAATAAATCCATTTTTTCCGTATTTTACTTAAATGGACTTAGTTTTTCTGCGGGGAAACATTACATTCACTCTGTGGTTAAAGTTTTTAAAATTTTAATAACTTTCTTAAACTATCCTGGGTTTGTACCAAACTTGGACAGAAGCTTATTTAGGAACATAAGTTAGTATCCAGTAGTAAATTTTGTAAAAAAATAAATCCATTTTTTCCGTATTTTACTTTTGAATGGACTTAGTTTTTCTGGGGGAAACATTACATTCACTCTGTGGTTAAAGTTTTTAAAATTTTAATAACTTTCTTAAACTATTTTGAGTTTGTACCAAACTTGGACAGAAGCTTATTTATGATCATAAGATAGTATCCAGAAGTAAATTTTGTAAAAAGATAACTCCATTTTTTCTGTATTTTACTTTTAAATGGACTTAGTTTTTTTCTGCAGGGAAACATAACATTCACTCTGTGGTTAAAGTTTTTAGAATTTTAATAACTTTCTTAAGCTATCCTGGGTTTGTACCAAACTTGGACAGAAGCTTCTTACAATCATAAGATAGTATCAAGAGGAATATTTTTATTGATTTTTTTCCTCATTTTTGTTGAGCCTGCAATTTACAGCAAAAGTAGGCGAGACACTGGGTTCCGCGGAACCCTTACAAATTTTTTAACATAAAATGTCGTTTTATGTACAAAACACTTGGAATGGACAGCATTTAGTGTAAGGAATTTGTACAGCCTCATTAAATTTTTCAAAATTTTGCTGTTTTGGGTAAAAAAAAATATGATTTTGGGTCAAAGGGCAGAATTTTGAGAATTTCCCCTAAATAATTGCCAAACAAAATTTGAAAGTTTGAATATTTTATGATGAAAAAATTATCAAAACATGAACAAAACTATGAACATGGTGTAAGTGAATTGAACATGATGAAATAAAGACACAAATATCTACAGACAAGTTTTTATTGACATTTATTATGAAGATCTCCCACTTGAACAATAGTAGCCAGGGAAGCCATCTTTTCAGAGTAGCTTCTGTCTGGCCAGTGAAAGGGTTAATGATATCATTGAGTGTCAGACATATCTTGTGTAATAACAAAAAATAGGTATCAAAAGAATGTAGGACTATGATTGATCCTTTTTGTTATAGCAATAACATTTAGTTAGGTTTTAATTTATTGATAATGAATGTTAAAGCAATATTCATATCGATAAAAACATTATAACAGACTGAGTGCTTAATTTGTAACAGTTGAGAATAAGTGAATTTAAAGGATCAAAATGTGTATAAAATTAATGGGGCTTGATAAACAACAGCACAGTAGAAATTTGTATGGTCTTCCTTTTGCTATAATTTTTCAACAGTAATATGCGAGTTGAAATTGATAGTTGAAATTTTCCATCCATATTTCAGGAGAAAGGCAATGGCTGATTCAGTGTTTCACAGTTTTTATACCAAGGTTTAACATAGTGCTTGTGCCTAGTCCAGTATTATCTAGCCATTTCGGCGGAAGAGGTAAGTAAAAATGTAGAAAAAAAGTAAAGTAACAGATATTATTGCATCATAAAGCAATATAATATTTCCGATAGAAAGTAACCAAACTTTATCTACGTCCAAATCTTAGTTTAAACCAATTTTTACTTTCAAATATTACATTGCTTAACAATAAAAGGGATATTGCATGAGTATTGTCCCTCGTAGATCATATATTGCACTCGCAAACTCGTGCAATATAAAATTCTACTCAGGACAATATTATACAATTATTGTCTTTTGATGAGGTAAATATGTGGTTTTATTGACTTAAAAAAATGATATATTCACTGAGGCAGACGGCCTAAGTGAATATCAGTAAATATGTGGTTTTATTGACTTTTGAAAAATTGATATTCACTGAGACCGACGGCTGAAGTGAATATCAGTTTTTCAAAAGTCAATTAAACCACATATTTATCGAAACAAAAGACAGTAATTGTTTTATTCCATATTCCAAGGAAAGAAAATGTATTTGATGACAAACATACCAAAACAAATTTTACATGAAGAATTTTACCATAAAGTAGCATGTAAAAGCGTGTGACGTTTATTGGGCCAGGATTTTTTAATTTGTTGGTTTACGGATCCACCGACCCGATTTCGTTGATTTCCAGAATAAAAATAAAATGATCTTATCATGCTTTTTTATTCCCCCCGACCCCAACAAATGCATTATCCCTGAAAAATAAGTTTAAGGAGGCTCGAGGGTATAAAAATTTCAGAAAAAATCAAACATTTGTTTTTCATTACAAATTTTATTTGTTACCTTTTGTAGTTGTTACTTTATCATATGGTACAAAAATCATTCAAAACAATCAATTCGTGTTGGCCTCAGATGACTTTAAAAATGTATACATCATTGAAAAAGTTCCAAATTATCTCCCTTTGATGGAAAAATGTAATTTTTTTGCTTTAAAATTGAAATATCTTTTTCAACTCATCGGTGACCTATATTTTTTAATATGATTTCCATATAAGCTGTACTTAAACTAAATTATTGTAAAATTTGAGCGATTTCTGTAATAAATTTCTTTTTTTTTATTTCGATATTAACTTTATTTCTCCTATTACTTCAACAGAAAAACCCCACTTTTACAAACATGTATGCTTCTTTCGAAGGCAGATTGTAAGCGCAAATGAACGGTGACCCCACTTTTTTATTTTATTTTTATTTTAACTATAAGATAAAGTTTGTTTATAGAAAAATATAGAGAAATCCTATATAAATGATTTAGACCCGCGAACCCCCTTAAGTGCTTTAATATTATTATTCAGCAAGTTTTAATTAAGAGCTACTGACATGAATTTTTTTTCTTGTCTGTGAAATGACAATTTAATTTTGTCCTTGTCCATGCACCCCTTTTTTACAGGAAATAATTAGACAATGTCATGCGAAGTTTATTACAGCTGAGAAATACTATTTCATTGAACTAAAATTTTAGAATGATGACAAAATAGTATGACAAACATATTATTAGAAAGGTGAAATATATATATTTCTTTTGCATCATCAGTTTTATGTCTTGAAAGATCTTTTTTTTTCTTTTTTTTCCCGACCGACCGACCTGACTTTTTCATGGAGAAAATCCGTAAACCAACAAATTAAAAAAATGTGGCCTCGTGGTGAATAACACTTTCTCAGGCCTGGGTGAATATGCTTTTTTATTCAAAATCCAATTCATATAGAGAAACCTACTAAAATAATACCAATATGGAAAAATCCCCAATATTCATGCAATAACCCTATATAACAACTTTTGCGATCAGAGATATAAACAAACCTTTATTGACTGCTGCCAGAATGTTATCATATGCCTTTCCATTAATTAGCGTGACATTTATCATTTGCAAATTAGTGCATATATTGGAAATTTGTTTGTAAACATGGCAGATGACATGGCTGCATTCATGGCATTTGTCAAGTCTTTTAAAAAAACCACAACACAGTGCAGCAATTTGCAAAAGGGTTTGTTATAGGATTAAACACATTTTTTCTAGAGGTTATTGATGTGTAAACCAGGGCGATTAACCCACAAACTGAATAAAAGTCTGTGGGTACATGTAACAATTTTCCTGGATTACGGAAAACTAGCATAATCATGGATATCTAATTTCATGGTTTTGCCGAAAGCTACAAAAAAACATTTAATTACGTGGTTCACATGTACCCACAAAAGCCACTAAAATTGGTATCCAACGAATAATAATGAATTCACAGTATATTTATTTTTGTAAGCTCTCTTTAGATTTTACGTGTCTTTGTTATAAGATTTTATTTGTTTATAATTATAGTCTAACAACAGATTTACTAAGTATTACGCAACAGCACAGTGTATTGCACAACAGAAAGAAATCTTTAATTGAATATAAATTCAATTCATATAACCAATTTCAATTCCTTTGACTACAATTATTCAGAAACCTATAATATGTCAAATATTTAATAAAAATCCAAATTCAGACCTGTAACAAGCTTGAATATTGTGTCCATTTTTGCCCCAACTGTTCAGAGTTGGACCTCTGTGGGCTTATATAAATCAAACTGCCCTCAGCAAAGCAGCTTATTAAAAGAGTTATTCCCCTGGTAATCATTTTTAGCTCACCTGGCCCGAAGGGCCAAGTGAGCTATTCTCATCACTTGGCGTCCGGCGTCCGTCGTCGTCCGTCGTCGTCCTGCGTTAACTTTTACAAAAATCTTCTCCTCTGAAACTACTAGGCCAAATTTAACCAAACTTGGCCACAATCATCTTTGGGGTATCTAGTTTAAAAATTGTGTCCGGTGACCCCGCCAACTAACCAAGATGGCCGGCATGGCTATAAATAGAACATAGGGGTAAAATGCAGTTTTTGGCTTATAACTCAAAAACCAAAGCATTTAGGGCAAATCTGACATGGGGTAATATTGTTAATTAGGTTAAGATCTATCTGCCCTGAAATTTTCAGATGAATCTGACATTCCGTTGTTAGGTTGCTGCCCCTGAATTGGTAATTTTAAGGAAATTTTGTTGTTTTTGGTTATTATCTTGAATATTATTTCAGATAGAGATAAACTGTTAAAGCAATAATGTTCAGCAAAGTAAGATCTACAAATAAGTCAACATGACCAAAATGATCAGTTGACCACTTTAGGAGTTATTGCCCTTTATAGTCAATTTTTAACCATTTTTCGTAAATCTTAGTAATCTTTTAGAAAAATCTTCTCCTCTGAAACTGCTGGGCCAAATTATTTGAAACTTGGCCACAATCATCATTGGGGTATCTAGTTTAAAAATTGTGTCCGGTGACCCCGCCAACTAACCAAGATGACCGCCATGGCTATAAATAGAACATAGGGGTAAAATGCAGTTTTTGGCTTATAACTCAAAAACCAAAGCATTTAGAGCAAATCTGACATGGGTAAAATTGTTAATCAGGTGAAGATTTATCTGCCCTGAAATTTTCAGATGAATTGGACAACCTGTTTTTGGGTTGCGGCCCCTGAATTGGTAATTTTAAGGAAATTTTGCTGTTTTTGGTTATTATATTGAATATTATTATAGATATAGGTAAACTGTAAACAGCAATAATGTTCAGCAAGGTCAGATTTACAAATAAGTCAACATGACCAAAATGGTCAGTTGACCTCTTTAGGAGTTATTGCCCTTTAAAGTCAATTTTTAACCATTTTTCGTAAATTTTATATATCTTTAACTAAAATCTTCTTCTCTGAAACTGCTGTGCCAAATTGATCCAAACTTTTTTTATTTCGATATTAACTTTATTTTTCCTATTACTTCAACAGAAAAACCCCACTTTTACAAACATGTATGCTTCTTTCGAAGGCAGATTGTAAGCGCAAATGAACGGTGACCCCACTTTTTTATTTTATTTTTATTTTAACTATAAGATAAAGTTTGTTTATAGAAAAATATAGAGAAATCCTATATAAATGATTTAGACCCGCGAACCCCCTTAAGTGCTTTAATATTATTATTCAGCAAGTTTTAATTAAGAGCTACTGACATGAATTTTTTTTCTTGTCTGTGAAATGACAATTTAATTTTGTCCTTGTCCATGCACCCCTTTTTTACAGGAAATAATTGGACAATGTCATGCGAAGTTTATTACAGCTGAGAAATACTATTTCATTGAACTAAAATTTTAGAATGATGACAAAATAGTATGACAAACATATTATTAGAAAGGTGAAATATATATATTTCTTTTGCATCATCAGTTTTATGTCTTGAAAGATCTTTTTTTTTCTTTTTTTTCCCGACCGACCGACCTGACTTTTTCATGGAGAAAATCCGTAAACCAACAAATTAAAAAAATGTGGCCTCGTGGTGAATAACACTTTCTCAGGCCTGGGTGAATATGCTTTTTTATTCAAAATCCAATTCATATAGAGAAACCTACTAAAATAATACCAATATGGTAAAATCCCCAATATTCATGCAATAACCCTATATAACAACTTTTGCGATCAGAGATATAAACAAACCTTTATTGACTGCTGCCAGAATGTTATCATATGCCTTTCCATTAATTAGCGTGACATTTATCATTTGCAAATAAGTGCATATATTGGAAATTTGTTTGTAAACATGGCAGATGACATGGCTGCATTCATGGCATTTGTCAAGTCTTTTAAACTAGAGGCTCTAAAGAGCCTGTGTCGCTCACCTTGGTATATGTGAATATTAAACAAAGGAAGCAAATGAATTCATGACAAAATTGTGTTTTGTTGATGGTGATGTGTTTTTAAATCTTACTTTACTAAACAGTCTTGCTGCTTACAATTATCTCTATCTATAATGAAATTGGCCCAGTAGTATCAGTGGAAATGTTAATTAAAAATTTACAAATTTTATGAAAATTGTTAAAAATTGACTATAAAGGACAATAACTCCTTAGGGGGTCAATTGACCATTTCGGTCATGTTGACTTATTTATAGATCCTACTTTGCTGAACATTATTGCTGTTTACAGTTTATCTTTATCTATAATAATATTCAAGATAATAACCAAAAACAGCAAAATTTCCTTAAAATTACCGATTCACGGGCAGCAACCCAACAACAGGTTGTCAGATTCATCTTCCAATTACAGGGCAGATAAATATTGATCTGATAAACAAATTCACCCCAAGTCAGATTGCTGTAAATGCTTTAATTGGTTTTTGACTTATAAGCCAAAAACTGCATTTTACCCCTATGTTCTATTTTTAGCCTTTGTGGCCATCTTGGTTGGTTGACCTGGTCACGCCACACATTTTTTAAACTAGATACCCCAAAGATGATTGTTGCCAAGTTTGGATTAATTTGGCCCAGTAGTTTCAGAGGAGAAGATTTTTGTAAAGATAACTAAGATTTACAAAAAATGGTTAAAAATTGACTATAAAGGGCAATAACTCCTAAACGGGTCAACTGACCATTTCGGTCATGTTGACTTATTTGTAGATAATACTTTGTTGAACATTATTGCTGTTTACAGTTTATCTCTATCTATAATAATATTCAAGATAAAAACCAAAAACAGCAAAATTTCCTTAAAATTACCAATTCAGGAGCAGCAACCCAACAACCAATTGACTGATTCATCTGAAAATTTCAGGGCAGATAGATCTTGACCTGATAAACATTTTTATCTCATGTCAGATTTCCTCAAAAGATTTTGGTTTTTGAGTTATACGCCAAAAACTGCATTTGACCCCTATGTTCTATTTTTAGCCGTGGCGGTCATCTTGGTTGGTTGACCAGGTCACGCCACACATTTTTATAACAAGATACCCCAAAGATGATTGTGGCCAAGTTTGGATTAACTTGGCCCAGTAGTTTCAGAGGAGAAGATTTTTGTAAAAGATTACTTTAATTTACGAAAAATGGTTAAAAATTTACTATAAAGGGCAATAACTCCTAAACGGGGCAACTGACCATTTTGGTCATGTTGACTTATTTGTAGATCTTACTTTGCTGAACATTATTGCTGTTTACAGTTTATCTCTATCTACGGGCCAGGTGAGCTAAAAAACGACAACACAGTGCAGCAATTTGCAAAAGGGTTTGTTATAGGATTAAACACATTTTTTCTAGAGGTTATTGATGTGTAAACCAGGGCGATTAACCCACAAACTGAATAAAAGTCTGTGGGTACATGTAACAATTTTCCTGGATTACGGAAAACTAGCATAATCATGGATATCTAATTTCATGGTTTTGCCGAAAGCTACAAAAAAACATTTAATTACGTGGTTCACATGTACCCACAAAAGCCACTAAAATTGGTATCCAACGAATAATAATGAATTCACAGTATATTTATTTTTGTAAGCTCTCTTTAGATTTTACGTGTCTTTTTTATAAGATTTTATTTGTTTATAATTATAGTCTGACAACAGATTTACTAAGTATTACGCAACATCACAGTGTATTGCACAACAGCAAGAAATCTTTAATTGAATATAAATTCAATTCATATAACCAATTTCAATTCCTTTGACTACAATTATTCAGAAACCTATAATATGTCAAATATTTAATAAAAATCCAAATTCAGACCTGTAACAAGCTTGAATATTGTGTCCATTTTTGCCCCAACTGTTCAGAGTTGGACCTCTGTGGGCTTATATAAATCAAACTGCCCTCAGCAAAGCAGCTTATTAAAAGAGTTATTCCCCTGGTAATCATTTTTAGCTCACCTGGCCCGAAGGGCCAAGTGAGCTATTCTCATCACTTGGCGTCCGGCGTCCGGCGTCGTCCGTCGTCGTCCGTCGTCGTCCTGCGTTAACTTTTACAAAAATCTTCTCCTCTGAAACTACTAGGCCAAATTTAACCAAACTTGGCCACAATCATCTTTGGGGTATCTAGTTTAAAAATTGTGTCCGGTGACCCCGCCAACTAACCAAGATGGCCGCCATGGCTATAAATAGAACATAGGGGTAAAATGCAGTTTTTGGCTTATAACTCAAAAACCAAAGCATTTAGGGCAAATCTGACATGGGGTAATATTGTTAATTAGGTTAAGATCTATCTGCCCTGAAATTTTCAGATGAATCTGACATTCCGTTGTTAGGTTGCTGCCCCTGAATTGGAAATTTTAAGGAAATTTTGTTGTTTTTGGTTATTATCTTGAATATTATTTCAGATAGAGATAAACTGTTAAAGCAATAATGTTCAGCAAAGTAAGATCTACAAATAAGTCAACATGACCAAAATGATCAGTTGACCACTTTAGGAGTTATTGCCCTTTATAGTCAATTTTTAACCATTTTTCGTAAATCTTAGTAATCTTTTAGAAAAATCTTCTCCTCTGAAACTGCTGAGCCAAATTATTTGAAACTTGGCCACAATCATCATTGGGGTATCTAGTTTAAAAATTGTGTCCAGTGACCCCGCCAACTAACCAAGATGACCGCCATGGCTATAAATAGAACATAGGGGTAAAATGCAGTTTTTGGCTTATAACTCAAAAACCAAAGCATTTAGAGCAAATCTGACATGGGTAAAATTTGTTAATCAGGTGAAGATTTATCTGCCCTGAAATTTTCAGATGAATTGGATAACCTGTTTTTGGGTTGCGGCCCCTGAATTGGTAATTTTAAGGAAATTTTGCTGTTTTTGGTTATTATATTGAATATTATTATAGATATAGGTAAACTGTAAACAGCAATAATGTTCAGCAAGGTCAGATTTACAAATAAGTCAACATGACCAAAATGGTCAGTTGACCTCTTTAGGAGTTATTGCCCTTTAAAGTCAATTTTTAACCATTTTTCGTAAATTTTATATATCTTTAACTAAAATCTTCTTCTCTGAAACTGCTGTGCCAAATTGATCCAAACTTGGCCACAATCATCTTTGGGGTTTCTTGTTTAAAAAATGTGTCCGGTGACCTGGCCATCAAACCAAGATGGCCGCCACGGCTAAAAATAGAACATAGGGGTAAAATGCAGTTTTTGGCTTATAACTCAAAAACCAAATAATTTAGAGAAAATCTGACATGAAGTAAAATTGTTAATCAGGTCAAGATCTATCTGCCCTGAAATTTTCAGATGAATTGGACAACCTGTTTTTGGGTTGCGGCCCCTGAATTGGTAATTTTAAGGAAATTTTGCTGTTTTTGGTTATTATATTGAATATTATTATAGATATAGGTAAACTGTAAACAGCAATAATGTTCAGCAAAGTAAGATCTACAAATAAGTCAACATGAACGAAATGGTCAATTGACCCCTGTAGGAGTTATTGACCTTTGTAGTCAATTTTCAATCTGCTTCCTTTGTTTAATATTCACATAGACCAAGGTGAGCGACACAGGCTCTTTAGAGCCTCTAGTTTATTTAGAAAATGGCATGGTCAGAATTTATACAAAAATTATATCATAGGTTTATATTAGCAATTAATGTCTTTCACAACTTTGAAAATCAGTGCTTAGGTCAATTTTATTTTAAAGAGCTATGCTCCTTGGAAGTATTAATAATATGGAAAATTGCCTTGTGAGTGCTCTATGAAATTGGCAAAAAATTGTGCCTGATTTTCATACAAATTTTACGTGTGTATTATAGATTTATTTTATCATAGTCTTTGACAGTTTTTAAGAAAGTATGTTTTTTTCAGTAATTGCCCTTGTACCATGAATAGATCAAATATGTACATCCTTGGGGACATATGAACTCTATTCTGTTTTTTTATTTTATTTAATGTATTTAGAAAAGAAAATCAAATACACTTAAAAACAAAGGTGGACTGGTGAAGTTTTAAAAACATTACTTGAGAGGAATAAGATAAAAATCTAAGTAATAAAATGTATATTTGGCATTGGCATTTTCCTCGGTGAAGAACCTAGATAGTTTTGCTTTTACTTTTTATAATTGAAATATAAACCAATAACTTGCAGTGTTAACCTTATGTTCTATTTTTACAGAGCCCAGATTAGTTGATGAAGGATCAAGTCTTTGGAAAAATCCTTTTTCTAAATTATGTGAGTGAAATATTTTTTATAGTTTACAAGGAATAAGGATTCCAAGTGACTATATTATAGCTTACATATTACCCTTAGCGCAAGGTGATGAAATTATATTATGCAATGTTTCAAACAATGTCAAATGCAGCGGATGTTAAAAATGTATGAATATATTTGAACATGTTTTCATTTCTCTCTCCCCACCCCGACCCCTTAACAAGAACAATCTCATTGTGGTCTTTTTTTCAATTCATTGCTACAAAGACCTCCTTTTTAAGCTGAGGAAAATTGGTATTTTATCTGCAAAGTGAAAACATTAAAATTCATTTAGAAGAAGAAAAAATAATCTTGAAACAAGTTATTGATCAGGTAATTGAGACCTAGGATTCTTAAAGGGTTTTCCTGACCAGAATGATCAAATGAGCTTATCTCATTACTTATTTGGCTTCTATTACTGTATCTGCAATTTTCTGTTAATTTTTACAAAAAATCTTTTCTGAAACTACTGTGCCAATGAGACACAAATATAGCCACAATCATCATTGTTTAAAAATGTCAACACTTATCACCCTTTCCTTGTAGAAAAACAATCTGGTTTCCATTTTTGGGATATGATTGCTCTCAAGCAATCTGTAGACTTTTACCATTGACTCAGGGCCATGCCCTCACGTCAACTGTTTTATTCTAAACACTAAGGAACATCTCAGATTCTTAAGATTGTCTTGCTTTAAAAAGTTATAACAAACAAAAGGATTAAATATGAACAACTGTCCTATAATGTTCTTCTCATAAACTTCATGTTTAGATATTTCCCTTGACTTATTTGTGTGTTTTTAACTACACAGAAAATCAGAATTAAGCAGTATTTATATTTAGTGTTTTTATAAATTTAGAAACACGTCATAGGATATTCCCCAATTTTGATAAAATGTGAGAGTTCCCTGAAATTAAGCTGAATCTATTTCTGTAATATAAGAACTGAAGTAGAGTTTTTGTCGAGCCTGTGACTTTTGTTTGGGGGGGGGGGGGGGGGGGGGCTATGGCAGCTACAGAGGCGGCATTAGCTATCTTCTTTAAAGCTTTATATTTAAGAGGCTGGAAGACTTCAATGCTTCATACTTTGTATATAGATTCGTCGTGTTACATAGTTTTCGTCAGTCACATGTCCAATGTCCTCATTTTCATGGTTCATTGACTACTTGAAAAAAAGTTAAGATTTTTTGTAATGTAAAATTCTCTGTTATGATAGGTAAGGGGTAACCGATTGAATGGTTGCTCTGGATGCCCTACTCCATTGATTAATTTTAAAACTCATGAGATCCTTTCTATGTCTATTTGCTATTGAGGGTTATTATTGTTGCGTAATTTTAAATTATATGCATCATTTAAATTAAAATAAATGTAGTCAACAACCTAAAGATGTAACTAGAAAAACTACAATAATTACATTGTTCATACACTTTTATCGAGGATTGGCTATTTTTAATTGATTTTTTATTGATTGTTGGTTGCTTAATGTCCGGTGGCAAATATTTTATGCATATTCAGGACAAATATCTATATATAGGCTATTTTTAAAGTTGAATACCTATTCAGATAACATAAATTACATTTTACACTGTGCACTTAGATAATTTATTTTTGAAAAATAATACTAAATTTATACATGTATCAATGAAAACATGATGGCAATTGTATACCTCAGAGCAATCATGCTCTTTGATTTCTCTCTCTGGTATTTTTGGTTATGTAGAAATGTCTTGGTCATCCAAAGACATATGTTTACAGATAGTAACTTGAGGATAAGTTTATTGATTTGAACAAAAATTGAAAAGAAGGGGTTCTAATGCTGTGCTGAATTGCTTTTTATTTGATCAATTTCATTTGTATTTTATTTTACTTTGAAAGTTACCATCTTGACAATCTTTTAGCTTATAAGTTATGTCTTTTTACAAATATCTTTGAGGCATTATGCAAATTTTATTTTTAATTGTTACTTAATTTTGCTAATTCAAAATCAGATATATTTTTAGTGATTATTGTACATGCATTGTTCTATTTTAAGATTGATAGGGTTACCAGTCCCAGCAATATAAAGTCCCTGACTAAATGAACAAAAGTGATTATGAAATTCTGATCTATTCTGATCAGTTATAGTTGCCAACTTAATTAACTCCATATTTTTTTAAATCTCCATAAACATTACTATTTTTTTTTAAACAGAACTTTAATTTCTGTCAATGCATCTTCATTAAATGCAGATATTTTTTTTCAAAATAGATATGAGAATATGTTGTATGAGTGCCAATGAGACAACTCTCCATCCAAGTCGCATTGTGTAAAAAGTAAATCATCATAGGTCAAAGTACAGTCTTCAAAACTGATCCTTGGCTCACATTGAAAAACAAGCTATAGAAGGCCCCAAAAATATTTTCTTCAGAATAAATATGAGAGTATGTGGTTTGAGTGCCAAAGAGACAACTCTCCATCCAAGTCGCATTGTGTAAAAAGTAAATTATTTTAGGTCTAAAGTTCAGCCTTCAACACAGATCCTTGGCTCACACCGAAAAGCCAACTATAAAAGGCCCCAAAAATATTTTCTTCAGAATAAATATGAGAGTATGTGGTTTGAGTGCCAAAGAGACAACTCTCCATCCAAGTCGCATTGTGTAAAAAGTAAATTATTTTAAGTCTTAAGTTCAGCCTTCAACACAGATCCTTGGCTCACACCGAAAAGCAAACTATAAAGCCCTAAAATTATTTTCTTCAGAATAAATATGAGAGTATGTGGTTTGAGTGCCAAAGAGACAACTCTCCATCCAAGTCGCATTGTGTAAAAAGTAAATTATTTTAGGTCTAAAGTTCAGCCTTCAACACAGATCCTTGGCTCACACCGAAAAGCCAACTATAAAAGGCCCCAAAAATATTTTCTTCAGAATAAATATGAGAGTATGTGGTTTGAGTGCCAAAGAGACAACTCTCCATCCAAGTCGCATTGTGTAAAAAGTAAATTATTTTAAGTCTTAAGTTCAGCCTTCAACACAGATCCTTGGCTCACACCGAAAAGCAAACTATAAAGCCCTAAAATTATTTTCTTCAGAATAAATATGAGAGTATGTGGTTTGAGTGCCAAAGAGACAACTCTCCATCCAAGTCGCATTGTGTAAAAAGTAAATTATTTTAGGTCTAAAGTTCAGCCTTCAACACAGATCCTTGGCTCACACCGAAAAGCAAACTATAAAAGGCCCCAAAAATATTTTCTTCAGAATAAATATGAGAGTATGTGGTTTGAGTGCCAAAGAGACAACTCTCCATCCAAGTCGCATTGTGTAAAAAGTAAATTATTTTAGGTCAAAAGTTCAGCCTTCAACACAGATCCTATAAAGGCTCACACCGAAAAGCAAGCTATAAAAGGCCCCAAAAATATTTTCTTAAGAATAATATGAGAATATGTGGTTTGAGTGCCAAAGAGACAACTCTCCATCCAAGTCGCATTGTGTAAAAAGTAAATTATTTTAGGTCAAAAGTTCAGCCTTCAACACAGATCCTATAAAGGCTCACACCGAAAAGCAAGTTATAAAAGGCCCCAAAAATATTTTCTTAAGAATAATATGAGAATATGTGGTTTGAGTGCCAAAGAGACAACTCTCCATCCAAGTCGCATTGTGTAAAAAGTAAATTATTTTAGGTCTAAAGTTCAACCTTCAACACAGATCCTTGGCTCACACCGAAATGCAAGCTATAAAAGGCCATAAAAATAACTAGTGTAAATCCATGGCTTCCAAAAGGGTCATATATTACAGATATTTACATTTTTACCGGACATTGTCTGTCTGGGATAAGCCTTCTTAGTGTTCAAGGCTTTCTTAAGAGACAGTCATATTAACATAATTCACAATATTTTGACCCAAAGTTTTGCTTAAACAGCCACACATTTCCAGTCATAAAAATGACACAATGATTAATAACTATCAAAACTACCCCTACTTTAATACCTTCTGTCCTAGATCTGTTCTGTACAGGTATTTTCCTTCATTATATATATGTTACAGTAAATAGGTGAAATTAGGAATTACACGTAATTACTAAACATTTCAGTTAATACCTGTAATTACTAGACAATTTAGTAATTACCTGTATTTACTAGTTGTTTCAGTGATTACTGGTAATTACTGATTTTTTTTGTCATTTTTACAGCTATTTACTAACTTGATTTTTTGTTTTAAAATTAAAAACATAACTCAAGATACAAAATAAGAAAGTAAAGGGGTAGGGATTTTAAGGGAGCTTACTTGAGGATGTAGAAATATAAGGCACCTCAAAAGTGCATACTCTTTACTGTTTGTGAATTGAAACTGGAAAATGGTTGTTTTATAGGTCTTGAAACTCCGTAAATGTATGCATGCAAGACAATGATATTAATCCAAAATTGATTTTCATAATTTTGTTAAACTAAAATCTCAATCATGCACTGTGGTTTAAAACTTTAAAATAACTTTCTCCAAATATCTTGGATTTCTATCAAACTTGGACAGAAGCTTAATGTTTATGATCATAAGATAATATCCGAAAGTAAAGCTTGTAAAAAAAATCCTTTTTTTTCCTATATCACTTATAATCAGGATAAATGGACTAGTTTTTTCCCAGTAAACATTGCATACACTCTGAAGTTTTAGTTTTTAAAACATTAGATTTTATAAACCATCCTGTTTTTTTACCCAATTTTGACAGAAGTTTCTTATAGTACTAGTTAAAGATAGTATCTAGAGGAAAATTTTAATATTTTTTCCTCATTTTTGTTGAGCCTGCGATTAATAGCAAAAGTAGTCGAGACTGTTTGTTCTGCAAAACCCTTACAATTTTAATAGCTTAATACATCGATAACCCATCTTCAGCTAGGGGTTGAATTGAAGGTCACATGAATACGTATTCAATGAGGTCCAAATATTCACTCACAAGTGCACAACTCATCAACCTTGTTTCTCAGCTAATTATAGAACTGGATTGGCTACTAACAGTGAATTATAATTTCACTATATCATTTTTATTTAAAATTGAATGCTTCTTTTTGTAAATTTATTGGGTGGTAAAAGCGTTGACCGAAGTACATTTTGTATGAAGCGCGGAAGCGCTTCATTCTAAAAATGTACGCACGGTCAACGCTTTTACAACCCTATAAAGTTTCAAAAAGAAGTATTCAATACTTATAATTACATTTATTTTAGCTAAAATCATGAAAACACGATTTTTATCCAGTTTTATTTAATTCACCTGTGCACTTTTTTGTGGGACCTCGTGTCATCATGTATGATAAATGTTATTGTCTGATGCAATTGTTTACAGAATAACATGTTAGCCAATCAGAATAACGTATTATAATGAAACTTACATCTAATGTAATTATTAATGATTTAACAACAAAAAAAATATATATATTTAACTTTTTTTATATCTCGAAGCTAATGCACATAACAGTTCATTCCTTTTCTTTACCTTCACAAGGTTATCTGATCTTTATTTAAGGAATGACTGTAATATTTTTTCTGTCTATGAAGAAATAACATAAAAAAATTGGTGCATACTGAAAAACGAGCGTAGCGTAACATTGTGCACCACATTTTTTTTTTATGTTATTTCGAATAGACAGAAAAAATATTACAGTCATTTCTTATAATTTAATTGTAAATTCCATATTTAACCGTAGAAAACCATGAAAAAACGTTGATGACGTCACAGTAACATGACTAAATTATGTCTATGGGCTCATAACAAAATAACGTCAGCCAATCAGAAGACCCGTTAAAATTAAATTATAAGGTAATAAGTCTAAATATTCTTCAAACTCAAAGTTGTTTTGAAAAAAGTTAAAACATAATGCTTTGGGAGAATTTTTCATTTCTGATTTCCATGTCTGCTGCAAAAATTATCTGTATAATGCTCAACTTTAACCATTTTGGATTAAAACTAAAGTTACTCAGATTTAACCAAATATTTGAAAGTCTATAATAAAGATATTTTGAATACAAACCAACCATTCAATATTCTAAGAGTGCTTACTGATCATCTAGTTAGTATTACCATAACTTTTGATCATCTGACCATAATAAAACATTGTTTTAGCAGTCAGTAAATAGGTGTTAAAACTCATTTTAAAATTAGTAATTACTGGTAATAACTGGGCCGTTTCAGGAATTACTTGTATTAACTAAGTGCATCAGGAATTACCTGTAATTCCTAAATTTTAGTAATTACATGTAATTCCTAATTTCACCTATTTACTGTAACATATATATGGAACACTCAAACTTGGGATGCATGGGTTTAATGCTTAATCAAATATTAACACATATAATTTACCTTCTCATATTAATCAAGGCTAATTAGTTGAAATCTACCTGTTCAGGTGACAGGTAATTTAATATTTTGTGCAGGATATTGTATAACTTGATTGGTCTATTCAAAGGTATTTAGGTTTGCATCTAATTGATTTAGTCCAAAAGATTAAAATTATGAGAAATATGTTTATTGATATGATTTGATGAAAAATTTAAAAGGTTTAAAAAATTATCAAACCACATGGTTTGAACTAGTACACGATATATATATAGCTAGTGCACATATGCACAGGTGGGAAATTTAATTATGCATCAAATTTCTTCAGAAACTCTTAAATTATCATTGATACCTGAATCTTACATTCATATCAGTTGAAAAAATAAAGTGGAAAGAGTTTCTCACACTCTGTCATGCTTTAACAATGTACACAGATTTTATGTATCTGTCTCTGGTCCATGTTTTACCATTGTCAAGTCAGCATCCAGTATAAGGTTGTGCTTTTAAAATGAAAGTAAAGTTCTTGACAAGATTATTTTGCACACATAAAGAGTCTTAGGCAAATATTAGTACACTCATGTTGTCAATTCGAATGATGCACTGCCAATTTCACAGCTCACATCAGAACATGGAATTTATATCAAAGTAAAGTTAAAAATCGTTTTTTAAGCAGTTAAGCTGCCTTATGGGAGCACTCTAGACTTGTGTTCTACCCAATAAATGCTGAAATATGTGCCATTGTTATTATCTAGCTGGATGTTATGTTATTTATAACTAATTGGACAGTTTTTACATACATTTAATTCTTGATTACAAAAAATATGACCAGAAAACCTAAAATGATCGTTGATTTATCCAAAAGTTTTGAAGTTGCACATAGGAAGAAGGGCACATTAGAAATCTTTATGTAGTTTATTATCCCCAGAGATTTTGGCAAAGCTGTCAAAGAACAAATTTATGTATGAAATGTTTATTTGCCGAAAATCTCTAAAGACAAGTAGTTTAGATTTCCCAAATGGCAAAAGTCATAGGAATATTGTTTGTTGTCAATATGTAGTCAACTACGTCAGTGGTCTTAAAATGAGTTCCACTGTTCATGCTGTTGGTGGCAATTTTAAATTATAATATGAGACGAAATTTTTGTATCTTTTCATTTTGAAGGCAGGGGTTCAAATTAGTGGTTGTCCGAGATCTGCGACCTTCCACTTTTGCAGTTGGACTTGTGACTTGGTTACTAGCTATAGCTACGCTTGACATGCCCGACTTGAGAGGAAATAAAAAAAAACTTGCAAACCTTTTTACCAAAGTCTTCTTATAAACGATCTCAAAACTTGTTTTTAGCATTATTATTCATGACAGCTATGTTCATTTTGTTCAACCGCTAGCTTTATACAGAAAATCGCAGACAAATAGTGTTTAAATATGAGTAAAAATATACCTGACAAAAACAACATTGAAAACAAAATGGCTGACATGAGAAGAAAATAACAATATCGGATCTGATTCCGGAAGTGGATATGGGTAATTCCGGTTTTTGGCGATCAATTTAAAAAAAAAATCAGACAGATTACAAAATACATCTTTGCATGGTACATAAATATCAACTCTAGAATTGAAAACCAAAAGATATATATGTAAAAGAATGAAAAAAACAGAAAATAATTTGTACTGAAACTCAAAATTACTTTTTGACAAATTTTAATGTCAAAATCCAATACAATTTGAGTCTTTGTGACAGCTGGGAACAGTATATTTAACAATATATATGGTCCTGGTGACAGTACAAATTTTCTTCATCAGTAATAAATGTTGGTAAAGCAAGTTAGATGCTTTTAAAGTGTAAACATTACATTACTGCAATTTCAATGGGTATTTTTTTTTCTCAATTTTGATGGGTCAGTTTAAATAGCTGGAAGTTTCTTATTTTACACATATAGTGCAACTAGATTATATGATACCTGAAATCATATGATATGTATGTGGAGTCCTTTGGGTCACTCTACCCCCTCCTGTGTGATAACTTTGAAACGGATGAGATCCCCACCTCTCAACCATATACATTCATGTATGGGACTTTATAACTAATCAAATGAAATATAGGTGAAGTCCCTAGGGTCAACCACCATCTCCTGCTTTAGAACTTGGAAACAGTCGAGATCCCCAACCCTCAACCATATTTATTCATGTATGGGACAATAGACGTATTTACACTTGTATGCAAATTAGTCCGCCATTAAATAACATTACACAGGTTCCCGTAAACTTTTACTTCATAATTCAAAATATTTGACGTCACAACTAAAAAGTGATTGTAGCTTGACGTCAAAAGGTTATTCAGAGGTGATATAAGGTCATTCGGAGGCAAAATATAGCTAAATACCAAAAGTCTAAATATGTTTATATAACCAATCAAATGAAATACAGGGGGAGTCCCTGGGGTCACCCCACCTCTCCTGGGAACTTTAAAACAGTCCAGATCCCCACCCTAAACCGTATATGTTTATGTATGGAACAATATAATAAATCTAATCAATTATAGGGAGAGTCCCTGTGGGTCATCCCACCCTCCTGTTTGAGAACTTGAAAATGGTTAAGATCACCACCCCTAAACCATATACCCGTATATTCATGTATGGGACAATATAACAAATCATATGAAATATAGGTGGAGTTCGTGGGGCCACTCTGCCCCTTCCTGTTTGAGAATTTGAAAACGGTTGAGATCCCCACCCATAAACCATATATATTGTATGTATATATATGTAAATATATGTATTGGACAATATAGCAAATCAAATGAATTATAGGGGGAGTCCCTAGGATCACTACACCCTCCTGTTTGAGAACTTGGAAACAGGCGAGATCCTCGCCCCTTAAAGTCATAAGAAACGAGTGACTGGTGAAAAGTAATATTCTTCCAATTCTTGAACCAATGCATACAAACATCATTAACTTAGGCTTCTGTGCACGAATTTATAATTTTTTCGTGTAAATTTCGTATAATTGTCAATTTTTTTTTAATTGGTGAGTGTCCTTGTGAAAATACGGCAGGTAATTAAAGTTTGTGTTTTGAAGCCGAAGTTTAACGATTGTCACCTGTTTGTCATCAATCAACAGAAAATCAACAAAAAGCATGGAAATTGAGCACATGTTTAAGATGTGAATTCAGATAATAGTTTATTTTAAGGACATCCATGTGGTCACCGGGTTTTTACGAGATGGGTAACACTGAGGTCACTTTGCATACGGAAAATATGTCTGGGAAATGCTTCCTGGAAGGAAGCAATTAGAATAAAGTTAACTTCTTCTGAATATGAACAAATGAAAGAATTTTCTTCAGAAACTTTTATATGTACATTAGTTTTGTACTGAAAACTATCCATTGAGTTATAAAAAACATATGCATTATTTTTTTTTATTTGAAGTTTCTTATGACTTTAACCATATATACTCATGTATGGGACTAAATGACAAATCATATAAGATATAGGGGAGTCCCTGGGGTCACCCAACTCCTCCTGTTGTTTGAGAACTTGGAAACAGTTCAGGAAACGCTCATGATAAAATTTGAATATCACGGCCCAGGCCATGTGTAAATTTCCAACAATCTATGGCTTCCAGGAATTATTTCTTAATTATTATCTTATAAGAAATTACAGTAAATAATGATTTAATATACACACGATACAATTATAGTAATTATGATTTGATATATAGTTACAGTAAATTATGATTTAGTATACAATTACCGTAAATTATGATTTGATATACAATTACAGTAAATAATGATTTTATATAAAATATACAATTAAAAATGTACAGTAAATAATGATTAATATAAAAAATTATTATTTCAGCTCCCAGCTCTATAATCATCTTTATTTTCTTGGTCTTATCTGTACTCTTTGCAATTGGAAGTGCTGGAATGGTCAACATTAACCCAGGTAATTACATATTTTGTTTTTATAGATGAACTATTAGTATGATTAAACTGGCAAACCAACAATTGTTGAAACATACCATATAAGATATTAGAATAATGAGATGTTGTATGCTGTCAAAGAGCCCATTTTCAATTGACAAAATGATGGTGATACAAGTACATTAATAACACCATATGGTGTACAAAATTTTTTGTAACTCATTTTTGCGGTATATCATATATATAATATAAATAACAAGTCTAAAATATATACAAATATTTATATAATAAAAACTATAACACAAATTTCCATACCTTTCGGCCATTACAGCCTTCTTCATTGGAATAAATAACAACATTCATATATATAAACAAGTCTAAATTAAAAACAATGTTCAAACCTATGATTGCGTTGGATGAAAAACACAATTTTTGTAAGTGTTCATGCAAAACAAATTTCTTGGTAAAGGGGTCTAAATACAGCACAAACAACATTTTCCAAAAGACAAAAAAAGTGAAAAAGTATATTTAACAAAGCACATATGACTTACAGGTCGAACAACTGATGTGCTGTAACCCTGCTGACTGCCATTGGCGATTGCCAAATAAAATTGATCACAAGATGTAACAAAATGGATCTTAATATAAATTTAATACTAAACAGAAAACAATAAACTTGCAGCAGAGATGATAAACCACAAAAATGAGGTGCTTACTTATTTTACACCATATCTGGATTTTTAACAATTATTGTTTCTTCAGTAATTTTAGGGATCAAAACAGTATTATATACATGTATATACATATACAATATTAGGTCAATGAAAGAAAAAAATAAACTTTTTGTATGAGGCTGAGAAACTGGGGAAGAGCGAGGTTCTACCTAGCCCTTCCCCAGTTTTGCGCAGAGTCCAAAAAAGTTTATATTTTTATGACATTGACCTATTATTGTTTTTATACTGCAACATAAACTAATACATTGACATCTTTTTAAATCATAACACAAATGTCAAACTTATGTTCTTCCCTTACATACACGAGCGAATAGTACAAGTTGAGATATATAAACACTGTAAGATGGTGACAAGGGAACGTCACCATCTAAAAAGGAATAATTAACAATAGGAAATGAAAAATCATCTCTTTTATCTTAAATTTTCGTATTCAGCTTTCCGTTAGTGATATAGATATCAAGATCAAGGAAAGGGCAGTGGTCATTGTTAGTATTAGCTTTATTTAAAGTAAGTTCAACAGGATAAATTTCTTTAGTATACATACTGAAGTCGTCATTATTGAGAGCCAAAATATCATCCAAATATCTAAAAATATTATTAAATTTGTTTATCATATGTTGTTTCGATGGGTCTTTGCTTATTTTTGTCATAAATTGTAACTCATAGCAAAAAAAACAGGTCTACAATAAGTGGTGCACAGTTAGTCCCCAGTGGAATTCTGATAACCTGACGATATATGAAATCCCCAAAGCGAACAAAAATGTTATCTAGTAAAAATTCAAGGGCATATATAGTATCAAAGCATGTCCAATTGAAATAGTTTTTTTGTTTATTGCTACTAAAAAATGATCTAAAAGAGTTTGAACATATATATTCACATTCTGACTTTTTAAATGTCCATTTAATTAAGTGTGTGAATTTTTTCTTAATGAGAATGTGAGGCAATGTGGTATACAGGGTAGAAAAATCAAAACTTTGAACAGATTCAAAATCACCAATATAAGCATGCAATTTATCAAGTACTTCCAACAAGTTCTTGACACTCCAAAAGTAATTAATTCCACTATTTTCGAAGGCCTGATTTGAACAATTTATTATCAGGTTTTTGATTGTACCAAGTGTGCTGGTAAGAAGAGTAGACAATTTAGTAGTTAGGAACAATGGCTTGAAGACAAAATAAATCTATATTTGTAAGGTGTTTTGTGTAGCTTCGGAAGCCAATACATAGTTGGGACTTTCATTTTATTTGGTTCTGCTTGTAAAGCGTTAGCTAAAAGTTAATGTTTGTTACAGATGTCGTTTTCTGAAAATGGAGTCAGTTGGAATATTGGTGAATTGGTGATTTCTTTTTTCAGAACCTCAATGAAAAATTTACATCAAACAATAATAATATTTTTAGCAGCTTTATCAGCTGGGACAAAAACAAATTCCTTGGCTAGTTCTTTTAGTTTATGTTTGATACGAGAAATAGGTTTGTTGTGGTTATTGTTAATAGTAAAATGTTCTTTATTTGTTACATATATCAACTATCTTCATTATTAATTACTGAATTAAAAAAAGAGTCCAAAGATTTTTGTCAGCTTTTTCCCGTTTTATCCATTTCATACAGTAATTATGGAGTGAGTCGTGGATAATATTATGACACTCATTCCAATTTATAATTGACGGGGGAAGATATTTAGGTCCTTCACTGAGGAATGATTTTAACTCTCGGTCTTGAATGATGTTAAGATCTCCTGTTATAATATGGTGTCACGATATCACAGTAGCATGGGTTCGAATCCCGGCGAGGGAAGAACCAAAAATTTGCGAAAGCAAATTTACAATCTAACATTGTTGGGTTGATGTTTAGACGAGTTGTATATACATTATGTACACAGCCATGTATCATCATCATTGATGGCGATCCGATGGATACATCTGTTGTAGGGTTGTCACTGACTCAGACGTACTTATGAATATAATTATTTTCTGTGACTTTTTCTTACATTAATTTGTAGGATCCTTTACTATAGATAATTTAGCTGATCTGTAACAATAACATCTCCATGCCTTATATATCATGTACTGTAGTACGCCGCTAGATTAAAACTGACGTGGAAAGGTAACACATGCCCAACGAAAGCTTTACTTATGTGAAGCCCAGGTGGTCCTGTGGTCTAGCGGGACGGCTGCAGTGCAGGCGATTTGGTGTCACAGTCGAACCCATGCTACTGTGATATCGTGACACCATATTATAACAGGAGATCTCATTCAAGACCGAGAGTTAAAATCATTCCTCAGTGAAGGACCTAAATATCACAGTATCACACAGTATCACATTGGTATAATAATCAACCTAACAATGTTAGATCTGTAAATTTGCTTTCGCAAATTTTTGGTTCTTCCCTCGCCGGGATTCGAACCCATGCTACTGTGATATCATGACACCAAATCGCCTGCACTGCAGCCGTCCCGCTAGACCACATGACCACCTGGGCTCTCAATTTAAAGAGCTTTCGGTGGGCATGTGTTACCTTTCCACGTCATATACAACTCGTCTAAACATCAACCCAACAATGTTAGATCTGTAAATTTGCTTTCGCAAATTTTTGGTTCTTCCCTCGCCGGGATTCGAACCCATGCTACTGTGATATCGTGACACCAAATCGCCTGCACTGCAGCCGTCCTGCTAAACCACATGACCACCTGGGCTCTACAATATATATATATATATATACAACTCATCTTAACATCAACCCAACAATGTTAGATCTGTAAATTTGCTTTTGTACATATATACAACTCGTCTAAACATCAACCAAAAAATTCTAGATCTGTAAATTTGCAAAAGCAAATATTTTGTTCTTCCCTCACCAGGATTTGAACCCATGCTACAGAGATATTGTGACACCAAATCGCCTGTACTATCACCTCCCGCTAGACCACATGACCACCTGGGCTTCTAACAAAATGAAGCTTTCGGTGGTGGGTGTTACCTTTCATCTTACTAACATTGTCCTTCAGTACATGATATATATATATTATGTATATCACAACATGTTGGTATTGCTTTTGTCTGTAACAACATATTTGATTTTAACAAAAGAATTTAAATCTCTGTATTATGAAAAAATATTACAACAGGATTTTTTATATCTAAACTGGTCAAAACTTTTACTGAATTATGTTATCAAGTGGAGTCGACAGTACTCTTGTGTATACACCTGTTTAAAGGTTTGGTTGACCCCCTGCCATGATATATTAAACTCTTTACTAAAGACCTCTAATTTTAAAATTCCGATCTGCTCTATCTCCTGTAATCAGATATTGGATTATTAAAGGACTAGGTTTGTTTTTCAAATTTTTCAGTCCTTTGACCAAATTCATTTTGTGTTGGAAACCTATTCTGTGTCAAATATTTAACCAAAAGCTGTTTCAATCTTGCATATTGTATTGTCCATACTTGCCCTCACTGTTTTGCAGTTATATGCAGAGGCGCCCAGGTCAGTATTTACTTTTCAATATATATGGGAAAAGGGAAAGGCAACCAAGATATAAATGATTTTTGATTGCAAAAAAATGTTAAGAAGCAATTTTTTTTTGGTTTGTTTTAGCTGAAAACACTTTAGAGATTTCTGTTGTTGAACCTGTAACACTTGGAAAAAATGTTTCACTGACGTGCAATTGCAATGGTGACTGCAAAGGGTTGAAGAGATGGAAAGGTGGTCAAGATAATGCAGATCTGACAACTAATGGTCATGTGTTAGCGGAGGGAATAGAAGTGATGGAAAACAGTGACTATAGATATTCGATTAAAATAGTGAATGCAACTGGGAAATACATATATTTTAATATGACCTGCTTTTTTGGTTCACTTTCGAAAGAAATCAAATTGGTTGTACAAACCGGTAAGTTTTTACTTTGTCTTGACTTGAAGTTATATACTATGGATTCATTTATTTTCGTGGTTACCAATTTTCCTGGTTGGATATTTAATTTTGGGGTTTTTACAAAGTCTGCATACATTCTTAAAGAAAATTTGCAATTTGTTGAACATTTAAATTTAAAATTGTACCCATGAAATTCATGAAAATTGGTATCCAACAAATATTTACGAATCCACAGTAAGTGAAATAGGGAATTGAGAAGTTGAATTAGTGAAATTAAAAGCATAAACTTATTGAGTGATTTTTTTTAATTTTTTTTTTAAGGTAATTAAGTTAGTTATGCTCTGTTGCAGTGTATTATATTTGGGGGCCAAAAAACAGGCCTTATCTTATCGTACCTTGTCCTTTACTGGTCCAGCAATAATGACATTCATTTGTCAAACATTAATATAAATGACAGATGTTTACTTTTTATTTTCATGCATTCTTTTTCATTTATTAAACAAGAAAAGAGAGTTTTAATCCTGATTTTAATGAAGCTTTTGGTAATCTCAATGATTTTCTTTATCAAAGTAAGGATCAAGGACAGACAAAATGTCAACATTGTCTTCCACTTCATCACAATCTTCACGACGACGATAGGATGCCAAGCTGGGTCTAAAGCACTCTCAAGTATTGTTCCCCATTTCAATAGTGGGGATGGGATCAAATCTACTGGTCTGACACAAATTTTACTTGTCTCGTATAACTGGACCAGTGCTAATTTAGACCCCTGCTCTGAAGTTGCCAACTGGCTACCAGACATGAAAATTCGGTGGCACGGAAATAATAAGGGTTGCCTACATTTTTTATGCCGTTTTTATATTTCCCATTCGTTCGTCCATTAGTCTGTCCTGCTACAGGTTAAACTTTTTGGTTGAGGTAGTTTTAGTTGAAGTTAGTTGCCAATTAGCTTTTAAAGTTGCCCAGGTGACCATTTCAAATTGAGGGCTGTCATGCCTAAAAAAAATTAGATTGATTTTGAGGGTTATGGCACAAAGGAACCAAAAGACTAGGATTTTCATGTTTCTAAACAATAACTTAATCCTAAGTCTATGGACATCTATGAAATTGTACCATATAGTTCCAAACCAAAAACGTTAGGTTGGGAATGCTTTTGCAGTTATGGTCCTAAAATGCTGAAGGTTTTGGTAAAAAGAAATAAAAATAATACTTTTTTAATGCTTTGTATAAATAGCTTATTTCTTGAGTAATTTTGATTAGGTTTAACTCAACGTTTTAAAATTCTTAGAGTAATCATGGCACGGGCATCAAAATACCATTGATAAGTAAAATTTTCACTCTTTTATTTAGTAATTTAACTCCAATAAGGAGTTTGTATGTATTTTCAACATGCTGGAAAAGATGTTTCGAAAGTATTTATTTAGCTATGGTATTTTGACATGTTTGACACCCCAGGGTTTGACACTAATAACTTTAAACAGGTAGGTTTTTCACAGGACTAGTTATCAAAATTATTGACTACGTCATTTTTAAAGGCAGTGCTTTAAGGCCTGACTTTTAAGTCATGAGGTTCATCTTTTCATACGCAATCCATGCTGGGGGTCTTTTGGCCAGAAATAGATCCGGAAATGTTCGAATTTCCCCTCTTCTTTTTATGGTATGATATGGTTTTTGTTTCTTTCATTTAAATTGGGGACTAAAGAAACGATCAGTGTGTATTGTTCGTTTTATAGAACATGTTATAAGTGTGTATTTTGCATTATAAGCAGTCAACCTGACTACAAACTATCGTTATTTGTATATTCCGTGTGGAAAGAGGTTGGGTCAATTTCAAGTGTTATCTGACATCTAAAGATTCTTTAATTAGTTCAGACGTTGATATAACAATGAAAAGTCGACTGAACATGATTAATATTGCATCTTCTATAATTCAAAGCGGAATTCGGTTTATGAACGAGAAACCGTAAATCGTTTTCAATTTCGGTATTAGTTATGTATGTTATCTACGTATTATCCTGGTTCCCGGTACTACGTTCCGGGTATTAGCTATTTGATATATTTGATGTGTAACATTACAATCGGGTACCAGCCAATCTACGTGTGTATGTGTACATGATTTACCGCCAAAATGACCGACTTAAAAAATAGTCCATAAACGTTCCGTATAATGATATGCAAATTCATAATTAATCGTAACTTTTTTTTATCTTTGTATAATTAATATAACAAAATGGATTCCACAAAATTGAAAATAGCATTATTTTACGAGGATTTCTCATATTTTTTTCACTTCCGGGCGCAGTAATACGTATGTTTTGAAGAAGCTCGAAGAATTTGACAAAGTGAATTGAGAAGGAAACGGATAGATATACGTTCTTCCTATCAGGTAAAACAATTTAAATGTACAGAACAAACACATTTACTTCACACAAATAGTACAGGCTTAAGCTTTTTATTGTCTAGCTTATACACGACTGTAGTCAAGTGTTTAAACGACGGCGGTGACCTACAAGGTACGGGTCATACTGGGTCAAGTCTAATTATGTAAACATATCCACGTGCTATTAGGTAGAACGCATCGTAATGCAATATCTACAATTTTTCTCCTTTATACATCGTTTAACCAGATATATTTCTCCTTTTTACATCGTTTAACCAGATATATTTCTCCTTTTTACATCGTTTAACCAGATTTATTTCTCTTTCAAATACACTTAAACACGGGTTGTATGTACGTATCTTTTCTAGTGTTTTCTTGTTGTTATTAAAGTTCATTTGTTGATGTTTAGAAATTTTTGAACGACTGAACACAGGAGTGAATGAATGCAACAATTATATATACTGAAGACTTGGGCTGTACAATGATAGTGTACGTTTATCATACTGATAATCATTCTAGCAGTAATTATGTTAATTTAGGATGTAATGTCTAATGACAGGAATTCATGAGCTATGCCTCAGGCTTTCTGAAAAAATATCAATGACAATGTAAACAGGAACAAAACATTGACACGAATGATGCTCTCTTCTATGTTATATAGTTATTTAGGTATATGTGTTGCACAAGTTTCAATTAAACTTAAGTTATAAAACTTTTTTTCAGGGCACAAACCCACTTTAAAGAGACTTGTCTACTGCCATACCCATCCTATTTTCATGCACCATTTGCAAGCAAGAGACTGAATGGTTTGCAAAATTAAAAATCAGGACGGTGTCCAATTAAAACAAAAGAACTAAACTGGATGAATATTGTAGGAGAAATCTAGACATGCTAGAGGAAAGTTTTGATTTGTGAAATTGGTTTTCCTGAAAAGTCATTCATCCTAGCCTGCAGAAAGGAACTATAACTGTCCACCACGAACTGACGAGCTAGTGTTGAGCTTCACATATGGAATTACTCAAATACCATCAATGTTATGTTTTCAGCACAAATTTCACAATTTATGACACAGCTGTGCTTTTTTTATACCGTTAAAGAGTTGTATACTAAATTTTATTTTTTTATCAATAAATATATATTATATTAATTGTGTCATCTCAGAACAAAGTCTTGTATTTTGCCAAAAGATGCATACTAGTGAATGAAAGTGGTGCAGTTCATTTTGCTTTGGTATATAGAATTGAATTACAATTGTTCATGTTATTGGAATGCATATAAAAATAAGGAGATGTGGTACAATGTATATGATATTTAGTGAGTTTATCAAGCAAAAGTGAATAAGAAATAGGTATAAGCAGTTACAGGTACTACTGTACAATCTCAAACAAGGAGAAAAACTCATACCGTAAAGAGAATTTCATATTTACAAGTAAGTTTTGTTTTTGCGTTGAATAATTTTCTTCTATTGTTTTAATTGCAAATATGGGAAGTGGTTAAAATGCTAATGAGACAGCTGTTATGGCCACAGAGCCTTAATTGAAAAACTTCTTTTTCATTCATACCGGTAGATTTTGCCTGGAGTAAGAAACATATCTGCCAACTTTTCAAAATGCACATGGGGGTTTTACGTGAAAGATGGTTCATATAGTCATACAAAACCTTCAAGGGGGCCTTCAAATGGAAGCAGGACAAGTCGCCCCACTGGCTAATCTGCCCACTTTTTAAAAAATACCACAAACTGATTTATCAAATCACCCCACATGTGAAATTGGTTAAATCATGTTTAATATTACTCCTGCCAACTCGCCCCACATGTGAAATTGGTTAAATCATTTTAAATCAGGGTTCTCACTAAGGATTTTTGAAGGCGAGTCCAGGGACTCGTCATTTTTGGCCACGGTGAGTCATGGTAATTGTGTTCAGTTTATACAAAATATTTCAATATTGATGTATTTGTGGACTCGCCAGTTTTGAAAATGGTGAGTCCAGACAGATTTTGTTGAGTCCAGGACTCATGGACTCGCCTTAGCGAGAACCCTGTTTAATATTACTCCTGCCAACTCGCCCTACTTATAAAAAAACGGTAATATTTAGATTAATATATATATATATATATAATTAAAAATAAAAACTTTCACCACTTTAATGAAAACTAATCTACACAGAATACAAACAAACCGAAAATTAATTTAATTACTATTATTGATATATACTGAAGAATAAATGTAAGTTTTGAAGCTTAGTTATTTGCATAACAATTGAAAAGAAACCTGTTAATTGTATCATAATGCAATATAAGGAATTGAACTTATATTCCATGGGATAACATCTTTTTCCATACGTGGGGCGAGTTGGCATTACTAAATTCATCCTGGTTAATAATATATTTATCTAGATTTCACCGATTTCCATTAGGTGGGACCAGTTGGCAAGAGTTATATTAACAGAATTTAACTTATATACAATGGGATAACATCTTTTTACATAAGTGGGGCGAGTTGGCATTACTAAATTCTTCCTGGTTTATAATATATTTATCTAGATATTATCGTTTTCTATTAGGTGGGGCGAGTTGGCAGGAGTAATATTAACGGGATTTAACACAGTTCACAAGTGGGGTGATTTGGTAATCCAGGTTGGGGCAGGTTTTTTTTTAAAGTGGGGCGAGTTAGTGAAAAAGTGGGGCTATTTGCTAATGGGGCGATTGTCATGGATTCCCTTCAAATATATTCTAATGTGGTTTTTGGCTTCTTCTTGCATTAACAAGCTTATAGCCATTGTTGAATTAATTGTTTTCTTTAAATAGTCGACAAAATTGCTCTTACAAAATTTCCATTTGGGAGCCTCGAGCTCGATGGGGGAAATACTCTGCAAATACTGACAGTTGGCAGGTATGGTCATCAAAAAAGTTGACATGTTACTATGTACATTTACCATTATGTTACTTGATGTTCTTGCTATACACACAGTACAGAGACTAGTCAATCTTTGTGAACTATTTTTTTATGGGAGTCATAGAATATGCGTATAAAATCAATAATTAAAAATAGTCTATTTATATTGACAAGGAAAAGTTCTTATATGTCTAAAGAAGAGGGACGAAAGACACCAAAGGGACAGTCAAACTCATAAATTTAAAGCAAACTGACAAGGCCATGGCTAAAAATGCATTTCATGGCGAGGCACAGAAAATATACTGTAAACAGTAGACTATAGATACATGTATAGGTGAACTAAGGTACAAAAGAGCTCTAAATCTTAAATTCTACAAACCACCTCTGTTCTATGGAAGATAATGATATAACTGGACTAGAAATACACACAACCTGTAATTAACTGCCTTTACAGCGCTTTCACGCTTTGATTTATTTTGTTGTAGTCCCAAGGTGGCTGACGTCACAAAGCTAGGAACAAAAAAGAGGGGAAACAAAAGTGCAATGCTATGTTTGGATTATCTGCCTTAGACTGTTTTCAAATTATGAATAAATAATTCAAATTATGTTTTGTCTTAAGGGGATCAATATATTTTTCAAAGTGACTTTTAAATAGAAAGTTCTAGTTAGTCTCTATGATTGTTCACGATTTCTAAACTGCACAGTCACAATATCATTTTATAAACAAGTACAAATTATGTAAACATATTATAAAGGCCACTCAAACACTCAACACAAATTAGACCATCTAAATAAGTATGATAGTTACAAAGTCAAAACATACAGTAATTCAAACAGCACGAATTGAAATGTATAGAAGAAAATAGGTACATTTTAATCCCTTTAAATACAAAAAGAAATATTTTACACACTACATGTATTAATATATTTTTTTTTCAGTATTAACTTCAACTTCAGTAGTATCTTCAACTTCAGTAGTGTCAACGGTTACTTCTACACCGAAGAAAAGTAATTATGGTTAGTCTGAATGTTAGAAGTTATGTTTGATATATATCTTGCTTGAAAAACAATTGATACTGTTGTTAGTGTTTTTAAAATAGTTCTCTTTTGCAACAGATCCTTTTATATTCACACATTAAAGACATTTTATGGTGTAATGTAGCCCATCCATTTGTCTGTATGTCGTCAACACTTTGGGCCAAAAATCAGAAGTTAAATCACAAAAATGCTGAACTTTTGGTAACAATCTTTAAAACTGAAAAAGATAAAGAAAATGATCAGCAAATTAGCGCTGTAATGAAAGAATTTATCAAAATAGGTAGACTTAATTGATTGCCAATGAGAAGTTTAAATAACATGGATATGTTACAGTAAATATGTGAAATAAGGATTTGCATGTAATTCTGAAGCACTCAGTTTATTATAGTAATTCCTGAAACTGCCCAATTATTACCAGTAATTACTAATTGTCAAGCCTGCAAATTCTGTTGCAGAAAGATTGACATAGGGATAGTAATCTGATTAGCTTCATACAAGCTTTATATTTTAGAAGGTGGAAGACATGGATGCTTCATGCTTTGTATATAACGTAAGGTTACCCAAATTACACCTAATTTAAAAGTTTTTTCAACTACCTTTTTTTATGATCAATCCCAAAATTTGTATTTTGTGTTTATTTTGTAGCTGTATCCTTCTTTATTATATAGGCACACCAATTTGATTTTTAATTAAAATGGAATCATAGAAAAATTGGTCTGAACTGACCTCCAAACCATCAATGATTTTGTAATGAGGAGTACCCAAATTGCATCCATGCTTAAATTTGCATTGTCAAAAGTGGAATCACAGAGCTTTTGTTTATTTTTTTTCAAATATTTTGAACAATTTGATATTTGTCCATGCTTACTCTTCATTTTGTAAGAAATGTATACTTAAAACATATTGTATTTGCTAATTTTAAAAAGATGATGTTTTGATGACATCGCATGTCGACATTTTGGTACATTTTGCTTTTTCAGTAAACACTTCATATGTTGATAAATACTCTGAATGTTTTGTGTATACATAAATATATTTACCTATGTTGAAAGACATGCATAGTATCAAATCATAAAAATACAAATTGTTCAGTCTCTAGGAGATCTTGTAAGATTTCCGCTGCTGTTTTTGCTAAATAGCCTAGGTGCAATTTGGGTACTCAGTGCAATTTGGGAACCGTTACATTAGATGCCTAATGTTACAAAATTTCAGTCTGCATATGCCCTTTGTCCTTGACCTCATTTTCATGGTTCAGTGACTACTTGAAAAACAAGTTAAGATTTTTTCAATTATCAATTTCTTGCTTATTTAGAGTAATTGGATAACTGTATTTAGTAGGTTCGTACCTTGCAAATATATGCCCTTCAGACAGTTTCCATTTCAACCTCTACCTGATTTCATTTATTCACTGAACAAGATTATTTTTTTCAAGGTCAAGTCTGTATATGATTATCAGATACTATATGCAATAAGTCTACTATATTTGGTGTATGTAATGATTGTAAGGTGTACGTGTCCAACTAGCAGGTGTCATTTGACCTTGACGTCATTGTCATGTGTCAGTGGTCAGAGATAAGCTCATGAGTGTTTTACTTTTTTTTCTAGTACTTTATGCAATAGGTCAACTATATTTGGTGTAGGGGAATATTTTATGATGTACATATATGCATGTCAGTCTCACAGGTTTTATTGACCTTGACCTCATTTTCACTGTTCATGTTTTTGTCGAGCCTGCAACTTTTGTTGCAGAAAGCTTGACATAGGGATAGTTATCTGGTTGTGGTGGCGGGGGCTACGCGGCGGCGTTAGCTAACTTCTTAAAAGCTTTATATTTTAGAAGGTGGAAGACCTGGATGCTTCATACTTTGTATTTAGATGCCTCATGTTACGAAGTTTCCGTTATTCACATGTCCAATGTCCTTGACCTCATTTTCATGGTTCAGTGACCACTTAAAAAAAAAGTTAAGATTTTTGTAATGTTGAATTCTCTCTTATTATAAGAATTAGGATAACTATATTTTGTATGTGCATACCTTGCGCAGTTCTAATGCCCGTCAGACAGTTTTCACATGACCTTGACCTCATTTCATGGATCAGTGAACAGGGTAAGTTTTGGTGGTCAAGTCCATATCTCAGATACTATAAGCAATAGGGCTAGAATATTCGGTGTATGGAAGGACTGTAAGGTGTACATGTCCAACTGGCAGGTGACATCTGACCTTGACCTCATTTTCATGGTTGAGTGGTTATAGTTAAGTTTTTGTGTTTTTGTCTGTTTTTCTCATACTTTATGCAATAGGTCTACTATATTTGGTGTATGGAATGATTGTAAGGTGTACATGTCTAGCGGACAAATGTCATCTGATCTTGACCTTATTTTTATGGTTCAGTGGTCAAAGTTAAGTTTTTGATTTTTGGTCTTTTTATCTAATACTATATTCCATAGGTCAGCTATATTTGGTGTATGGAAATAATTTATGATCTATATGTCAGTCGCGCAGGTTTTATATGACCTTGACCTCATTTTCACGGTTCATTGCTCAGTGTTAAGATTTTGTGTTTTGGTCTATTTTTCTTACACTATAAGTAATAGATCAACTATATGTGTTGCACCTCCTATCCCTATTGCTAAACCTTACATAGTGCATGTAATACACATCCATTTCAGTTTTCCCATATTTTTTTTTCTTTCTTTTCTTGATTCTTTTGGCTATATTTTTCCAGATAGGATTTTGATTCTGATTTTAAGTTGACACTTGACACTTGATTCTTAGACTTACATTGATTATTTGATTTGATATTTAGTAGAGTAAGTATTGGTGTCCCATAGTTTTAGATTGTGAAGGTAAAAGATTCACATCTATTCCACATTGTTTTAGGTAGAAGCAGATTATTTGTATTATTTGGTAGGTGCATTTGATAAATTGTTCATACATGTATATACATACAGTTTATTTCAACACACTGATATAGCTACAAAGGGAACTGAAGAGAATGGCACTACTGACCAACCTACTACACCATTAGTTGAAAGTCCACCACCTGCACTTAAGGATATCATGGAAGCATTTGCTAAAACAGGAACCAAACCAAAGGCTGATACGCCTGAGGACCTAACGAAGTGGATGATAGACTACCTGAAATCTACTGGAGCCATCAAGTTAGAACATGTCAATCCAGACATTGTATTACCACCTCCACCTAAGCCACCACCAAGGGAGAAATCTAGCAAAGAGTCATGACACACCCACCAAGGATTTCAAATTCAAGTCAGGAGACACCACCTATGAGTTATGGAAGCAGGAAGTAAAGTTACTAAAGAAGCAGTCATATGAGAAGGAAGCCATCTTGAATGCTGTTCAACACTATTGAACAACATAACAACACTACTAGACATTGAATGTGTTGATGGCCAGAAACTACCATACAGGCTACATAGAAGCAGATCTACGAATACCAGGTTATAAACAGACACATTCATCTATCCTGTTAGTTACACCAGACAGTCGATACAATCAGCAAGTACCATTATTACTAGGAACTAACACTCTGTCGTACTTCATGGAATCTCTCAAGAAGGAGAAAGATTTTTACAGACTAGTAAGCTGACTTCACCCTGGTATCTCACATTTAGATGTATAATACTACAAGAACATGAACTAAAGCGAATTAACAACATCTTAGGTCTTATAAAGAATTCTGAAGTTAAAAAGATCATTGTACCACCGAACACGACCATCACATTGTCTGGATATGTTGACAAGGAAATACCATACCATACTACATCAGCTATGCTCCATCCTTGCAACTTAGCCAAAGATTCATTAGACTTTGATGTTGAACCGTCATTGATTACTTGCCAACACCAACAGAACGGGACAGTAGCAGTTACCTCAGAGAATTTGACAACTAGAACAATGAGTATACCACCGAAGGCAATAGTATGTGAAATACAACCAGTCCAACTAGAACCGACACCAAATTTACCATATGAAGAGGAGATTACTAACATCACTGAGAAGATCAAGATAACACAGAGCACATTAACAGATGAACAACTAGATACAGAAGTTAAACTTCTACGCTCATACATGGACATCTTCTCCAAGACTGATGAAGACGTAGGACGTACTGATATTGTCAAACATCGCATCGATATGACAGATGATAGGCCTTTTAAGCAGCGATACAAAAGAATCCTTCCATCAGCATATGAAGAAGTTAGAGATCATCTTCGACAACTCACACATGCAGGGATCATTAGACCATCTAAGAGTCCACTCGCCTCCAATGTAGTTCTTGCTAGAAAGAAGGACAACACTCTACGCCTGTGTGTTGATTATCGTCAGCTCAACAATAGGACGAAAAGGATAGCTATAGTTTACCAAGGATTGAAGACCTGCTTGACTGTCTCTCCGGAAGTAACTTTTTCAGTGTCGTTGATATGAAGTCCGGGTATCACCAGGTGGAGCTGTATGAACCACATAGGAAAGGACTGCATTCACAGTTGGACCTTTAGGTTTGTATGAGTACAACAGAATGCCATTTGCACTCACCAACAGTCCAGCCACCTACCAAAGACTCACGGAAGACTGTCTAGCTGATTACCACCTAAGAATATGCTGTGTGTTCATTGATGATGTAATTATCTTTGGAAAGACATATGAGGAACATCTCAACAACTTGTAACTGGTAATGGACCGTATCAGAAAGGCGAACCTGAAGTTGGCACCCAAGAAATGATTGTTCTTTCAACGCAAGGTAAAGTTCCTGGGACACATTGTTTCAGCAGATGGAGTGGAAGTAGATCCAAAAAAGACCGAGAAAGTCATGGCTTGGCCTACACCTACATCACCTGAAGATGTTCGACGTTTCTTGGGATTGTCTGGGTACTACAGACGTTGCATTAAGAACTTCAGCATTATTAGCAGACCATTGACTGAGTTAATGCCAATTCCATCAGGTAGGAAAGGACAGAAGAAGAGGAAACAACCACAAAAGGAATGGCATTGGGGAGAACAACAGGACCAAGCCTTCAGTAAACTGAAAAAACTCCTAACGTAAGCTCCGATACTGAGTTATCCTGACAACTGTTTACAGTACGTACTTCACACCGATGCGTCTGGATTTGGACTTGGTGCTGTACTCTACCAGAAACAACATGGAGAAAAACACGTCATCTGCTATGCTAGTAGAGCACTAACCAAAGCTGAGAGAAATTATCCGGCTCACAAGATGGAATTACTTGCATTAAAGTGGGCGATAATAGACAAGTTTAAGGATTACCTGTATGGACCAGCACATTTTACAGTGATGACCGACAACAACCCTTTGACGTATGTCCCCACTACTGCCAACAGGACACAGATGGTTTGCTGATCTTGCAACTTACAACTTTGATATCAAGTATCGTCCAGGAAGAAACATCTCTGATGCTGATTCCTTAAGCAGATTTCCCAGGGATATAGTAGAGATCAACACCGACACTATCAGATCCATCTGTAATTCCACGAGATCAGTACCTTATGCCGAGTGTTTAACAGACAATCCAGATATACTACAAGAAGACATAGATCTGAATGGAACATCAATATCAGATATCATAGACTGGAAGAGAGCTCAAAGACAAAACACAGTTGTTTGTCACTGGATTGATATGATACAGAAAGACCAGAAACCAAAGAAAGGAGACGCCATATTCAAGAGGCAGTACCATCATCTGAAGATCATTGATGGAGTGTTATATCGTCAAGTTACTATCAACGATGAAGTTAAACAACAGCTAGTACTTCCAGCAGCTTATGTTTCTACAACTATCCAGGCACTGCACAGCGACATGGGACACCCTGGCAAAGACCGTACTTTGTCATTAGTGAGAGACATATTTTACTGGCCTGGTATAGCCAGGGATGTTACAGGGTGGATAGCGCATTGTGGAAGGTGCATTAGGAGAAAGACACTTCCAAACCAGAGAGCTCCGCTAGTAAGTATTGAGACAACAACACCACTACAGCTAGTTTGTATGGATTACCTTACGTTAAAACCATCTAAAGGAGGTCAACAACACATCCTGGTCATAACAGAACACTTTACCAGATTCACATAAGCCATTCCCACCAAGAACCAAATTGCAAAGACAACAGCTGAAACCTTTTATCAGAACTTCATAGTACACTATGGAACACTCGACCGTATACATTCAGACCAAGGGCCTAACTTTGAATCCAAGATCATAAAGGAGTTATGCAGTTTAACAGGTATGACCAAGTCACGCACCATCAGTTATCATCGGATGGGCACTGGAATGTGCGAAAGGTTCAACCGAACTTTACTGAACATGCTAGGAATACTTCAACCAGACAAGAAGAAGAACTGGAAAGCCTATGTAGGACCACTTGTCCATGCCTACAACTGTACCCAGCATGAGTCGACAGGGTTCGCACCATACTACCTCATGTTTGGTAGAGATCCTAGACTACCAATGGATGTAGCATTTGGCATACGGAAAGATACAGGATCAAATTATATCAAGGATTTTAGAGAACGGTTGGAAGTTGCTTACAACTTGGCTACGGAAACATCTAAGAAAGCACAACTGAGACAGAAGAATTATGATACCGAAGTAAAGGGAGGTACCATCAAGATAGGAGACTTAGTCTTGGTGAAAATAGTGGCATTTGAAGGCAAACACAAGCTGGCAGACAAATGGGAACACGACCCTTACGTTGTACTTGAACAACTGAATCTGGAGATACCAGTCTTTACAGCGAGGAAGTAGATTGGAGAAGGACGTGACAGGAACCTCCACAGAAACTTGCTGATGCCAGTGTGTCATCTGGTAGAACCAACTAGACCAGTACCGAAACTCAGAAAACCATCTAAGAAAGAACCACCGAAACCAGCACCTATTGAGGAAACCAACCATTGATTATCCGGAGTCATCTGATGAGGATATTATAGATGTCTTATAATGATTGGAACCGCTAGTTGAGTCACTTCAGATATCATTCAGCCAGTGGTGAATCCAACAAGCGACGTGGAAACAGAAGATGAATCTGAAGGGGACGCCCACTCTCATGACACCCATGGGACAGATTTAGATATCGGCGATAGAAGGCCTTCACCAGAAGTGACAACTGACAATCAGGAGGATAGTTCTGACAGTTCGTCATCGTCGTCACCTATTAGTATTCGTCGGTCGACCAGAGCAAGGAAAGCACCTGCGTGGATGACGTCAGGGAAATACGAGCTTTCGAAGAGTGCTATTAATTCCACCACAACAGATTGGTTTCAAAGGGTTCAATGTCTTACATCTTTAGCAGACACTCATCTTTTTCATGGAAAAAAGGCAGAAGCAGCACAGGCTATTATTGACGTCATTACATCAGCAAACACAGACAGGAAATGACGAGACGTCATTTCACGACTGGGAGGAGAATGTGATAGCCTGTTATTTTATGTAATTTTTTTTTATATTTTTATATTCTTAGTAATTGATATTAGTACATATTTGAATTAGTGTTGTCAACGGTTAACCGGTTAACCGGTTAATCTGTCAAACGACCGAATACCGAATACCAAAAACGCTAACCGGTTAACCGGACTTTTTATCAATTTCGATAGATTTGATAAAAATTTGTGTTAAAAATTAAATCATTAAATAGTTATGTTTTATTTAAAAATTGTCGTCGTGGTAATTAGTTTGACAGATCAATTGTCCAGTATATTGATTGCTATTGTTAATCCTAAAACATAAAATTAATTAGAGTTCTGGGCAGGATCTTTAAGAAACATAATTAGTAAAGATGTTTTTTTTTACAGTAACTTTAAATCAGTAATGAGATTTAATTTTACTAATTACTTCATTATTTCGTTTTCGATCTAATATTGTGTAAACCTACATTCAAGTGTGCAACCTCCGTAGTGCAAGGGTTAGTCTTACTTCAAAAATTGTGAAATGCAAACCAATGTGAATGTACTCAATGTATACGTGAAAGTACGAGTAACATGCTTAAAGAAAAAAGCAAACACGGTGAAGAAACAGGTCGTACAGCATGTACAATGACCTATAGTTGTTAATTTCTGTGTCAGTTTGGTCTCTTGTGAAGAATTGTCTCATTGGCAATCATACCACATCTTCTTTTTTTATAATTAATCATTTCAAATTGAAACACATCCCATTATTATCGGAGACAACAAGAGAAAAGGAAAGAATTATAGGTTTCAAACATAAGACATATTCAATTATACGAGATAAGATTTTGTTTTTGATTTTTTAATCTGAAGTTGGTATAAACGCTATAGTTAATACGGTGTATTTGATTATTAAAAGTCAAACTTCGCCAGGAATCCCCAGAGACTAGCCTTATAAAGCTAAAGGAAACACTTTCAATTCGAAAAGCGTATTTATGACTTGGATGAAAGGTTGTCAAATTGACACTCATACCACATCTTATTTCTATGTGTAGGGTTCTATTGATAAGGCTTTCAAACACCCAACTTAAATTATCGGTTAACCGGTTAATCGGTCGAACGATTATCCGAGTAACCGGTTAGGCAAAAATGTACGATTTGACAACACTAATTTGAATAAAGATATATTGTTAGCTTATTAATTACATTCTGTAATAAAGGATTAGTATTTTGTGTCATTCTATTTTTACTTATTGACATGGACTATTGACGGACGAATTATATTCTTATGGTTTGGTTAAGTCTGATTTCACTGTAGTTATTAATTTATTTTCACGGTTGATTTGAGCGCTTTCGGACATTTCTACTATTGGCGGTTTAATTCTTTTGTTCTATATCTTATGGGAAGATATCTTGTGGTCAACAAGTATATTTACCTGCCACAAATTAACAACTTTATAAATTAATATACTAGTATGCAATATTGGACTTTCTTATATAAGGTATATTTAAACCTTCCTGTATTAAAGATGTAGTGTGTAATATGGTTTATATGGAAATGTGTCACTTGCACGATATGTGAGGGCTTTATTTACATTACCATTAATGAACTTCGTTAGTCTGAAATAAAAGTTGCTACAGAACCCTAGATTGAAGTTTTAGTTTTCAGTATTAAAAGCCCGAAGAAACTGGCTTTTACATATGGAAGCATTGTTAGCTGTACATGTCTGTCTGACATGGTTTATGTGAATTTGACCTCATTTTCATGGTTCATTGGTCTTTGTTTTGTTATCTTGGTTAATGTTAAGTTTATGTGACAGTTGTAATAAAGCTTTATACTAAGGACTATCAACATAATATCAATGATTAGTAAAGAAGGCGGGACATTTCAGCGTGTGCACTCTTGTTGTATTTTAGGTTTTTTTTTTTTAACTATAAGTGATAGGTCAACTATATTTGTTGTAAAGAAAAGGAAAGATTGTAAAATGTCTGTCTAGCAGGAATCATCTGACCTTGACCTCATTTCTATGGTTCATTGGTCAATGTTAAGTTTTCATTGTTGAGTCTGTTTTTCAGAAACTGTAGGTCACCCATATTTCATGTATTGAAGGATTGTAAGGTGTTAACATATTTTTCATTCTGTTTATCTGACCTTGACCTCATTTTTTTTTATCATATTAAGATTATGTGATACTTGTAGTTAAGCTTCATATTTATAACACTCATGATTCTTTGTTTGTTGTTGAAGGTGGACTGAGTGGTGGGGCAATTGCAGGGATAGTGGTAGGATTAGTAACTGCAACTGCATTCATTGTATTCATAATATACAGAGTTGTAGTTCAAGGTTGCCAATGTAGAAGTCCTTGTTGGGACCGTGGGGAAAAAGTATCCACTCATGACATAGATCCTGATTTATAGGTAAGTTCAAGATTTCAAAATTTTAGTACAAAGCAACGCTCAGACACATATTATGTGTAACATGAGGTAATACAATAATAAACATGATTTATAATTTACAATGGTAACATTTTAAAAACAAAAATAAATAAATATTAATTCATACAAATCAATATACATATCAAAAGTTATTTAGCTTTCTATCAAGTTGCTAGTTGAACAAGTGTATTTGTTAATGACACGGGTTATGTTCTTCTCATATATGTTATGATGGTATGATACTAAACCCCTAACGGGAAGAATTGTGCCTGATGTTCATATGATGAAATCATAATCTTTCAGTCAGTTTAATTGAAGTCTGGAGCTGGCATGTCAGTTAACTGCTAGTAGTCTGTTGTTATTTATGTATTATTGTCATTTTGTTTATTTTCTTTGGTTACATCTTCTGACATCAGACTCGGACTTCTCTTGAACTGAATTTTAAGGTGCGTATTGTTATGCGTTTACTTTTCTACATTGGTTAGAGGTATAGGGGGAGGGTTGAGATCTCACAAACATGTTTAACCCCGCCGCATTTTTGCGCCTGTCCCAAGTCAGGAGCCTCTGGCCTTTATTAGTCTTGTATTATTTTAATTTTAGTTTCTTGTGTACAACTTGGAAATTAGTATGGCGTTCATTATCACTGAACTAGTATATATTTGTTTAGGGGACAGCTGAAGGACGCCTCCGGGTGCGGGAATTTCTCACTACATTGAAGACCTGTTGGTGACCTTCTGCTGTTGTTTTTTATTTGGTCGGGTTGTTGTCTCTTTGACACATTCCCCATTTCCATTCTCAATTTTATTGCATAATTTAAAGAACAATATAAGGTCAGTCTTGCATTGTTTTATGACCCCTGTCAAAATTTCAAGAAAATTAAACGAGCCAAATAAATGTAATTAAAGTGCGTACCACCTATAGGAGTGAAATAACACTAAATTCTCTGAGAATTAATGAACTGAAATCATGAATTAGAAATGTTGATTGTAGAACATTTGGAAATGAGGTATAAACATTAATGAGACACACCAACTTACAAAAGAACAAATGTCTAACGGTCAATATACAGTCTTCAATTTCCATTTTCAATTTCATTCAACAGTAGATAAACATCCATTATATTTTGTTCAATTTCCCTTGGCTTTTTAGTCCCTACTGACAACAAAGGTCGAAGGGGACTTTAGGTATGCAATCTGTCTCCCTAAAATCAGTTTTCCACAGTATTTTTCCTTGGTCCTTGCAGATATTGATTTGATATTTGGTGTATTGTTTTATCATGACAAGTTGCAGATCAAGTTAAAATTTTATTCTGTTCTGAATATTTTGTGCAGAGTTATGGTCCTTGGAATTAGAAAATTCAGTCAAATAATCAGTTTCCCCAAACTTTTTTTTGTCATGCTTGAAGCTTTTGATTTTCTAATTGGTATATAGTCTATGCATGACAACTAACAGATCAAGTTTGAACTTTGTTAAGGTCCAAACGATTTTGTACAGAGTTATGGTCCTTAGACTGAGAAAATTCACTGAAATTATTAGTTTTCCTCAATGATTCAGGGCTATATATTGCCTTGCAGTACTAGTACTCTCAGAATGCTTGTTGATATTGATTTGTGTCGAGCCTTCAACTTTAGTCGGAAAAGCGAGACTAAGCGATCCTACATTCCGTCGTCGGGGGCGTCCAAAAATATTCACTCTGTGGTTAAAGTTTTTGAAATTTAATAACTTTCTTAAACTATACTGAATTTTTACCAAACTTGGACAGAAGCTTGTTTATAATCATAAGATAGTGTCCAGAACGAAATTTTGTAAAAATAAAATTCTATTTTTTCTGTATTTTATTTATAAATGGACTTAGTTTTTCTGCGGGGAAACATTGATGATTATAGAATGACAACAATAATTTAACTTTTCCAGAATGGTAACAGCACATTTACCATTACATAAACAAGTTTGAAAACCACAGTGCTTGAGTGTTGTGACCATGGTTTGTGACCATACATACATGATCACAGTGTTGTGACCATACATACATGATCACAAAATAGTTTGTGGCCAATGGAAAGCCTTTTTTAAGAAGAAAACTAATAACAGTGCTACATTAACAGCCCATGATCCCATGATCTAAACATTTTCATTTCTAGAATTCTTAATAAACTCTTAATCTAAATAATTCTCTGTTTATACTGGATTTCTACCAAATTTGGACAGAAGCTTGGTTATAATCATAAGATAGTATCCAGAGGTAAATTTTGCAAAAATAAAATTCCATTTTTTCTGTTTTTTTACTTATAAATGGACTTAAACTAGTATAAGTAGTATAGTATAAACTAGTATGAGACTTAAACTGAACTAGTATATATTTGTTTAGGGGCCAGCTGAAGGACGCCTCCGGGTGCGGGAATTTCTCGCTACATTGAAGACCTGTTGGTGACCTTTTGCTGTTGTTTTTTTATTTGGTCGGGTTGTTGTCTCTTTGACACATTCCCCATTTCCAGTCCTAATTTTATTAGTTTTTCTGTGGGGAAACATTACATCCACTCTGTGGTTAAAGTTTTTAAAATTTTAATAACAATCTTAAACTATCCTGCGTTTGTACCAAACTTGGACAGAAGCTTGTTTATGATCATAAAATAGTATCCAGAAGTAAATTTTGTAACAAAATAAATCCATTTTTTCCATATTATACTTTTAAATAGACTTAAGTTTTCTGCCAGGAAACAACACATTTACTCTGTGGCTAAATTTTTAATTTTTTTTTAACTTTCTTATACTATTTTAAATTTGTACTAAACTTGGACAGAAGCTTGTTTATGATCAAAAGCTAGTATCTAGAAAGGAAATTTTGTTAATATTTGGTACCTGTGTATCTGTATTTTACTTATAAATGGACTTAGTTTTTCTTCCAGTTAACATTACATACAGTCTGCAGTTAAAGATTTTAAAACATTTATTCGATTCATAAACTATTCTGAAATTTTTACCAAACTGGGACAGACGCTTCTTACAATCAAAAGATAGTATCAAGAGGAATATTTTTATTGATTGTTTTCATCATTTTTGTTGAGCCTGGAAGTTACAGCAAAAGTAGGCAGGACACTGGGTTCCACGGAACCCTTACAAATTTTAGCTCACTTGGCTCAAAAGGCTATTTGCGCTATTACCATAAGTTGGCTTCAGTCATTCATTTTTGTCATTGTAACCAGTCATTGTCATAAATTTTTTCTAAAAATCTACTTTGAAACTACTGAACCAATTTCAACCAAGATTTGGATGGATTTTCTTTATGGTATATAGTTTTGAAGTTGTTGTTTTTTTATTTTGGTCAGTCAACAAATATGGTCATTATGGCTAAAAATAGAACACTGAGGTAAAATGTCGTTTTTGGCTTATAACTTAAAATGCCTTGAAAACTAGTTCTAACATATTTTCAAGTTTGTTTTCAGAAACTATGATTATATATAGGTAGAAACTTTGGAAGGCATAAATATTCAGCAAATTATATGACTTGATATTTTTCTTTTTCTTTATGGAATAAGGGTTCAAAAACAAGCATTTTTGTCAAGCCTGCAACTTTTGTTGCAGAAAGCTCGACATAGGAATAGTGGTATGTGCGAACCCTGCAAGGTCCTCATGCCTGTCAGACAGTTTTCACTTGACCTCGACCTCATTTCATTGATCAGTGAACAAGGTTAAGTTTTGGTGGTCATGTCCATATCTCAGATACTATAACCAATAGGGCTAGTATATTGGGAGTATGAAAGGACTGTAAGGTGTACATGTGCAACTAGTATGTGTCATCTGACCTTGATCTCATTTTCATTGTTCAGGGATTATAGTTACGTTTTTGTGATTTTGGTCTGTTTTTCTCATACTTTATGCAATAGATCTACTATATTTGTTGTATGGAATGATTGTAAGTCGTACATTTCTAGCGGGCAGATGTCATCTGACCTTTACCTCATTTTCATGGTTGAGTGGTCAAAGTTAAGTTTTTGAGTTTTGATCTTTTTATCTAATACTATATGTCATATGTCAACTATATTTGGTGTATGGAAATATTTTAAGATCTATATGTCAGTTGTGCAGGTTCATACTCAGTGTTAAGTTTATGTTTTTTGGTCTATTTTTCCTAAACTATAAGTAATAGGTCAACTATATTTGTTGTATGGAAGCATTGTTAGCTGTACATGTCTGCCTGGCATGGTTCATCTGACCTTGACCTCATTTTCATGGTGCATTGGTCTTTGTTTAGTTATCTTGGTTAATGTTAAGTTTATGTGACAGTTTTTAATAACACTTTATACTTAGGACAATCAACATAATATCAATGATTAGTAAAGAAGGTGAGACATTCCAGTGTGTGCACTCTTGTTGTAGCTTTCGGACAATACTGTGGATTTATTAATATTCATGTGATACCATTTTTTGTTGGTTTTTGAGGGTACAGTAGAACCACGAATTTAAATGTTCAACAAATTGCAAATTGTCTGTAACCTTCTAGGAATTAGGAGCCAAAAAGGGGCAAACAAAAACTAGGTATTTTGCAGAAATGTATTAGATAGAAAGTTTAAATGACATATTTAAGTATGCATTAAAATTTACATTAAACAGCAAATTAATCAGTCATGCAAGATCTACACAAAATATTCCAGGTCAGCCTTCAGGCATATTAGAGCTTCTTGTTTACTTTTACACAAGTAAACTTGTTGTGTATACATGTATTTACCATTTCCAAAATAACATAAAAACATATTTAAATTTTTTATCCAATAGACTATAATGAATAATATTATGACAAGTTATAATTTTAAACACATTACCTAGGATAAGTTATACTGTTATGTTAACTACTAAATACATAGTAGGATTCATAACTGTGTGTGGCAGGTAACCAATACAAAGTTGATGAGAAATAAAATTGAGAATGGAAATGGGAAATGTGTCAAAGGGATAAACAAACCTACCATAGAGCAGACAACAGCCGAAGGCCATGAATGGGTCTTCAATGCAGTGAGAAACTCCAACACCCAAAGGAGTCCTTCAGCTGGACTCTAAACAAATATGTATACTAGTTCAGTGATAATGGACATCATATTAAACTTTGAATTATACACAAGAAATTAAAATTAAAAGACTAATGGCTATCTGGAGGCTCCTGACTTGGGACAGGGGCAAAAAATGGGACAGGTTAAACATGTTTTTTTTTAAATCTCAACCCTCCTATACCTCTAGCCAATGTAAAAAAACAAACTTGCAACAATACACAAAGTAAAGCTTAGTTCAAGAGAAGTCCAAGTCTGATGTCAGAATTAGTAATGAAAGAAACTGAACAAAATGACAATAATACATAAATAAAGAAAGGAATACAAGTGACTCCAGACCTTGATTAAACTGATAGAAAGATTATGTCTTCATCATACTAATATCAAGCCTAACCCCCTCGTTAGGGGTTTAGTATTATACATAATATATGAACATAACCTGTGTCATTTATACATTTATAACTAGTGAAAGGTCTTTACCAATAGAATGGTAGAATTAGGGTTAAGTGCAAGAGTTGCTAAGCAAAACTATGCACCATTCATGAAAAATTAAGTAGTTGATATGTACATCAATTTACTGTGGTTCTGAACATGCATAAAATATTTGCTACTGCACATTAAAGTCATAAGAAACGAGTGACCGGTGAAAAATAATGTTCTTCGAATTCTTGAACCAATGCATACAAACATCATAAACTTAGTCTTCTGTGCTCGAATTTATCATTTTTTTCGTGTAAATTTCGTATAATTGTCAATTTTTTTTTTCAATCGGTCAGTGTTGTTGTGAAATATGGCAGGTAATTAAAGTTCGTGTTTTGAAGCCGAAGTTTAACGATTGTCACCTGTTTGTCAACAATTGACGAAAAATAAACAAAAAGCATGGAAATTGAGCACGTGTTTAACATGTAAATTCAGATAATAGTTTATTTTAAGGACGTCCATGCGTATTGTGGTCACCGGATTTTTACGAGATGGGTCACACTGAGGTCACCTTGCATACGGAAAATATGTCGGGGGAATTGCTTGCTGGAAGGAAGCTATTCAAATAAAGTAAACTTCTTCTAAATATGAATAAATTAAAGAATTTTCTTCAGAAAAAAGTATATGTACATAAGTTTTATAATGAAAACTATCCATTGAGTTATAAAAATCATATGCATTAATTTTTTTTGATTTGAGGTTTCTTATGACTTTAAGCAATAAAAAAATAATCATTAATTAACTTTGTGATTATATTGTAGATCCAACATTCCAGTTAAATAGAAAATTTAACTATGCTGACAGTGATACTGGTCATAATGGTCATGGATGACTAGAAATTAAGAATACATCACACTATGTTTTGTTTGTTTATGTTTGTTTGTTAAATGTAGAGTTTAAAATATTTAGATATTTTTTTTTGTTTTTTTTTGTTTTTGATTATGAAAAGCTTTGTGATATGAAAGTTAGTTCTTTATAATAATAATACAACTTTACAATTTTCCTTTTATACAACTTTTTCATTATTAAAATGTGATGTTTTTATTGCGGAAAGGTCACTTGTTATGGTTTTTTTTAAAGATATAATAAAATATACATTGTATTCATAGATTGTAGACATCAATGCCTTATCTGAAAAGATATTTTACATTTGTGTAAAAAACCTCTTTTAAAATTTTTTTTTTTAGTGGAAATTGATGACAACATCTCTAATATATTGGCAATTTTAACAGTTTTACATCTAATACAAGTTTTTTTTAAACTTTTGTTAGATTTATATCTCCTTTTTGGATTTTTCAAAATTCAAGAGAGCTAACAAAAGTGGCCTCATCATTTATTCCTCCTTTTAAGATGGTACCCAACACCTTCACTAAAATTAATTTTGCTCATTTAAGTTTTATGAAATTTTGGAAAAGCATTTACTTTTACCCTTTGACAAAAATATGAAATTTCAAAGACTTTGAACTAACCATTTTATCCTAAAAATTACACTGGTTACATGGCAGTTTGACAATCACTATTTTTACTTAATATTCCCCTGAAAATAAGAAGTATTCAAAACTTTTAGCTGACTTAACAGAGTTATCTCCCTGTAGTCTTACTGTTAGGTGGCCCAAGACCACAATTAATGACCCCACTTTTCGTTGTCCACAAATATAGTTCCTTTTAATTAGAGTGTATTTTTCCTTAATTTTTTTTCTTTCCCTTCCTCACACATTTCTTAATTTTTTTTTGGGGTGGAAATGAAAGAAGAAAGGTGAAATAAATTTTTGGATGTTGTATTTTAACTGATTTTGATACAGAATGAGTGATTATGCCAAGTGCAAAAAGGTAATATTCACAGTTTTCAGAACATCTCTTTGCTTGTCAATAGGGGTATGGATGTGTATTGGCTAAATTTGTAAAAGTGATTGCTTCAATCTTTCTGAATTTTGGATATATATTTGGACTATGCCTTTACATAACACACACACAAATTTTGACAAAAGTGCATGGTGCAATTTCTTTAATGATGCAAAAGGTTATAAAGAACTGATAGAGTAATTAATTGTGGTCTGTGGCCAGGACCTTACAGCTATTAAAAGAGGGATGAAAGACACCAAAGGGACAGTCAAACTCGTAAATCTAAAACAAACTGACAACGCCATGGCTAAAAATGAAAAAGACAAACAGAAAAACAATAGTACACATGACACAACATAGAAAACTAAAGAATAAACAACACGAACCCCACCAAAAACTAGGGGTGATCTCAGGTGCTCCGGAAGGGTAAGCAGATCCTGCTCCACATGCGGCACCCGTCGTGTTGCTTATGTGATTACAAATCCGGTAAATAGTCTAATTCGGTAGGTCAAATTCATGAAAGGGAAGGGGATTGTAGTTACGACGTAAGGAACATATCCGATATCATTTGTGAAACGGTTATTCCATAACGGTCAACCAACTCGTGATGGCGTCCGTAAAATTTACGAAGGGATGATTTCAACTTCACTATTTGGAACTCTTGGTTTAATAGCTTCCTTGTGAGCAGTAACCCTCTATCAAGAAAATCATGATAGGAAATGCAAGCACGGGAATATCGTATCAATTGGGAGATATATACCCCGTATGCAGGTGCTGCTGGAATGTTGCTACTTAGAAATGGAAAGTTCACAATTGGAAAGCTGAAATCATCTCTTTTGTCGTAAAGTTTTGTCTTCAACCGACCCTCATTGTCAATTTCTAGATGTAAGTCAAGATATGAAGCCGACTTAACTGTATCTGTAGTATCCTTTATCTCCAATTCGATGGGATAGATGCGTTCCACATAGTCACCAAATTTTGAATTGTTTAGTGAAAGAACGTCATCTATATAGCGGAAAGTAGAGTTAAAGGATATTGCTAACTTCTATTGGCTTATGTATGTACAGTGTTAGGAAAAGTATTGATTGTATGTAATGTACAATGTTAGGAAAAGTATTGATTGCATGTAAATTTAAAGAATTCTATCTATTTGCATGTATATAGATTTCAGGAATGAAACTGATAATAATCTGTCTCTGTCTCAAGATCTTAAGATTTGTCTCAAACTCGGAGTTTTAGTGATAATATATTTATGCATAAGATTTTTAACCTTATGTTTATTGTTTTTTATTTTTATATGGAAAAATAATAATCATTGTCATTGAAATGAAATATCTTTATTAGAATAAATGTAATTGATGGCTCCCTTCATATATTTTTTCTATATAATATTTCACATGAAATCATGAACAATGTATAAATTCACATGGGTGTATTTATTTATATATTCTTTTAAAAAGTTATATGTAGTGACTTATTTGGGTATTTTTTTGTTTGAACTGATCATTCAGAAATTTTTTGAGATAATGTATTTGTGCTTGAGATTATATTTATCTGCTTAGTTTTATGTATATACAGTGTGTTTATTGCTATTTATTGAATGTTATTAAAAAGTCTTTCCATCTTTAGTATTCTTAATGTTGTGGTTAAAAGGTTGTCATTTAAGGTTGAAAAAAAAATCTGAAATGTTATTATTGTTTTGCTTCAAATTATTTCTTTGCTGTACATAACATTGTGTTATTTCTTTACTATCATTAAAAGAGTTCAATTTATCTTTTAAATAGCAAGACTTCAGTTTTGATTGACATATCAGTGTATGGTCTACATATCATCAAAAAGTAACAATTTGTAGTCCCAAGCAGGTTGATCTAGATTCCATTAAATGAATTAGTGAAATTAATGTTAAGGGTATATACTTTTCAAATATAGGTATATTATTGTACATAGATTTTTCATATGGTCCATTTGAATTTATATCATGATAATAAAGACATGTTTGTAATTTTGTCATGCAAGAACTTTCATATTATAGTTACACTTTCAAATATGTTATTGTATTTGGAACAGTGGGATTTCCAGTGAACTAAAACCAAAGAAAATTCAATCTAATGATGGAGCCAAGAAAGTCAATAATAAAACAAAACTGATGACAATACTGATGACGATAATGATCAAAAGTTAAAAGTTAATCTTTGATGCATATGAATCAATTCCTTCACAATTTTTTTCCTGACTGTCTCTTGCATAGTTTTTGTTGAGCCTGCAACTTTTGTTACAGAAAGCTTGACATAGGGATAGTGATCCGGCTGCGTCGGTGTCAGCTCACTTCTTAAAAGCTTTATATTTAAGAAGGTGGAAGACCTGGATGCTTCATACTTAGTATGGATGCCTCATGTTACGAGGTTTCTGTCAGTCAATGTCCAATGTCCTTGACCCCATTTTCATGGTTCAGTAACTACTTGAAAAAAAAGTTCAGATTTTTCGTAATGTTAAATTCTCTCTTATAAGTAATAGGATAACTATATTTGGTATGTCACTTTGTGTGTACCTTGCAAAGTCCTCATGCCCATCACACAGTTTTCACTGACCTCAACTTCATTTCATGGATCAGTGAACAAGGTTAAGTTTTGGTGGTCAAGTCCATATCTCAGATACTATAAGCAATAGGGCTAGTATATTCCGTGTATGGAAGGACTGTAAGGAGTTTATTTCCAACTGGCAGGTGTCATCTGACCTTGACCTCATTTTCATGGTTCAGTGGTTTTAGTTAAGTTTTTATTTCAATTTATTTAAAATGTTTACTATTTACAAGAACGTTTTCCCGTGAATCCATACAAACATTGAGAAGATCTGGATTCCATTATTTAGAGGGGGAGGTAATATTTTGTCACTTTTTTTCGCACTGGGAATACATCTTTTACAATGTCAAAGCAAATTGAGATGAATAATGATGAAGTGTTAGGCAATAAAGGATCACATGGTGTTATTTTTGGTTAAGATATTTAAATTGTTATTTCCTATTAACCATGAATGTAATATTAATTTATGTAAAGATACCTGATGTCCTTTGAAGATTGTATTGGTATGCTCAAATGACTTATGATGATTCTCATGTTAACAAAAGATGTTCATTCTGTTAATGTTTGTAGTTGTAAATGTACAAAATAAACATTCCCTTTTTTACCTGTTATAAATAAAAAATGTTATACATTTATGAGATTGTTTTTTTCTTGCCTCTTGAAAGAGCTATACTCTGGCATACTGTTTTACATTGCTGCAGTGGCAGCTTCAACAACATAAAAGTTTATTAAGTCAATTAAAGTGGAAGCTCTAGTAGAAGATATCTGATATATGGTATGCAGTTGTAACACCATTGGCACATCTTGTTTCAAGGAGACAATTTGGCCCTACACCCTTATTCATTGTCTATTAACATTGACACTTTTTCTTTCATAATATGTAAAAGTTTGTGAATAGACAAGTTTAAAGGGAACCACTAGTGGAAGTCTAGTGATATTTAGTATTCTTGTTTGTTGAGATATAGAGACAAAACTATCCTAGATTCAGTTGTCGAAAGAATCAACATTTAGGTTTAGTATGTGACAAAATTAACTTTGACAAACCGTAAACCCTAATTGATTGTATTTATAAGCTCATCATAGGTACATGTACCAGGAGTAAATTTTGTATTAATGCGAGACACAAGTTTCCCCTACAAAAGACTCATCAGTGACGCTCGAATCCAAAAAAGTTTAAAAGGCCAAATAAATTCCTAATAGTTTTGCCAAATACAACTAAGGTAATCTTTTCCTGAGGTAAATTTTTTTTGAAAACAGTAAATTTATGAATATGACCATATCATTGATAATTCATGTCAGCAATAAGTGCTGACTACTGGACTTGTGATGCCCTCGGGGGAACTCCACCAGCAGTGGCATCGACCCAGTCTTCTTTTTCTTCTCTTCTTTAAGTTTTCCAGTTTTCCAACTGAATAAAGATGATTAAAAACTGGTGCATACGTTGCCTATTTATTAAAATTAAGTTAATATGTTGTCTTTGTATTTACTACTGAGTTATTGTGTATGGGAAAAATGAAAATCTGTACGTGTCTTTTGATGTATAAATGTGTCTGAAGGTGTGAGAATGATATTTTCTGGTTCTTGAATCTGATGGAATAAGAATTGTGCTAGATGGTATAGCAACAAGATGATGTGTGATCTTGTACATCATAACCAGTCGTGCACGCAGACTGCGTTGTGTTAAAATAGGCAAGTTTAGTGTGTTTAGCATGTTTGAAACACTACTAGTATTATGATACCGAGCAGTTCGCCTTTGGACCATCTCTATCTTTGAAATAGATTCTGAAGTGTGGGGGTCCCAAACTGAGCAAGAGTATTCGAGTTTGGGACGGACAAGTGCTTGGTATGTCTGGCTCTTGATGTTTTTATTTAACTGGCATGTATATGATACTGTCATCAGCAAAAAGTCTTAGTTTGCTATCTGTAAGGTAGTCTGGAAGGTCGTTGATATACGCCAAGAATAAGACTGGGCCTAAGACAGTACCTTGATGAATCCCAGGGGTGACTGGGACTTTGCTTGATGATCTTCCATCCAGAACAACTGTCTGGGTTCGATCGGAAAGAAATGCAGAGATCCAATTTAAAGCGTTTCCATTAATGCCAAAATAGTGTAATTTGTATAGTAAGTGACGATGCGGAACTTTATCAAAGGCTTTCGCAAAGTCCATTATTACAAGGTCTGTTTGTGTATTTGAATTGTTTGGGGTTGAAGTTCTTGGATGAAGGAGATAAGTCGTGTCTTCCAAGATCGAGAGTGCCGAAACCCATGTTGAAGGTCGTACAAGATGTTATTTGATTCGAGATGTTTCATAATATGTGATGTTACTACGTGTTCTATTATCTTGCAGCAAATACAAGTTCATGAGATAGGTCTATAATTGACCGGTTTATGCTTATCCCTTTTTTTATATGCTGGTGCGACTCTGGTGTTTCCAGTCGTTAGGTGTGATACCATTGTTGTAAGATTTGTCTACAATTAGGCATAGAATTGGTGCAATTTCTGTCTGCATTTCTTTCAGTAAGCGGCCACTGATGTTATCTGGGCCGGTGACTTTATGTGGGTTAATCTTATTTAAAAGCTTTTTGATGTTATGTGTAATTCACTGATTTTAGGATGTGAACTGATGCCTTTGTTTGGTATTGGGTCATCTGTTTCTGGGGTAAATAGTACTAAATACAGATTGAAACTGTTCGTTTAAGAGATTTGCTTTCCCTGTAGCGTCTGTAATGATGTTGTCGTCTTTCTTTAGTGCAGAGATACCAGATTTGTCAGTTCTTATTGACTTGATGTATTGAAAGAGTTTTTTGTGTTTGCTCTGATTTTGTATTTGAATATCTGGTTCATTAATGGGAAGATCACTTATAAGTTTTTCAATATATTCCCAGTAGGCTTCCTTTGATCTTTTTGTACCTGAGCTTTCATCCCTTTATATATTACTTTTTAAAAAGTTTGTTTTTCTTGTTAATTTGTCGTCTTAATTTATCAGATATCCACGGTAATCGATGTTTGTTTCGTAGGATCTTTGATGGAATATGTTTTTCGACAGAGCTGATGAGTTTGGTTTTTAATAGTTCCCATAGCTCATTGGTGTTAAGAGAATCATGGTTGTCAATGATTGATTTGTAGATGATATCTATGTCAAGTTTAGTTTCGTCCCAGTTGGCTTTGTTATACTTGTATACGTTTTGTTGGTTTTTTCGTATTCTCTTAAGCCAGATGTCTGCTTCGGCATAGACAATTTCATGGTCGCTTGAACCTATTTGTGGTAGTGTGGTTACTTTGTTGATGTATGTTGGTGCATTGTCAACTTGATGTAGGTTTGTGTAATTCATTATATCTTAAGAGATTTTGGTGAAGTTGTATGTCAGGTTTGCCTCGTATTGTGTTTAATGTTGACCAAACAATATGTCCTAAGTTAAAATCACCCCCTACAATGACAGTTGCATTTGATTGACTATCGATACGATTTAGAGATTGATGAAGTTGCTCTAGTGACAATCCTGTATCAAATAGTGGTCTGTAATAGGATGATATTAAAAGATGTGTTTTGAGCCATCGATATTGATTTCTGCCCAGACTACTTCCCATTCAGTTTCTAGTTCTTTTACCTCTGAACTTATGATTTCTTTTGTAATTGCTTTAAGTTGTTGTAAATAAATTCATCATAGATACCAGGATTACAATTTTTTACTTACACCAGTATGCCATTTTTATGCAGTTAAGCTGCATTATGCGAGCACCCTAGATATGTGTTCCACCCAATAAAGGCTAAAATACTTGCCATTGTTATTATTTAGCTGGCTACTATGTTATATAATTTTATTAAAATTAATTGAACACTTTTTTAATACTTTTAATTCTGGATTACAAAAATATGACAAGATAAACCTGAAATGATCGTCGTATCATCCAAAAGTTTTGTAGTTACACGTAGGAAGAAGTGCTCATTAGGAATCCTTGTGTAGTGTATTATGACCTTGGCTTTTGGCTAAGATGTCAAAGAACAATGGTATGAAATAATTAATCGCCGAAAATCTCAAAAGACACGTAGTTTAGATTATCCAAATGGCAAAAGTCGTAGGAATATTGTTTGTCATCAATACATAGTACAACGTCAGTAGTATTTTATATAATAAGTTCTCAACTGTTCATGTTGGCGGCAATTTCAAATTAGAAGACACAATTTTCATATCTTTTTCAATTTGGAGGCAGGGTTGCAAATTAGCGGTGGTCCGAGGTTCACGTCCTTCCTCTTTTGCCCATCGGAAATTCGCAGACTTGATTTCTAGCTACGCCCGACGAAGTCGACTTCCACTTAAAAAGAATATAAGAAATTACTTTGCAAACCTTTTCACCAAAGTCTCCAATTAAACGATATAAAAACTTATATTCATCATTACAATTCATGACAGCGATATTACTTTTGATCAATCGCTACCTTTATACAGAAAATCGCCAAAAAGTATGTGTAAATGCGAGTAAAATCGTATCGGATAGACAAAAACGACATTGTAAACACAATAAACTGGCTTCGTGAAGACAGCATTTTACAATATAGGATCCGATTTCGGAAGCGGATAAGGGTCATTCCGGGTTTTCGCGATCATCTACAAAAAAATCCAGACAGGTGACAAAATACAGCTATGCATAGTAAATGAATATAAACACTAGAATTAAAAACCAAAAGATACATTTTCAAGAAAGAAACAGCAAAAAATATTTTATACAGACACTCAAAATTACTTTTTGACAAATTTTAATGTCAAAATCCAATATAATGTGATACCTGGGAACAGTATATCTAACAATATATATGTTAATGGTCACGCGTTTATTTTCATCGTTTTGTTAATAATTTAAACATTCTGATATTTACATACTAAATAGTGTGTTAAAATTACATTGTTAGGCAATCTATAATTTTATTTGTGTAATTGAATTAATCTCTGCACTGATAAATCCACACTCCCATAGATTTGTATGTCATGTGCTGCTATTGATAGGCACTTATGTTCATGATCACAGTACACATTGTCTTTATCAGTGATAAATGATGATAATACATGTGAGATGCTTTTAAAGTGTAAACAAATAACTGCAATTCTAAGGGGTATTGTTTCTCAATTTTGAAGGGTCAATTAAAGAAGCTGGAAGTTTCTTACTTTATTTTCACAAATAATGCAACTATATTATATAATACCTGAATGTAAGCAAATCATATGATATATTATGTCTGTTTGTTTTTACACATCGTTGTAAATGGAATTTAGTGCGAATGTCATACAAGTGAGAGGTTGGCTTGACTAGTTATTTGCTAGTCCCACGTAATTTAGTGTCATATTTGATCATCTTAAATACTTTTTTTTCTAGTTTAAAATGTTCAAGCAATGGAAGAAAAGTCCTCACTTAAGGCTGAAACTCTAAGAAATAGTCCCCTGTCTATATGTGAGGGTGGTTTTTTTATGGGATGGGAGGGGGCTTGGAAAGTATGTTTAATCTGAGAGTATTACTAGATTTAGTTCACTTGACTGGGCGGAATTTAAGAAGTTCGCTTATTTAAGACATGTTCATCTATAGACAAGAGTTTTGGGATAAACTGAGGTGTCCGGTTATTTGTACCATATCATATGCGTTGGTGCCACTGATAGGTGATAAGAATTCAATAATAATTATAATGGCAATCATCCTACCACACACATCTTCAAATAGATTGTCCTCATGCAACTTAAAACATAAGCTCCGCCCTATCAGTTGAAATAACATTGATAAAAGAAACTGATATTTCTGTAGGAATGGGAAATGACTAAAACGTTTTGTGTTCATATTATACACTATACTCTATTGTCAATTATAGGTTTTATGATGATGCATACATTTGACCGTTAGCTTGTATTGATCAAATTGCAACTTATATTTTACATAATCAATGGACGTACGTAACTCGTGAAATTATTAGTAGTCGGTCATAATGACCTAAATTTGTGTTTAAAATGATTTTTTTCCCCAACTTTCAAATTATTTAATCCAGTACTTACTCTTTTTAATCCTAGAAAATAAGCATTGCTACTTATTTCGATTGTAAGAGTCTGTTTCATATCTTGACTTCTAGAAATTGACAATGAGTGTAGGTTGACAAAAATCTTAAAGATGATTTCATTTTCTCAATTATGAACTTTTATGCATTTCTATATAGCAACATTCCAACAGCACGTGCACATGGAGAGTGTCTCCCTACTGATATTCCATGGCTGATTTCAACTTCACCACTGAAAACTATTGATTCAAAAGCTTAGCTTCTCAGTAATAAAGACAATAGTTACCAACTTTCAGCACTGATATTCTAGTACCTATTCAGAAAGAATTTGACAATACAACCCACTCCTTATTGGAAGGTTCTTTCTTTAATTTATAATCGTTAAAGTAAGGGTAATAGATATCTTAATTCTCGTGATAGCTGACATATGTGTAATTTCAGTGGTGGTTGAGGCAAAATATTTGAAGATTACTAAAAAAACAAAAATTGGCTGGGGTTTTTTAAAACTTTAATTTATTTGTCTTAAGCTGTTACAATTACCTTATTGCTACAGCTTTCATGATAAATTGACTCATAAATTGGGATTTGTGATGTTTATTCTTTAGTTTTCTATGTTGTGTCGTGTGTACTATTGTTTTTCTGTTTGTCTTTTTCATTTTCAGCCTTGGCGTTGTCAGTTTGTTTTAGATTTATGAGTTTGACTGTCCCTTTGGTATCTTTCGTCCCTCTTTCACAAATATTCTACCCTGATATATTAATATCTTTACGAAAAGGATGTCTCGAAGATAAGTTTTACTTTATAATTGTTTGTTAACTGCAAATATGAATATACGACAATATTAACATATGTAATTGCAAATCCTTTTTAACTTGGACAAATAGGTAAGTAAAAGTCAGGAAATGAGTCAGAGATTTTCATAAGGGAGAGATGTGTAACATAAAAATTCTAATAAGACAATATCTCTATGTTCATGCCAGAGCAAATGGTATATGTTTTAAGTTGAGGCATTTATTTTTACTTATTCCAATTAAAAATTGAACAAAATAAAACTAGCAGATACATCAATTTGCAAAACGTTCTAAAAATTGTGGAATTTGATTAAGGAGTAAGTAATGCAAACCTTACACATTTGGTCATGTTTGAGTCTACTTGTTTGAAAAATAATATAAAGATGAGTTGAAATGGGCATTGGATTACATGTTACTGGATTAATAATCCATTACGTTAAAAATGTTCTTATTAATCAAATCATTTAGTCTTTGTTTTGATCAGCTCTTAATGATAAAACTACCACTGGATCAATATCCTCTGCTGAAGACTGACTTTTTCTTAAAGAAATTTTTTACCCTATTAACAAGTACTTTGGAAATATCATGCAAATACGGATATACAATGTACTAGTTTAATGTGCAGTTATTATCATTTTATTTGTCATTTTTAATGACGGAATATATATACATGTATATATTCCCGTATCAAAAATACATGTTTATGTATGCATATATATAAGTGTCTATAAAAAGCAGCACATGACATACCAATCTATGAGTGTGGAATAATCAGTGCATAGATTTAAAATGATTTATTGACAAAATGATATAAATGAACACAATATTTCGCTAGACAAACTAGCTTTACCAGTTTTGTAAATAATCTTGAACTTTATCCAAATTATGAATTATTTTCAAGGCAGCTAAATTAAAGTGCAATATATACATTGAGCTGCAAAAGTTTCTTATCATCTACATCCGATTTCACCTGGATAGATGCACGCTTGATAAAGCTAGTTTGTCTAGCGAAATATTGCGTTTATTTTTATCATTTTGTAAATATTCTAAACATTATAATTTTTACATACTAAGTAGTGTTTTAAAATTACATCGTTATGCAGTCTATACATATATATTGTATATACAGAATGCACAAGGATAATAGTTACGCTGAACGGTGCCCACTGGTCACCTGAACAGAAACGGTTAAAATTGAGTCTATACGCGACAAAAAATAGTACATAATTTCCGGTTTAAAGTGAAAGTACGTTACTAAGGGGATACAAAGTTTATAATTGCTGCTTTGTAATACGGATATTAGCTTAATGCAAAGTTACGGAATTACCATATTTCAAAGGATTTTGTTGAGAGACATACAGAAAGTAAAGAAAATACACAAATAATCAATTATCATAATGATTCACTCAAACGAAACAATTGAAAATGAATAGAAGAGTCACCCTTTACTCTATTAGTATCTTAAAGCGAGTGACATGGCTTATTTTTTAGAAAAAAAAATAACCTAATGGCCTATATTGCACTCTCATGACATATAACTAAAAATATGGTATGCCTCGCACTCAGGCTACTTTAAACTGCCATTGGTTACCTCTGGTCTCCCTACACAGAAACTAATTGTGCTTACAGTTACACTGGTCATTTGATACAAATACATAGTTACTTTACTAACCTTACTCCCTTTGCAGATAAATTTATAGTGGTTCTTCCAATTACCTGACACAAATATAGATATTGAATGCCCCCTACACAGATATTGACTTTCGTTACATCTTGTCACCTTTTACATTATTAATAGTGGTGACCTCTGGTCACCCTACACATATATTGAATATGGTAACCTCTGGTCACCCTTCACTTATATTGAATTTACCTACAAATTATAAGATACTGAATTTGGTAACCATTGGTCAACCTCGCCACCCTAAACATATATTGAATTTTGTTACATCCTGTCACGTTTTAGATAATTATATGTGGTGATTTCTGGTCACCCTACACATATATTGAATTTGGTTAACTGTGGTCACCCAACACCTGTATTGAATTCGCTTAAAAAATATAAGATATTGAATTTGGTTACCTCTGGTCACCCCGGCAATCTTTCACAGATATTGAATTTCGTTACATCTTGTCATCTTTTTTATTATTAATTGTGATGACCTCTGGTCACCCCACACATATATTGAATTTGGTAACCTCTGATCATCCTTTACATATATTGAATTTACTTACAAATAATAAGATACTGAATTGATAGCCTCTGGTCACCCTTCACATATATTGAATTTATCGACAAATTATAAGATAAAATTTAGATGGGAAATGGGGAATGTGTCAAAGAGACAACAACCCGACCACATAAAAAATAAAAAGGAGAAGGTCACCAACAGGTCTTCAATGTAGCGAGAAATTCCCGCACCCGGAGGCGTCCTTCAGCTGGCCCCTAAACAAATATATACTAGTTCAGTTGCTTTTACTACCGTGTGTCACCCTAAATAGGTCTTGATTTTGGTAATCTCTGGTCCCCCTACTAGGACAAAAACAATAAAAACCGAGGAGTAAACAGATATACCAGAAGACATTTACAACATTAAAAAAGTAAGGAACAGCAGGAATCGTCTTAATCATGTGAATGATGTTAGATGCCTTGAACGCTCCCATCTTGTGAGTTCTTTCGTAAGTCCCGTAATAACGAAAGTGTACTGATGACTTTGGAGTTTTTATATAATTAATTATACATGTTTTACTAAAATATTGAAGTTGGTGACCTTTGGTCACCTTATACATATATGAATTTTAAATACCTCAAGTGACCATACACATATATTGAATGGGGTTACAGTACCTCTGGTCACCCTTCACATATTTTGAATGTGATAACCTCTTTTCATACACAAATATAAAATTTGGTTACCTCTAGTCACCGTGCATCAATATTGAATATGGTTACGTATATTTAACCTACTTATATTTAATTTTGTAAACTTCGGTCACCCAACTCATATATTGAACGTTGTAACCTCTGATCAACCTTCACACACATTGGAAAAGGTAATCTCTGGTAAACCATTACAGATATCGAATGTGATTACCTCTGGTCATCCTTTTCATATATTGACTATGGTCACCCTACAAAGATATTGAATATGGTGACCTCTGGTCACCCATCCAACATTTTGAATATGGTTACCCCTGGTCACCCTACACAGATATTGAATGAGGTTACCTCTGGTCACCTTACAAAGATATTGCATATGTTTATCTTTGGTGTCCTAAAAAGATATTGAATGTGGTTAACTCTGGTCACCCTACATATATATTGACAATGGTTACCGCTGGTCACCCTACACATATTTTGAAAATGGTTACCTCTTGTTACCCACACATATATTGGCTATGGTTACCTCTCGTCATTCTTCAAAGATATTGAAAATGGTTACCTTTGGTCAACCTTCAATAAATTGGCTTATGTTACCCTTGATTACAATTTACAAAAAATCAATTTGTTTAGCATCGGTTATCTCGATTCACACTTTTTGCGCTACTTTTATAATAAATATATTTATCTAGTAACTTCTGGTCGCTGTACACATATATTTAATTATGTTGCCGTTGTCAACAAATATATATAGCAATTGGCTTTTCTGGAATGTGGTTACCTTGGATCACCATACACAGATAAAAAATAATTGCTTTAGACACCATGCATAAATATTGAATTTAGGTACCTTTATTTACCCTACTTAGATGTTTAATTTGGTAATCTCTGGTCCCATTACCAAGATGTTGAATGTGGTTAGCTCTTGTCACCCTACAAAGATATTGAATATTGTTACCTCTGGTCACCCTACACATATATTGACTATGATGTCCTCTGGCCACCCTACCAAAATTGTGAATATGGTTACCTCTGGTCACCCTACACAGATATTGAATAAGGTTATCTATGGTCACCTTACACAGATATTGAATAAGGCTACCTCTGGTCACCTTACAAAGATATTGAATATGGTTACCTCTGGTCGCCCTACATATATTTTAAACATGGCAACCTCTGGTCACCCACACATAAATTGGCTTTGGTTACCTCTGGTCATCCTACACATATATTGAAAATGGTTACTTTTGTTCCCTCTACAATAAATTGGCTTATGGTTACAATTCATAAATAATGAATATCTTTGGTCAACTTAAAAGATATTGAATGTGGTTACCTCTGGTCACCCTACACAGATATTAGCTATGTTTGTATGTTTCCCTCCGGTCCCCTTACACAGATTTCGAATTTGGTAACCCTTTCATATTATTGAATGAGATTACCTCCGGGCATCGTATACATATATTAATTTAAGTTACCTCTGGTCACCCTTTACAGATTTGGAATGGGGTTACCTTTGGTCAACATACACAGATATTAATTTTAGTAACCTCCGGTCACCGTTTAAAAATATTTGCTTTGGTAACCTCTGGTCACAATGCATGATTAATCAACCTTTATTGGAATATAATGATCATGGTATTTGGAAAATGTATGTTTTATATATTTCATGTTAATCAAGTTGTTTGCATTTTCTATTGTGTATTTTAAACTCTTAGTATGTAATAAAGATGCCAAGAAGACGATTGCCTTTGTAGCCATTATAGATCCAATGTTCGTAAAATCTGAACAATTGAATTCCCCTCAAACACTTTCTTAGTTTTTTCAATGTCACCCTTTTTTGGGGCAGATATCACTTTCATTTTTCGGCATACAGCCTTTTTGGTTGATTCTTTATCGACAAGAGTCTCGGTTAAAGTATTTAACATGTTTAATTTGATAGTCAACTTCACCTGAAAATGAAGTGAAATACAGTTGTGATCTTTTCTTGCAGTCAAGCTAAAACAATACATGTAATAAGACATATTAAGCATCGTTATGAATATTCTTACAACTTAAAAAAATGTTTTACAGATTGGCAAAGCGACATGTATATGATTCACAGTAGACATATGATTTCTAATGATACAGTAATATACCAAGGGATCCTAAAATCTAGCATGAAAAATATTATGGGCACCGCATAATGAGCTGGATTTGCTAACCATTCTAGGTAACATGAGACCACCCTGGTTTTTGGTGGGGTTTATGTTCCTCAGTTTAATTTTTCTATTTTGAATTATAATGATTGCAATTTGAATTTCAATCTTTTTTTCTTTTTTTTTGCCCAGCTTTGTCAGTTTGTTCTCCAAATTTCAGTTTGGTTGTTCCTTTCGACCCATTCACCATTCCTTACTTACTACTCTATAAATGATTTTAAAAAAATCACCAATTTATGTATTTTAAACAACTTACACTGTTTTCTTTGAGAATCAAGTGTATTCACTAATATACAATAAAGTTTAGTCTTGCTGAACCAGTAAAGTATATCAAACCTGTTCTTGTTCTTTTTTCCTGCTCTTCGATTGTCTTACATTTCCTACAAATGATAAAAAAAAACATAACCTGACTTATGTTTTTATGACCAGAGGTAACCAAATCTTAAATCAGCATAACGTGACCAGAGGTAACCAAATCCAATATTAACATAATGTGGTCAGAGGTCACCAAATCTAATAACATAAGGTAACCAGATGTCACCAAATCCAATATATGAATTTGGTGACTAGGAGTTACCCCATTCTGGCATGTTAAGGCCACCACAGGTTAACAAATCCCATTTCTGATTTAGATGTAATCAAATTAAATATCTATGTAAGGTAATCAAGAAACAAACAATGATTTGTTATATCAAGCCTAAGTGGCCATTTTACCAGAAACGATTGCAAGATTTAAGTTCAAAAAGAATTATATTTGCAGCATTATATAAGCATAGTGCATTTTTCCATCATATTAAAGGTTTGTCACCATAAATTAAATGCATGCATACCGCTCTCATCTACATTTTCTGAGGACTTCTGAAAAAAGAAGATAAATATATGATAAATGTATTAGTAAATTCAATTTTATTTATCCGGAAGTATCTTATGAGGATCAGTATTATTTTACTTAATTATCAACTATCAATGATCTTGACAATGTTTGCAAGGTCAAGGATTTTCCTAAGATTTGTTTGAAGATGATCATGAAAGATAATGTTCATTGTGTAAAGTTTTTTAGGCATATTCAAACTTAATGTAATAATATTATATATTTTTGTTGAACCCAAAATGTATATTAAACCTGTTCTTCTTCTTTTTTTTTCTTTCTTTGATTGTCTCAAACTTTCTACAAATGATATAAAAAACATCAACTAGTTGTATGTAAATGTTAATTACCAGAGATAACCAACTCTGAAATCTGCATAAGGTGACCAGAGGTAACCCTAATCCAATATTAACATAAGGTGACCAGAGGTAACCTTCATCCAATATTAACATAAGGTGACCAGAGGTTACCTAATCCAATAATAACATTAGGTGACCAGAGGTTAACAAATCTAATATAAGCATAAGGTAACCAGAGGTAACCAAATCCAATATAAACATAAGGTGACCAGAAATAACCAAATTTAATATAAACATAAGATGACCAGAGGTAACCAATCCAATATAAATATTAGGTGACCAGAAATAACCAAATCTAATATAAACATAAGTTAACCTGAGGTAACCAATTCAATATAAACATGAGGTGAACAGAGATAACCAATTCCAATATAAACATAAGGTGACCAGAGATAACCAAATCCAATGAAAACATAAGGAGACCAGAGATAACCAAATCCAATATTAACATAAGGTGACCATAAGTCGTCACCAAATCTAATATTAACCTAAGGTGACCAGAGGTAACCAAATCTAATATTAACATAAGGCGACCAGAGGTAACCAAATCTAATATTAACATAAGGTGACCAGAGGTAACCACATCCAATATTAACATAAAGTGACCAGAGGTAACCAAACCAATATAAACGTAAGGAGACCAGAGATAATCAAATCCAATATTAACATAAGGTGACCAGAGGTCACCAAATCTAATATTTACATAAAGTGACCAGAGGTAACCAAATCTATTATTACCATAAGGTGACCAGAGGTAACCAAATCCAATATAAGCATAAGGTGACCAGAGATAACCAAATCAAAAATATAAACAGAAGGTGACCAGAGATAACCAAATCTAATATATGAATAAGGTGACCAGAGGTAACCAAATCCAATATTAACATAAGGTGACAAGAGATAACATAATCCAATATAAACATGAGTGACCAGAGATAGCCAAATTCAATATTAACATAAGGTGACCAGAGGTCATCAAATCTTATATTTGAATAAGGTGACCAGAGGTAATCAAATCCAATATTGACATAAGGTAACCAGAGGTAACCAAATTCAATATTATCAAAAGGTGACCAGAGGTTACCAAATCCAATATATGATTAGGGTGACCAGAAGTTACCCCATTCTAGCATGCTAAGGCCACTAGAGGTTATCAATTTCCATTTCTGGTTAAGATGACCACATGTAATTGAATTAAATATTTTTGTAAGGTAAGCAATAAACAAAAAATGAATTGTTCAATCAAGCCTAAGTTGCCATTTTACCAGAAAAATATTTACAATTATTAAGTTCAAAAAGAATAATAGATGCAGCATTATATAAACATTGTGTATGTTTCCATCATATTAAAGGTTTAATACAATAAAGTAAATGCATACATACCACTTTTATCTACATTTTCTATCTTATGAGGATAGTAATATATAAATATAGATATATCAAACTTGATGTAATAATATTCTATATTTGTTGAACCCATACTGTATATCAAACCTGTTCTTCTTCTTTTCTCTCTTTCTCTGATTGTCTCAAACTTTCTTCAAATGAGATGAAAAACATCAACTAGTTGTATGTAAATGTTAATTACCAGGGATAACCAAATCTAAAATCTGCATAAGGTGACCATAGATTACCAAATCCAATATAAACATAAGGTGACCAGAGGTCTCCTAATCTAATATTAACATAAGGTGACCAGAAGTAACCAAATCTAATATTAACATAAGGTGACCAGAGGTAACCAAATCCAATATTAACATGAGGTGAGGTCACCTAATCTAATAGTAACATAAGGTGACTAGAGATAAACAAATCCGATATTAACATGAGGTGACCAGAGGTAACCAAAATTAATATTAACATAAGGTGTCCAGAGGTAACCAAATCCAATATAAACATAAGGTGACCAGAGGTAACCAAATCCAATATTAACATAAGGTGACAAAAGATAACCAAATCCAATATAAACATAAAGTGACCAGAGATAACCAAATCTAATATAAACATTAAGTGACCAGAGATAACCAAATCAAAATATTAACATAAGGAAACCAGAGGTCACCAAATCTTATATATGAATAAGGTGACCAGAGGTAACCAAATCCTATATTAACATTAGGTGACCAGAGGTCACCAATTCCAATATTATCAAAAGGTGACCAGAGGTAACCAAATCCAATATATGCTTAAGGTGACCAGAAGTTACCCCATTCTAGCATGCTAAGGCCACTAGAGGTTATCAAATCCCATTTCTGGTTAAGATGACCACATGTAATTGAATTAAATATTTTTGTAAGGTAAGCAATAAACAAAACATGAATTGTTCAATCAAGCCTAAGTTGCAATTTTACCAGAAGTAATTGCAATGATTAAGTTCAAAAAGAATAATAGTTGCAGCATTATATAAACATTGTGTATGTTTCCATCATATTAAAAGTTTAATACAATAAATTAAATGCATACATACCACTCTTACCTACATTTTCTATCTGATGAGGATAGTAATATATAGATATAGATATATCAAACTTAATGTAATAATATTCTATATTTGTTGAACCCATACTGTATATCAAACCTGTTCTTCTTCTTTTCTCTCTTTCTTTGATTGTCTCAAACTTTCTTCAAATGAGATGAAAAACATCAACTAGTTGTATGTAAATGTTAATTATTAGAGATAACCAAATCTGAAATCTGCATAAGGTGACCATAGGTAACCAAATCCAATATTAACATATGGTGACCAGAGGTCACCAAATCCAATATTTACATAAGGTGACCAGAGGTCACATAATCCAATATGAATAAGGTGACCAGAAGTTATCCCATTCTAGCATATTGAGGCCAACAGAGGTTATCAAATCACATTTCTGGTTAAGATTACCACAATTAAATGTGTGTGTAAGGTAATCATGAAAAAAAAATGATTTGTTCAATCAAGCCTAAGTAGCCATTTAACCAGAATAGTCCAGGGAATCTGAGGTGAAAAATGGCTCAACCTCAAAGTAATTGCAACAGAAATAATTTATATCAATTTTGTTTCATTGGATACCTGTTAGTGACATATTAAAAATCGGCGTTTCACAGACCACGGGAAATTTGTGTTTTGGGGGTAAAATAGGGATTTTTATGTAAAAATCGCTAAAAACTGGAAAAAATGATTTATTTTTTTAATTTTTACTCAAAGTCCTTATTTTTTTTCAGAAAACGTTTCAATCATATGTATCATCGTGATCAAATATTAAGAATGCATAGTCTTCAGGGTTTTTTTTCAAAAAACGCTGATATTGAATAGAAAATCGCTGAAAACTGGAAAAAAATATATTTTTTTTAAATTTTAACTCGAAGTCCCTATTTTTTTTCGGAAACGTTGCAATAATATGTATTATCGTGATGAAATCTTAAAAATGCATAGCCGTAAGTTTTTTTTTGAGAAAAAACGCTGATTTTAAATAGAAAATCGCTGAAAACTGGAAAATTTATAAACCTAAAAATTAAAAAAAAATCTCGAATATTAACTTGAAGAATTTTGATCCCTCAAAGAAAGACTAGACTTCAACAGAAACATCGTATTCATTATTTTGACACATTAATGTAGTTTGAATAAAAAACACAGTTACAGAAGAGGGAGACCAAATACAATATTTCTGAATTCACATTGTCAAATCTTATAAAAACAAAATTTCGTTCAAAGTTTTTGCTTAAATGTTATAGAGTCACATCACCAACCAATCATGTATATGTTAGAATTAAATGTCACTATCGTCCTCGTCTTCGTGAATCTCAAGTACTTTACAGTTTGAACAGTTTAGTCCCTTACATTCGCTACATGCTGAGCTACAGTCAAGACCGTTTTTTCTACAAGTGCATCTGCGTGTATCGCAACCAGATTTGCATTTACATCTAATCACGTGCAATAAATTATCTGGAGCTGGAGGCAAAATTGTTCTAATTGGACAAAGTGATGTACCTTGTAGAACCCATCCCCAGTCTGATGGACTTAACATATGGACAGAGTCATTTGTCCATTCTTGGATCTGATAATATGCACGCTTGCAGTGCTGAGACGCTGCTTCTGAGGTAGGTGGCAAGGACTGAACATGTACACAAGACAAAGAATTGGTAAGAACTTTATGGTTAAATTTTCTGTAGCGTAACTGGTCTAAGCTTTCTCCTGTCTCACCTCCGTATAATATAACAAGAGCTGACTGTCCTGATTGTATAACATCATCTGACGTTGCATCTTGTTTTAAAAATACTGAAGCCAACTCTCTAAAAAAGGCATTCTCACGCAACCGCTTTAATCCTTCCTTCTTCCCTATACCGTAAAGTCTAGATGTCGTGTCACACCCTGTGATAGCATGAATAAATGGTAACAAATCGACTATTTCATTTCCAAGCAACTCTTTAGTCTTTTTAATATCCCATACTTTAGAATTTTATCGGATTGAAAAACCAATGGTTTAGAATTTTCCTCTGCATGGAAAAGCAGTAGAATGAGAACATCAGTGTCTTCACCAACGACAACGGTAGGGTAACAAGATGCATATCGTACAGCAGTTGATGCAATAAGAACATCAGCATCAGCAGTAGCTTGAAGAGAAATAAATCCTTCATTATCCATTTTATTACAAAGCATATTGATAAAGTTTTGCTTGTTTTCTCCATTAGCTAAGAAAAATTTCCTTCTTTGATTTAAACGGTGTGCTATCTTTGAATGAGATGTGTGTACCAGTCACACCTTTCGATCTCCGTTCATGTACATGATCTTTTGTCGTTGGTCCGGAACCATACCCATCAAAGACAATTATTGGAATGGGATATCTGTTATTAATATGGTCGATGTATAACTGACATATTTCTGCAAATGTCGCACCTTTTTTCCATGGGATTCGCTGTATCAGGGAACCACCGTCGATTACGTGGCGAACATCGGTACCAAGGTCATCTGAAAATACACAACTTCCCGTGTTCCATATTTCATCTGCCAATGTTGATTTCTGTGCCTGCCGCATCAAACCAGACGGTTCAAACAAAGCAGCTGGTACAGCGCTTAGTTCGTACTTAAAGACTTGAGATACATCTGGAAACATGGTATAAGCAGTAGTAACTAGTCGTTGAAACAACAATTGTGGATCGACAGATATTTCTTCATTATCTACTTTGATATTTAATTTTGAAGATAGAGTTGTTACTTGGTTTTTTCTTTTGAATACAAACTCGTCAATACATTTACCTTCCATTGACGATATTATATTGTGTCCTATGACCAGTGCATTGTCAGAATTTACGTTGCTGTCGCCAGTTGCTCCTGTTTCGATGTTCCTCAGATTTTTATCGATAGAAAATGGACTTCTTTCTCCAAGAAAGTCAAGAAATGTTGTTGTGTCTTTGGTATCCCGTACCTTCCTTGGAATGCACATTTCCTTGTGCTGTTCGATCGTTTCAAAATTTACACCAGTTACTTGTTGCATGGCTTCATTCATCTGAATACACTGTGGCATAGACAAAATCCACAATGATCTCTGCGCATCTGTCATCCCTCGACCTCTGGTGAGACCTCCAGTTGTTTTAATGCATCTCATCAGAACTTGCTCTATGATCAGATCCGATGATAAACCTGACCAAAACCGATCACTTCTTCTCATCACATGGAAGCCTGACAAGAGAGCTTCGTTTATTGCAGGATTTGTTCTTGATAACCCATGCATTTGCTGCAGGTAAACATACGCAGATTTTAGATATAAGTTATGTCCTGCAGCAGCAAAGTATGGTAACATCTTTTGAATGGTTTGAAGATGAAGGATCCAGTTTCCAGTTCTTTCAGCTTTGATGAAATTACGCAGCAAGTCCACCATATCCATATATAGAAACCATAGTCGAGCTGTCCGGTTTTCGATATGTGATTTTCTAAAAGTTGATATACTGTCGCGTATTTTTCTCAATACCTCATTCTGATCAAGGGTGTCTACTGGAAGATGTCGTTCTAGGATTTCATCAAAAATATAACTCAATTTATTTAAATCCTGGATAAAAGTGTTTTCATTGTGAATTTCAGAGTCTTCAAGAGAAGAAAGATGTTCTACATTTTCAGTGTCATGATCTTTCAAGACAGTGGAAGATACATGAAACTGTTCGCACAACAATAATGAAGTTAAAGCATTGTAAATCAAGAAATGACCACGCACTGCTCTCGCAACTGCCTTTCCGGTAAACATATGCGTAACAGCGTTAGGTGCATAGACAGTTTCCATGAGCTCTGCAAGTCCAGATCCGCTCATAATATTACCAATGGAACCAAGAAAGCTCATTTCGAGATGAAAACCTCCTAATCTTAGAACTATCGATTTCAAGTCGCTGTCCTTTGGTTCGTTGTCAATAATTGTAAGAGCTTTCCAATAAAGCGGTTGGTCAAATGTAAGCATGGGATTAGCTCTGTACTTAAACGCTTCGTTACATACGAACTTCATGGTCGAAAAGATACATGAAAGGTTTCCTGGCTCAAGGTCTATCATAGGCAAAAATACAATTGTCGATTTACCAGGGTATGCTCCATCTTGCACTAAATTACACATTGCTGACCACCCAATCCTTTTCTTTGGCCAAAGAGTACTACAGAGAAGACTGATGTTATCAGGTAACGCACCCGACTGTTGCGCTGCAAGTGATTCGAATTTTAAACTAAGTTTTGATGTTCGGTCAAAGTTGTATTGATGGAGATCGATTTTCCCTATTTGTTTTATATCGTCAAGCGAAACATTTAATCTCTGCACAATAGTTTTGTGGTTATATCCTGGTGTGATGCCTGCTATTATCCCCATTCCATGGAATGTCCCATGACCGTCAAGTGTTCTGATGTTATGGTCCACATTATCTGCCACGTGTTGAATACATCTCCCTTCAAGGTCTTGAGGAGAATCATCACCTTGAAGAGCAGAATTCACGCCGTGTTTTTGAACTTCCTTATAAGATGATGAAAAGCCAAGTTGGTATAAGGTATCGAGAAGGAATTTTGAACCAAAATGGTGATGCATTTGAACTCCTAGACCTAGCTGTAAAGGGGCAATCAGAGATCTTGGTCTTGTGGCTTGCATGATAGACTGGCCAATGGCTGCCACTTTAAGATCGCAATCTTTTTCAGAAAATATTCCACCAAGTAGCTGTTTAAGACTGTCAGGTAAGTATGCGATGTTTTCCTCACAAGATGCTATTGTAGCTGGTGATGGATACACCGCCCTTGAAAATTCCATTGATTTTATATCAGATTTGATAAGTTTAGCTGCTGTTTTGATAATATTTCTTTTTTCTGTTTCAGGATCGGAAGTTTTTTGACTCTGATGAAATTCTTGCAGAAGAACAGATGCCGTTTTACGAAGAGTGACCACATTTGGTTTTCCACAGACGTCGGTAATAAAAGCTTCATCACCAAAGTGTGTTTTGATCTTTGATTTCATGTGTACTGTTGTGTATGCCAGATCTGCACAAAACTGTGTCATTTGATGAACGAGGTCTTTTACTGTCAATTGGTCTTCTTCATTTTCTAGCAAGTAATCCATGGTTTTTAGAAAAGCTGTATTTGCTTCAGTGTGATCTGGTCTACCTTGCTTTTTTCGTTTTTGCTCTGGTGTTCCACCAATTGGTATATTTTTCCCTGTCCTGAAGTTTAAGCAACATTTCTGATGGTAAATAGCATCTGCTGCAGGTAAGTCTTGTGCATATTCAAGTTTTGCCAAAACGTCAGCAGCCCATGAATCTTTTCTGTCTTTGCATATTGCATCAATTTTCTGTTGGAATTCAAAAGTTCTCACTGGATATACTTCTATTCCATATTTTCTATCTGACATTTGCGCTGACTGTCCACAAAACAAACAGTGTTCTCTAAAATCAAAATACTGTGATGATCGCGTGAGTCGATCAAATCTATCGTTATCAGCATTCTCTTTACCAATTTTCTGAATCTCTTTAGCATTAGTATATTTTTTTCGACATTCTTGGTGTAGTATTTGGCCGGCTACAACAAATACGTTTTGATGTCTATGTTTGCTGCTTACTTCATTGATTGTTTTTGCACCTTTTTCTCTTATCGTTATCAGAAGTTGCCCATTCTCCAAAGGTTCGTTGCATATCACACAGTTACTTCCAGACATCTGAAATGAATGAAGAATATAATTTAGTTTCAAAGCAAAGAAAATAATTATTTGTTTAGTTCACGCTCTACACATTGTTAATAAAACTTTACAATTGATATCATTAAAATAATGTCATGTTTAATCACTGCAGTTCGTAACTGGATGCAAATCGAATTCGCTAGTTTTAATACTCAATTCTGCAGTTTTTCAAAATTTGTTTGACGGTTATATTATGTTCTAATTGCTTAACAGTGAACATGATCGCGTGGGCAAACATACGGATGGTCATATAAAAAAGAATAAGCTTCATCATTCAACCTTCAAAGAAATATATATTTGCATGAAACTTACTATCACTCAATTTTGCTGCTCTAGTGGTATAAACGGATAAATAACCATTGCTTTCTTTTTTCGGACTTCTCTTCGATCACCATTTCATCCTGAAACAGAAAGTGTTGATTTTTCTATCACAACCATATAAAAATTTTATTTGATTAAAAGTAAAATTACATTATTAGCCAATGAACAGGTTAATTAAAAACAATAAAGGTATTTCATATTTTATTTGCAAAGTATACAGTAAAAAACAATGTTATCCACACTGTTAAAATTTTTAAAAAATGGTCAATTTAAACATAAGTTATATATGATCCATAAATTGTACTCCTGGCGGCCAACCAAGGATAATAGAACGCCTAACACCACAGTGCGTACAGCTGGTCATTATAAGATACTTAAAAACAACAACAAAGATTACTACAAAAGCATTTATAGGAATGAAAATACAAATACTTGTTTTTACTCGTTCATTCTTTGTGTCACAAACGGCGTTCCATACTTTTTTTATTTTTGACGTAACCTCCCCATGAAATGTCGTTTTTTCAGTGAAAAGCGTTGGTAAACAGTTATTATACATTTAAAACAATTTCCAAGACTAGGAAACATGATTTATTGTAATAAATCAATGTAAAAATGATGGAATTGAAAATGACAAGTGAAGGGGGAATACGGCAAAATAATGCAACTGGGGGGAAACAAATACTTTTTTAAAATTCAAAACATGATAAATGTATTTATTTTTATACATTTATTATAATAGTCAAGCGTTACTCACCAGTTTTAAGTTCCACTGGGTCAAATCCAAGTCAAAAACAAATGCCGCTTGTTGACATATTGTAGTTGCAGTGTACAAGTTCTTTCCCTTTTGACGTATGGCGCGCATTACGTTGCATGAAATTCAGTAGAATTTTCCCTTTTAAATTCTCATAAATTATACAACTTTGCCGTGATCCGATTTTTGCCGATTTTTGATATGTTAATAATATAGTTGTAATCTTCGTTTTTCATGAAAAAATAATTCTGTTGCAATTTGTTTGAGGTTAAACCCCAGATTCTCTGGACTAGAAACAATTGCAAATTTTAAGTTCAAAAAGATTAATAGTTGCAGCTTTATATAAACATAGTGTATGTTGCCATCATATTAAATGTTTGATACAATAAATTAAATGCATATATACCACTCTTATCTATATTTTCCGGTCTACGGTATATTGCTAAATGGAAAGAAGAATTGTCTATTTTTAGTTTTCTATTTTTAGAACTACAATATCACTACATAGAAGAGTACTATTTATAGGGTGACCAGTGGGCACCGTTCAGCGTATCTATTATCCTTGTGCATAAGAATGTACACAGCAATGCATCACCATCACTGCTGGTGATCCGATGGATAAAACTGTTGTAGAGTTGTCACTGGTTTAGACATACTTATAAATATAATTATTTCTGTGACTGTATCTTACATTAATTTGTAGGATCCTTTACTATAGATAGTTTAGTTGATCTGTAAAAAAACTATCTTCATGCCTTATATATCATGTATTGTAGTACGACGCTAGATTAAAACTGACGTGGAAAGGTAACACTCAGCCACCGATTGCTTCATTTCTATGAAGCCCAGGGGGTCGTGTGGTCTATCGGGCCGCTTACTTTTCAGGCGATTTGGTGTCACGATATCTCAGTAGCAGGGGTCGAATCCCGGCGAAGGAAGAACAAAAAATGGGTTGATGTTAAGATAAGTTGTATATATAATATATATACCACGTTCAAACCTTTGATTGCCTTGGATAAAAACAGCATTTTTTATACGTGTGTATAATATATAATTTATAATATATATATATTTAACTCGTCTAAACACCAACCGAACAATGTTAGATCTGTAAATTTGCTTTCGCAAATTTTTAATATTTATATATACATGTTTTCAATTTAGACCTGTTTATATATATAGATAATTTAGATAATTTAGCTGATCTGTAACAATAACATCTTCATGCCTTATATATCATGTACTGTAGTACGCCGCTAGATTAAAACTGATGTGGAAAGGTAACACATGGCCAGCGAAAGCTCTTTTTTTGAGAGCCCAGGTGGTCGTGTGGTCTAGCGGGACGGATGCAGTGCAGGCGATTTGGTGTCACGATATCACAGTAGCATGGGTTCGAATCCCGGCGAGGGAAGAATCAAAAATTTGCGAAAGCAAATTTACAGATCTAACATTGTTGGGTTGATGTTTAGACGAGTTATATATATATATATATATATATATTATACAACTTATTTACATATATACGTTTTCTGTGGAAAATTCTTTAATGTCTCCACATTTAGAAGAAGTTTACTTATTTTTAATGGCTTGCTTCCAGGAAGCAATTCGCCGACATATTTTCCGTATGCATAGTGACCCGAGCGTTGCCCTCCTCGTAAAATCCGGTGATTGCAATAAGCATGGATCTGTCATTGAAATAAACAAATATCTGATTATACATATTAAACACATGTTCAATACTCATGCTTTTTTTATTTGTTAACTATAAGGTGACAATCGGTAAAACTCGGCTGCAAAACGCGGCATTTTATAAGCAGCCATCTTTGTTAAATTATAACAAACAGACAGAAAATAATGATAAAATCGTGCACAGAGGACTAAGTTTGTGATATATACATGCATTGGTTCGAGAATTGGAAAAACATTATTTTTCACCACTCACTCGTTTCATATGACTTTAAATACAATGACTAATTTATAGGCTAACAAAAAAACAGATTCTTTCTGAACTTTTATCCATTAATATACACCAAAAACATACTTTCAACTCTCAAAAAGATTACAACATAACTAGATAATAATAACCCTGTAACCATAATCATGGGATAACTCACAATAAACTAAAACGAAGGAAAATCTATATAAATGTTCCTCTAATACATTAATCTTGTTTAGCGTCTATTCTTTTCGTTTAAAGATACTGATACGTGTGCCCAATTTGCCTTCAGTCAGCAATGTTGTAGCAACCACTAACAGTTTGGCATGGTGGACATTGTGCATATGTTCGAGTCTCAGAGTAAGTTCCCCAATTTTCAGTGAGGGGTTGATAAACATTGCTAACATAGGAATAGTCGTATGCATGTTCGGAAACGCTTGCTTGGTTATTCCTGTCGATTTCCTGTGATGCCCCGGTCGGCGGGTTATCAAGATTCAACAACATTGTTTCAACATTTCTTGTATCGGGGTAATGGTAGGAAGATTCAGTAATGTGAGAATTGTTTTGAACTGCGCAAGTCATTTCGTCATAATCAACTTTATCGTAAAAATGTTCACTTTGTTGTAATTCTCCGACATTGCCCTGTTGATCATTGACTTGTGAACATGATACTTTGTTTACGTGTCTTGTTTGATAAAGTCCTTTTGCTGCAATAAATGCTAATAACATAACCACTGTGATTGACGGAATCAAGAGAATGGGAACAATAGGAATTGCTACAAGATAACAAAATTATTATATAATAAATTTACAAATGACATGTTTTGAATACCTTTATATAGTTTGTTTACTTCTCAATGTATTAACGGTTAAAACAACTTTTACATTACAGCCTAAAGTACTGACATCTATTAGCGGCTGATTATTTGTAACCTAAAGGGTTGAGGAAATGAAGAGGTTTGCTTGAAACTAGATTTTGGAAAAGAAATAAAGGTTATCAAATTTTCATTACTTCAGAAGGTTTTACTATTGTTTTTATTGCTAACATCCACTACATCAAAACTTAGGTAGATATCTGTATCATTTGCAATCATACTACAATTCCTCATCTTTCTTTACCTAAAGTCACAAACAATTTCCCTGTTTGAAACTTTTTTCAGTATACTGAATAGAAATTGTTTTTGTTTTCATAATAAAAAAAATATGTTACATTTGACCAGGGGGACTGGAATATATTTTCCTTATAAAATTTGGAGATTTTTCCTCCCATTCCCTCAATGAAAGTAAAAGACTGTCCCTTATCTTAATGAAAGCTGAGCATTATATATAAATTCCCTCTTCACATGTATGTTTATGACAAACATGTCTCTCTGCCCTTATAATGATATAAGAAACAATAAATCCAAGCAATCACACAGTTTCAAATGTCAAGCATTATCTGTGTTCCCTTTTTTACGCCAATTGCATACTTTTTTTGTTTCTTCTATTTGGTCTATGTTCCTTGCGTATTTGTACGGTGTTTTTTGTTAATGCCACTTTCTTTTTTTTTGCAATGGATAACCGGTCTATTATTTTTATTTTATTATTTAAATGTCTAATATGAAAATAATAAATGTCTCTATTAATCAAGGATGTTTTCTCTTTGTCGGTTTTTAATAGAAATCGTGTAGTACAATATTAAGATCCGTTTATTTTCTGTTGTCTTTGTCTTGGTTTTTTTTATGGAATTATAAATTATTCCAATTCTGATTTCCTGGCAATTTACATTGAAAATATTGATTTACGTGAAAAAACTCTGCTTTCATCTGTGTTCTTCATAAATTGAAAGGTTGTATTGACCACGGTAAATACGGAACCGGTTCGCAGGTCCTCATATCTATCTGAAAAATTCACGTAAAACATAATCATACATCAAAGATGGTTATTATTTACAAACCTTTGGAAGGTTTTTGCTAGCCCTATAGTGCAAGCATATTAAGATTTTCAAGAAGACATAAATAATCAAAAGCAGAATATATCTCTGACTCATATTTGTTTATATATATTCTTTTTTGGTTTTGTTTATACTATATAGCCATTGCAATGTGCTACGTTCACGTTTTTGTCTTATCCCTACTACATGTATATTTCTTCTAGGTTAATACCAAATAAACAATTATTTCTTTATTTACATAACTTTATGCTGTATTGTGATCCCGATCGATATCAGAAAATATATTTATATATAAAATAAAATGAGCAAACGATCAGGCTTTGTCTATTTGACAATAAATTTCGGGATTTTGTTTAACAAAAAATATAATAAAAATATACTAAAATTTCAGTGGTAAAATTTTATTTCTATTTTAATGCAAATAAGAAGTGATTTGAATTTATTGATTTATATATTTATAAAAATATTTTGTCGCAGTCACGTAACATGGAATCCATTCGATAAAATTTAGAGGACAAATACATCAAGAGGGTAGACTGTTCAACAACAAAAATAACTCAAACTTCAAATTCTTACAATATTGAAAATTAATGTTATTTTAAAAAATATTAGAGAATCTACTTTAAAAATGATTCAAAACAGTATAGTATGTACAATAATAGAATTAACACACTTATGATAGAAACGTGCTTATAACGTATCATATTTTGGATAGGCACATTAACGTGTGTCGGGGTTAGACTAAATGTTTTTTAGGTTTCACCAACTACCCAACCTCAACACACATATTCCCGTGTATGTCTCGGTCAGTAGACGAACACAACGAACATATTTTGTTTTAGTGTAAGGACACAGATGAAAATTCACCATGTCATTTCCTAAATTAAAGACATATACGGATGATCATGTATTTTCAAAAAATTATGGAAAACATTTAATGCTATGGTAATGATTCATTCGCAATTGAATTATTTCCGAGTAGTTTTCCTGTTACACATAATAACAATCAAATGAACCAACCATTGAAATTTCAAATAATAGATTCAAGGTACAAGCTGTCACTACGGAAATGGCTAATTTGTGTCATGATTGCATGCGCTTATTTCCAACAGTGGTGTACTATATACATTGTAGAAGTCTAAAGCTAAATTTTGAATCAAATTTTCACAAAATTGTGCTGTATTTTTTTTGTTTAACAGTGGAATATAGACTTCAAATAAGATAATAGTATGGTTATATGTAGACCATTTACCCTTCACTTCTAAGGTAACTAAATAATAAGTCAGATTAGATATGGTATCCACTGCACATCTGTATAACCCAGTATCCAATGATGTTACGTTTGATATTTGTAATCCATAATCCTCTCCACCTTTCTTGCCGACAATCTCCAGTCTCTCGTGAAGCTGCAAACGATGATTAATTCTCCATCCATCGCTGTATACAGTTGTAAATGATTTTTCTGTGTTTTTGTCTCGCCGAGTCCATTGTACTAATTCATTGCCTTGTTTGTTTTCACAAGGAAGAATAACTGTTTCTCCATTGATAGTGTCTTTATGAATATTAAATTGGAAAACAGCTCCTATAAAGACATTTATTGAGCAATGAGTTTGTAATTCACTTGTTACTAGTAGTTTATATTTCATGTCAGGATTGAAGAGTTATTAATTTTATGAAGTGAGTTATTGTTCCTTTAATTTGATTTAAGGATGTCTTTAAACAGGAATCTTCGAGTAGTCTTTTTCGCTCATCATGAATTCTTGTCAAAACAATTGATACTATGAAAGACGGAATGATTTTGTTGCAAGGAAACAAACTGTGTAAAGCAAAATAATACCCTTTATGATTCTGTCTATCGATTTGTGGCCTCCATGTTATAACCAAAATCGTATGTGACATTTTTTGTTTAAAAGAATGAACAGAGTGATAAAATGACCCAAACTGACAAGACAAATTAAAATCGTCGACAAAAAAACCCAAAAGAGTGTAAATGACCATACGAAGTTTACGACAAAACAATGTGCAGAAAATCACTTTCATTAAATCACACATCAACACACAAAAAAACTTGTAGAACACAAAACATATAAGATCGAAGCAAAGCTTATAACACATGAATCGCATGCTAATTGATTTTGCAGAGTTGTCATGTAGCACAACTTTAATGCTTAGCGAAGTAAAGTATGGGAAAAGAAACAATTTGAAGGACCAATAATGAACGTGTAAACTTTTTACACAGATTACACATTATAGATAATAACTTTTGACAAACCAATCTTCTTTTTTTCAAAATATGCAATAATTCTTTTTATTGCATTTTGTTTAAATGTTGACCAATTTTATTTAATAAAATTAACAATGGAAATGGGGAATGTGTCAAAGAGACAACAACCCGACCAAATAAAAAAAAAACAGCAGAAGGTCACCAACAGGTCTTCAATGTAGCGAAAAATTTCCGCACCCGGAGGCGTCCTTCAGCTGACCCCTAAACAAATATATACTAGTTCAGTGATAATGAACGCCATACTAATTTCCAAGTTGTACACAAGAAACTGAAATTATAATAATACAAGACTAACAAAGGCCAGAGGCTCCTGACTTGGGACAGGCGCAAAAATGCGGCGGGGTTAAACATGTTTGTGAGATATCAACCCTCCCCCTATACCTCTAACCAATGTAGAAAAATAAACGCATAACAATACGCACATTAAAATTCAGTTCAAGAGAAGTCCGATTCTGATGTCAGAATATTATTAAAAAAAATCCATTGGTTGCAATCTATTTCATTGATTTCCCAGTTTAATAAAACCCGATAATTTCTCACGCGAAATAAACGTGGTTCTCTAATTCTTCGTGAATTTATCCCTTTCTGCACCCATTGTATAAAAAATACTCCACGTGTGGTTTGTTTGATCTCAGTTCATCATTGGTTAAAATCCGATTGTGACGTCAATTTTTCTTGCTTTCCTCTGAATTTCCTATTCTGACGCCATGAAAAAAGGCGACCATGTCTGATGACGTCACATAGAAAGAACACATTTTTGCAGATCATTCGTAAAGAAGAAATAAGTTTACCTGCGGTCCGTGTAACACTTATCAATTCAAAGTTTTAAAAAGTTTTGAAATTTTAGATTTTTGGAATTTTGATCAAAGTTTTAAAATATCAAAATTTCAAATTGTGTTAAAGTTTTGAAATTTTGAAATTTTAACCAAATTATTAAAATATCAAAATTCTAAATATCGTTTATAAATTTGATAGTTTAGAAACTTGATCAAACTTTTAAAATACTAAACATAACGTGCAATTTTGATAATTTCACTTTTTGAAAGTTTGATTTTTTAAATGTTTGCTTAAAATATCAAAAATATAAAGGGGCGACAAGAGGGGTACCTGTAAACACCGATGTAAACACGGCTCTGATAAGAACTATTCTTAGTTATAAATAAATAGCATGAAATATATCAAATCATTCTTAAAAACAAAATAAATAATGAAAAGAAGAAGTCGGTTTTTTTTTTATGAAACATATTAGACATCACATGGGATAACAGTATCCTGAAATTTTAAGGTTGTGCATCTATCAAAAAAAATATAATTAAACCTATTTAATCCGGAATCAACTACGTTGATTTAAATCTCTTATACATGTATAAGGTTAGTGTTTGAGATAAATAATTCAAAGCTATCTTGTGTTCCCAGTGCCCAACATTTAGAAGTACCAGTGAAAAATGACCAACTCGCATGCAGTTAACCAAATAGCATTATTCGCCTTTTTGACGTTCCTGATGAAGGTAGATCCAGAAAAAGCGCTTAGGTCGCATATACAACTTAAAACGTTTTCCTTCATGTTTATCGATTGCCTGATGAACATATATTGCCTTTTAAGATTTATTTCAGTTCCCAGAAATGATACGGAAGGAATACTTAATATATAGCGTCGCAATGAAAGTTGTGCTATGCGTGTTTCAGCTGGCCCCTAGACAAAAAGTGTACTGGTTCAGTGATTATAGACGTAATACTAAACTCCGAAATATAACAATGAACTAAAATCAAAATCATACAAGACTTAAAAGGACAGAGGCTCCTGGATTGGGACAGGCGCACAAATGCGGCGGGGTTTAACATGTTTCGTGAGATCACAACCCTCCCCCTATACCTCTAGCCAATAAAGAATGAAAAACACACAGTAATACGAACAGTAAAACGCACTTTAATAGGATATACAAGTCCTATGTCAAAATAGGAAACAAACTAAGAAACTAATCAACATGACAATGCTAATAAAATAACAAAGGACTACTATATATATAAGGCTAGCAGTTACTATCATACGCCAGCTTCAGACCTCAACTAAACTAATTGAAAGGTTTTATATGTCTTCATTATGCACACTCTCTCCTTGTTGCATTTATTGCTAATTTGTTCCGGAACATTCATGAAATATTTCTCACTTGCAACAAAAAAAATCGATAATTTAAAATAGGTTGTTTACATACAAATTACGAAGAAACGTAAGATTCAACTTCCGAGGACAAAGTCTCTCTTATAGATGGATTTAAATATGTTTTAACTTCACATTGGTCAAACACCTCTTTAATTGTTTCGTTCTTATTTTTCTTGAATTTCATATTTCAGTTTCAGCGTTCCGTAGGTGAATTCTTTACTTAAAATTCAGCGTTTTACATTGTACTGGTTTTTGAGAGCAACATTGGTGTACGGCCAAAAATGGAAAAAATCCATCATGCAGCTGACAGTGTGGCTTCTCTTTGCACGCCCCTTTCTGACTGGATGTACATGTGTACATTTAGTTGCTCAAAGTCGATTGTCGTACGATAACTTAAAAATACCCAAATAACAAAATGCAAATACGGGACAATAATATCCTTTAATACAAAAAATCTATTCCTTTTGTTTACTATTATAAAACAGTGGTTGATTTAGAACCTATAATGGAGCTACGTGTATGATAACCAGTCCAAACGTTGTCTTTAAGGTAGCAACCATTTAACTTTAAAAGTGGGGTGAGGTTGTTTTGTCGAAGCACTAACAATTTTATTAAGTTTTTCATCGCTATTAATCAACTTGTCTGGTTCAAAATTTAACACTAAAAGGCATGGGTAATTTTTCTTTTGTCCTCTGCTGGCACAGAATATTATATCATCAAATTAGGGATCAGAATATTTTAATGTACCATTATCAAAGCCCCTAGTGGTAGTATCAAGTAAAAAAAACAGGGATTATCTAAATTTTGGTTCCCAAGAAGATTACCATTTATCGCTGATAGAAACTTTTGAACACAATTTTCAACTTTCAAAATGCCGGCACCTACAACTGGATAGATGGGTGCTTAATGTAGTAAAGCGGCAACTATTACATAAACATGAATGCCAGTTGGGTGCTTAATGTAGTACAGCGGTAACTATTACATAAATATTAATGCTCGTGAAAGTAATGTTTATGGTATACGTTTATATATGATATGAAAGGTTTCAACTTTTACAAATCCAGAGCTATACGTTGGATTTAAAAGTTCACTTTATTTGGCCTTTTCAATTTTATTTGACTTTATTTGCCTTTTTAACTTCATTTTGTTCGAGTGTCAATGATAAGTCTTTTGTAGACGAAACGCGCGTCTGGCGCAAAAAGCGGCAAAATTTATATTCTGGTATCCATCTATGATGAGTTTTTGTAAATACCTTGTAACAGTATCTTGGTTCCAATTTGCTGATATTGGATCTTAGTACCGTCTTAATTTCAGTGTAAATAAGATAATAGTAAAAACCTCCCACACTGTGGACTAGCACAACCTTGATTAGGACACCATGCATTCAGTATCATAAAACCAGCAGGTGAAATGGTCAATATTAGAGCCGTACGTCTTTACATTTACAAAATGTACTATTTGTTGAGCGTAACTGACAAAGTCTAGTACAAATTAAATTAAAGAAATAATAATTTTGTCATCCAATTTGTCACCGCTTACAAATGTCCGTTTTATTTCATACATAAACTTTTAAGTATCAGTATGTTTTTAATTCATATTGTTTCGTTTCGTTCCGCTTTTATTTCGTTTCACTTTTTACAAGTATCCCTCTTATTGCCCCTTTTCTATTTTGATATTTTAAGCAAACATTTTAAAAAATCAAACTTTCAAAAAGTGAAATAATCAAAATTGCGCGTTAGGTTTAGTATTTTAAAAGTTTGATCAAATTTCTAAACTATCAAATTTATAAACGATATTTAGAATTTTGATATTTTAATAATTTGGTTAAAATTTCAAAATTTCAAAACTTTAACACAATTTGAAATTTTGATATTTCAAAACTTTGATCAAAATTCCAAAAATCTAAAATTTCAAAACTTTTTAAAACTTTGAATTGATAAGTGTTACACGGACCACCTGCATCTTGTTTGAAAATTATTTGAGAAACAGATTCCTCCACCAAATCTCAAGTGATACGATATTTATCCACTCTAGACACTCGGCGAACCTCGCGCTTTAAATTTGAAAATTTAACTGTCTCGAGTGGATAAATATTGTATGTGCAGTGGTAGAATCTATTTATTTCACTCTCTGACGTTATACAACAATAGGCGTTGTCAAAGCGTTGATAACTGCGGATCAAAGCAAATTGTGAATGCGTTGAAAACAGATATAATAGTTCCTTACATGGTGTACATTAATTTCTTTTAAAAAAGCCATTTGTCAATGCAATAAAAAGAAAGACTATTTAAAGAATTCAAATTTCGAAAAAAAATCTACTCGTGACCTACAAACACTGGTAATTAACTCATGCGCTACGCGCATTCGTAAACTAATGCGTAGTTTGGTTTCTCGTTCAATATTTTTCTCTATTTGAATTCTTCGACTGGTTATTCTATAACCATTAGTAATGACAATTATCGAGTCGGGAAGCATGTCTTTAACTGGTCTTTGTGACCAAAGATTTGTTTTTTGAGATGCAAGCTATACTTTATTGAGAGTTTCAAATGGTGAAGTTGAAATCATCATTTCGTAAATTTTACGGACGCAATCACGAGTGGGTTGACCGTTATGGAATAACCGTTTCACAAATGATAGCGGATATGTTCCTAGGTTACAAAAGAAACTAAGAAAAATTAAAATGATCACCATAGAACATGTATACTAGGTTTAAAATTAAAAAAGGATTAATTGCAGTTACTCTGATCAAAAGACTTATAACTATTGACGAGAATGTTCACAATTGAAACCCTGAATGTAAGGGCATTTTCAGAAGAAGAAAGTTTATGAGATACAAAGTTAAATTTAAAAGATAATATGCTGGGGATTCTTGAATATAATAAATAATTATATATGATTTAATTACCTGCAACTATTGCAATAGGGTTGTTAATCAAAATCAAAAGGTTCATTATTCCCTCCAATTAAGTAAACTACGCTCTAAATTCGGTTCCTTTAAATTCCACTTTTAAAACATCAATGACGACCAAATCGAACCAGAAAGTCCAACCGCTTATTTCCTTCCTGAGTCATATATTATTTTTGCTATAAATAATATTCATGACGAATGACATACTTGTAGCTATAAATAGACCTTTTATCAATGAGTTAAGTTTGCAACTTTTTTGTTTTTAAATGGCTGACGGTTTTGAAAATTTTATAATGAACAGCACAATATGCACAATTGAAGGATTCATGCATTTATCATGTTTGTATTCTATTAAATTGTAACATAAATGAAATTGTTACACACGTGGACATGGTTGGACCATAACAGAATTATACTTGTTTTGTTATTATGGACTTTTTTGGTATTAATATCAAATAGGTACTTTTTACGAAAAATTTCTAGTTTTCACAGGAACTCTCAGTTTATTATCAAAACCAAACACGTCACAAATTACTATTAATTTATTTACGTTATCTTTTACATATATTGTCTGAGTTTCAGTGTATTTTTCATTTTGGTCTTCGCAAGCGTGAAATGAAATCGCCGTTCTCTTTGTTGGTGTTGCCTATTTCGTCCGTAAGTGAAACCACAGGCTTTGAAAGTGTATTTGAATTATTATTCCAAAATCAAACTTTTAATTTCCCTTATTTTCACTTAAATGGTCATGTCTTCCTGAAACAAAATATATACGATCTTAATGTCATTATCCTGTCTTATCTTTGGGAGCAGGAACACATCAAACATCTAAAAACGATTGAATTAATCAAGAAACTTCAAATTAAAAAAAGAAAGAATAATAATAATCATAAATCTCAGATTTTTAAATATATATAATAGCACTTATTTGTACCATATGTATCATACTTATAAACCATATTTTTTACTCTAAACATTCATGTTTACTATCAACGTGAATCCGTCTATAGAGCGAAAACAAAAAAGCAGTGTAGTGTGACGAATAAATAAAAAAGGATGAAATTGAATGAGATTGTAGAAACTTTCAAACGAGATTTCTTCAAATCAAATTAATTAAAATATGTATGTAGTACATGGGCAACGTGTTTAAAGTAAAGCATGCATGTAAAGGTAATGGTGTGGTAAAGATAGAACCACGTAATGAATTTAAAGGGATTCGTTATTTTTGATTGATCGAATTTCTTGAACATTAAAATTTCCTTTAAATCAGTATTTCTTTTTGTTACACGTTATGGTAAATATAAGTCCATGTAATATCTATAAACGGGAGAAGGCTGACGTTTAAGGAAGTTCAAACAGTAAGTATCTGATTTATAAGCATTTTATTTTTTCATGCATTTCCGTTATACTATTACTTTAAGGTCTGAAGACGTTATAACCTATGAACTAACCAAACGCAATTGTAAATGACAGAAAGTATAATGTATATATATTAATCATGCAATTCACGATAAGGATTTCAAAGCTAGCTTCGTCAATGCTTAATCCATCCTTATTCTAACATTTTTTACTTTATTTATGAGGTTGTTTCAAAGGGAGATAAAATATTGTTTCCTAACGTGATATTGATAAAAAAATATATATTTACATTGAATACAATAAAAAGAAATGTTGACATAATTCTGCATTTAATGTGGGTCTCATTGGGGTCTAAGCGTGACGTGGGATTGTCGATTTTTTTGTAAGCGTGACACGTGAAAGTCAAATTATTGTGTCGTGAAAACGGGTAATAAGGTCTTGCGGGACCCGGGAAATGACAAAAAAATGAGAATTGCTTACGTATATAGTGTAAGCGGGATACGGGAATCTGACAAAACAGCAAGCGGGATCTGGGATCGGAACCCCCCAATGAGACCCCCTTTAATGTATGTATTTCTTTAAGTATTTTGCTAAACGTTAATATTTCATGACTTAAATGGGCATAAGCTGTCAAACTTAGGTTCATCAATTTGACTCAAATTCAAATATTTGATTTATTATATACTTAAAAGTATATCCCAATTTTAAAAGTCTACAAGAAATAATTTACAATGCATAGGCTTTTAAAAAGTTATCAACATTTCGTGTGTTTTTTGGTCTAGACACAAGAAATTGACCCCATTAAAACTGATTTTTATAGTGTGTTCTTAGGTGAATGTACTGTTAAACACTATATAATATTAGGGGGAAAGTTGAACACTCACACACACACGTTTAACCTCGCTTTATTATGTATGAACCTTTTTAATATTGTTTTACCCCTATCCGTCCGTCTGTCCGTCCCATTTGGGTATATACTTATTCCACATAACTCCTACAGTTTGAAATCTAAGAATTTTCACTTTGCTGGCTGTTTGTATATTGAAAGTGTGCATGTGGTCAGGGTTTTTATTTTGATTTATATTTGCCCTTTTGGGAGATGTTGAACTTTGTCATTTTGTAGTATAAGCGGTTAAATGTTATAGTTATTCCGCTTTATAACCCGCATAACTCTTACAGTTTGAAGGCTATGATGTTTTCACCTCAATTTTATGTATTTTAGAATAACACTTCACATCTGTCGGGGCATCAATAGTGTCTCTCGGACACAATTCTATCTGAAAGAAAGTCCTACATTGACTTTGATATGAGTTACTTCAGAGTGGAATGCGGGGGGCATCACTTGTCTCGTTTTTTAAATATGAACTTCTCATTAACTAAAAAATTGGTAACTATATTTGGTATATGGGTGTCTTGCAGTCTGTACATGTCTGTCAAACCGAGTTCAAGTAACGTTTTATTTTATTGATTAGTAATCAAGGTAAAAGCAGCATGATTAGGTCTAAGTGTCTTTCTCAGATACTGTAAGCAGTGTATCAACTATATCATATGTATGAAATGATTCTAAGGAGTACATGTCTTTCTGGCAGTGCTTATTTAAAACATATTTCTTTATAGTAGATTTGGGAACAAATAATTCCTTTCAATTTAATGTTTCAGTGGTCAAAACTAAGGTTTCATGATTTGGTCTGTTTCCTGTAAAATTTATAAAATAAAATCACAAAATTACTGAACTCCAAAAAATGGAGTCAGTTGGAATGTTGGTGAATAGGAAATTTCTTTTTTCAGAACCTCAATGTAAAATTTACGTCAAACAATAATAATATCATAAGCAGCTTTATCGGCCGGAACAAAAACAAATTCCTTGGCTAGTTCTTTTAGTTTATGTTTGATACGAGAAATAGGTTTATTGTGGTTATTGTTAATAATAAAATGTTCTTTAAAATGTTGAATACGTATATCAACTATGTTCATTACTGAATTAAAAAAAGAGTCCAAAGATTCTTTGTCAGCTTTTCCCCGTTTTATCCATTTCAAACAGTAAGTACGGAGTGAGTCGTGGATGATATTACGACACTCATTCCAATTAATAACTGACGGGGGACGATATTTAGGTCCTTTACTGAGGAATGATTTTATTTCTCGGTCTTGAACGATGTTGAATGCATAGATAGGAAAGCTATGTCTGTATTTACACTCTTTTTTACATAACATCCTCTTTATTTTTAAGGTTTATCTCATTAAATGTATATTTCATACATGTTCAAAAAATGTTTTTTAAAGGATTTGTGCTCAATTTCGTCGTAAAATTGCTGTTTTATACTCAATTTGAATATATGTCCTATTTCATATGATTATAAGATTTGTAAAAAAAAAAAAGCGGATATTAATGACATTATTATGTAAAATATTTCATTAGTTTTTAGTATGGTTGTTCCAAATGGCTATGAGGTTGGAAATAAGTCAGTACTTAAACAGAGTGCAGTGGTGAAAACTGGTAGAAATAGTATTGTCTCATACGGTTAGTCAATTACGGATACTTTCAGTTTCAATGTTTAAAGTATTTCATTAAAGTATTGTATTGTAAGTGACTATACAGGAATGAAATCGTACATAATAGTAACAGGAACTATGAGAACTTAAAGTGACAGTACTATCAATAATTAAAAAATCAAAATTAGAATCAGAACAATTAAAAAGAAACTATTAAGGTTCTTGTCAGCTTAGTGAATGTTTCTCGTCGACCAACTTTGCAATTCCTATTTATATTTTGCCATTTTCATGATAAATTGACATGCATAGACTAAATCAATTAGTATGTGTAAAAACCTAACTGAAAGAGTAACTACTACAACATTTACTAACATAAAACTTACCACATTTTCTCATATTTATATTTGAAATTGTTTCAATTGATTTGGCGAATTGTTAAAATGGGGTAGACATCTTGCATCCGTAACTCTTTATAACTCACAGAAGGATTATAACGAAAATTATACAGAAACTGTCGTATAAAAAGCCTATGATCATTGCACTCATTTTTTTCATAAGTCAATTTTATTAAGGGATGACGATAAGGAAACATATTCCGTTACTTTATTCATGTATCATTTTTTACCCCTTTACAGATGAAACCGGACGTTGACGTGTTCGAATCGAACACACCATGTAACACTGAGTTCAGACAGTAAGGAATTAATATTTTTAAAGAAAATCGAATGTCTATTCTTCGCATATTATGCTTCAATATATTATTTGCCTTAATACTCATTACTTACTCAAGGTTTTGTGACATTTTTGTTACATTTTTGTTACATTTTAACGTTGCGTCGTTTGTTTTCTCTTATTTTTTAGAGTAAATTCACATTGCGATAAGACGTGTCACGGTACTTGTCTATCCCAAATTCATGTATTTGGATTTGATGTCATATTTGTTAATCTCGTGGAATTTTGTCTGATGCTTGTTCCGTTTCTCTGTGTGTTGCATTTCAGTGTTGTGTCGTTGTTCTCCTCTTATATTTAACGCGTTTCCCTCGGTTTTAGTATGTTACCCCGATTTTGTTTTTTTGTCCACGAATTTATGAGTTTTGAACAGCGGCATACTACTGTTGCCTTTATTTTGTGCACAAAGATCGTAAAACGCACGACAATATCAATGATAAAACGTGCTTGGTATTTTTTGAATATTTTAAACTTAATGTTTTTCGTGCCTCATAGTTTCAAAACATACATTTTTGAAAATTTCATAATTTAGATTTACAAATTTATAAAGATCGTTTGTTTATGTTGTATCTAGAAACTAAAAATACAAGTTTAAATGTGTCTTCATTTTCATGATGTGTACGCTTCGTTGTCATAACACCTTTTTATACTGTACACTTCGTTGCGACAATATTGCGTTTTTCAATGAATTTGGCATGTAATAAATTATGCTTTAATATGATTTTAACTAATAAATATGTTTAAAAAAAATAATTTACCACCATAACATACAGACAACAACCCATAAGGCAGCAGACGCAACGTTAGATATTGCTACTACCACGAAAAATAGCGTTAAGTAAATATTTGACGGGAAAATTTTTATAGAAATGCTGAAATAAATATTTCAAATTTAACATGAAAATAAAGATTGTTTCTTGAATTTTCACATTATGATAGAGAAAGAATAAAAATAAAATATTCGTAGACTAAGGAAGACACAGATTATCCGAGAAAACGTTTACTTAGCGTTGTCCCATGTAACAAAGTCGAAACATAAAACTCGAAAAATTCGCGAAATGTCCACGCAACTCTTCGAAATTTTGCATGAACATTCTATGACGTGATATATTTCAGTACTGGTTAACATAGCTGTCTCCTTTTAAGATTTGCATACATATTTTCAAAAAATATGATGTACGGAAATGTCCCATCGGAAAGTTAATTTGGAAACTTGAAACATTTCAGTTCAAAAATAAAATTTTGACAGATAATTTATTAAATTGCAAGCACGATCGTTTAGTACTTAGTGTAAGCTCCCAAAATTCGAATTGAAAAATTATTGAGCTACATATTCAATTCAAAACAATAGATTTGCAATGTCTTGCGGAAATGTCCAAGTTAAATTTTCATGCCTTTACAAAACTTTTCCGGCAAAAGAAACCGAGATTTGATTTCGTGAAGATTTGATTTCGGCTTTGATAACTATACCAATAAAAAGTACTTTTAAAGTTGAAGTTGGTACACTAAATAACATTAAGATTACAGGATTATCTATAAAAAATACGGCTTAATGAAAATGTCTTGCAAGTTTGTCCGTTATCATAATTTGACGTTGCCACAAGCGTAATATGCTAGGGACGGTATGAACAGCATTCGCGTGTTCCTTCCTCTACTAAATATATTTAAATTTCCTGCTTTCAACAAAATAAAATGAAACACACATTACAAAAATACACATCTACAAGACGATCAGAAAGTTAGAAAATGTCAGTTTCATAACTATAAGCTATTGTATGTCACTGCTCGAATAAAATCATACTCGGGTTGAATATTAAATGCAGCAATATTCCTCCAAAAACACATAATTACTAACAGTAAAATTGAATATCCGATGTTAATTATAAAATCATATAGGATTCGATTCTCACGGCCTTTATACTTGTTTGTTATACTTTGCATTTTCCCAAAAAGGAAAGAAGAAAGAATTAGATAATGCGCGTTTCCAATTTAACGTCATTTTTCTGTTACACTAAATGGTAGCAATATCTGACGTTGCGTCAGCAACCATTTGATTTTCGGGGGGGGGGGACTATGGGTTTTTTTTTGGAAAAAAAGTTTGTTTCCAGTTTTTGGAGAAAAAAATAATTTGTTTCTGATTCATTTTTGTTTGTTTGCTAAAATTGAAAGAACAAAATTGTTTTCGACTTGTCACACCCCCCCCCCCCCCCTCCCCCGAAAATCAAACGGTTGCTGCCTAATAGACATTGTATTGAAGTGAAATTTAAATTGGTAGGAAAACACAATTACTCGAGATGCAAATATCACTGACTGAGCATACAGATACACATGTTCGATTTCTAAAAAAAAGGATATTATTTTTTAAAAGTGTTTACCATACGACATTCAATGTTCGGATACACCACTCTCCCAGGTTAGGGGAGGGTTGGGTGCCCGCTAACATGTTGATCTCGCCATATTCTGAATGTGCCTGTCCGAAGCCAGAAGCGTGTAATTAAGTGGTTATATATATATTTTTTTGTTCACTATTTATGCCGTTAGTTTTCTTGTTTGAAGTGTTTAAATTTGTCATTTCGGTGTGTTTGATAACTGACTATGCGGTGTGGGCTTTGTTCATTGTTGAAGGCCGTGCGTTAACCTATGGTTGTTCATCTTTGGGTCTTTTGATATCTTGTGAAGAGTTGTCTCAAAAACCAAATCTTTTTGATGTAGACAGCATTCAAAAATAATTGATGGATTTCAACTGATTTCTATAGTTCGTTCTTATGTTGTACTGTTATGCCACTGTACCAATTTGGAAGGGGGGATCCCGCTAACATGTTTAACCCCGCCACACTATTTATGTATGTGCCTGTCCCAAGTCAGGAGCCTGTAATTCAGTGGTTGTCGTTTGTTTATGTGTTACATATTTGTTTTTCGTTCATTTTGTTTTACTTAAATAAGGCCGTTAGTTTTCTCGTTTGAATTGTTTTACATTGTCTTATCGGGGCCTTTTATAGCTGACTATGCGGTATGGGCTTTGCTCATTGTTGAAGGCCGTACGGTGACCTATAGTTGTTAATGTTTGTGTCATTTTGGTCTTTTGTGGATAGTTGTCTCATTGGCAATCATACCACATCTTTAATATAGGCTTTTGGCCTGGACAGCAGAGGCGAGTTCAAGAGGGTCATGGATTACAATAGAGTTACATTAAGGCTACAGAAGATGTGTATACAATGAACATGTAATTTATAGCCACCGTTGATAAGTAATAAAGTTTCTTTAACGTGGAGATGTACAGATGAAAAGAAAATTTGTAATGTTACCTGATTTGCTTTCTTCGATTTTTTTTAAGGTAAAAAGATCAAGCTTAATTTCCTCGAACATTTCAGTCTTTCTGCTGTGGTGCCAAAATCTAACTAATTGGTCAGTTTTGTTATTTTAAGCATCTTAAAGTCTATACCCATCTATATGCATTTCATTGAAATTTTGACTTATTTCGGAGAAGACCAAACTTTAAGGGACCATATTTATATTCCACTGTTCCCCTTGGCGTTATCGGTAAATTTTGCGGTTGAGCAAAGCCTCAATCATCAAGACTACTTTACCTTAGACATTTCTTTGTTGCATCTTCTATATCCTAATAGTTATCAATAAAAAATGAAAAGTTTCAAAGTTTGTACTGAACAATTTCTAGACCCCTTTATTTGTTAATGACACGCGTACGTAATGGCTTATTGTTGGTTGCTTAAAGTTCACTTGCAAATACCCCATGCATGTTTAGGATAAGCACAAAGCAACAACACATACTTCATGTAGGTCCAGGAAGGAGGCCCTCTAGAAATACATCAGGGAAGTTTGGACTGCCACTGGATAAAATGAGGTATATTGAATAAGGACACACATTTTGACTTGTGACAGGCCAGTTATGGACCCCCCATAAAGTTTTTGCAAGGTTCGTACAATGTAGTGAGCGTAGTGCTCTCTCTTTACAATACATTGGATCTTGTATTCTCATTCGGACTGGACGTGACTGCGTACTTTTACATCCCACACATCTAAACGGGTGACCAACTTCGGGCAGGTTTTACTGCCGGTCGGAAAAAGACCAAAGTGACCATATCTACTAGTAGATCTCTCAGTCACCCTTCACCAAATTATTACATAGATGACCAAAAATAATTTTGCTACAATGTAGACATTTTTGCTGTACCTGTTAAATCAAAACATCACTTAACATTATTACAATAGAAAAGAAAAGAATAGAATAAAATATTTTTATTTCCCAAATTACAGGACCCATAAAGGGCATAAAATCAGATACAATTGATTTACATAATTAGTAACAACAGCAATAATAGAGGCATATACATATACAATTGGAATATAAACATTGGACGAAATGAAGCTAAAAACCACATATATATATTGGGAATAAAAGAATAATAAAATTACATTATACATGTATATGTATTTATTTTCAAATTATTTACTTGACTAAATGTCAGTGTTCATGCCTGATTTTCTTGGGTCAAGCGCCATAAAAATTTAGAAGATTTATTCAAATTTATAAAAAATTATAACAATTGTTAGAAATTTCTTGAAAAAAATCGTCCCTTTGAATATTTGCACACTTATGAGAAATGAGCAACGCCCATACTGCATAGTTAGGTATAAAAGGCCCCGAAATGATAATGTAATATTACTAGTATTCAAACGAGAAAACAAACGGCCTTATTTATGTATAAAAAAAAGTACGAAAAGAAAATATGTAACACATCAACAAACGACAACCACTGAATTACAGACTCCTTACTTAGTTTTTTAGTTTCATAGGTTTCACCTTTTATATATATATATATATATATCGGGGCCTTTTATCATGCTTATAGCTGACTATACGGTATAGTTTTACTTCATTGTTGACTTTTGTATTTTGAACTATAATAATTGCTTTAAACACCTACATGTACTTCATTTAAACTTTGGTGGAAAGTTGTCGCACTGGCCAACACACCACATCTATACAGTGGAGATCACTTCTAACCTCTCATATGAACTGTCAGAATAATCTGTCATAGAACTGTTCTAACCTGTCCTAGAACAGTTCTAGCTAGAACTGTTCTACCCTAGAACTGTTCTAGGTAGAACTGTCAGGATCAGTTCTAGGTAGAACTGTCAGGATCAGTTCTAGGTAGAACTGACTAAATCAGTTCTAGGTAGAACTGTCAGGATCAGTTCTAGGGTAGAACTGTCCAAATCAGTTCTAGGTAGAACTGTCCAAATCAGTTCTAACCGTAGAACTGTCAGCAGAATTGACCAAATCAGTCAGGACTGTAGAACAGTTCTAAATGACGTCACTACTAACGGGTCACTGATTGGCTGACGTTATTTTGTTATCAGCCCATAGATAAAAGTAAGTCAGTCAGGGGTACTTGTACAAGTGTTTTTTATTTACTTAAAGAAGTGAAAAAAAATATACACATATAAGTAAATAAATAATGTTTGAATAATCTCCCCTTAATTTTCTGAAAAATTTACTTGTATAAGTAAATTTTTCTTACAATCCAACAAAAATCCTCAAGTTTTGAGAAGTAAAATCATGCCTTTAAAATTTTTTCCCAGGTTTGCTCAAATTTTTTCATTAAAGATCAATGTTTCATCCCATTAATTCATCAAAGAAACTGATTGAGCAAAGATCTTGTATATTTGTGCAAGGCCTTCAAAAATTGCTCCTTTGGGGCTTGTAAATGAGCAGTTTTAAGAAGATAACAGACAAATGGGACTTTCATTGTCCATGAAATTACACTTAAATAATTATTAAAGACATCTGTAAAGGGTACACAATTTAAAATTCTATTAGAGCAAAGAAATCTTAAGAATTCAAGAAAAGAAGAAAGGATGATTTTTTTACTTACACAAGTAAAAAATTCTGAATGCCTAAGGGACATAACTAAGCCATTTTTTTTTTACCTTTACAAGTTAATAAAATTCACTTGTATAAGTATCCTACAAATTTACTTATATGTGTATATTTTTTTTTACTTCTTCAAGTAAATAAAATACACTTGTATAAGTAGTACCCCTGACTGTAAGTCATGTGACCGTATTGTCATCAACGTTTTTTCATTGTTTGCCAAGGTTTAAATTGGAAGTTAGAATTAAATTATAAGAAATGACTAATATTTTTTTCTGTCTATTTGAAATAACATAAAAAATGTGGTGCATGCACACTGTTAAACAAACCTGCTACCCGCGTTATTCAGTGTGCACCAAATTTTTTATGTTATTTCTTCATAGACAGAAAAAAATATTACAGTCATTTCTTAATAAATAATAATATTATCGATACAGAGAGGAAATAAGGGCTCGCTAAATCGATTTCGAAATTTGGTATTGTCTTTAAAAAAAACCCAGTTGGAATGCCATCTAAGGCACTTGGCAAACTAAGTTCAACGAGCTGCTTTCGTTTAAGCGAATTTGGACCAACATCAGCATTTGAAAGAGCCTCAAATTGTGAAAAGAAATAGTCATTAAAGTTGGATTTTTTGGCAGCACTATACTTTTTGAAACTTTGTTTCCTTTGGAATATATTTATTAACAGTTTATTTCATCTGGAATAACGTTGAAAGTCCAAATTTTCAATAAAAACATTCCTATTAGTTTACACTGGTTAAACATTGTAATTTAGGCTTTGGATGACTGATATATTATGTTCCACTACTTCGATTAAGTTAACAGAGACAAACTTACAATAACATATAAAAAAGGGGTCGTCGATGCCATCTCCAATACCTTAATAAGAAAGTGATTTATGACGGTTTTTGTCAACGAACTGTACGTTGATTATCTAAAAACGCACAACGAACTCGACACATTTGGTGAGACGAACGATACAGTAAGAGAAAACTTAAGAAGTATGATATTGCGTTTATTTTGAGTTCTATGGAACTCAATGTATAGTTATTTATTAAAGCTTAAGGTATTAATACGCAAAAGTGTATGCACGAAAAGATATTCAACATTGTTTATCTCATAAAATGTATGAAATTGCACCATGTATGTGCGTTTTGCATCTAGCAGTTTTATCAAACGTTCGAAGCAATATCTAAAACGTAGAACAACTGTATAATTGAATAAATAAACTAACATGCACATTGACCTTTTTATATATACTCAAATAAGTTCTAGAGAGGCATTCGAAATTGTTGTCATCCCATATGTTGTCCTGATTATCGCTTCAAAGCGCGTCAACGTCCGGATTCATTTGTATCGGGGTTATACGGGGTGTTTTGGGGCACATATTTATCATTATGTTGCAATCTCGAAATATCCATTAAGTTAATGATTTTGTTTAACTGTTATACTGTTATTAGAACAAATTAGACAAAGACTCTTCAATGTATTTAATAATTTGTTTTAGGAAGTAAACCACCAGAAGAGGACAAAAACATTAAAGGTAATTAACAACTGTTATAATACCAAGATTTAACTATCTGTCCTTTCCCCGAAACAAATATGTTAGCAATAACTGTCTTTTAATTGGTTAAAATTATTAGTTTAATTTTCAATGTTGTCAATTGTGATGGCGACACGCCCACTCTGACGTTGTGTATTCATACGCCAACATGTGTGCACGTTTTTATTGTTAACATAAATAATATAAAAAGTTCTTTGAGCCTTATTTTTGATAGAAATTTATTTATAATAAATGGCAATAATTTATTTTGATTTTATTGAACCATAAAACTAATTTTTGACTCTTCACATTTTACATAACCCGCTTCGCGGATTATTCAATGAGAAGAGTCAAAATTTAGTTTTATGGTTCAATAAATTCAAAAAAGATAACAGCCATTCATTAAATAAATCAAAGGTGAAAAGGTGATAGTGCAGATTTTAACTTATCAACAACAAATGGCATAAGAGAGGCGGATTATACCGATGGGCATTTTCGGACGCAAGAAAATATTCAACATGTTGTTTTCAACTTTTAAACTCAAAAGTCGAGAACAACTTACTTATCCGTAGCAAAGAAAGTAAAACGTCAACAATAGAAACAACAGAATATATCATAATAAAGAAGTTAAAGACTGAGTAACACGCCCCCCCCCCCCCCCCACCCCCCACCCCCCTCGTTGCAGGTGGTATGGCATAGGAAGCAGATCTTGCCACACATACGGCAACCATATAGTTCTTGTTAAACAAAAGGAGGACGGGATTATGGAACCATCCATTGGAACATTTCCGTCGTCCATCCTTTACAGTCAATGAGCTCGTGATGTACATTGTTTAAAGGGACGATTTCAACTGCGCCACTTCTACATCTTGGGTAACCTCTATTTAAAATGCATATTGACATACTACCAACGTATATTGTATCATATATCTGTGTACCAGAAATATAAAGGGACTTGGCATTATATGAAATAAAAAATTATGTAAGAATCTTTTCAGTATAATGCCCATTTGTAACGCGTATGGATATTTGTTAAATCTATATGGTTTGTGTATATTTCATATACCTTAAGACGAGCACATTGACGGTAACTTTCAGGATACTAAACAAAATAAACCAAGTCAAAATCGTTGCAGTAGAGACAGGGAAGAAAAGGTTGTGAATATACCAGGTAGGAATAACATAAAATTTTCAGCCAACACACGCAGCAAAAAAAAGCCACTGTTAAGACACACAAATTCAAATTTGAAAAATATCCTAATAGCATTAGTCGAAAATAAGGTGAGTTCATTGTCTAGTCAATGATCTGAATGAAGATAAAAATTGCTTTCTGCACATGAAACTTTACACTTTACATTAGAAATCAAGACAGGAAGACCACTCAAAGCTTATGTCAACCAAAACTGTCGCCTTGAAATACAATTTTGCATCAGTTATTTTTTCATTATGTCTTTTATCTCGCTTGGTATTACAGATAAATAAATTTGTACGAGAAATGATTAACAAACCGTTCTCTATAAAAAAAAAAATCACAAAGCTCGGTAAAAGAGAGGCGAAAAGCTAAAAGTACATCTTAACTCATCTTATAAGTCGAAAATAATTTACAATGCCATAAAATTTGGCAGCTAAATGAGAAGAAACAGAAAAAAAAAAAGTAAAAACTCCAGCATATGTAGAAAATCATAGAAAGCACCAGATAGAGAATCACAAATCCCACCTTCGCCGGTGCTATCGAAGTGTAAACATATCCTGCTTCACATGTGTGAACTATATGTAGAAACCCGCCAATAAGTAAAATTTAGTGCATCAAATTCAAAGAAAGAAGATCGGGATTGTCCAAACCACAATTGGAAAGTAGCCGTCGTTATCCGTAAGACTTTTATTCCATCCCCGTCAACAAGCTCGCGATGGAGTCCGTACACTACAAACCATTAAAAGTCAGAAACAGCCTTTATCTGTACTCGACTGTACTGATTTTTACCTAACCAGTCTGAATTCGTCTGAGATTTACTTGATAATACTCGACTGTAGTCTGAACCGTTCTTGACCTAGTCTGAACCATACTTAACCTTGTCTGAACCATACTCGAACAAGTATAAACCAATCTAGACCTTTGATTTGTATTAATCAACTGAATTTTATCAATTTAGGATTTGTTTTAATACAAATGAAATTTGATTACAACTTGAAATTAAAATGTATTCAATACAGTATTGAAATTAACATTTCACAATAATCAATCATAATATAAATCAACACCTACGTAATAATATAAATCAACTTTTAAAATATAAATAAAACAAGCTGATCTAATAATCTAAACAAATGAATTGTGACTAACAAATGACTAATATTTTCAATATTTATTCAAAATTTTATGACTATTTCGGAAGCATTTTATGGGAACTGGACTTTTTCACCATTAACTTAAGCCTAGTATAAATTTAGTTGAGTTTAATTATGCAGTGAATGTTTTTTTCTATTAACATATACATAAAATAGTAAATAAAACGGTAAATGGACAGAAAGTCACAGAACAAAAAGTCACAGAACATAAAGTCACAAATAATTTGATGACAATTATTTGAATATATAAGAGAAATCTCTTGAAATATTTACTTTTTAATACATATTTTCATATTAAAGTTTAGGAAATGTGTCATTATACTTGAAAAATTAAGATATATGAAATTTTAATCATGCAAAAGATATATTTCTTGGCACAATGAAGCCTTTTAAGTGCCAAGCCACTTTGACATTTTGTCTTTTTAACAATAATTTGGTCATCTTTGATATTTTCTGGATAAAGTTATTTACAAAGTTGGTTTAGATACAATAGTTCAAGAAAAATACAAAAATATGTTTGTAGAAATAAGCGGGTTTTTTTCCCTTAGAAAATAATAAGAATAAATTAATTGTGAATTTTTGTCCTGTGACTTTTTGTCTGTAATTTTTGTCCTGTGACTCTCTGTCCTACATTCATTGTATAAAGCAAATTAATAAATTAAAACTAGAGGTTCTAAAGAGCCTGTGTCGCTCACCTTGGGTCTATGTGAATATTAAACAAAGGAAGCAGATGGATTCATGACAAAATTGTATTTTGGTGATGATGATGTGTTTGTACATCTTACTTTACTGAACCTTTTTTGCTGCTTACAATTATCTCTATCGAGATCAAATGAAGTTATCCCAGTAGTTTCAGTGGAAAATGCTAGTAAAACCCAACAACTAGTTATCCGATTCATCTGAAAATTTCAGGGCAGATATATCTTGACCTGATAAACAATTTTATTCATGTCAGATTTGCTCTAAATGCTTTGTTTTTTGAGTTATAAGCCAAAAACTGCATTTTACCCCTATGTTCTATTTTTAGCCATGGCAGCCATCTTGGTTGGTTGCCCGGGTCACGCCACACATTTTTAAAACTAGATACCCTAATGATGATTGTGGACAAGTTTGATTTAATTTGGCTTAGTGGTTTCAGAAAAGAAGATTTTTGTAAAAGATTACTAAGATTTAAGAAAAATGGTTAAAAATTTACTATAAAGGGCAATAACTCCTAAAGGGGTCAACTGACCATAACTTTGCTGATCATTATTGCTGTTTACAGTTTATCTCTATCTATAATAATATTCAAGATAATAACCAAAAATAGCAAAATTTCCCTAAAATTACCAATTCAGGGGCAGTAACCCAACAACGGGTTGTCCGATTCATCTGGAAATTTCAGGGCAGATAGATCTTGACCTGATAAACAATTTTACCTCAGTCAGATTTGCTCTAAATGCTTTGGTTTTTGAGTTATAAGCCAAAAACTGCATTTGACTCATATGTTCTATTTTTAGCCATGGCGACCACCTTGGTTGGTTGGCCGGGTCACGCCACACATTTTTTAAACTAGATACCCCAAAAATGATAGTGGGGCCAGGTGAGCTAAAAATGAGAGCTTCATTGTTTTGTTTTATTAAACCAAGAATTTAATGTTATCATGATAATAAAATTTCCATAGCAATCCTTGATAACCTTTTTAAGTAATTTTTTGGTCAAATTAACATGGCATACATAAAGCACTTTACTATGTTCTAATTACCTCAGTACATTTATGTTTAACAGGTAAAAAGAAAGCCCTATTTATTTAAATTAGTGTATTACTAATCTAGTGCATACATGTACATTTTGTATATTTGAAAGTCCTTGACATTCTGAAAACTTTAACAGGATGTTGCAATTTTGAATCAATGTTATTTAAAATTTAATACCTCTGACCAGGTAGGACCTTATTTATGAGTTTGCCCCCAAGCAGAGGTAATTCTTTACATTTCACCACTAATCAGAAAAACAATTTCATTTATATATTTATTTTTATCCCTTCGGGCCAGGTGAGCTTATGCCATCACTTGGCGTCCGTCGTTGTCCGTCGTCGTCCGTCGTCGTCTGTCGTCGTCGTCGTAAACTATTTCAAGAATCTTCTCGTCTGAAACTACTAGGCCAAATACTTCCAAACTTTAACTGAATGTTCCTTAGGGTATATAGTTTATAAATTGTATCCGAAGTTTTGATCTATCAACAAACATGGTCGCCATTGCTAAAAATAAAACAAAGGGGTCAAATGCAGTTTTTGGCTTATATCTCAAAAACGAAACCATTTAGAGCAAATCTGACCTCAGGTAAAAATGTTCATTAGGTCTAAATCTATCTGCCCTGAAATTTTCAGATGAATCAAACAACTCATTATTGGGTTGCTGCCACTTAATTGGTAATTTTAAGGAAATTTTGCAGTTTTTGGTCATTATCTTGAATATTAGTATAGATAAAGATAAACTGTAAACAGCAAAAATGACCAGCAAAGTAAGATCTACAAATAATTTAATATGACCAAAATTTCAATTGACCCCTTAAGGGGTTATTGTCCTTTAATGACAATTTTTCACAATTTGTTCATCATATTTGCTAACTTTAAAAAATCTTCTTCTCTAAAACTTCTCAACCAAATTCAACCAAACTTAACTGAATGATCAGTTGGGTGTATAAAATAAAGTTTGGGTTTTATGTTTTTATTTCGTCAAAAAACAGTTTTTGGCTTATATCTCAAAAACTCCAGCATTTAGAGCAAATAAGACAAGAAGTTAAAGTATTTATTAGGTCAAAGTCTACCTGTCCTGAAATTTTCAGCCGAATTGGGTAACTGGTGTTTCAGGTATAATACCCCTGAATTGATGATTTAAAAGAAATTTTGCAGTTTTTGATTATTAACTTGAATATTATTATAGATACAGATAAACTGTTAATAGCAAAAATGTTAAGCAAAGTAAGATCTACAAATACGTCAATTTGACCAAAATTGTCAATTGACCCCTTAAGGAGTTATTGCCCTTTAAAGACTTTTTTCACAATTTGTTCATCATGTTGACTTACTTATAAAAATCTTCTCCTTTGAAACTGCTGTATTAATTTCAGCCAAACTTGGGCTAAATAATTTTCAGAGTATCTAGTATAAATTTTATATTTTATTTCCTTGTATGTCAAGAAACATAGCTCCTATGGCTAAAATAAAACATAGGAGAAAATGATTTTTTTTTTGCTTTTGAAGAAAATAGGACGATTCAAAGAACATTTAAATAAATTGAAAAGCCAAAATAATCATTGATGAGAGATTTAACCAAACAAATTAAGGTGAGCGGTTCAGGCTCTTGAGAGCCTCTTGTTGATATAAGTTATATACAATATATTTTGTTCATCCTTAATATAATCATAGATATATTTCTAACATGAGGTTAAAAAAACTTATTAATTTTGTTGGCTGTTGTTATATATATCGTTTAAAAATAAATGTATTTTAACTGTTAAAAAAGTAGAAGTTTTTTGGTCTAGTACGGTTCAGACTGGTCGAGTACTGTCCAGACCTTTGGTTAAGTATGGTTTAGACTGGAAAAATAGGTCGAGTACATGTCGAGAATGGGTTGAGCCTGTTTCAGATAGGTCAAGTAATAGTTCAGACTATTTTCAACGGCAAAGATAAGGCTCAAGTACGATTCAGTACAGTCAAGTATGGTTCAGACTGGGGTCGAGTAAAAATCAGTACAGTTGAGTACAGATATAGGCCATTTCAGACTTTAATGGTTTGTAGTGATATAAATTATGAAGCGGTGATTTGTAACTATTCCAAATGGAAATCCTCGTTAAGTACGTTAAACGCTATTTAATTTATTTTTTATGTATTTTAATCTGAACCCTTGTACTTTTTTTTTTATACCAGCTGCAACCTTAAAATTAAAAAAAAACAATTATATAAAAAAGAAGATGTGGTATGATTGCCAATGAGACAACTATCCACAAAAGACCTGACACAAACATTAACAACTACAGGTCACCGTACGGCCTTCAACGATGAGCAAAGCCCATACCGCATAGTCAGCTTTAAAAGGCCACGTTAAGACAATGTAAAACAATTCAAACGAGAAAACTAACGGCCTTATTTAAGTAAAAATATGAACGAAAAACAAATATGTAACACATAAACAAACGACAACCACTGAATTACTGGCTCCTGACTTGGGACAGGCACATACTTAAATATGGCGGGGTTAAACATGTTAGCGGGATCCTAACAGTTCGTTTGATTCAGTGTAGTGCCTATACATCCTACTGCTTTTAGAAATTCTTAAGATATAATCAGTTTGTGTTCATTTTTGCACTTTGAAGAACGCACGCTTGGTGAGCACAATGACGGTGATATACAAGATGCTAAACAAAATAAACCCTCTCAAAAACAGAAGAGTAAAAACGTAAAAAGAATGAAAGTGGACATACCAAGTAAGAATTACAAGTTTTTCACTCAATATATACAGCATATACAGCAGAGATTATGCCACTGTTTTTGACACTTAAATTCATGTTTTTTATATAGATTAGACCGCATGTTTTCCCGTTTGAATGGTTTTACACTAATATTTTTGGGGCCCTTTTTAGCTTTTTGTTCGGTGTGAGCCAAGGCTACGTGTTGAAGGCCGTACATTGATCTATAATGGTTTACTTTTATAAATTGTTATTTGGATGGAGAGTTGTCTCATTGTCCACATCTTCCTTTATCTATTAAAAGTATGATTACATACAACAGTGAAAATAAGATGAATTCATTGTCGTGTCAATGAACCTAATGGAGACTATTACATAAACACAGAGTATTGTTTTTTTTTATAAATAATGAAAATTGGTTGCTTAATATTAAGCTTAACATTTTATATTGGAAGATCAAGACAGAAAGACTTCTTATACTAAAAATATTTTTCAACCACAATTGTCAATTCCTTATTGGAATAGTGCCCTTAAAAACAATTTTGTATCAGTTATTTTTACCTTTAGGCTTTCAACTCGCCAGGTATTACGACTAAATAGAAATTGTACCAGCCAACAAATTAAGAAATAGTTCTCTACAAATAAATCATTGTAGCCAGAGAAAAGGGAAGCAAAATACAAAAAGGACTTTTGACTTGATAAGTCTAAATCAAAATTACAATGCCATAGATTGAAAAGAAAAAAAGATGACAAAAATAAAACAGCAGTATACATTTCAGAAAACTAAAGACTGAGAAACATAAATAATAGGAACATGTACAGTAGTTGTCGGCTGTTTATGTAGTTCATACATGTTTTTCGTTTCTTGTTTTTATATAGATTTGACCCTTGGTTTTCCCGTTTGAATGATTTTACGCTAGTTTTGTTTAGCCCTTTATAGCTTGCTGTTCAGTGTGAACATAGGCTCCGTGTTGAAGACCGTACCTTGACCAATAATGGTCTACTTTTATAAATGGTTACTTGGATGGAGAGTTGTATCATTGGCACTAACACACAACGTCCTTTATCTATACCTGTTATCGTCCGTCGTCAAACATACATTCTTTTATGGTCATTCAACTCGTGACGGATTAGATATATTTTTTGGAGCAATGATTTCAACTTAACCGTTTGGAAATCTTGGTTTAAAACATGTGCCTTTAACTTCTATATAAGCGGTGGCTATTTCGTATATCGTGCACCATCTGACATTTGATTTAGATTGAATATTGACTGTAAAACCAAAAACTTTTATAAACATAATTCTCCGGTTTATTATATCAAATTTGTATGTATCAAACATAACAAATATATTTTTTAAATATTGATAGCTTGTGTTCTTTTCCTATCCTTTCAGATGAGCACAATGACGGTGGCTTACAGGATCTTGTGCAAAATAAACGATATAATAAAGGTAAGAGTAAATACAGAAAAAGACAGAATATGGATATACTAAGTTAAAAAAACATAGGATTTTCAGCCATTACACGCAGCAGAGGTAAGTCATTGATTTTGACATTTGAATTTAAATTTAAAAAGTTTTATAACAACCATAACTGATTTCAATTAATTACGTCCATGATCTTAATGAAATCTTACATATACAAAACGAGTTTTCAGTAAGTCAAATAATAGAAAAGACCCCTCATACTTAACGTATATGTTGACAAAAATTGTCGACTCCTCATTTGAATCATGCCCTTATAATACATCTTTGTACGAGTTATTTTGACATTTTGAGTTTTTTCGCGGAAAGTATAACAGTTAAAACATTGTTGTGACGTCATTTTATTGTTTTACTTGTTCTTTATTTCATTGATTGGACTATCATTTACCTGCAAGGAACCAATATGTTACCTTTAGCTGTCCAATATGTTCAAGAAACGTCCTACTCTTTCTTAAAAATATTGGACAGCTAAAGGTAGCATAACAGATTTTTACAGGTGAATGATAGTATAATCACTGAAATAGAAAAACTATTAATGACCATAATTGTTTTCATCATGTAAAGAAAATTAGAACCAAAGAACAAATGAGAATTAAATAAAAACATTTTATTAAAGTTAACTTCCAATACAATAATTTTGTCACTCATCAAAACAGTTTCTTGAGAAAAAAAATCACTTTCAAATTGGTTTTTAACACTACCAATACTAATATCACAGCCATTTTTCTCATGTTTTTGAGTTGCCTCGTTTTGCACAAATTCATCAAGTTGATAACGCTCGTTGTAAGTCTTGTTTTCGTTGCCCGTCTTGTTTTTGTTGCCTTTATGCATTTCTTTTTTAAAAGATTTATCCTCGTCCCTCTGTATGTAATCAAATTTGACCTCCGTGGTTGCTCTTATTTTTCCGGCATAATTTTCAACTACAATTAAAATGAAAAAAGCAATAAAGTAATACTTCTTTAATTTAATAGATCATGTCGCAATACAATAGCCACCAACAACCTAAACCTTACCATGTGTACAAAGTGCGAATCTAGAACGTCCTTAATGAATTAGGGGACTATAATACTTTTAGAATTTTCAGTTTTCGGCGATGATTTACAAGTTGTTGATTTTTTTAGTTTTGTTTATGCAATACTTCGCTTATGAACGACGATGAATATGGAAAGCAGAGTAAAGGAAGACATTACCGCATTGTATCTGTCAAACAAACCAATCATGTGTCCGATCGCAATACACAATTAAACGAAAAAAGAGCGATACGACCTTGAAGACAGAAAAAAAGGAAGGAGGGGGGTATTCAGCTGTTCAGGTGGTACCGCTTGGGTAAACAACAACAGTCTCTTGAAAATTCCAACAAAAGAATATAACTGATTGCATGTTGTTAGCTCTTCGTTTGTTCATATTAATAATGTATTTGAAATAAAATCGACTTCGGTGCACTCGATATGGACCTGTATGCATATGTTATTCTTTTTTTCTCATTCATCCCATAAAAAATAAAACGAAAGAAGAAACTAATAGGAGATGAATACATTTTGAAATATGATAAATATAATGCTTGCCATTATTATCTGCCTTGACTATCTTCTCTTTGTTATTCACACCGAAATAATGTATCTGAATAGATTCTGAACACCCATTTGACTTTAATCTAAAGTTTTAAAAAACACAATTACTAATAACGACATCTCTTTCTTCGTTTTTGCATTAAGAATATAATTTCATCACTTTATCCATTTTGAAACACAAAACGCATGTCAAGGACAAGGTATTTACAGAAACTATGAGCGGAAACCATGAGTTGTCCTTGCGCACGCAAAAATCATGATACGCATACCCTGTGTCTTTTTCTCCATGTAGAAATACCTGTTGTTGATCTTTAGTTGTACCTTTTGTTTATTTTTTGATGGACTACTGTTTAAAGGGGCCAATGAGAGGGATATATTTTTATGCAATAGCTTATTCACAAAACAATTTAAGTACTTTATGAAAATAAATTTTTGCTTGCTTTTACTTTTGTTTTATTTTTTTGACATGTTAAACAATGTTTTAAGTAAGATATAAGCTTCTAACAGTCCTGCGGCCTCAGACCTGTCCAATATTTAACAGAAGGGACTGTTATCGGCTTATATCCCTTAAATAAATAGAAGTTGTACGAGGAAGCTGAACAACAAATAATTCTCTACAAATAACCAATAAAAATCAAATGATGAGAGGCTAAAAAATCAAAAGGAAATTTGAACAGATGAAAATAAACTTTCAAGAAAATCCGAACATTGCAGGTGGTATGGATTAGTCAATTGATTCTGCTTCCTATTTAGCCACTATGTCGAAACACGTTGATTAGTCTTATGAGAGAGGTCAAAATTAAAAAAAAAAAAGCACGGGATTGTAAGAACGACACTTGGGACATCGATGGCTATGTTATGCATTTTAGAATGTGAACCATCTGAATTTTATTAGAGATTTAATACATACTTTAGATCTAAAAGTTGATATAGACACCCTACTCACGTATATTGTGTGATATTTGTTATAAATCATTCAGAACTTTACAATATAAAACAAACATTATGTTAGGATCTATTGACGTCACATACATCCTTCAAATATTTGTATCATATATACAGTTTGTGTATATTTCATTTACTTTAAGATGAGGGCACAAAATAAATCATAGTGAATACCGAAAAAAAAAGAATATGAATTTGCCAAGTAAAAATTAACAAATCATTTTCAACTAATACACGGATAAAAGATTATGCCACTGTTGTTGTTTACTCTTAAATTCAAATGAAAAAAGTATCGTACAAATTTACTGTAAATTGGATAACTTGATTGTCTTATCAATGAACCTGATTAAAACTTGTGCATACAGATAGAATATTTTTTTAAATGATATAAAATAATGTAAATTTAGTTATTTTCAATCCATAAGCTTATCATTTTATATTGAAAATCGAGACAGGAAGAGCAGTCTTGCCTTAAGTATATGTTAAACAAAATTGTCGACTACTGAAATGATGGCCTTGAATGACGCTTTTAACTATTTGTTTTGACATCTTGTCTTTTATTTTGTAAGCTATGATCGATAAATAAAAATTGCACTTAATTCTACACAAATAAATCAAAGTGGTCGAGACAAGAAGAGAGTATAAAGAAGCAAAGGGATATTCGGACTAATACGTTAAATCCAAACTGGCAATGCCATGACAAAAAAAACGATCACGCGACAAAGAAAAGTGAAAGAAAAACAGCAAAAAAATTAAAAGACTAAGCAGCAACTGCTGCCAAACGGTTATAATCTGCATACTAGTATTAGTTTTGCTATTATTATTTATTTCACTATACCGCTTTTTAAATCATCACCCGCAGCCGATGTACAGGGTTTTCTGTAACTTTTTTTATAATGCCCAAACTAAGAGAGTAGAGGGGCATTATGTTTTCTGGTATGTGCGTCCATTCGTCTGTCCGTCTATACCGCTTTATGTTTTAGTATTTGGTCAAGATAGTTTTTGATGAAGATGAAGTTAAATCAACTTTAAACTTAGTACATTGTACACATGTTCCCTTAATTTCACGGTCTACTGAACACAGAAAATGAAATGCTAGTGAATCATCTGTGTAGTATGAACACATTCCTGTTTAGAGTTTCTACAAACTGTATTTCTGAATAAGTATATATAAAATATACCCCTACTATGCGAGGGTTTCATAGCCTGTCAATGTTGTAAAACACACCATTATCAAAATACATAGTTTAATATATCAGATATCCATTTTATTAAAAAGAGAATGTCTTTTTGGAAACTTGTTTTATTTTTCAGTTCAAACAAATGTTTCTCACTAGTTTATAATTCCATATAGTTAGCTTTATTTCATGTATTTCAAGGTAAACAGGCCACTAATGACCTACAGAATGCTCAACAAAAACAAAAGTATCCAAACAAAAAGATTAGAAAAAGGAAACGAAAAATGTTGTCGTATTCGGTGAATAGTAAGTCTAAATGGTATTACAAAAATATGAAAAAGATGACAATGTTTGCTGAATGTGAATTCGGATTACTATAAGACGTGTTACGGTACTTGTCTATCCCAAATTCATGTATTTAGTTTAAATGTTTAATGTTATATTTGTAATTCTCATCAGATTTTGTCAAATGTGTTGACGTTTCTTTTAATTATATTTAGGTGTTACGGAAAGAAAAATTAATCACCGCCTTTAATAATTATGTTTAATTATGTACGATAATTTACGTTTTAAGTTGGATTCATAACAAACTGGACCTATATATATTATAGTTAATTGCTATTAATGAGGATTGCAATATACATCGTGTTTAAGTGTAATATCAGTATTTAGTTCTTATATAATCTTAAATCAATCCTAATTCTATCTTACTTTTGAATTTTTGTTTTTCATATGTGACGTCATGCTGTTTCTATATTTCATAAATTCAAATGTGGCGTAATGTTTGTGCCTTTCCGCCATCGTTTGTGACGTCATTTTAAAATTTACGATTTACTGCGTTTAGGCCTGAACTGAGTCGAGTGTGCCTATTCTGTGTTGGTCTTAGCATTATGTATTCGGGTTTAGTTTTCAGTAATTAGTTTAAAATACTTCAGTTTCATTATGTATATCTCTTTCATATTCATTTGATAAAAATTACTGTTTACAATAGCATTAATTGTTCTAAATAATAAGGATGTTCTTATCCCAAGCCTAAAAACTACGCCTTATTCGGCACAACCTTTTTCAACTTTCGATCTTCAGTGCTGTACAACTTTGTACTTTTTTTCACTTTCGATCTTTTATATCTGAGCGTCACTGGCGAGTCTTGTGTTGACGAGGCTCGTTTTTGACGTATTGAATTTTAAACCTGATTCTTTTTGTTTTCTATTAATCATGTGTTTCTTTGTCTAATATGTTCTCCTATTTATTTGTATTGTAGTCCTGTAATATTATGTTGTCATTTCAATGTTATATTTAACTTTGCCATTAAAGTGCGAGGTCTGGCATGCCACAAAACCAGGTTCAACCCACCATTTGTATTCCCCTTTAAAAATGTCCTGTACCAAGTCAGGAAGATGGCCATTGTTATATCACTGTTCGTTTCTGTGTGTGTTGCATTTTAATGTTGTGTCGTTTGTTTTATCTTATTGTTGAGATATTAAGATAAGACGTGGCACGGTACTTGTTTATCCCAAATTCATGTATTTGGTTTAGATGTTATATTTGTTATTCTCGTGGGATTTTGTCTTATGCTTGGTTCGTTTCTGTGTGTGTTGCGTTTCGGTTTTGTCGTTCTCCTCTTATATTTAATGCGTTTCCCTCGGTTTTAGTCTGTTACCCCGATTTTGTATTTTGTCCATGAATTTATTAGTTTTGAACAGCGGTATACTACTGTTGCCTTTATTTACAGATTCATTATGTGTCATGTATTTACTCCATAGAATTTTAGAAAAATAAATTTACTAGTTTCAGAAAAATTGTCTTTTAATGTCTTTAAATGTTTTGTACGGGTTTAAGGTTTCAAGGTTTCAAGAACTGTTTAAAAAATTAAGAACTATACATTGAAAACAGAAAAGTTTAGATTTATAATTTATTACGAAACAAAGGTTTCATCTTTATCAGGGACAGTATACATAAGATTGATGTAGTTTATTACCACTTTCAAATATTGGTAAAATCCAGAGGGTAAACTGAACACATTGTACTTTTATTTTATTTACTTTAAGGTGAACAGCCTGATGCTGACTTACAGAGTGATGAACAAAAGAAAAAAAAGAAAAAAAAGAATGTAGAGCTGACAAGTAAAAAGTGTTTTCCAGTTTTGGACATTCCATGTAGTAAGTTACAAATATTACAGTGTATACTGATGCGTTTATTTACATTGTAGTAGATAACATTTGCAAAGTTCGTTTGGAAAATCATTTGTTATTTTTAATCCAAAACTATTTCATGTCCTTTTTCTATTGAAAAGGGCAATATTGAAGGAATAATTATTGAGTAATAGCTTAACATGTTCAAAATGAGAAACAAGAATATGCCCAAAGAACACGGATGCCCCATCCGCACTATCATTTTCTATGTTCAGTGGACCGTAAAAATGGGATAAAATCGCAAATTTGGTATAAAAATTAGAAAGATCATATCATAGGGAACATGTTTACTAAGTTTCAAGTTATTTGGACTTTAACGTTATAAAAAAACTACCTCTACCAAAAACTTTAACCTGATGCGGGACATACGGACGAACGGACGGACGAACGGACGGGCGAACGGACGGACGAACGGACGGACGAACGGACGGACGAACGGACGGACGAACGGACGGACGAACGGACGAATGAACGAACAAACGAACTGACGACAAGGATATTGTATTCCATATGCAATAAACAGAAAACACCTCAGCTGAGATCAACCACATTATTATAAAAGCATTATGTGAAGGGCCATAAGAAAGTAAATACAATCCACTCTGATTTGCATACTATTCAATAATAATTTTATGTTATAGTAAGTAGATTTTCTATGTTGAAGGCGTACTTAAAAACTTCTCTATGGCTGATTTCAGCTTCTTCTTTTTTTAAATTTTGACTGATTTAGTTCAGGCATGTTCCGAGAAAGAGAAATGATTCAGATGCAAGGCATCAATTTAACTCATGTATGAACATTGACATCTGTCACTTTTAAAACTGTGCAATATCTACCATCATCAATTGTAGACCGTGAGACAAAGGTACCATATGATGACCTCAATATGAAATGCAATGCATTATGTTTTCATTTTGTATTTTGGTGAAGTTAAAGTAGCTGACCCCGTTCTGTTTACATACTTAATATCTAACCATATGAAAATGGTTTGCTCTATTTGAATGCATATTAGTTGTATATTTTATATATTTCAAGGTGACCACACTGATATTGACCTACAAGGACAAAAATGCAGATTTCCAAAACAAAAGGGTAAAAAACGAAAACGAAAGAAACGATGGTATTCAGGGCATAGAAGGTTGAAAATGGATAACAAAAAGATGTTTGATAAGATTTTGTTACATATAAAGGGTAAGATTATTTTCTAACATTTTATGTAATTGATGTTTAGAAGGTAGATTATAATCACCTGGTATGTCAGGTTTAATTATTACTAAGCTCTTTTAGAGTAATGCCATTTTAGGTAGCTGAAATATAGATGTTCATAAAGAATACGCTTGGTTTTCAAGGGAAACAATTAAGTCGTTTATATTTATCCCTTGCTGGTTGTACCTTTATCTTTGCGTGTTTGGATTATTACAGGCTATCTATTTATAATTTCTTTTATTATTTTCAAATATGAAAACGAAGATGTGGTATGATTGCCAATGAGACAACTGTTCATAAGACACCAAAATGACACAGACATTAACAACTATAGGTCACCATACGGCCTTCAACAATGAGCAAAGTCCATACCTCATAGTCAGATATAAAAGGCCTCGATAAGACAATGTAAAACAATTCAAACGAGAAAACTAACGGCCTTATTTATATAAAAAATGAACTAAAAACAAATATGTAACACATAAACAAACGACAACCACTGAATTACAGGCTCCTGACTTGGGACGGGCACATACTTAAAAGAGAGACGAAATATACCAAAGGGACAGTCAAACTCATGAATCTAAAAGAAACTGACAACGCCATGGCTAAAAATTAAAAAAAGACAAACAGACAAACAATAGTACACATGACACAACAAAAAAAATTTAAGAATAAACCACACGAACCCCACAAAAAATTAGTGGTGATCTCAGGTGCACCGGAAGGGTAAGCAGATCCTGCTCCACATGTGGCACCCGTCGTCTTGCTTATGTGATAACAAATCCGGTAAATAGTATAATTTGGTATAGGTCACATTCATGAAAGGGAAGGGGATTGTAGTTTCGCCATAAGGAACATATCAATATCATTTCCGAAACGGTTATTCCATAACGGTCAACCAACTCGTGATGGCGTCCGTAAAATTTACGAAGGGATGATTTCAACTTCACCATCTGGAACTCTTGGTTTAAATGTGAGCAGCAACCCTCTATCAAGAATATCATGATAGGACACGCAAGCAAGGGAATATCGTATCAATTGGGAGATATATACCCCGTATGCAGGTGCTGCTGGAATGTTGCTACTTAGAAATGGAAAGTTCACAATTTGAAAGATAAAATCATCTCTTTTGTCGTAAAGTTTTGTTTTCAACCGACCCTCATTGTCAATTTCTAGAAGTAAGTCAAGATATGAAGCCGACTTAACTGTATTTGTAGTATCCTTTATCTCCAGTTCGATGGGATAGATGCGTTCAACATGGTTACCAAATTTTGAATTATCTAGTGAGAGAACATCATCTATATAGCGGAAAGTAGAGTTAAAGGATATTGCTAACTTCTTATCTTTCTTCCTATGAAGTTCCTGCCTGAAGTCAGCCTCATAATAATAAAGAAATAAGTAATGTGGCGGGGTTAAACATGTTAGCACGACCCCAATCCTTCCCCTAACCTCGGACAGTGGTATAACAGTACAACATAAGAACGAACTATAAAAATCAGTAGAAAAGGGCTTAACTCATCAGATTGACAAAAATTAGAAAACTCTACATTTGTTTGTGCCGTACATTGATGTGGAGTTCGACAGCAATTATACACTGTCAGATGAAGGAATATATAAAAAAAAATAATGTGGTGTTAGGGGAAGATCACTGTTCAAGTGTGTTGTGATATGATACAGTTGCTTCTTGTAAACGAAGCTGCAATCTGTATTATATTTGTTTAATAATTGACACTGTTGGATTATATCATGTAAATTACATTATTTGTTACTGACCCTCTACAGATCCGTAAAAAAAGACTTTGCATGCCACGTTTTGTACAAAAATACACAATGAAATAAAAAGTCATTAATAGATGACATTAATATTTATAGAAGACACGCTGTAATGAACCAACACTAAAATATCCTGATCCAAACGGATCCATATTAGTCAATACAAGACGATGTTAAAACCAAGAACAACGTCACTAATTTGAGTACGATAATATTATATAGACCATAACAATCACCTTCGTAGGAACACATATCTCTTCTCCGAACTCAAACTGACACAAATTATTACCTGAATTCTTAAATATATTCATATTGACCGAATCCTGTTGTATCTGTTATATTGCTTTGGCTACAATCAGTTTGAACTGTTTTCTCTTATCACCATTTTGTCCGCAAATATAGTACCACAGCGTTTATGCATGGACCTTTTTTTCATTTTTTCTAAGTGTCTAAATTATTATTTCAGGAAATCTTATTTCAGTTTTATTTGTATTTAGTATTAGTTCGATTCATACTATTTTTCTGTTTTTTGAAGGTCAAATAGGAGCAGGAGCAGATTTAATAATTCGAAACAATTTGAAAATATCTAGTGATCTTTTTATAATTACTAAAACGCCAAAAGAAATTTAAAAAGTATAGAATGAGTTCAATGAATAAAGTTTCTGTGAGTTAACAAATTGACAACTTGTTTAACACTTAATTTTCTACCTCAGTCATAGATCACCTTAGCTGTTTTTGGAAACACTTTTAAGAATTTTGGATCTCAATGCTCTTCAACTTCGTACTTTTTTTGGCTTTTTTAACTGTTTTGGATTCGAGCGTCACTGATTAGTCTTTTGTAGACGAAACGCGCGTCTGGCGTATATATATAAAATTTAGTCCTGGGATCTATGATGAGTTTATTTAGATATTTCTTGAAGTTATTTCACAATTGAGTTTTGTGCAATTATTAGGACACATCAATAATGAGCATGTGAAATGAGAATGAGTTAACTAGTATTCGTATCTGTAAGAAAAATAACTTTTTTTCATTTATCCTTTCACAATGATAATGATATGATGGAATTTATACAAATTCTATTTTTCCAAACACTTAATTTGCTGGACACCGTTTGACGTACGTCACCGTGCCGATCAACATACCAAACGCGTCTGGTTGAGGCATATGTTTATAAACGCAGATGGTCGTGCTAATCATACGTTTAGTCTATCATTTTCTACATAAGAAAAGGCCTGTATAAAGTCAGAAATATATATTATTTTTTACCCTTTTTGTGTGTTTGAGCTTCTAATTTTGCCCTTTGATTATGGACTTTACGTTTTACATATTCCTCGGAGTTCGATACTTTTGTTGTTCTACTTTCTACGTTAATAGTATAACAAGATTAATAACACTCAAATATTCTTCACAAAAACCAGTTTGTTCAATTTATGATGAAGTATTTCCAATGCGATAAACATCAACTTCCCCAAATTTGTTAAATGAATAACATGGTCATTTTCGAGAGTTGAAATAATAATTTTATCTTTCAGTTTTAGAAATCATAAAGGTTTTGACAATTGCGGTTTTATTACATGGAGGAGTAAAAGCTGCACCTGTCCAAGAATGTAAAGGTTTTAGTGTTGGTATGTATAAGTGTGTGCGAATGTATTACATTTAAGATATGATTACACTTAGTTATCACTCTAATAGTTAAATGGTTTAATTTCCTAAACGCGAGAAATCAGACTTGTGAGAGCAATTATGTTCGAATACCATTACAACGTGCGGCTTTTGCTGTTACTTGGTATAAGTCGTCTGTTGTTCGTTTAAAGTCATGAACTATTTCTTTAATTCATTTTGTGATGTTATTTTTTTTAATACCACCAAGTCAATGTTATGTTTCTTCCTTTGGTAAACAACGCCCTCTTCTGCTACACGAAACACTGTATCATTTTATTTGTGTGTTCCACGGAAAATCCTCCTATATACCTCTTATTTTAAGTATTTCAGCTAGAAGGTAATTACTACTTTAAAAATGCAGATACTTTATAAATTAAAACCATGTTGCTTTAATATTTTCGACTGTGTGAGGACACCTGCTAAATGTGAACCAACACCTATCATTTTTCTTGTAAACAAATTAATAGTCCTTTAGATTAACAAAATTCTGTCCGCAGAATTAGAGGGGCGTCAGAAATACTGTGATACTGTTTATTCGCGAAATGATATTAACCGTATATTGATTCTAACATATTTCTACGGTTTTCTAGATACTTTTAAATCTCGGCCTTTTTCTAAAATAAGTTCTATCAAAACTTTTGATTATTCCCCATGTGAAAATGAAAGATTGTCTAGTGGATATAAACCACAATGCTTTTCAACATAAAAGTGGTAGCGTACGCTATAAATGTTTTACATTGTGATACCATACGGCATATTTTGTTAATAGTGAACAAATAAATAAAGCATGAACACTATTAGGAATTTGTGGTCCTATATATGTTCTTCAACTACGCACTTTATGTAGCCTTTTTAACTTGTAATTCGAGCTATACTAATGAGTATTTTGTAGACAAAAAACGTGTCTGGCGTCAATACAAAATTGCAATCCTGGTGTATTATAAGTTTATATGCTACACAGAGGACCAAAAGATCAGGATACAAGAGTTTCTTAAATATAAGAAGATGTTGTATGAGTGTCAATGAGACAACTCTCCATCCAAGTCACTACTTATAAAAGTAATCCGTTATAGGTATAAAAAAAAAACACGGAGCCTTGATAACATATTTGTTGAATTTGGAGGTAAACTTAGCTTTTTCAACAGATTGCCGACATACATGTACATATGGGAACACACTGTGTACATCTCCTTACCGACCTCTTCCTATTTTTATATGAATCGGAGTTCCTTTATATCTTGGTGTAAAAAAAAAGATACAAGAAGTTAGGTCATTTAATTTCAGATTCAGATATATTGAAGATGTTCTTCACATTACAATGCATTAAAAACTCAAACTTTCTGATTTGACTGGGTCCATTAGTATATCCCCTACAACTTGAATTTGAGGGCATACGATACAGTTTTTATCCTGTATTTACATTTTGATAAAAAAAAATCCATAAAGACTATTTTTTACCTGATGAAATCAAATATGTAATAAAATATATACCTTTCTGTGCTACATTTTTGAGTAAAATGAGGTCAAAATTTTGTATATTGTTCAAATTCGGATCTGTGGCCTTATTTTCCCTGTCAAAAGAAAGACATACTTTTTTTTAAAGATAAATTAATACAAATTGTTTTTTTTTTTTTTTAATTTGTAATTTCTGTACTTTATAAGCCTTGTAAAAATTTATACATTTTTTATTCAGAAATAACTCATATTTATCAAATGTTTTTGAATGTAGAAAAAAAAAAACATCACTTTTTGCTGTATATTTATCAAATTAAAAAAAAATGCTCTATTGACGTTTTAATGAAAATTGGCACGCATAATCTTCTCGCATAATTAAACCAAATGGCATTTTAAAAAGAGGGGTCCATGAATTCGTTTTCAAGTTAGATAAGTTTGAATGATAAAAATCAGTTGAAAACTGAATCTTTTCCCGAAAAGTTATAATTGGACGTCGCGAAAATGACAATTTACGTTAGCAGCGTCATTACCTCCCCTGTAACTGTATCGTATGCCATTAGAGAAACAACAGACACGTCTTTCTCCGTCTCATTTTTAGACTCAAACAGCGAATTTGACACACACAGCCATCTCATTACCAAAATCGATAAAAAAATAGACGATTTTAATTCTTTAATTATCAATTTCCCCTACAAAGCTTTATATAGGTAGCAATAAACCAACTTCACCTGGAAATTTGATACACATTTCGGACCTTCTTCGGTATTCAGGAGACTACAGCTCTTACTCAGATTTTGTATTACGTCACCAGTGTCTGAGCAGAAAGTTGACGAACCAGGGATATGTCAATAACATCTTGTCCTTTTTCTAAAACAATTCGTCCGCAGGTATTAAAACCTTGCTGAGGTTCCGTATCAACTTCACATACAATATACAGTGGTCTTGAAGTATATTTTATTGGAACTTACGTTGTTCATTGTTTTAATAACGTGTTATAGTATTTTTTCATTTGTCTTAATGAATATTGTTTTTACTGTATAGTCTGTTCTTTTGTGGTATATATTTGACGTGACCTTGTATTTTATACATCCCGTCATTGTGTTATTGTTTAATTTTTGTAACCTTTTCTTTCATTATTGCTACACTGTTTTGTCCTATATCCTTTTTTTAATGTCCGTCATTTTGATTTGTTTTATTACAATTTTTGTGTTCTTGTCTTTCATTTTTGCTAATAGGATTTGTCTGTATCCTTTTTTGTGTGTGATTGATACATATGACGGTGCTATATACATAAACGTCATCGTTCTATTGTGCTCTTGTACATTTTTTTTTTATAAATGTCTCTCTTTTTGTTCATGAGATTTTTCTATATGCCCTTTTTTGCTTCTTAGTTACATATTTGTTGTATTTGTTCTGATTAAGATTATACCACAATGTACACTTCTTTTACCCTATTTTTTGACATTTTTATCTAAAATATCTCTTAGTTTTGTTCAAAAATTGTTGTCAATATAATCGAATTAGTGACTGTAATGCAAGTGAAAAGTTTAGCTAGCTACAAAACTAGGTTTAAATCACCATGTTCTATATAAGAAAATGTGTGTAATAAGTCAAACTGATACAGTTGGTTAATCAACTTGAAAGGACACCTGTTATAAACAAATTGATTTGTAAAACATGAAATGATTAGTATATATCATATAATGCACAGAAATAATTATGACACCAATGCGTCTTTTACTGATTGACTATTCATAGACTATTAACAAAATGAAACAGAGTGAGATGATTATAATGTTGCGATAACGTAATTATTTATACTATATAAAATAAGGGGATCTGGTATGACTGCCAAGTGACACAATTCTCAAACAGAGTCTGAATGAAGTGGATTTTTATACAGCTGAAGATTTAAATAAGTTGCTGAAAGAAGATGTCATGAGATGACTTCTCTAATTTAATATAATTACGTGTAACAATTCATTTTTTTTTATTTCAGCCGGTGTGTTAAATGAAAAAAATATAATTGTGGCTTTTTAAATGTCTTCTACATTTCATAATGTTAAACATGTCATAATCGGCAATTTAGTTAATATGACACATTTCGCGTTTTAAGTTTGAAAATTTAACTGTCTCGAGTGGATAAATATCGTATCCCAATCCATGCAGTGGTGAAATCGATATGTATGCAGATAAATTAGAGCTTAACTAAGATGATATACAATTGTTATCATTATCATAAAACAAATATCAATTAATGGTCTGTAACATGTAGTATTATTATTATAACAAATAACCAGTGAAAATGTTTCACAGGTTCTTTGAAAGTCATTTTTTGACGGGAAAATGACAACGCCATATGAAACAAAAACACTCGAAAATACCCAACGACAGACAAGAAAATGAAAGATTTATCAACACAAATCCAATCAGAAATCATCAACCCATCCGAAAGAGTAAACATGTGCTTCTCTGTATGTAGGTTTTCTTACTCATCTAGTAAACACCGGTATACAGGACAGGAAAGTAGACATGAAAATAAGTGGTAATACCACCAGTGATTTTCAGAAATTTCTGGCATATACAGTGAAAATGATATTTTAGGATCCGCACTTTACATACACTGAACACTGAAATTTAACCAAACAAATTTGCAACCCTTTTTTTCTGTGTACAATTTTTTAACAACCATTTAACCTCAAGTTTCTAAAATATTCTACAAATCCCCAAATAAAACAGTAATGGTACATGTTTAAAAACATGATAAACACACAAAACTTATGTTTATGAACCTCAAATGTTTTACTGCATTGAGGAAGAAGATGTAGGTACACCAAACCTCACTTTTATTAAATCCTTGAAAAACTGCTTAAATGGAGAAAATCGCACAGTCCAAGAAATGTTAAGAACCTTGCAATATCCCAACATGTACTCTATAGCTATTTTTAAATTGTAAGACGCGATCTTCAAATAAGTTTACATATTGAAATTTCATTTGAATCATTATTCGAGTTCTACATTTATATGACGATTCTAACCCTTTTTGTTTTTACCTATTCTCTTGAAAACTATAGAAGACAGAAAGAAAATTGGAATTGCAAACATGATCAGCTAGATATGATCTATAAATAAGTAAATTTTAATAAGTTGAAAACCTTAGTTTAGTTTAAACAATATTTTATTCAAATAAATTGAATTGGATTGGGCAACAGGCATAGCCTATGTAAGCCCTCTCCACAAAACAAGGTACAATATATTACATTCAAACAAAGCAACACATGCACAAACATAAAGACAAAACAGAATTAATTTTTCAAAGTTGAAAACCTTAGTTCCCACCAAGTTAGTTATTGTCCTGACATATTTGAGCTAAAACTGAAAAGGCTAGAGAGAGGTGTAAACAGAAAAAAAGGATGAACAAAGATTCACAAAATAGAAATGAATTATGAGTTGTATTTTAGAGACCGTTCTGTTAAGACTCTAGCTAGTACTGTTTTATCAGGTCAATAACTTTGTATTTGTTTTTACATTACAAAAAAACATTTGGCTGCGGGCATGTATGGTTTAAGATAAATTTGTTTAAATGGGGATATTGTGCAATAAACTGTGTACTGTTAAAACAAATGTTTTAATTTTTTTTTTATGATTTTTTTTTTAATTTCGCAGTTTTGTTTAAATAAGATCTACAAAAAGTAGTTATTTTATCCTAATGAATGACATACCTTTAAAAAAAATTGAACTAATTTTAAGGAACTTAACTTAAAATTTAAAGTCGACACAGATCTATTTAAGTAAGAGTTAAAATCTATGGATAACTTTGTTATATATGGTGGATAACAGAGACGAATCTGTTTCCATTATGACAAGACAACAGTATTTGAGGAAGTTGACCCCTATCGGAAATGTTAATTGTGTACATATAAAAAAGAATTTTTTGTTTGATTGATACAAGTCTTTACAAGAGACTAAATACCACAGTAATTTAAAACAACTATAGATCACCGTACGGCCTTCAGCAATGAGCAAATACCATACTAAATAGTCATGTGTCTTTATCAAAGGTTCATTTTAGCAATATCTTGAATGAATCTGGTAATAAGCAGCGATTATATTTTTGAACGTAGTTATATGCCTAAGATTTGGTATACGAAGCTCATACAACAACTTTTGTTGTATATTTTTATTTAAAAGGTTAAGAAGAACAAAAGTGATGATAATGATTTGATAGTTTTTTTGTCTTGGACAAATATCAGTGTTATTTATAACCATAGCTTAAAACATTGACCATTCGACTTTGACTCAATATGATTGGTAATTTTTCTATCTTCCACCTATATTTATGTGTTTGTTTTGTTTTAAAGTATGCTCGTATTTTTTAAAGACTTGTTTTAAAATTCTTACGCTTGAAACTACATGTAACATCAATGGATGTTGTACTAGTATAAATCAAAAATTTGTCTAATTAAACAATTATATAATAAGTGCAGACAGATCCCTTTGAAAGTTACCAGCACATTTCAGTTTATTCACAACCAGAATATACAGATTGAAAATATTATTTGATTGAAAGGAAAAAAGTTCATTATAATCCCAAGCAAAATAGACATTTAAGAGAAAAAAATCAATGCGTTTTACATGTTTTAGGTAAAACCTGTTTACAGATATCTGTATGTGGGAGGCTTGAGGTTGGAAAAGATTTCACACTAAAATGTATCTGCAAAGGCGTATGTTCAAACAACACTATATGGACAGGAGGTCCCGATCAAAAGGGGCTTACAAATAATCACCATGTTCATGACCATTCCAAAATAGAACTGCTAACCAAACCGCGCAATGACCATGAATATGCCATCAAAGTTTTGAATGCTACTCAAAAAGATATTCAATCCAACTATACGTGTATCTCTGGTATAGCTACACATGGAATAAACTTGGACAAATATAATTGTAAGTTGGTGTATTTAACTAAATTCTATTTGATGGTTATCAACAGTACCAGGAATATAATTCAGCATGCAAGACGCCCATTTAGTTTACATAAGACTCCTCAGTGACGCTCATATCAAAATATTTATAAAGCCAAACAAGTACAAAATTGAAAAGTCATTGAGGATCCGAATTTCATAACGTTGTGCTTCATACGGCTAAGGTAATATATGCCTGGATGTAAAACTCCTCAGTTTTTCGAAAAATTCAAAGTTTTGTAAATAAGTCTTATATCTTAAGAAAGCTCAAACTGTATTATTCTGCGGGTAACTTCATTTAATGACTTGCTCTATTAAACAACTTTGAATGAAACATGACAGAAAAACGGTGTTAGTAGTATGCGAATTGTCAGTAACCGTATGGAAAATAAAACTGAATCTTCTTTACAACTTAAATGATTTTTATGATATTAAAAACCATGTTTTTATATCCTTTAAACAGTGCTGCAAAAGAAACTAAAATAAGTAGACCAATAGCAAGAGTAAAACACTAATTTTAACTTCACCAGGAACGCTCAATGTCGAATGTATAAAATCCAAGAACAGAACAGAAACTGAGGAGCTAAAATACAAAAAAATGACATATAGAAATACATGTAGCGAAACCCAACTAGGATCCGCTTTCCTTATTGGTAATATGTACATATTTCCATTCTCAATATTATATTGGTCTGCAATGGCATCTGAACTTGAACTTGTTTTTATGGTTATTTTTTCCCAGATATGTTAAGCTATAGGCCAATAAATAAGTTGCTATTGGTGATTGTATGGTAAATATGTCCATCTAGTAGTGCTAGATTTTAAGCTATTGTTATATTTCATAGGCTTTATATCGTTTTCTTTGGTAGGTTTTTTTTAGCTAGTATACAATTGTAGCCTGTGTATGAGGTCGATACAAGGATATATTGAAAGAAGTATATTGACTGAGGACGAAGTCCGAAGTCGATATACTTCTTTGGGTCGATATACCTGTGTTGACCTCATAATTAGTCTATGATTGTTATATTATTAATTTCCGACCATATTTGTATCAGAATCGTCATTTGATTTTGTTGGAACTTTATAGATATCATATTGTTTCCTAAACAATACCAACATATTAGTTGTTATTTTATTTACTTTTTTTTTTACATCTTATATGTATTTGAAGATGTTTTTCTTAAAATAATCGATCATAGATATTTTTTATTAAACTTTTAACAATATCATTAAATTCATTACATGAAGTCACAAAGAATATTGTTTTTTTAGATAATTTTTATTCTAAAAATAACCGTGCAATATAATTGTGTTGTGCAATATGCTTTTTGCTATCCGCCGTTTTCTCTCTACCTTCGAAAATGTAGTTTAAGATTTGACAATCTCTAAACGAATCAAATAAATAATTTAAAATATACGAATTAATAATATTATAAGATATAGGTTTGCTATAGTCAAGATAGTAATATATCTGTCTGATAGTTTCATCTGACATTGATAATACTGGTTAATGGTTGATTCGATAACATTAACATTGTAGGGTATGTTCGACTGTATTTTTTTTCAATTATGCAATCTCAACTAAGCAATACGGCTTAGTGGATCCATTTTTTTTCTAGTTTTCATTGAAATTGGTTATCTTTTATGGCTGAAATTGAAATAATCAGTAGTTTGTGTTGTCTGCAACGAGTTTACAATTTCTATATCAATCGCAGAAAGTAAACTAACGCATGCTGTATTCTGGGATGGCGGTTTTAAATAATTTTCTGTTCAGTTGAAAATGAACTACCACCAGTATTTAGTCTGTAATTTTATTGGAATATATATGGAGTATGTTCAACACTTATAAAATTCAACCCGGGAATTTTTTCAGCTACTGAAGTCTCCAAATGTCATGAACCATCAAAAGAAAACATGCATTTGAGTAAGTGTTTAAGTTAGAAAGTTATGTTTCAAAACAGTCTATAAGACAATACATGTTGCTGGTAAGGGTGAATCAATTCAATTACCTGAACCAAAATGAAATAATCAGTATTTTGTTTTGTAACGTGTCTTCTGATCGGCTGACCTTATTTTGTTATGAGCCCATAAACATTATTTAGTCACGTGACCGTGACGTCATCAACGTTTTTTCATGCTTTTTTACGTTTTAAAATGGAATTTAGAAATAAATTATAAGAAACGACTGTAATATTTTTTTCTGTCTATTCGAAATAACATAAAAAATGTGGTGCACACTGTTAAAGTTTTGGACCTAATAGGTTCAGAATTTAACTTTGTTTGCTTTCAAAAAATATTGATTTATTGGTGTTTATAGATACGCTGAATCTTCTTGTACATTTAGTTTTTGGATGTTGGTTCACATAAAGGTCATAATTCAACCTTTATAATGTATTATGTTTGAATTTACTGATGGCAAAATCTCTATTTGTACTGATGTAAACTATATTCAAAGATCTAATTACAAAAGTTGTAAGATAGTCCAGTTTTCAATAAGTTTTCTACAGGTATAGCCAAATTTGCTAATCAAATATTTGTGTCTATGAAAGACTTTTGTTAAAGTTTAGAGTAATTTATGGTAACAAAATCTCTGACTTGATAATTTACCAGTGATGCATATATTACGTTCGTCAAAATCTATGACACCATTACACACATGACGAACGAGTTGGTATATATAAACAAACGTATGATGGAGCTAAAGGAACATCGCCGTCTCAAAAATGAAAGTTAACAATAGGGAATGAAAAACGTCTCTTTTGTCGTACATTTCAGTAAAGAGTTTTCCTTCAGACTGCTGTTTATGTTAGATTTAGATAAAGTAAGTTTTTTGAGGTAAATTGCGATAGTATATTTAGAGAACTCTGGATTATTTAACGTAAAACTGTTATCCAGATAATGGTAGGTATTGTTGAATGTATCAACCAAATGTATCAATGACGTGTCTTAAGTAAGTTTAGTAATAAACTGAGATTGATAGCAATACCGTAATAAATCTGCTAGTAAAGGGTCGCACAAAGTGTCCATTGAAATACCTACTTTTTGCCGATACACTTTATTGCCGAAACGTTCATATAGGTTGTGTAAGAGAAACTTTAAAGCTCCAATCATATCAAATGTATATTTTTAATTTAATTTATCATTGATGGTGGACTTACTGTTGGTGGAGCAGTGGGCATAGTTGTTGGAATCGTAGTATTTGGAGTTATAATGATACCAATGATACGGCTATGTCACAAATGCATAAAGAAGAAATGTAGAGGTATGATGTTAGCCTTTATTTACATTTTCCCCTACTTTATGTATGACATATTTCCCGGATTGCAATATCACCTTATCCAAAAATCCACATGTGTCATACTAATGAGTAGCACAACATATAACAGCAGAGTTTGAACTGCTTACTTTCGGAAACACCAGGATTTCCCCCCAGTTTATGGAATGGTTGTTTTGCTTATTTTTAGTAATTTATTCAATTGTTGTTTTTCTTAATGTCCTGCTATTATCTTTATTTGTGTTGCCAAATTACGCAGACTATTGTTGTTATATTGGCAGATATTTAGGTGATTTATCAATATCGATGCTAAACCGCGACTTTTCGATTGTATTTGTTTTTCGTTTCTGTGAATGATTTTTACACTGACATCGAAAATGTAAAGAGATTCGTGTATATCTGGAATATTTTTTATGCCAAAAGAAAAAAAATATGGGAACGGGCTAAATCTGGACAAATGAAATTATTAGTATCTTATATTTAAATGAATTCATTGATCTTGTGGATAATTGAATATCATATTCACTGGTATTAAAGAGATAATCGTAACTGCAATTACGATTATCCCAATATGGCGACGGCAGATATAGGTAAAATCTTTACAGTTATTTTTTCTCAAATGTAGCATGTTTTTGTTTATAGTTACTCAGCTGCAAGGTTTTTCTATACCATTACACCATATTTGAATCGTAACGGTGCACTGGAATTGGCCACGCGCTTTTGAAAATTGCCGTTGAAAAATTCGGGATGATAATCGTAACTCGGAAAAAAAGATAATCGTAATTATGGTATTGAAAAATGAGAAGAGAATCGTAACTGGATAGTATGTTATTGTCAGTGACACTGAAAACGTATATAAGATAAGATAAGATAAGATAAGATAAGATTAGATAAGATAAGATAAATTGTATTTTCCAAATTAGGTCCCCAGGGGGGCATATACACATAACATATATAATTGATACATCATACAATATTTTACATAACATTGTAAAATAAACTTGAAATAGTCATACAGGTATTATTTGTTAAATAAAAAAGTATTTCAGAGTTGCTACACCAGAGATGTGGCAAACTTTATTTGTATATTTACTTATTTTTTTTTCTCTTTTTTTTCACTTGATTTTATAATATTTTGCTGAAAATGTATAAATATGAAATATTGTTTAGCAGCAACAAACACCAAGGAACGATGCTCTAGGATTGCGATCTTAAAAGCTCTAACAATCCTCCTCGTATCTGATGCAGAAAAACAAACACAAATGGAAAAAGTTCATGTATATTCACAGCAAATAACATATACTGCAGTAAACAGGTATTGAGAATAGTGTAGGTTTCCTTACTGCAACAGACACCAAGGGACGGTACTCCTTGAGCTGTGGTATTTACACAGTACTCCTCGTGTTTGAAGCAGAAAAGAAAGCCACATAGTTAACAATTTTTCGAAATAATTTTACATGCAGCAGTGAGAATAGACTTATCTTCTGTGTTCATAAGCCATATCAGTTTATCTCTTGCGTTAAGAGTTAAAAAGTTAGGGCAACTTTTAGTTATCTCTTGAAATAGATGATTGCGGTCATCATAAAATTTAACACATTGGAATCAAAAATGATATTCATCCTACACATCTCCGGAGTTACAACGAGTACAAGTTCTGTCATTTAGGAGAGTACCCTGATACCTTCCGGACTCAATTCTTAAGTGGTGTGATGAAATTCTGAGCTTTGTTAAGCTTCGTCTCTGTTCAAAATTCCCTATAATGGAAAGATATTTTTCTCTTCCAAAAACTGATCTAAATGTAACATAAGTTCTAAGTTTACCATCTGAACGCTTTACCAATTCAGTGTTTCACAAGTCTTTAAAATGTGATTTTAATTTTATTTTTTTTAGCTTTGAAGGTATTAATTTTTGATAATGGTGAAGATAGATGATTGATATCTGGGATCATAAATATGATAGCACATGATTAATTTATGGTGATGGATTAATCACGTTTCAACATCTTATGACATTTCTTTTTGTGAATATATTAATAATATACTCAACGACTAAAGAAACGTAACACTCATTTTTTTTTTTTTTTTTTACCAAATCTTGTTTGATTCTCTTACAACAACTTTTCATGCTTATCATGCTTCTTTCTCCTTACAAAAACTCAAAATCTGACTTAACTGTGTTTATTGAACATATGAAATTTTTGAAGTCGCACGAAATTCTTAAAGCGAAATTTTGGACCCATGAAAGATTATCAGTTTTTTTTTAGCTTCGTGAAACAGTTCTTTCAATCCGTTGCATCACTTAAATCAGTTTAAAAATGTTGCATCTCTATTTGTTCCAAGACTGAGAAATAAAACACTGAATTAGCCCTTAAGAATACTGCAAAAATAAAAACATAAACGTGCTGCAACCATACTGTATGACTTCAGAAACTCGTCTTACTGTCTTTCCGACAACGATACAAGTAGACAAGATTTGTTGCTGGCCATAAATGAACAGATCAACGTTTAGTGACAATAAAATGTCAACAGAATTTGATAATGCAACGTCATTTGCTAGTCATGTTTACGGCCGCAACGTCAACTGCTAATCATATTGCCGAGAGCCATTGAGTACAGATTCATGCCAGGAATGTATCCCATCAACTGAATTGCCAAAGAATTGACTGAAGGAAAGCTTTAAAGCCCTCTAGTTCCAACCGCATAATTGCCAAAAACCAATTAATGGGTTGAACAAATGCAAAATCAGAAGGTGTAAAACAGAACCCAAAACATGTCAAACAGAATACTTGTTGACCTTTCTGACAATCATTTTGGCGTTTGTAATAGGCAGTCATCGCTTTTGACGGTGCCACATTCATTCAACAATACCACAAACATAATGTGTGCGTTTCTAAGGTCGGTCAGTATATCATAAAATTGGAAGGTTCAACAAGCTTAGAGGAATTTGGAAATGGGAAAAACACGAACTATGTTAAAATACAGAAAACTAGGAATCTGACAAATAATTGGAATGAGCGAAGAGGCAATTTCAAAGGAAAAAGTTATGATATATGGCAATAATTGTCAGGCGAAACGCATGTGTCACCCTACATGAGATTTGTAATTAGTTAGATAAAGGAAGATGTGGTGTGAATGCCAATGAGACAACGCTCCATCCAAATAACAATTTTTAAAAAAGTAAACCATTATACATGTAGGTCAATGTACGGCCTTCAAAACGGAGCCTTGGCTCACACCGAACAATAAGCTATAAATGGCCCCAAAATAACTAGTGTAAAACCTTTCAAACGGGAAAACCACCGGTCTAATCTATATTAAAAAAAAAGAGAAACGAGAAACACTTAATATTACATAAACAAACGACAACTACTGTACATCAGATTCCTGACTTAGGACAGGTGCACACATTTGCAGCGGGATTAAACATTTTAATGGATCCAAACCTTCTCCCTTTTTCTGAAACAATAGCATAACATAGACTGTTAAAAAACATTGATTTATCCTGAATAAAAACATAGTAAATGTAGAAAATATTGTTTTAAATCATTTATTGCAGGTAGCTATATGTGATATTTCTCCCCCGGGAAGCCACTGCTGATTCAATTCTAGTCCATCCCCTATTATGCCATAATGAAGTAAAAATAATGTTAACTATTAGCCAGAGACAGTTTGATCATATTCGATGTTGATAACATACTGAAAATTATATGAAACTAACCCTTGTTATTTGATTTGTACGAATAAAATGCATTGATCAAATACAAAATCTTCAATACTTATTTTGTGGGTGACCGTTTTGTAGTGGACATTTTCACATGTTGTTTTTTTTTCCTCACAATCCCTAAATTGCAATAGTAACAAGAATGATTCTATTAATCAAAGCACGTACTAAGCTGTACACTGATTTTTTTTACCTAATTTTAAAACCACATACTGAAGGAGATTTGAACCGTTTCGTAGTGGACATTAAAAAATACGGTATCACTCGGGTCCATATGATGTGCTCTTTTTGTTTCCAACATTTAAGCTGCCGTTATAAAAGCATAAAATCTTTTGTAAGACCCTTATGTTTGTATCTCTTGCAAACATTGAGAATGAATGTTGAATAGGGCGTTTAGGGACATGCTATTTTTGGTTATTTTGAATCCTTAATTCAGGAATCAACAGCTTATAAGTCCCTCTTAAAATAGTATGTTTCTTTGCTTAAAAATGTTAAATCTAATTACTGTACTGACTGAACAAAAACTCACTTGTAAAGATCAAACACATTATTTTTAAAGTGACTGGGACAATAAATCACGGTTTTGTTGAAAAACGCCCATAAATTGAGATATGAGTAAATTTGTCTTAGATATTAACCTGTAAGTTTCTTCATTTATCTTTATTTTCAGTTAATGTCATCAATTAACTGGACATTTGCATTTAAACACACAAAATATCATTGAAATGCTGAACGACACATTTTAAAATTATTTTTCAGTAACTATTATCCGAAAAAGATATTACGATTATCAAGTAAGAAACATTCCATAGAGTTACGATTATCATCCCGAATTTTTCAACGGCAATTTTCAAAGCGCTAAGCCAATTCCAGTGCACCATTACGATTCAAATATGATGTAATGGTATAGAAAAACCTTGCAGCTGAGTAAAAGAGGGACGAAAGACACCAAAGGGACAGTCAAACTCGTAAATGTAAAACAACTGACAACGCCATGGCTAAAAATGAAAAAGACAAACAGAAAAACAATAGTACACATGACACAACATAGAAAACTAAAGAATAAACAACACGAACCCCACCAAAAACTAGGGGTGATCTCAGGTGCTCCGGAAGGGTAAGCAGATCCTGCTCCACATGCGGCACCCGTCGTGTTGCTTATGTGATTACAAATCCGGTAAATAGTCTAATTCGGTAGGTCAAATTCATGAAAGGGAAGGGGATTGTAGTTACGACGTAAGGAACATAACCGATATCATTTGTGAAACGGTTATTCCATAACGGTCAACCAACTCGTGATGGCGTCCGTAAAATTTACGAAGGGATGATTTCAACTTCACCATTTGGAACTCTTGGTTTAATAGCTTCCTTGTGAGCAGTAACCCTCTATCAAGAAAATCATGATAGGAAATGCAAGCACGGGAATATCGTATCAATTGGGAGATATATACCCCGTATGCAGGTGCTGCTGGAATGTTGCTACTTAGAAATGGAAAGTTCACAATTGGAAAGCTGTAATATTGACAAAAACATGCTACAGTTAAGAAAAATTTTACCTATATCTGCCGTCGCCATATTGGGATACTCGTAATTGCAGTTACGATTATCTCTTTCATACCATTGATATTGTGAAAATAATAAAGGAACAAATTATATTATTTGTAAATAGTACGATGTGCTTTGCAGTATCAAATTACAAAAGTTTTTATTTTTCATACATGTTTGAGAAGAAAACGTGCGGTTGGTTTCTTTTAAATCTGGCAATTAATTAATTATTTATAGATATTAATATAATATATTCTTTAAGGCAGAAGAGACGTCACCATTTGCTTTTGCTACAAATAATCATTATCAATAAAGTCATTGGCTGAATGTTGAAACATTAATTTATCTTTAAAAAGTGAAAATATGCTTCTTTTAAGGAATGTCTGTAAATTTTGTTTTATGTCTTTGAAGAGCACCAATAATGTTGCACACACTGAATAACGCGCGTAGTTCATGTCATGACGAGTTATATAGGACAATGAGTGTATGTCGATGAGGCAGCAACCTAACAACAAAATACACAAAAACGATTAATTTGTTAAACGCGTAAAATTAATGTTAAATTATATTGTAGATACTTTCGTCGATAAGGAGAACAGAAGAAGTATCATGCCACTGACTGATCAAATGAACAAGAATTGATAACAACAATATGAAGTTTGCATGTTTTTTATTTTTGTATTAATTTCTTTTCTCAACAGTGATTTCGGTAAAGTTTTTCTAGTTCGTATCTCAGATACTGTTAGTTATAATTTTAGCTCACTTGATTAAGTGTTTTTTATATGGTACGGTGTAGTTTTAACTCATTTTGGAAAGCCGAATAGTTGCCTTTAATTTTTCCCTAGTAATTCATGAAAATTGTGGTTCATAGTTGTCCTATTTGCAATTACACCACATCTCCGCACTTTCAGATATCTGTCTGATCGGGATCCATAACATTGACATAA